>NC_138371.1:41462606-41482177 GCF_054177405.1 Leptonychotes weddellii | reverse complement strand
ACTGTTTTCCAGAGTCGCTGCACCAGTTTGCATTCCCACCAACAGTGTAGGAGGGTTCCCCTTTCTCCACAACCCCGCCAACATCTGTCGTTTCCTGACTTGCTAATTTTAGCCATTCTGACTGGTGTGAGGTGGTATCTCATTGAGATTTTGATTTGGATTTCCCTGATGCCGAGTGATGTTGAGCACTTTTTCATGTGTCTGTTGGCCATTTGGATGTTTTCTTTGGAAAAATGTCTGTTCGTGTCTTCTGCCCATTTCTTGATTGGATCATTTGTTCTTTGGGTGTTGGGTTTGATAAGTTCTTTATAGATTTTGGATACTAGCCCTTTATCTGATATGTCATTTGCAAATATCTTCTCCCATTCTGTCGGTTTTCTTTTGGTTTTGTTGACTTTCTTTTGCTGTGCAAAAGCTTTTTATCTTGATGAAGTCCCAATAGTTCATTTTTGCCCTTGCTTCCCTTGCCTTTGGCAATGTTCCTAGGAAGAAGTTGCTGCGGCTGAGGTCGAAGAGGTTGGGGCCTGTGTTCTCCTTTAGGATTTTGATGGACTGCCATCTTTCAGCTATTTGCAAGCCCTGAAAAAAATTACAGGTCACTGATAAAGAATCTGTATCTTCAAGGCTATGTAGTCAATATACTACCATAGTCAACTCTTTCGAAAAGAGTTAATGTTAAACAAATGTTTTTTAACATTTTTTTTTAATTTTACATTTTAACATTTAATGTTAAATTTAACATTAATTATATGTTTTAACATATAACGTATTATTTGTTTCAGAGGTACAGGTCTGTGATTCAGCAGTCTTACACAATTCACAGCCCTCACCATAGCACATACCCTCCCCAATGTCCATCACCCAGCCACCCCATCCCTTCCACCCCCCACCACTCCAGCAACCCTCAGTTTGTTTCCTGAGATTAAGAATTCCTCATATCAGTGAGGTCATATGATACATGTCTTTCTCTGATTGACTTATTTGGCTCAGCATAATACCCTCCAGTTCCATCCATGTCATTGCAAATGGCAAGATTTCATTCCTTTTGATGGCTGCGTAATATTCCATTGTGTATGTATATATATATATACATATATATGTATATATATATATATCACATCTTCTTTATCCATTCATCTGTCGATGGACATCTTGGCTCTTTCAATAGTTTGGCTATTGTGGACATTGCTGCTATAAACATCGGGGTAGTATTAGAAGTCCTAGCCACAGCAATCAGACAACAAAAAGAAATGAGTCATCCTAATCAGCAAAGAAGTCAAACTCTCACTCTTTGCAGATGATATGATACTATGTGGAAAATCCAAAAGACTCCACTCCAAAACTGCTAGAACTCATACAGGAATTCAGTAAAGTGGCAGGATATAAAATCAATGCACAGAAATCAGTGGTATTCCTATACACCAACAACAAGACAGAAGAAAAATTAAAGATCGATCCCATTTACAATTGCACCCAAAACCATAAGATACCTAGGAATAAATCTAACCAAAAAGGCAAAGAATCTGTACTCAGAAAACTATAAAATACTCATGAAAGAGATTGAGGAAGACACAAAGAAATGGAAAAACGTTCCATGCTCATGGATTGGAAGAACAAATATTTTGAAGATGTCCATGCTACCTAGAGCAATCTACACGTTCAATGCAATCCCTATCAAAATACCATCCACTTTTTTCAAAGAAATGGAACAAAAAATCCTAAAATTTGTATGGAACCAGAAATGACCCCGAATAGCCAGAATAATGTTGAAAAAGAAAAGCAAAGCTGGTGGCATCACAATTCCGGACTTTAAGCTCCATTACAAAGCTGTAATCATCAAGACAGTATGGTACTGGCACAAAAACAGACACATAGACCAATGGAACAGAATAGAGAACCAGAAAAGGACCCTCAACTCTGTGTTCAACTAATCTTCAACAAAGCAGGAAAGAATGTCCAGTGGAAAAAAGACAGTCTCTTCAACAAATGGTGTTGGGAAAATTGGACAGCCACATGCAGAAGAATGAAACCGGACCATTTCCTTTCACCACACCCAAAAATAGACTCAAAATGGTTGAAAGACCTAAATGTGAGACAGGAGTCCATCAAAATCCTAAAGGAGAGTGGTCTTTTTTAAATTTAGGAAGCGGTAGTTTTGACAACTTAACACCACTAAGTTCAAAAATAGTAGTACTTTATACTTGACTTAAATGTGACTAGAGATGAGGAATGGGGATTCTCTGGGCAATGCTTGGCTGTGTCTTTGAGAAAGTATCTGATTTTAATGTCAGTTGGTAAAACTTGAACACTGTTGGTGATTTACCAGCCACCATGTTGGAGACACATGCAAAAAAAAAGGACACACATCATTTTAAGTGATTTATATAATTTATGGTAGTTACTGCCATCTTTCAGCTATTTGCAAGTCCTGAAAAAAATTACATGTCACTGACAAAGAATCTAGATCTTCAAGGCTATGTAGTCAGTATACTACCATAGTCAACTCTTTGGAAATCAATGTATAAGTTCAATGTACATGTAATATCTATTAAGGTATAAATGTGATTTTTAATTATCACACAAAATATCAAAATTAATTTTATATTTTTATTTTAAAATGTTCAGTGTTCGATGACTCTAAGATTGTTTACTGGTCATAAAATTCTCAGCTGAATGTGTCCTATAATGTAATAAAGAAATTATTATGTGTCACTTTACTGCTAGTATCATCAAATCAAAATGTGTATAAGACACTATTTTTTAAAAAGCTATAAAAACAATTACATGAGAAGAAACACTAAGACCAGACTCTGAATACTTTCAAATGAGAAAATAGCAAATGCACACTTACCTTACAAACTAAAGACCTCTCTTCATTCATTCAACAAATAAATCTGCCAGATAATGCCCTGGTAGCTAAGATAGTTCCTGTGAATTAGATCTCCAGGACTTATCTATTTACTAGTTCCAAGTATGTGTCTTAAACAACATCTCTCCTACTCCCCCACATCTCAGCTCCTGGTAACCACCATTCCACTCGCTGTTTTTTGGAGTTCATTTCTTTTTAGATTCCACATATAAGAGATAGCATATAGTATTTGTCTTTCTCTGTCTGACTTATCTCACTTAGCATAATGTTCTCAAGGTCCAACCATGCTGTTGCAAATGGTAAGATTTCCCTTTTTTCTCATGGCTGAGCAGTATTCCATTGTATGTATATATACACACCACATCTTTATACATTCATCCATTGATGGACACTAGGTTGTTTCCATATCTTGGCTTTTGTGAATAATGCTGCATATTAAACTTTCTAAGAGACCAGATCTTAATTGTTCCCACCACTAGGAGAAATAATAAGTGGGGTATCTAGCTGGCTCAGTCGGTTAAGCATCCGACTCTTGATTTCGGCTAAGGTCATGATCTCAGGAGTGTGAGATCGATCCCTGAGTCAGGCTTAAATCTGCTTGAGTTTCTCTCCTTCTCCCTCTGCCCCTTCCCCTGTTCGTGCTCTGTCTCTCTAAAATAAACAAATAAATAATATTATTTTAAAAAAAGAAATAATAATTATGGGGCACCAGAGAGGTGTTAGCTAATGCTACAATGGCAGTCATACTGCAGTATAAATGTATCAAAGCAAGATGTTGTACCCCTGAAGGTTATATAATGTTATATGTCATTCAATTATATCTCAATTAAAAGAAAAAACAACACTTGTCAAAAAAGAAGTTTCTAAGAGTGAAAAAAAAATCTAACCTCAGAGAGCTTAATCTAGTTCTCTCTCTGAGATTAATCTCAATTTTGGTAAATCCAATCATATAGGGATGTATTTTTTACCTTCAGTCATTGAGCTGGTATTATGATTATCATTATACCCAAATAATATTTGAGGTTCACGTTAGTTATTTCATAGTATATACACCAAATAGACAAAATAAATATTTGATTTATTGATAGTTGCTTTGTCATTGTTTTTCAAGTATTTTTAAAAATTTATTTCGTGCGTACCCAAAATAAAACATAAAATAGATATTGTGCTTAGGAGAGCAATTGGTTTTTCAATTCCTTTCAGTAGTAGAGACTTCCTATTTTAAATTACTCTAAGTCATTTAGAAAAGCAAACGTCATCTGTTCCTCATAACTATTTATATACCTTCTAGATCCCAGCCCGCAGGTTGGCAGGACTCTGCCCCATTATGTTGTTGGAGAGAACTATTCGTGCTGCTGAAGAGGAGCATGAATGAACAGGGTGTGTTCAGGGATCTGCAGAAGTATTTTTCCTGAGCTGTATTGACTGTTCTTTAATTCCGATTGACTCATGCAAAACCACGCACACTTCCCAGCACAATAAGGAATTAGGATGTCTATTCTTCATCCATGTTATTTGAGTCAGTTTGGAAAACCAGCTGTTCTCTTCCAAGAACTGCTTCCTTTATCTCTCCATCACAAAATATCTTGCATTCAGAGAACTATAACTGGATGTAGTTAGAAATGTTCCATGCACAACTATTTTTATTGATGAATGATATCAGTGGGCAAAATCAGCTATGCATGCCTCATCTTAACACTCCTCTCATGTTTTATGATTGTCAATGACACGAGTGCTTCTTAATCTGACCCTACCATCACAGGAATTTCCTTAAGGACAGGGAATATGTGTTACTTGCATTTATATTACCAGTGTTTAGGAAATACTTGGACTTCAAGAGGCACTTTAAAAATGTTTGTAACAGGGGCGCCTGGGTGGCTCAGTTGGTTAAGCGACTGCCTTCGGCTCAGGTCGTGATCCTGGAGTCCCGGGATCGAGCCCCGCATCGGGCTCCCTGCTCAGCAGGGAGTCTGCTTCTCCCTCTGCCCTCTTCCCTCTCGTGCTCTCTGTCTCTCATTCTCTCTCTCTCAAATAAATAAATAAAATCTTTAAAAAAAAAATGTTTGTAACAGTAGGAACAAAATGTACCAATCCTCCATTTAATGTTCTGATCAATTAATAAAAGAACTCACAAGGTACAGAAGATGCCAGTATTGTATCATCCATAGCTTAGATTCTTGCTGCCAACCCTGCTTAATTGGTGGATCTTGCAGTGGTTCTCAACTCTGGCTGCACAATGGAATCATCCAGGGATTTTCTTTTTAGAAGATCCCACCCAGATCACATCTCAGATTAAACAAACCAAAATCTCAGGAAGTGAGATGCAAGCATCTGTATTTCTTAAAGCTCCCGAGTCGGTTTCATCATGCAATTAAGTTTGGAAAACACTTTTGTAGAGGAATCTGAAGAATGCAGTCATTTCACTGATACATCTTTAAAAGAAAAAGCTAAGCTTATTTCAAAAACTGATAATAATGAAGATAACTAATTTAAATAGACTTAGAATTTGTTAGAGAAGAGTAATTAATATTTCATTTCCTCAATCTTTATCAGTTGGAGAATATTTTTGGATGAAAAGATAAAAATATACTTGCCTGAAAAGTTGCACAATGTGATACAAAATACATTGAACCTGGAGAAGCTTCCTGGGTTTTAGAGACCTTCATTCATAAATTAAACTGTGCATCTTAGTTTTCTCACCTGTCAAGAGACCAGGTTGGGCTGGATCATCTCTGATTCTCTCCAGCCCCACAATTCTATAGCTGGTTTGAAGAGCATTCTGAATAATTATTTTAATCAGTTTCTAAAATGTACTTTTCATTTGAGGGCATATCCTTGACAATTGTGATGAAACAGGCCTTTGATGGCCATCAGAACTTTTGTTTTATATTTAAGAGCTCTGTTATTCAGGAAAAATAAGTCTAGAGTCCTTATATCTTGATGAAAGGCTTTTCTTGGCTCAAATTCTTTAAGGCTGAGTCCAGATACCAAAATCCCTGCCCACCATCCATATGAATGATTCCAGCAGTGTTGGCTATTACATTCTGTAAATCAGAGTTCATGGAATAAGGTTGATTTTGACCAAGAAAGGGCTTTGCCAACTAAAGAGAACTGTAAGAATTAATTCTAGCTGCCACAAATCTGTAGAGAAATTATATGATATGGAATATTTTATGGTTAAGCATTAACACAATAAGCAGACAGTTAAGTCTCTCGTTGAGAATTTCACCATGAACTTTAACATTATATTCAGTCTTCCATCTTTCCTTCATACTTTCATCATTGTTTATAGAGTTAGTTGCTTAGCATCAATGATAATACCAATCCAATATTCTACTTTGTTTCTCAGTACCTTCACATATATCTCAAAACAATTCTGTGAGTCAAAGAACATCATTTTAACTTTTTAAAGTGAGGAAACTGAGGTTATAAGAAATTCAGTAACTTGTCTAGAGCCAGTCAGTGACAGAGGCAAGGCTTGTATCCTGTATTCTTAACTCCAAGTCCAGGGTGTTTTTGCTATGGCTTGCTGTCATAACCAGGAACATCATTAATCAGGTTGTTCTTTTTATTTACTTTTTAAAAATAGACTCTTAGTTTTTCATTTGGTTTACAGTGACTACTTCTTCAGTTCTTTTCAGGGCAGAGGAAGGGACTGAACAGATTTACACACTCATGCTTGGAAACCACTTGAGACAATGTCATAACAGACTGATAAATGTCAGTGATGTCAAGTTATAGCAGAAGAAACAAAGTTCTGGGATCAAAGGCTCTCGTCTCAGTTCTGCCATCAGCTGACCATATGTTCTTGGATAAGGCATGATCTCTCCGAATCACAGTCTCCTCAGCAGTAAAGGGATGCAGACTGAGAATTCCTTGTACTTTCTTCTTCAATCTCAATGTAATTATCTTAGTGCCATACACTGGATGATATTCAAATGGACCAGGTTGTCATTTTTAATTTCATTCTTCCTATTTAGTACAGATTTCAGTTAATATTCTTTGTCTCTAGTGAATATTGTATAGGTCACGAATTTTTCCTTGAGTAAATGTTTAGTGAAATAATTACATGTCTTATTGTGCTTTTCAAAATCATTAGTAAGCAACTGAAATCTTTTTTCTGTGGTCTTGATTAAATTGCTAGAAATGACCACCATGTATTTGATTTCTCTACCTTTGTATTTCATTTCTTTACATATAATATATTGGCTAAATTATATTTCATTTCCCTTGATCTAATAATATTAAACATTGAACTTAAAAAATGGTAGAAATCATTCTAATATTCTAATTATATAGGTGTTAACAAGTCTATCTGTACCTAAAGATCTGTTAAAAAAAAACAAAAAAAACTGTGGTAGACAGAATTCTAAGATGGCTCCCAAAATATCCTGTCCTAATCTTTGGAAATGTGAATAAAATAGATATTACTCCCAGGATTACATTATGTTATATGGCCCGATTAATTCTAAAAAAGACAGATTATTCAGTGACTATTCTAATCACTAGAATCCTTTAAAAGCCAAGAGTTTTCTGGGTCTTGTTACAGAAGAGGAAGTCAGAAATTCAAAACACAAGAAAGACGTCACACACCATTGCTGGCTTGAAGACCGAAGAGGCTACTTGGCACAGAATGTACAGGTGATCCCTAGGAGCTGAGACCAGCTGTCTGCTGACAGCTAGCAAGGAATGAAGACCTCAGCCCTGCAACTTCAAGGAACAAGAAGAATGAACTTGGAAGTAGTATCTCCTCTGAGCTTGCAGAGGAGAACTCAACCAGGTAATGTCTTGATTTCAGCCTTGTGATACCCTGACCAGAGAATACAGGTACACGATACCAGACTTCTGTGCTTCCAGTAAAACTGAACCAATAAATGGACACTGTTCTAAGTCATTACATTTGTGTCATTTTTACACGGAAGTAGAAAACTAGGACGCCTGGGTGGCTCAGTTGGTTAAGCATCTGCCTTCGGCTCAGGTCATGATCCCAGGGTCCTGGGATCGAGTCCCGCATCGGGCTCCCTGCTCTGCGGGGAGCCTGCTTCTCCCTCTGCCTCTGCCTCTCTCTCACTCTGTCTCTCATGAATAAGTAAATAAAATCTTAAAAAAAAAAAGAAATAGAAAACAAATACATACCACCTTGGCCTCAATTTTCTTTATGTAAAGTTAATAGTTATAGATGCAGACTACACAGAAAACAATCATTCAAAAATAAGTCAAATATATTTTTCATGGGAGGGCTTTGGTATAGCATTTATTCAAACTTTGTTCCAGCAAACAGAAATCTAACTTATTCCACCAAATGATAAACTGTTCCATTTCTAAGCCATTCCAAAAAGTCCTTTTCCAATGCATTCCAGTGCTAAATAATTCATCATTAGGAAATTTGTTCTTAGTCATTTCCTCCAGATAATGAAAATTGGCATACTTCATGCATACTATCTACTGCTCCTACCTAGGTATATTGGCCCTTATATAAAAATTCATATATGCTGTTGTTAAAAAAATAAAAATACCTAAACAAACTTCTTGAAGTTGTTAGAGGTGATGGGGAAGGACTGCAATGAGAACCAGAATGGTGGTACATACTCAGGAAATCTTAGCATTCATCTTTTTTTCTCATGAGCCACAGGGCTTTTCTCTTAATATATTTCTCACAAGAAATTTCCTTTGATTTCTCATAATTTTAGTTTGATGTATACAAATGTTATATATTTGCTATATTCACTATGTATTGTAATTTTTCAAGTTCTGCCCTTTTTCCTAATTGGTAAATCATTTTCATGCATTTGATTCAGATTTTACAAGGGGGAATCTGATTGGATTAGCTCACTTTATCCTACCATTCCATGTTTAAGGCCAGAAGCCAGCCTAAGGATGCAGCCACTGGATTCGTGAAGCAAGAGAGGGATAAAGTCACAAACTCTATAACATGGCTGCCCACACAGGCAGGAGAGGCAGCAATCCCCCAGAACAGACTTTCCCCAATTATCATCAGCTCTAGTAGAAACCTCATAACCTTCTTTCTCTCTCTTTTTCTGACTCACAAACTAAAAAGGTAAAAATTTGCCTTACCTTTTCCTATCGAGACAAAAGGAAACCTACTTAATCGGCAGGAGGCCTAAGTACAAAAGAACAATCTCTGCAATTGAGAAATAACATTGCAACTGGTCTTCCCATAGAATATTTTACTCAAAAAAAAAAATGTTCTTGAACATTACTATAGCTATACTATGACCAAACATCTATAGAAGTAAATGAGAAAGAAACAAAGGCAAAGTTAACTTGAAACCATCAGATAATTAGAATTGAGTGGAGAATAAAGTTATTAAATTGTATCCCTCAATCCTTCAAAAAATATCTGTCGACAGACATGAATTTTGATCTTGACATAGCTTATATTAAGATGGCCATTCTGGTGCTAAGTAGCCGACAGATGCTTTAGACAGTTCTAAATTTTAAGAATATATTAAATATCATAAAAACTCAAAAGGGGGATATCATCTCTTTCTAAAATAGCTGACAACAACCTGTAAAATTGATCTTGCCTTTGAATGACAAGTAATTCTTGGATACATGCAGAGGAGTTGAGAAATGCACTGCTGATGAGGATAATAGTTTGAGTAAAAGGATGACAATGATGAAAATGAATAATACCAGCTAAGATAATATCAAGAGCTGGAGAAAAGCTTTTATAAAGTGTGTTAAAGTTGACCTGTACCAGGGTAAGTGGTCAATATGAAGGAAATATGGATAGAAAGATGTAAAAGAAACTGGTCATCAAAATTTCATGAATACCAGACAACGTACTTGATAATAATGACTAACACTTATCCAACTTTACTTATGTGCCAGGATTTGTTCTTTATATATATTAACTCATGTAATTCTCACAAAAACCCTTTGAGGTAGATTCTATTGTTTTTTTCCATTTTAGAGATAAAGGATCTAAGGCAAAACTGGTTAAATGACTTGCCCAAGGTCATGCAGCTAAAAGAAGAATTTGAAAACAAAAATGCTAGTATCTATTTTTTATCACTCTACCTAGTTTTTCTAGCCTGTGCTTTCTTTTCTTTTGGGTGTCAAGAAAATTGGCTAGAGTATATAGAGAAACATATGCATATGTATTTGTGAGATGTGGATGAGGTCATTTTGTGTTATTACTTTTAGTTAATGGGAAAGGAAATGGCAACAATTAAATATGAATTGGGCCAAACTCAAACTTGGTGAACTAAAAAGAATATTCATTTTTTTTGAAAATTTATTTGAAAGACTAATAAACAACAATTTCTTTGTGGGTAAATTTGCTTGTGAGCCTTTTTAAACCCTGAAATGTTTAAGGCAACATTCAATATGCCATTTATTTCAAAGAGCATATAGTTTATAACTCTGAGCTTTCATTTATCCCTACTTCCCACAATTTATCACTGAGACCACAAACTTGAATACTCTCTTCAGAATTTGGCTGGGGTTACTTTCATCTATTTTTTTAAAACTGAGATCTATAGAAACTTCTTGTCAGTTTGTCCTTTTCAGGCCAACAATTTGTGATAGTACTGACCATGAAAACAAAATTTTAAAGCTGATTATTGTAAAAAACAACAACAACAAAACCAAAACAGCACTTTATGTGGTGTTTGCCTATGATTCTTGATTGTATTGAAGTGGAAAAAGAAACATCAAATTGATTAGCAATTAGTGACTTTTCCCCCCTGAATTTATGCTTAGATACTAATCATTGAACTTGTACTTCTTTCTTCCTTTCTTCTTTCTTTCTTCTTTCTTTCTTCCTTTCTTTCTTTTCTTTTCTTTTAAGTAGGCTCCACACTCATTGTCGAGCTCAGCCCAACATGGGGCTTAAACTCACAACCCTGAGATCAAGACCTGAGCTGAAAACAAAGGTCACATGCTTAACCTACTGAGCCACCCAGGCACCCCAAACTTGTACTTCTTTCATCGGTCAAGTTCATAGAGCTAGGGAAGCATACTTCCTGATCACTCCATTTTTGTGTTTCTTATTCCAATGATAGGTTTACACTTTTGCTGAAAGAGAAAGTTTTAATTAATTAATTAAACTTCTATGCTGAATTTAACTGAAGGGTGGAAAAATCCCAAAGAAGTAAGACCACTAAAGCTTGCATAAAAACTTAGAGGTCTGACCTATTTAAATGAAAGTGGGTTGTGATAGTAAGTTATTTTTTTCATGTTAAAATATCTATGGAAGTGAGTAAAAGTTGAATAATTCATTTACATTTCTCAAATGGATGTTCTTTCAACAGAAAAACTTCTACAACTCAGTTGAATGTGATGGTTTTCCTTTGACTCAGGAACCCCTCATGCGGCCTTCTCATGTTTACATTGTTTTTAAGTTTCCTTTAGAGATCTAATTGAACAAAAGAATTCAGCAACTTTAGAAGAAACGGCGAGAGTTTACATGGATCTATTAAACATTCCTCTAAAGTTATTTTGTTTCTAACGATCTTGGATGTGTACAGTCACTTCCAAAAGGCATATTTATTTTCTTTTATCTTTGTCTTCTCAAAGATCTCACAATTTTCTAAGATGGATACCTAATGATTAAATTACAATCCAATATCTAAAGTAAAAGCTGAATATTTTAATGCTTTAGACTTTCAATTTCCTGCAAGGATGGGAAGTAACTAGGTTCACATACCATGAAATCTCTAATTTTATATATGCAATGTTATTTTTTTTAATATGCCACAATTTTTATTGCAACGTGGCCATTTTTGTGAGTGTGGGGAGTTTGATCTAAATATGCCATATTTAATAAATACCATCTAAATGGTCTCTCATCTGTCTAGGCATATGTGGGTGACCTGATATGGAATACTTACCAGTGCTCAATAAAATCTCCAGTTTTTTATACCAGAAATTTTCTTCTGAGAACATAGCTTAGGTCTTATTATTTTGTTTAGTCCATGAAAGGTGATCAGAGGTAGCATGACAATTACTTATGAGAACAGGTAATAGTTGTCCAATTCTCCATAATCTCTTCAGCTGACAAAGGTAACCCTAAAGCCTCCTGTTAATATGACAGCAGAGCTTCTGTCAGTTTGATTCCCTGAGTGACCATGATGAGCAAAACCCATACTGATCTGCAGCCACATGTACCATCAGCACAAAATAAACCTGTGTGGGTTTGTATATTCTGTATACAAGTCTTTTTATCAAATATGTGAATTGCACATATTTTCTCCAGTCTGTGGCTTGTCTGTTCATTCTCTTAGTATCTCTCACAGAGCAAATATTCTTAGCTTTAATGAAGTACCTTTGTTTTCCTTCCATGGACAGTACTTTTGGTGTTGCATCTGAAAAGTCATAACCAAACACAAGGTCATTCAGACAGATTTCATCCCAATTTTCTCCTAGAAGTTTTATAGCTTTGCAATTTACATTTATCTTTGGTCCATTTTGAATTGATTTTGCGTAAGATGTGAAATCTGTGTGTGAGTTCATGTGTTTGCATAAGGATATCTAATTATTTCCACACCATTTGTTGAAAAGACTATCTTATCTTCATGGAATTACCTTTGCATTTTTGTCAAAAATCAATTAACAGTATCTCTGTGGGTCTACTTTTTGGCTCTCTATTCTGTACCATTAATCGGGGTTCCATTTTTTCTCAGTACCAGACTGTTCTGATTCCAGTAGCTTTATAATAAATCTTGAAATGTAACATTGAGAGTACTCTGACTTTATTCGTGTTTTTCAGAATTGTGTTGGCTATTCTAGGCCCTTTATCTTTCCATATAAATTTTAGAATATTTTTTCATAGTCAGCCCAAGGAGCTAACTCCAAAAATGCTTGTGGGGATTTTGATTGGGATTATGTTTAATATATAGATCAGGCTAGGAAGAACTGACATCTTACTGATACTCCATTTTCCAATCCATGAAGATATGTTTCCTATTTATTTGGATATTATTTTATTTCTTTCATCAATAATTTACAATATTCCACATACAGATTCAGTACATATTTTGTAGATTTAAAACTAATTACTTCATCTTTCTTTTTGGTGCTATTGTAAATGCTATCTTTTTTTTTTTTAATTTCACATTCTAATTGTTAATTGCTGGTAAATAGGAAAGCAGTTGCCTTGTACCTTTCTTACTTTAAACATTTTAAGTTTGGGGGTTATTTGTTACCAATCGACTGTCTTGATGAATATGAATATTGTACCTAAAGCATGCTGATTCCCTAATAAAACCTAAAACATGTGTTACTATCATTGGGATCTAATAGCTGGTGGTAGGGCATCATACTGGAAACTGAAAAGATAGAGATTTGTGCTTTACAGCATGGTGAAACATTTGCTAAGGCCTATAATAACATGAAAGGCAGATCATGTTCCCAGTGCACTTGTAGCTCTAAAGGAACATGTTGGAAAGCAAAATATTGGTTATGTGTTTTGGTAATCACTGGATAGTTTGGCAAGAAACAAATGAACTCAGGAAAGAACTAGCCAGTTTCCAAAGCAGAGGGGAAAGGAAATAGAATGAGTCCAGACATTACTTTTTCATCCCAAACAATGAAAGTCTTATCTTTCATTGAGAAATATTTTGTGGAACCAAAATCCACTAAAAAACCTTTCAATTGATTAAATTACATTTGGGCAAGGAGCAAATGGGGGGGGCGGCGTGGAACTCTTAAGTCCTTTCAACTAGAAAAAGAATTCATTATTATTAGATCCTAGGGTATCAAAGTACCTGACACTAAGGAGAGAGAGAGAGAAAGAGAGAGAGAGAGAAAATGTGGAAGAGAAAATAGAAATGTAGCAGTTCTGGGAACTATACCTCAAAAAATAGGGTTGATCTGGTTACTAGCCCAAGGAGCTGACTAAAAAGCACATAGATCAGAATCTTACTGAGTCTGTTCCTCTCCTCTTCCAGACTTTAAATGATCTTTGGGCTCCCCACCATATATAGGCAGAAAATGAGTTAAGAAAGCAAGTACATATTCCCCAGTGACCACTTAAGATGTGGCCAAGAAATACATTGGAAAAGGAATACTCTCCAGAGGGTGTAGCTAGTGACTTGAAAAACCAATGAACAAAGGAGTTCCTCCCAGTGAATACAATCAGGGCACAACCAAGGAACATTCCATACCCCCAGGGTAGGGAACCTCATAATATTTTCCCACTGGAATTTTAGAATTGCTATGAACCAGAGTTTATAGAAAGTTCCCCATTCTTCCTCTTTCTGAATGGGAGTATTTATTGTTTTCTTTTCCCACCAATGCATATTGTGTGTCTATCTTGTTGGGAAGGTAGCACATTTTCACTGATTTTAGCTCCCTATTCTTCAGATCAAGGGAAGCCACATTAAGACCTGAGAATAAACCAATGCATATTACTCAGAGATCCTGGATTCTAAATTCCATACCATGACTGGAATGGACTTTTGTGTTATCTCTTTTAGGTGGTGATGGGTGTGTTCTATGTGTGGGAAGGAGAGTGAACAGAATATTTGATAATCAGAAAAGCAAACTGTGATAGATATTAATATTGTTCCCAGAGATTTCTGATTCTCCTCGCCTTCCAGGAACATTCATTCTCTAAGTTATACATAGCCATAGGATTTGTTTTGGCCAATGAAGTGTGAATGATAGTGAGGTGTCACACCTGAGCAGAAGCACTTAAGAAATTCAATTCTCCATCTTCTTTGATCCTACCAAACATAAACTTGAAGCCTCATGTTTAGATAGCAACAGAGCTTCATTCAAGGTGGTCTCCTGAGCAACTCCAATGAGCAGGTTGCCCTTTGCCAGCCTGGATTACACACTTAGCATGAAGAAGAAATAGATCTCTGTTATTTTAAGCCACTAATATGTGGGGATTCTTTGTTTTGCAGCATAAGGTAATCTATTCTGATGATTGCACAAGAGAAATTACATAACAGCACTTGACACTTGAACGGATTAAAACTCAACAACTTTGTAGATAAATAAAAATGTTCAAATTGTGCATGAAATTCTTAGGAAAAAGATGCTTGATTTTAGTCAAGTTTCTATACCCTTCTAAAATGCAGTAGTCATAATAAGCATCAGCATATGAAAAGAATAAGATATACAAATCTAGATAAAGGCAACCTTGTGAAGTTTGTTTTTTGAACCTTTCTACTTCCTTTTTCTGTGGCTATTCAGTCTCCAGAGAGCCTTAATCTCCACTCACCAACCTCAACCTCTAAATACATAATTGTACACAACTCGGAGCATGACAGTTTTGGAGAATATGTAAAAGTGGTGCCATTTGGAGTTAGTGCAAATTATCTCCATTATTTGGTTTGGAAAGCTCGAAGAAAATGATATGGGATGTGAAAAATAATGAACAGGTTTATACATGTCTACACTAGAAGCAGTATTCAATCATGCCTTCCCTCTTCCCCTTGTCTCTTTTTTCTATTCATCTTTTATTTTCTCTTCTTATTATGCCTTTAAAAAGGTAATTTTAGGGTAAAATGCAACAATTAGATGTGATATCAGGAAGACATATGTGATGATGTGTTCATTTAAGTTTCTTTTAAAATCCATGTTTTAAGATGTCTTATTTACTTATCATACAAGAATCACAATAAATTCCATTTTAGAACTTGAAAATTAAAATTCAGAGAAGTTCATTGGTCTGAAGATTCATGATAATAGGGAAATTCAGGTGCTCTAATTGGTGAAAACAAATATAACTAAATGGTAATAATGGAGGATCTCAAATATTATAAGCAGCAAATGTGGTACTCATTATACTTACAATTTTCACTAAATGTTAAAGGAAATAGCATTTTATTCTAAAATAAAGGCATATTTTTATGAAGTATGTCCTAGTCCTCCTATTTCCCAAGAGACTATTTATTATCCAGTAAACCATTATCTTAGGAGTTGTTTAACACCTAGATAAGGCCTAAAGTTTCCAATGCCCTTTGGGTTTAAGAAATTCAGTGTTTAATACATTAATTTCCAGTGACAAGAAATCAACAAATACCTATTTGTTAACAGTATTTTTTCAATATTATTTCAACTTTAAATGGAGTGCATATAGATTTTGATAAAATATGCCAAAAAACTACGAATTTTTAGAGCTATAAAGTGCCCTAACACAAAATACACATGACAAAGCAAGTCTGTGAGTGCAGAAGCCATTTTGATTCTCTCAGGAATATGTTCCCAGGATCAGACCATTGACTGAGGGCTTTTTTCCATGACTGTGATGAGACTCAGCTGGGCCTCTAACAATCCCCTCCGGGGAGCTGGCAAGTCCAAAGGGCATTGCTGCAACTGGTTTCCCTGCCCCCACCTTCCCTCTGCTGCCCTCAGTGAGACTGACTGTCTGGGAAGACAAAAGTGTTCAGACAGAGAATTCATTCGACATCAAGTCGAAAGCAGTGCCAAAACCCACTTTATTTAATGTAGGCAGTGACTTTCCACCCACAGCTTCCATCTCTCTTAAGTGTTCCAGTCCTGCCGGCTCATGAACAATCTTTTCCTGTGGACAACTGCCAGTTTCTTGGTTATTATATTTTTCTTTCTAACTTTGAACTGAATTATCTTTCTTTGGTTGAAAATCTTTCAGAAATATCCCCCAATTAAAGTTAACTTGTTCTTTTAGTCTTTCCCTTTACTTATGGAAAACTTAAAGATATGAGGCTAGCTAGCATTAAAATGAAATTTGAGCTAGAAAAGAAAAAAATTGAATATATTTTATTGACACGGGGAAGAAACTGATTGATGTAGGGAAAGTGGTCAACATTTGATATTATCTATTATTTCTTTTCAACATAGACCTCAACCTCTGATACCATACCTTTTCTTTTTAACTTTTTGGATAATTGCATTTAATTTATTTTCATATTCATTAGTATAGCTACACAGAGTCTGCTTTTCTCCAATCTAATTTTATCTTAGAATTCTTCATTATAGCTTATAGAAGCTACAACATGTAGAAGGTACTAAATGTGACTTTATATATATATAATTCAATATGGCTATGTTGGTCAGAATAGAATGAGAAAGTTTAAGCAAACTCATTAAAATCCTGTTACTCTGATATTTCTCCCAAGTAAATATGATAATAAAGGATAAGAGAATGGTAATGAGAGGCTTCAAACACTAGATATAATTATCAAATCAAGAGAAAACACATAAATGTTCTTGAATTCTCATCCTCCTTGAAAAAGTGTAATAAAAATTAGGGATACCTGGGTGGCCCAGTCAGCTAAGCGTCTGCCTTCAACTCAGGTCATGATCCCAAGGGTCCTGGGATCGAGCCCCGCATCGGGCTCCGTGCTCACTGGGGAGTCTGTTTCTCCCTCTGCGTGCCGCTTCCCCTGCTTGTTTGCTCTCTCTGACAAATAAATAAAATATTTAAAAAACAAAAAAGAAAAAGTGTAATAAAAATCAATCACTAGGTCTAGTTTGCCTAGACCAACTGGTTTTCTATACAAAGTAAATTCCAAATTTTTAAGCTATATTTCATTAGGAAAGTATTTGAGGCTCAAATCTCATGAGGAATCAGTACACTGTTGGTTTCTTTGGATGTGTGCGTAAACAGTGATCCATATATAAAAATATCCAATGAGTATAAGACAATATAAACATGTCCTCCCTTTCACATAGAAGAATTATTGAGTATGTATATTTATATGTAACATTGTGTAAATTTAAGGTGTACAACATGTTAATTTGATACATTTACATAACACTGCCGTACTATGATTGCATTGTAGCAATATTTAGCACCTCTGCCATATTATATAATTATCCCTTCTTTTTAGTGGTTGGTAAATTTTTTTAGTGGAAAACGGTCAAGAGACAATTCTACAATAGTGAAGGGCATGCTTTTTTGGAATAAACAATATTTTTCAAAAAAATCCTCCTTGGCTGTCATATCCTAATGACACACACCATTTCTAGTTCCTGTATAAATGCTTCTATTTCATTTGAGGACAGGTGCCATATGAGGTCAAGAATAGGGTGGTCAGAACACGTATTGCACATTGGCAGTGTTAGACATGACTTCTGGATAAAAGAATGAGAAGTTAATATATTTCCATTCATAGTGTCAGTTAAAAACTCAGTCTTTGGTGGTGATGATGAGTGGGTGGGGAGGGCCTTGTATAGTTTTCTTTCTCTTGCTGTGTTTTTTTAGAATGTTTCAAAAATATATACACTGTGCCAAAATAAACCACATAGTTTTTAATAAAATAATTGGACAATTTTATAAATTTGAATGGTGCTCTCTATTTTGATATACAAAATCTGCAAAGGAAAAAAAAAGTTATAGCTTTCTATAGGTAACTGAGGCATTAAAATATTAGTGGCAATAGTTGTGGTAATAATA
Source organism: Leptonychotes weddellii (assembly GCF_054177405.1). Taxonomy (NCBI): domain Eukaryota; kingdom Metazoa; phylum Chordata; class Mammalia; order Carnivora; family Phocidae; genus Leptonychotes; species Leptonychotes weddellii. Next base: position 41,463,953 of record NC_138371.1, on the reverse strand, counting down.
ATAATATTATTATATTATATTATATTATATTATATTATATTATATTATATTATATTAATTTGGCAAGGGAAGCATGTATGGAAGTTCTAAACAAATTGCACTTGCCACAGTAGCAGATCTCTGTCCATTTGGGAGGTGACAGCAAGATATATTTTCATTAAAATCCAAGACTTCTTTCCACCTTCTCTAGAGCATTTGTTGACAAAATCCATCAAAACTTTAAGGAAGAGCACAAGTTATAAATCTCCTGTTTAACAAATTAAAGGATTTTTGAAGTAATATTGTCACTTTTATCCCCTCTTTTTCTTAGCTCATGAATTTTAATTTGAGATAACTAGTTTAATCTCAACAGATACTACACAGAGAATATTTAGCTCATGATACAACTTGAGGAAAACTGTCGTTCTATACATTCATTTGTGTAACAGAAATCCCAGGATGGTAATTTCCTGGAAGGCAGAGCCATAGTCTTTTATCCCAATTCAAAATAATAAAGATTGTATTAGTTGTCTGTTGCTGTTGTAACGAAATGCTACACACCTAGGGGCTTAAAACAACACACATTTGTTATCTTACAATTCTGGAGATCAGGAGTCCAAAATGAGTCTCACAGGCTAAAATCAAGGAGTTGGCAGGGCTGTATTCTTTTCCGGAGGCTCTAGAGGAGAGTGTTTCTTTGCCCTCTCCAGCTTCTAGAGGCCGCCACATTACTTGATTTGTGGCTTCCTTCCATTTTCAACGTCAGCGATGGCTGGTTGAATCTTTTTCACATCATATTACTCTAATGCTTCTGCCTTGCTATTCCACAGTTAAGAAACCTTGTGATTACCTTGAGCCCAGGCAGATCATCTGGGATAATCATACTATTTTAAAGCCCCCTGATTAGCCACCTGAATGCCATCTGCTTCTTTAATTTCTTTTGCATTGGAATTTAACTTATTCACAGGTTCTTGGAATTAGACTATCACATCTTTGGTGGGTCGTTTTGCTACCTGGCTATTCTTTTTTTTTTTTTTAAAGATTTTATTTATTTATTTGAGAGAGAGAATGAGAGAGACAGAGAGCACATGAGAGGGGGGAGGGTCAGAGGGAGAAGCAGGCTCCCTGCCGAGCGGGGAGCCCGATGCGGGACTCGATCCCGGGACTCCAGGATCATGACCTGAGCCGAAGGCAGTCGCTTAACCAACTGAGCCACCCAGGTGCCCTACCTGGCTATTCTTTACGCATTTGTGAAATTGAGCATCTTAAGGAGGTGATTTTCTATATGAAACATGTGGTTACTAATATATTTCCATGAACTTTCCCAGCAATTAAAACCATCTGCCTCTTTTCCTAAGGCCATATTCT
>NC_138371.1:41334525-41462506 GCF_054177405.1 Leptonychotes weddellii | reverse complement strand
GCTTCATTCCTCCCCTCCCGCTACCTTCTTCAAGAGAGTAATTCTTTAATAATGACTGATTTGTAAAGAATCCTTCAAATCAACACTTCTCTAAAAATTTGTCTTATTGGAGTATTTTCTTTTATGCATTAAGAGGCTACTTTACTTGGTTAATTGTATGCAACCTTGTTTTTTTTTTAATATAGGAAATAGCGAATTTAACATATAAACAATTGTGTGTTTATTATTTTATATCTCTAAAGGTGTTGTACATACTTTACCTACCCTCCATCCCAGAAAATCATTTATTTGTTTTCTGTCATTATAGGTGAATTTGCATTTATAAAGTTTCATAAAAGTAGAGTCATATATTACATACTTTAAGTTTGGTTTCTTTCAATGAGCATAATTATTTTCATATGTATCAAGACTGGTGACTGACTCCTTAGTTCATTGCTTTTTATAACTGAGTAGTATTCCATTGTATACCAGATTCTACAATTTGTTATCCATTGACCTGTTGTTAGAGATAGGGATTGTTTCCAGTTTAGAGTTATTGCAAATAACATTCGTGAACAAGTATGGATATATGCTTTCCTTTGTATTGAGTGAATAGCTAGAAATGAAATGACTGGGTCACATGGTAGAAGTGTATTTAACTTCCTAAGGAACTGAAAACTGTTTTTCAAAGCAGTTGTATCATTTTGTATTTGTGCTAGCCGTGCAGAAGGGTTTCAGTTCTTATATAGCCTCATCAACATTCTAATTTTAGACTTACTAAAGGGTGTGCAGTGTCACCTAATTGTTCTAATTTATATTTCTCCAGTGACTAATGATGTTACCATTTTTTCATGTACTTCTTACCATACACACATATACACCCACACATATATTTTTTGATAGTCTATTGAAATCTTTTGTTCAATTTTTTTTTAATATGGAACACTTCACAAATTTGTCATCCTTCTGCAGAAACCATGCTAATCTACTCTGTATTGTTCCAATTTTAGTATATGCCCCGCCAAAGCAAACACTCTTTTTTTTTTTAATTGGGTTGTTTGTTGTTTCATTATTCAGTTTTGAGAGTTCTCTATGTATTCTGAATACAAGTTCTCTGTTAGATGTGTGGTTTGCAAATATTTTCTCCCCATGTTTGGTTTCTCTTTTCTAACGATTTTGTTCAAAGAGACAAAGTGCTTAATTTTGATGATGTTCCATATATCAACTATTTCTTTGATATATTATATATTGTGATTTTGGTGTTATATCTAAGAAAACTTTACCCAAAATCAAAAAGATTTTCTCTCACATTTTCCTCTAGTGGTTTTATGGTTTTTGGTGCTTCCTTTACGTCTATGAACTACCTTGACTTTATTTTTGTACATAGAGAAAAGTATGGATCAAGGTGTTTTTTTAAATAAATGGATACTCAATTATTCCAGCACAATGTAAGAATTCTATTTTTTTCTCCATGGAATTGACTTTGTATCTTTTTTGGATATCAATTGACCATATATGTATATGTCTACTTCTGTAATTTCTATTATGTTCTGTCAGTCTGTTTGTTTATCCTTACACTATGATCGCACTATATTGACTACTATAATTTATAATAAGTCCTAAAGTCAGATAGTCTTAATCATCCAACTTTATTCTTCTTTTTCAAGTTGTTTTTCTTTATTCTGGGTGATTTGCATTTTTTTTTTTTTTTTAAGATTTTATTTATTTGCGAGAGAGAGAATGAGAGACAGAGAGCATGAGAGGGAGGACGGTCAGAGGGAGAAGCAGACTCCCTGCCGAGCAGGGAGCCCAATGTGGGACTCGATCCCAGGACTCCAGGATCATGACCTGAGCCGAAGGCAGTCGCTTAACCAACTGAGCCACCCAGGCGCCCTGCATTTTTTTTTTTAAGATTTATTTATTTTAGACAGAAAGAGAGCACGCATGCATGTACAAGTGGGAGGAGGAGCAGAGGAAGAAAGAGGATCTCAAGCAGACTCCACGCTGGGCACGCAGCTTGACTTGGGGCTCAATCTCATGGCTCGGACATCATGACCCTGATATTGTGACCTGAGTGGAAATCGAAAGTCCGTCGCTTAACCAACTGCCGCCTGGGTGATTTGTATTTCTATATGAACCTTAGAATGAGCTTGCCAATTTCTACCAAAAAAAAAAAAAATCCTGCTAGGATTTTGACTGAGACCGCATAAAATTTATAGTCCAATTTGACATCTTAACATTATTTTGTGTTCCATTTCATAAATGAGGTATATCTCTCCATTTATTTAAATTTCCTTTGAAATCTTTCATCAGAGTTTTAAAATATTCAGTGTATAGGCCTTCTACATATTTTTCAGATTTGTCAAGTATTTTATCTTTTAATGCTTTTGTAAATGGTATCTCTTTAAATTTAAATTTCCAATTTTATGTTGCTAGTATATACGATAAAATTAATTTTAGCATGTTCATCTCTTATTCTGCAATGTGTTAACCTCACTTAGTAGTTCTACTTTTTTATTTTCCATTCTGGATGGCTTTCATTTATTTTTCTTGCCTTACTACCTATCTAGGATCTCTCATACAATGATGAACAGAAGTGGTGAGAGTGAACATTCTTGCCTTCTTGCAGGTCTTAAGGAGAAAGTTACATATACACATAACCATGTAAGAATAAATTACATGGCCCTTTGCCCCTGGATATGAAGAATAAAGTTCTATTATGTGATCACAGTGCAATTATCAGTTTTGTTAATTTACATTGATACAATTCTTATATTTTGCATCAATACTCCAATTTTGCCAGTTGTTCTAATAATGTCTTTTACACCATTTCACCTCTCCATTAGAGTATGCAGTCTAAGGCCAGATACTGTGCCATCTGCCATCTCTCTCTAGTTTCCTTTGATCTGGAACATCTCCAACAGTGTTTATCTTTTATAACATCGATGTTTTGAAGAGTAAAGACCCCTTTTTTAAGTCACATGTTCTTCTCTTACGTTTATCTGATGTTTCTTCCTGAGTAGGTAGTTGTTACTGTATTCTCAGCTAGAACACTGTACAGCTGTGCTGTATCTTTCTAGGTTATCACATCTGGAGATACATCATATCCATCTATCCTTTATTGGTGATGTCCGTTTTGATCACCTCATTAAAATAGTGCCGAAATCCCCACTGTATAATTACGAGTTTTTCTCCCTTGAAATTAATAGTTAGTCTATGGGGAGACACTGTAAGACAATGCAAATATCCTACTCCTAATAAAAAATTCTTTTTAAGTTTGTCGTACATTCATTATTTTGCCTAATTCTATGTAGAACATACTGTTTATCAAATGGTTATTTCCCAACTTTAACATTCCCTCCACAACGATCAGTTAGTTATCTGTATTTACTGTATTTACTGTAAGGAAGAGATCTCCTTTCTTTAATTATTCATTTCTCTACTTATTGTCAATATGGACTCATGAATTCCCATTCATTCAGTGGATTATAATTCATTAATGCTAATAAATAGTTCACTGGTGCTAAAATTGTCCCAGATTTGACCAATAAGTGCACCTTCAAACTGGCAGTTGTATCGTTATGACAAGTTCCTGTCACTCTTTTTTTTAGTACTTCCTTATTTTCTGGCATAACAAGAAGCACCAGAACCATCTTGTACTTACTGTGCCCAGCCCTGGTATCAGATTTTTCAAGGTGCCTTTGTTCATTTTAAGGAAGAGTGGTAACGAGAAGAAGTTAGGGGCACTAGGTGCGTTCGTTGCCACTGGGGTGTCATTTCTTCCTTACCTTTCCTTGGACAGAGCTAAGAAAAATATGCATATATATACATGCATATACATATACTTATCTAAACTATAGATACCCACATACATATGTACATGTATACATAAACAGTCACACACATGCACACTAATAAAGTATTTAAGAAAACCTAAGTTCACAGTAGTACATCCAATTCCAATCTAGTCCTACTGGGCTTATATTTGCCTTTCCCCCATTCAATACCTATTGTTTTTCCATAGTGAAACCTCTGGTTCCCAACATCAAAACGTTTACCCATTTGTTCAACTAGTTAATGCATCTAAAATAGTTTTCAGAATGTTTTGTCTACACTAGTACAATCAACAAACCTATTAAAAATACTTCAGGATTTGTCTGTGAGTCTTCACACGCTACTTTGCTCAAGACTAAGGGTATATAAACACTGTGTTCATAAATTACTTTGATTAGTTTGTTATTTCACTTACTTTCCCTATAGCATGTTTATGGTAGTCAATGGAATTACAATTAGGACATTTGTTTCAGTGTTCTTTCAGTTTTTGAGTTACCATTTATCTTAATTTATATCTAAAAATAGGTAGGATGTTACGTGCTTTCAAATGTCAAAATTACGTAAGACGGCATACTCAAGAAAGTGCTACTCTCTCCTCCTTATGCCTTCTGTTTCATTCTCACCTCAAGTTTTCTTACCGTGTTTGTCTTTTTAAACTACTATGAAACTGTGATTTACAAATCAAGCCATGACAGCATTTGAACTTGGAGAAAATTCAACATTTACATATTAATTAATTATTTGACTTCTGCCTTTTCCACTGTTCTCAACTCAATTACAGTAGTTTCATTTGACAACAAAAAGCTGTAAATACAAACATAAATGCAGGCACTATTGTTTGGCACCTCTTGATTATAAAATTGTCATTCTTATTATCCAGAGTATACATATGTGTGCATATGGGTGTGTGCTTCTCATCAAAATGAGAACACAATAATATAAAATCTCATAGGGAATGCATTGACCTCTGAAAATTTGTCTATTCCAAGTACAAGCAGGATGTGTTCTTTTCCAATTCTCTTTCTCAGGAATCATACCATAATTCAGAAAAAAAGAAAAGAAAAGAAAAGGATGCCATCTTTAATAAGCTTATGCATAAGCCATTATTTTTTTTGCCCTGCAGTAGCATATGAGGCACATAAATAAGTTTTATCTTGAAAAAATAAGTAAATATATACATTTTATTAAATGCAATGTGTCCATGTTCTTCCTAATGGTATGACTGTGACTAAATATAAGGAAAAACATGAACTTAACCGACAACTTTGTTTTTTTCACATTCTTCATTTGAGTTTTGGTGGGAAGTGTACTCATTATACAGAATTATTTATTAACTAAAGAATAAATAGAGATTCAATGATCATAATCAAATTACAGGTGTAAATTAAAATTGAATTTATCCAACTACCTGTTTTCTTACATCTCTTCCTCCTGTCTTCAATTCCACTCCTAAGCCAGCGAGCACTCTGGTTCCTACTTCACAGATTTGCTCAAATGCTTTTTCCATCTGGAAATCTCACTCTCATCAGTTCCTTTTCCAAGTTAAGTCATACATTAATGTCACATTCTTTCCTCTCACTTCTCAGATTTCACTTTAACATATCAAGACTTATTGATTACATAAATCTAGAAATGGCATTGCAGTAAATTGTTTATTTTGTGGTGAATTAATAGCCAACATATTATCAGATCATCTTAATAATTGCAAAAATGACAAAAAAACACTTACAGGATTACAGTCTAACAGCAACAATATAATATTATATATTTGGCTTTAAATAATAAAATTTGATAAAGTTTTATTTTCTTACATTAATATTTCATAACTTAAGTCCTGTCTCCCACATCTTACTCTTTTATTCAGATAGGAAACGATTGCTATAGTCATAGATATCTTATGTAAGCAGCACTTAAAAAAAAAGCATTACACTAAAATGTGAGTTGGGAATATTTTGACTACAACAAAAAAATTCAAGACACAATAAAAAAAATAAGTAATAAGATATTCCTATGTAAATTCTTTTACATTTTGTAGTTATTGTGGTTTTGTTTTATTTTGCTAGTGTGAATATAATTTTGCCACTTTGGTGTGAAAGCAACAGTTCTATTTTATAATATATGGAAGTTCCTCATCAGCATACTTGTCTGAAGCATAAAGATTGAGTTTAGTTCTCTAATGATACCAGATGCTCTACTCTTCTGCAACATTAGCTCATGGTCTGAGGAGAATTGTAACATGTGGCAGACTCAGCAAAGAGATGGATTCCAAATCCTTAGCAGAGTTCTGAAAAATGGCAATAATATTTTGGCAAGGAAAAATCAATACACATGGTCTTGACAGCAGTCCCAAGCTCAGACTTTTTCTTCACCTACATTTCCAACTTTGTTTCAGAATGGTTATTGTTGAGGATCTGAGAGGAGGGACAAACAAAAAGTCTCTAAGGGCAAGCAGATAAAAAGTTTGATCAAGGGCGCCTGGGTGGCTCAGTTGGTTAAGCGACTGCCTTTGGCTCAGGTCATGATCCTGGAGTCCCGGGATCAAGTCCCGCATCGGCTCCCTGCTCAGCAGGGGGTCTGCTTCTCCCTCTGACCCTCCACCCTCTCATGTGCTCTCTCTCTCTCATTCTCTCTGTCTCAAATAAATAAATAAAAATCTTTAAAAAAAAGTTTGATCAAAGTTGGGGGAAATAAGAGGGAAGTTGATCATTTGGTGGTTTGGGGTTGTTTAGGAAATCTGGAAATACTAGAAGTATTGTGGATCCCAGAAAGCTTTGGATAGGTAGTTTTACAACAATTGAGAACATGTATTTAACACAATGACTAATAATCTGTGGAACTTGATTGTCCAAGGGTTGATGCTTCCTGAAGATGTAGCTATTTTAATAGCAATTTTGAAGAAAATATAAATAAATACAGCTAGTTTAGAATTACTTTATTAAAAACCCATCATATCAAGATGATCTCTGAGGCTCTCCCATTCATTTCCTTTTTTTTTACTTTTTTTATTAAAAATTTTTTATTAGCATATAATGTATTATTTGTTTCAGGGGTACAGGTCTGTGATTCATCAGTCTTACACAGTTCACATTGCTCACCCTAGTACATACCCTCCCCAATGTCTAACTCCCATTCATTTCTATCCAAGGAGTCACTCTGAGTCTCATAGTGAACACTAGGCTGGGTGAACCGTGTCCTGGCCTGGAGGGCATCTTGAATGCCCTCTCTAAAGTACAGTAAGTTTATTGAACAAACAATCTGTGTATATTCACAAAGATTACCTCTTATCTGGCTGTAAATGAGAACAATCTTGTGAGTTATTTACCAGATATTAATTTGGTATCTGCTATGACCTAGGGAGCCTATTGGGTTATTAAAACAATAGAGTAGTTTAAAGATAATTATTGAAATGTTTTCCACTGGATTTTAGATGTGTTTTTATTATCCAATTAAAAAACCTTTACGATAAGAAAATTTATCACCATGGGTAATCTAAGCTTGTCTTCTTTTAAATACAGAATAAAGTCTGATTGCCCCTCCACCTCACCCATTCATTCAATCTTACTCTTTCTTCAACTCTTTTATTTTCAACAAATATCAGATGCCTACTATAAGCCAGGCATCATGCTAAGCTCCAGGGACATGGGTGTGAGCATAACAAACAAGAGGACTACCTTCATGGCACTCGGACCCTGGTAGAGGACACAGAAGAATCATCAACTTAAAGAGTGTGTGAAGGCTGCATTGAGAAAGTGCAGGTGCTAAGTAGGTATTATCAGGAAAAACTGGCCTTTCTGTGTCTCAGGGAAATCTCCCCAGGGCAGGACTATCTGACAAGGAAGAACGGATAGGAATTAGTCTGATCACATGGGTTAGGAGTTAATCTGATCATGTGCATTGTGAGATGAGTGTGTGAAGCAGAATGTATGCTGTGAAGGTCTGAGGTAAAAGAGAAGGTGAGCGTGAGGAACTTAGTTTCAGATCGTCAGTGAAGACCAGAGTGTGGAGTGCTAAGACAAAGTGAAGTGAGACAAGGAAAGCTAAGGTGATTCTCCTGAAAAGGAAGGTTTTTCTTCTAAGAGTGGTGAAATGCCATTGGCAAATTATACATCAGGGAATGGCGAGGTTCAACTTGGATTTTAGAATAATTTATCAAGAGATGGTATAGAGAATAAATGTAAAAAGAAGAAAGATGGGAAACAGGACTGGAAACTAGGAGGGTGTTACCTAAATCCAGGCAAGAGGTGGACTGCAGTACTCTCTCTAGGGCAGAGATGTATGGCCCTCAGAAAAGATGTCAGAGGTGAAGTAAATGGGTAGGGTTTATTTATTCATTCACTAATTTTACAAATATTTATTGAGGATCTACCATGTCCAGGACTTGGCACTTGAGTATTACGTGTTGGTACTGCAAGAAACAACAAAACAAACAGAAGTCCTTGTCTTCACAGAACTTAGAATCTAGCTGTAAGGACAATAACAGAAAAATAAATAAAATATATATCAGAGGACATATTTTTTCACCATTTGATCAGAGGATCATAAGGGGTGAGAAAAAAATAATAAAGGAAAAAGAAGGCAGAGGGCTGGTAAGTTGTGAGATTTTAAGTGAGATCGGCAAAGAAGTACTCACTGGGGTGAAATTGGAGCAAAGGTCTCTAGAAGAGGAGGAAGCAAACCATGCAGCAGATGCTGGGAAGGAGTGATCCAGTTGGAGGGACCAGCAAATGCAAAAGCCTTAAGACACGAGTATGCTCTGGGTACATCAGTATATGTTGGAGGTTAAAGCCATAGGATACACAAGAAGAAGGAAGAGGAGGAAAATGGGTATCTCAGGATAAAGGATATCTAGGTTACTCTAAAAAACAGACATTGAGACAGAACTCTTTAGGTAGAACTCATTTCCAAATGCATTACAAAATTACCTAACTCCTTTAATAGAATATAATGTATACCATCTTTCTCGTACTGGTAAACATTATGGACAGTACTATGGAATAGCCCTTGCTCAGGGGCTAAAGGCTTCATAGAGATTTGTTTGCTCCAACTCTGAATGCTTTGATGATATTGGGATTACGATCTAGAAAATAAGAAAGAAAAACGGATCTGCCTGTTAGATTTCTACCATCTATCCTCTTTTCTACTGTATCTCATAAGCAGGCTATTGGGGTATAAAATCTGAATGCAACTCTGTTTAATATCAATGAGAGGGAAGAAGTATTATGTAAGCTTTTTTTTTTTAAAGATTTTATTTATTCATTTGAGAGACAATGAGATAGAGAGAGAGCATGAGAAGGGGGAAGGTCAGAGGGAGAAGCAGACTCCCTGCCGAGCAGGGAGCCAGATACGGGACTCGATCCCGGGACTCCAGGATCATGACCTGAGCCGAAGGCAGTCGCTTAACCAACTGAGCCACCCAGGCGCCCATTATGTAAGCTTTTTGATTCTCAGAATCTATCAATGTCTGATTTCATGTTTATAAGACTATTCTGGCTGGTTGAAGAAGTTAGAAATGGTACTATGTTCAATCTTTTCCAGATAGTGTAAGAGGGGGAGAAGGGTAGCAAGATCATTGTAGAACAGGCTGAGGTTGGGATCTACATATAATTGGATGAATCCCTTTGTGTGAGATTGGTGGAAAATATGAGGTGTCATTTGCTACCTCACTTCCTCTGGAAAACCCATCTTGAGACCTAGAGAAGGAGTCATGTGCCCTTCAAATGTTTTGGTACCACCTTTATCGTAGAATTCATTACTCTGAGTTGAAATTGCTTCTTGTCAGCCCTCCAGACCAGATTGTAGACTTCCTAAAGACATGGATCAGGTCTGTTTTATCACCAAGCCCTGTACGTAGCATAATGCTCAGCACATAATAGGCACTCAATAAATACATGCTTAATTCATGAATGAGGGCATGGACCAGTTCAACAGCCATATCTCTGTGGTAGGATCAACTAAAACCTACCAACTTTTTCTTTTTCCACCTCAACTACTACTCTACAGCCATATTTCTCTTCACTATATTTTTGTGCAATCAGTTTTTGATGATTGCCTTTATATTACTCTCTTACACAACTTTTTTATGTTGATTTCAGCCACCATCACTATACTTTGAGATTTTTATTTTAATCCTAATGCTATCGTGCAACACGGAGCTTTGTATCACCTACAAACTTGATAAGAATTTCTGCTATGACTATTAGTCATTATTTTATAGGCATATTAATTAAACTTCGTTCATACCTCCCATTTCAATATCATCCCACGAAGATGTCTTCACTTCCCTGACAAAGTACAGTATGAGAGACTTTGCCAAAATGCACCGACATGAACTCTGTAGTGTCAGAAAGAGAACCAGCATCTCTAAATTAGCCCCAAACAGGTAGAATTGTTTAATCCCAAGGCATTAAGAGATTTATGTCCTGTCATTTTTAAGCATTTTCACTCTTCTCTACACAAATAAGGGTTACATCACTGTCAGCACTTTCAGCCAGAGTGAAGCATTTGATTAGAAATGCTTGAAGAATGCATGCATGCAAAACCTTGAGCCTTCTATAAGACAATATGAATCAGATTCAATTGCTAGTATTGAAAAATAAATCAGTGTGACAGCCAGATGAAGGCTATCCCTGCCATAGCTCAGCAAAGCAGTCACGAATAGACTAACCACCCCACCTCTGAATCATGCATAATAGCAGTCCCAATATTTATGAAGTAGTTGATACTATTTTTACAAACCCTACATCTTTTGATGTGAATTTCTTTGATCTCTTGGTATAGAAGGCATTATGGGTGGAATGAAAAAGTAAGCTTCTTTCTTCTCTTTTCTAGGCTTATTTCACTGAACTGTACACAACGGAAAAAAGTAGATGTCATCTACCATTAGTGGGAGAGTCTAAGCCTTATTGCCTCATTCTTAAACATCCCATTCGAAATTAAAACATCAGTTAATCAGGCTACTCAAAACAAAAGTGAACTCAAGAATAAAAATATAAATAATAACAGTATGGATTATTCTAGAGTTATGTATAATTCTCTATATTAAAGTACAAAAATTTCTAGCATTACCTTTAAGTGAAAAACATCCACACATCAACCCCAGAGAGGGTTTAAATAGCTTAACAGCTGAGAAAATACTTCATATGCTGTTTAAAACACACACACACATACACACACACCATGTTGGTTCTCTCTCTCTCTCTCTCTCTTTTTTTTAAGTTAATTGTTTTTTATAGTAATCTCTACACCCAGTGTGGAGCTTGAACTCACAACCCCAAGATCAAGAGTCACATGCTCTTCCAACTGAGCCAGCCAGGTGCCCCAAAACCTGTTTTGTTCTATTTACCTGTATTTTACAATAATGTGGTATAGGAAAAAGGATAATGTTCTGTTAAATCCAGAGAACACATCTGTTTCTGTGGGAGCTATTTGGAAAACAGAAACTTGTCTATAAATATAAAATATATTACAAGAGAAAGGAGCACATTTGAATAAATAATTGAAATTTCTTTTAAATTGGGGGAAAAAAAGCATACCATATGACTTTTTTTAGGAAACTGTTGAATGTTTAAACCATAATAAACTTCAGTCAAATTATGTTTAACCTTATCACTTCATAAATGAATTTATGCTGAGTGGCTGAATGATTTGTTCAATATTAAATTATAATCTCTTTAAGGCTAAGGGTTGTACATCACTTTTCTGTTTTTACCCTAATAAACAGTGCAGTGCCTTGCACACAATAGGTATTTAAGTAGCGTGATTAATTAAGCAAATGGAAACTGCTGGAACCACCAATTAGATGCCACTATCCACCTAGAGGCACTTACATGAGTTGCTGGAAAGTAATTTGGAGGTAAAAATGTAGAAAGTGAATAATGTCCTTGAAAATCCAAATCTATAGACTGAGAGGAAATGACACATCTGTCAAATGATTAAAGTACAAAAATGAAATAAAATTTAAAAATGAAATAAAATAAAAATTGGAATTTGGTTAGCTGCTTTAATTTATTTAACTGTCAATCCACAGTTGTCTCCCAGTTTAACTGTCTTACGTGTCCTTCAGTTGCTTCTTGTCACTAAAAAAAAAAAAAAAGTACATCAAAATAAGAATTTATCTGAAGGAAAAATTTTCTTTGAAGAAACTGAAAATTAACCAAACTCTGTTTTGAAAAAATGACAAAGAGAGAAAGTGATAAAGAGAAGGTCAAGTTGAGAAATGTTGGAAAAGTCTAGCGAACACTGTTCTAAAGAAAAAACTATGACCCTTTGGAAATATTTGTCTCAGGCTGTCATTTCGGGACAGCTCGCACCACATATGTAAGTTTTGTTGGAAGCTGTGTTCATTTTTGCGCTGTCAGGGAGGGATCATCTTGTACAGTTTACAACGTGGACAGGGCCTGAGGGGAGGGAAAGCCTGATTTTTCACTTTCTGGTTTTGCTTGGCTAATCCTAGCTTACTATTGACTACAATAAAACGTGGACTGTCCTAACAGATTCTGAGAAAAACAAAAATAGGATTAAAAATATGTCATTTAGTAGAGGACAGGTTCTACTCACAGACTACTCATCGTACAGACCTCTGCATTCCAAAGTATATTCACACCATCTCAATTCAAGGCACTAGATTTAAAGGACTCTTAAATTGGCTTTTAAATTCCACAGAGTACTGAGAGTTTTTTTTATCCTTTTTATTCTCTTCTTTTTTACTAACACAACAGAAAGGATACATCTTTGACTCTACCCTCACATTATTAAAAAAGAAAAACACTTTTGGATCTCTTCTATGGAATTACCTTTGGAATCATTTTGCGAGACATACAAGAATATAAGAAAACCTTATATTCACATTTTGTTTTTTGATGCAATTTCACTCAACTTGTTTACTCCTATTTATTCATCAGAAATTGCAGCAAATTGTTTTCGGTAGTCTAAAAAATCTAAGCATACCCTTAATGGCTCTGTCAATGGAAACATTCAACATATTTCAAACAAGTATGCAGTTCAGAAAAAAAAACTGAACTAAACATAGATATACAAAATATTTTATGGAAGATGAAAATGCTCATTTGAATATAAAGTTTCTGATCTGTTTAAAAGAATTTAATGCTATGAAACTCAACATAATATGTGGACATTAAAAGAATGCCTTCTAGAACCAAACTCCCCAGGTTTGAATCTTGGCTCTGCCATTTACTAACCATGTGATCTTTGGCAGGTCGTTGTACTCATTTATAAAACAGGTATAAAAGGATATGCACATAGGGTGGTGGTGAGGAGTAAGTGAAATATATCTATAATTTTTTATATATTATGTATTTTTAAAGATATTATTTATTTATATGAGAGAACAAGTAGGGTGGAGGGACAGAGGAAGAGGGAGAACAGACTCCATTGAGCAGGGAGCGGGATGTGGGGCTCAATTCCAAGACCCTGAGATCATGACCTGAGCCGAAGGCAGATGCTTAGCCCACTGAGCCACCCAGTCACCCCTATATATTAAATTTTAAGTATATTATATTAAATACATATATAAGAATTGCTATTATTATTATTGTTGTTGCTGTTATTAAGAAAGGCTTTGTTTATTGTTTTAATTATGGACAATCACCCACCCACAATTGTTTTTCTGTGACAATACCCTTAAATCAAAACCTGTAAACCCACTTCATAATTCATTCATTAAACAGATATTTACTAAGCACCTTACTTGCCAGGAGCTGCATCAGGTATTAGGTATTTAATATTTTTCAGATTTTATTATGAGATGATTGAAGCTCTCTGCCTAACACTTTTTAGGGCTGAGTGCTTAAATGCACAGTCAACAACAATTTCTGAGAATATTTTAATTGAGGGAGACTCATTCCTTGCCTTTATCTATGCAAATTAGCATTTACAGGCCAACCTTTTTCTTGTAAGACTTTTAAAAAAATTATCTGTTGGATAGTGATCCAAAATAAACAGTTCAAATAAGATAGGCTTTGGGAAAATGTTAATAAACTTGCCTCAGGCAAATTATTTGAGTTTCCTTGCATTTTTTTCATTTGGCAGGGATTTTACTTGGAATTAAAAAAAAAGAAATGAAGAAAAATGTCACCAGATGGATACTTTTATTTTAAAGTGATGATTTTCTTATAAAACCCACTTTTCAAGATTGAGAATTGGGAGGTCTTCAATTTAAATTTAAATTATGTAAATTAGACTGGAAAACAATGAAATCACCAAAAAGCTTAGAATCCTTGGTATTGGACTAGATTCTCAGCATCTCATCAGCTGGCAGGTCTTTAGTGAGAGCCTGCTCTCTGAGGTCAGGTGCTAGGTGGTAGAGAAAAGGTGACCACCAGAATAGGCACAACCTTTTCTGCGTGGAGCTTAGCCTTACAGGAAATTAAAATGATAACTATGAGTGATCAACTAAATTACCTAAATAAATAAATACCAGACAAGAAATTAAGCAGTTTGGGAATGTGTCCATTCAAGATGGCCCATACTTGGGCATTCTTTCTCAACACCTTAAAACCCCGTGTCTTATGATTTTTTACCCCAAACTTTTGATGCCCATTTCCCCCCAGTTCTCAGCCGTTGAAGAGAGAAAATGCAAAGTGTTGCCTTTATCCTTTTTTAGGCAAGGAGAAGAAAATTTAATGGGCACCAGTGTAGTGCTAGGAACAACAAGCAGGAAAGCTAACACCATGATGGGTACACAGAGGTGCGCAAGGTAGCTGTCACGACTGCTGTTGTTTCTTCCCGTTCACTTGTCACCCTTTCTTCTTGTGAACAGCCAGGAAGGATTTTGCTAACTAGTATTGACTGCATCATTAACAATTTGGTGAAGTTCCAAAATCCACAGCCCCTAGAAATTTTCCTGGATCCCCTACTTGGAGAAACACTGCAAGCATCTTACAGCACACTAAATCAGAAAGGTTGGCCTGGAAAACCATTTATGTAATTTCTCTGCTTTTGTTTTGGGGAATCTTCCAAAGGAAGTGTCTAGAGAATCAGATATAATTTTGAGCAGGGTATGCTAACGTGGCTTCAACAATGATTTTACTTGTAATTTAGCACTCGACATCATTTTTTCCAGTGGTGTGTCATGCTGTCCCAATTGACTGTCTGGCCATATTTTGCTCTGTTGTTTGCTATAGCAAAAAGAACAGATACAAAATTACCGTTTTTCAACATGGTGTTAATTTCAGTGAAATCTCCCAAGATGCATCCTCTCCCATTTTCCCCTCCTGAATCTACATGATTTCAAAGAGTCCATCCGTTCTTGATTATGTTTTGAATAGGAAATAATAACTCTTTGGTATTTAAAAATAATCCAAGAGTCTTATTTTAGCTATGGATTTCTTTTTAATTAGCTAGTCATCATAACTAGCAAACATATTTCTTTCTTTTTACTTCCTTTCCCCAGCATAAAAGTATGTTGCTTACACCATTTCAACTTGGGAGATGGGGAGAATCACGCAATTTTCACACAATCCTACCCAGTTTGATCACATACTGCCTCCAGCTCCTAACCTTTAGCTGTTGGCTTCCCATTGCCCGTCACACCCTAATTGAAGTTTTAGGACTGCTTGAGCTCACACCAATCAAAAGTGATACAACCCTGATGCTGAATCTAGGTCAAAGCCGCCACCCACTTTGGAGCTAACCTTGCCCCTCACAACCAAAAACTGGATTCCAATTTCAACACACAAAGGACCTCTTGAGAATACCATTACCTGACTTCTATATATTCTTCAGCATGCTCAACTAACCAGACTGGTTTCCACACTGCTCCATGGCATTTAAATCAATAGAGCAAACAATATAAAGCAAAGCACTAAACAGTCGTCTTACATTATGTGTGGAGTGTTTGTGTTTGTGAAGGGAAGGGAAATTTCAGCATTTTGATTTGATTATTTTACACTTTTTTTCCTTTTTAAAATTGCAATTGCAAGGAAACTGAGTCAAGGGAAGGAAAAGAGTTCAAACAAAAAAAGTGTGAGAACTCTTTTTTCAAGTATTTTGTTCTCATGATACTCATTTATATGCCATTTTTTTGGTTTGTTTTTAACACCCCCCCAATAAAACACATTAAAATTGTGATGCATTTCTATTTCAATTATTTAAATTCATTGTGAAATGAACTTTTGGCTTTTCTGTCATTCTCTCTTACAATCCTTGGCAAATTACCTCTTTCTTTCCATTGTGCAAGTTACTTTTCTTTTTTTTTTTTTTTTTTTAGTTCTCTGTCTCTTACTTGTGATACTTGTGATAAACACAGAGTTTGGCTGCTTTTAATTTGTTTGCTAACCACTTCTATTGTTTATTTTTTCTTATTCTAGAAATAAATTCATAACATCTGGAAGTTTTAAAAATCCATTATAAATCCAAAGACTTCCTTTGCTGGAAAGAGTGACCTTTCTTCTTTCAGAGTGATAGAAACACTGGGAGTTATTAACTTACTGAAAATTACATGGATTCTAAAGAATACAAAGGAACTAGATTACTTCATATGTATTTTGTATATTTTAAATCACATGCCACTTGATATTTATTAATCACCTACTATATGCAAGGCCCTATAACAACTACTATGGGGTATAAAAAGATGAATAAACCTGAATCTTACCCTACAGTAGCTTTCTGTTTAGTACAGGATATAAAAAGCTATAAATCAAAAGAAACCAAGAGCCATGGGAAAGGTAAGGAAAGTTAGAGGAGGAGGAAACTATTTTGACAGGGAATATCAGAGGGATTTCCTACATTAGGTGATCTGTGGGTTGAGTCTTAAAAATGCAATAGAGAAAGATTATATAGAGATGCATATTTAGGTAGAGGAAAGATAATTTCCGACAGAAAGGCACCACAGGAAAGGCATGGAAACAAATAAATATAGGTTAGATATTAGAAAAAGGGAGCTATTCGATTTAAGAAGGTAGTGCCTAAAGCAGGATGAATTGCATATCAGAAATTATCTAAGAGCATTTAGCCTCTTATTGGGAAGGGGATGGAAAATGGAAAGGGTGGATGGACATGAAAGAATAAGAATAAAGTAAGATTAGTCTATTCAGTATCATCATCCAAAGATTAGTACTTTGCATAATCAAGATGGCATAATTTTTATGTGGAAACTTTCTACTTGGAGTGGTTATTTTCATTAGTCAGATGTTTGGACTTAATCACCACATGAAATGTATCTAACATCTGTAAAATGGTGAAGGATAGAAGTGAATTCTTGGTGTGGGTCCTGTAAATTTGAAGAAATATCTATATTATTAAGTGCCTAGTATTTTTTCTACACTTATTTATTTACTTTTCAGTAAGTTTAAATCCTTAAGGGATGCACCATCATACAGATTCTGTGTCCAATGGCCTGCATAGCAGAAAGATTGCTTCAGAATTTGGCATGAACCATGCCCCTGTTCCCACTGGCACTTCTCTCCAGATCACTTTGGTTTTGTTTGGTTGGCCACCAGGAGTCACAGTGTATCCTTTGTATGCCTAAGAACAATTCTTGCCCAAACAGAATTCAGGTGCATAAGCACCTTGAATTTTAAGAGGAGCTGTGTGTTCCCACTGGTTATGGAGACCCCACTGAAGCCAGCAAAATTGGACCACACTCTTCCAGACATTCCTGCATTTTAGAAACCCCATTCCCAGCAGGCCTCCATCGGCCTCAAGTTGGCAAGAAAGAGAATGCCTAATATTTTAAATATTCCATTCTAATCCTGTAATTTTTTTTTTCACATTTACCAATACCTATTGCATTCGAGGGACTGTGCTTGCTGTTGAGCATGATATTAAAAAGAGGGTGAGGTAAAAAATAAGAATGACCTATGAGCAGAAATAAAATAAATACGTAAATAAGTATAAATAGAAAGCAAAGCTATTAAAATGGACATTGCCACATGAAAGCTAAGATGCCAGAGGGTGACACGTGGGTCCTTGGAAACAAAAGGAGCCCATTTGCCATAGCCCCCTTCCACCAAGAATTTTTTTTTAAAGATTTTATTTATTTATTTATCTGAAAGAGAGAGAGAGAGTGCATGCACATGAGTGGGGTGGGGGGAGAGAGGCAGAGAGAGAGGGAGAAACAGACTCCCCACTGAGTGCAGAGCCTGAGGAGCTCAGATGCAGGGCTCTTTCCAGGACCCCAAGATCATGACCTGAGCTGAAGTCAGCCGCTTAACCCAGGTGCTCCCACCAAGAGTTCAATGTTGGTATTGTTTCATAGATCAATAAATACCTAAATGCAGAGCTTTTTAAAACTTGATTTAATGTACAGACAAAAATAAAGTCTTCAAGCAATTAAGACAGAATATTTTTTTCATGAACAATAATACTAACTTGAGACGGGTTAGTTGTATAAAATAGTCACAATAAGTTAAATGTGGAAAGGCTGCATTTTCATTTATTTTGGGAGAAGGAGTCAGATGGCTCTAAATTTTGGTGTCCTAAAGAATTATTTGGATTAAAAGACCCTAAATCTGGATGCCCCCCCCGCACTGAATATCTGAATATAAAAATATTGATAGGAATTAAAGTCAGTCTCCATTTGAAACATGCAAATCCAATGAGTTTGGCTTTGGCCTATCTACTGTTCTATCTGTAGATGGTGATTGGGGCCTTCTTTTTATCTGCAGACAGAATTGGCCACGTTTGAAAAGCTATTGCAGCTGTGTTGGATATTGCTGAAAATTCCTAAGTATGACTCAGATGACAAATTATATTTGATATAGAGTCTACTGGGATTTGCAGAGAAGAGCTTCAATCCTAAGAATGATTAAGTTAACTAAAGACCCAACAGGGAACTCCTAAACTCCTACAAGATGTTGCATCCAAGCCTCTGTGTCACCTTTGTGGCAAAATTTATAAAGTAATCGCACTGTTCTGGGATGAGTCAATGTGTTAGGTAATGAGATGAATTTCAGTTTTCTATGAATTTTCAAATCTAATTACAATAATAATTATGATGGCAAATGAATCATCACTGAAACATAAGTATATAAAGATGTCATTCAAAAGGACATACTGAGACTATTTCAGAAACTTCTACAGTTCAAACGTGTACATTAAGGCAGTTTGCAGGAAATTGTCCTTGCTCAAATTTTTGTCAATCTTTAAAGGTGTATGTGTGTGTATATATATATATATATTTAAAAGCATACAAATATTTAAAAGTATATATATACATGTATGCACATATGTATATATATAAACATACACACAAACACACATATAAACACACTCAAACACATACGTGAATTCTCCTACATGTCCTGAGTTTGGACTGAATCATTCAGTATAAATTAATGAGTATTTACTAAAAAAAAAAATTTAAATTACAGCAATACTGGAAATTATGTAAAGATTAATGGTAAGTCAAAAATCAGAAGAATTGTATTTTTTTTAATTGACCACTAACTCTAAAACTTTGTTCTTTCTCTTCTCTCCACCATTTCACAATCTCCCCATTAAAAGACATACAAAATTAAGTGCCAAATTTGCATTCACCCAATTCTTAAATTGCATAAAAATATCTTTACCATAATCAGTGACTAATCCAAGTGGAAAACAGCTGAAAAAAAAAATTGGAAAGTGTGCTATTTAATTCCCATCCCAATGAGTAATTTGGAGAGTCATGTAACCTCTTTGAACTTGGGGTAATTTTCAGCTGAAAAATACAAGGATAGAAATGCAGAACCTCAGTAGTACCAGCACATGATAAAAAAAGAATAGATGGGAATAAAGATATTTAGTGTCTCCAAAATGAGTACATTGTAGCACACTTCATTTTACTAAATGTCAAGGAAATGTGAGTCTTGTCCGAAAGTAAAATTTCTAGGCTAGAGAGAAGTGGTTAGCAATATAGTTCTATGGAAGCAAAAATAAGAAGACAATCAATTTTACCTTGCGGACTAAGAGGAAATTAAAGAAAGGGGTTTTGAAGAATTGGTCATAGTAAATCACTCAAATATTTGCCTATCATGGCCACCACCAATGTCATTGCCTCAATCTTGGATCTGTCTATGGTTAGATATGCCCAAGTTCTTTAACTACAACATATTTTTAACCATATTTCTAGCTCAACTACACACATAGTGGTATTTGTCCAAATTCTTTTAAAGGGAACACAACTATTCAAGTGTGCTTTCACACACGTAAACTAAGCGAACTCATCCATTCCTCTATGACTAGCAAAGAAAATCTGCCTTGTGTTTTACAGTTGTAAATTACCCTATTTTAGGCTGCAATTCTGCTATGGATTCAGTATATTTTTAAGTGAATCTTATCACAGATACATTTTAAAGGTGCTTACAGTGATTTGAAAGCATATAGAAAATGTCCATAAAAAATACTGCGTGCCCATGGCTTAAAAAAGAATCATACATGAAGCAGTAGAGAGCAAGAGTTCTCCTTCCATGTGTTTCTCATGATGGAGATAATTGATTTTCTTATTGCTGTTGTAGAGAGCATTGCTGACATTCACTGGCCTACTGAGTCCATCACAGCTGTGCTTACGCATCTCTCCCAAGCTGCGCTTTCCACTGAACTGGAAAAGATTGCAATTGTTGGTTGATAATTTGCCACACCCTCGTTTTGCCTCATCCTTCCAGTCACTCTCTTTGTGAAAGGAGAGCCAGATTAATCAGTGCTTTTGCTGGTGCAGGTGTTTAGATTTGTGTTAAAACTCCAAATGCAATCCAGAGAGCAAAATGACATGTCGGTGTGAGCTGTTTAACATCAGGGCAGCCAGGGATGTATAGAAAAGAATAACAAAACACAACAGAAATGGTACGTGCAATGCCTGAAATAAAGCATGAAAAGCATTATTTAAAAAAATAATCTATCTAACTTTTCACACTGCAAAATGATTTTAATGAAGAAATTCAACAAACTTCAACTTTTATCGACCATCTAAGACAATAAGATAATAGAGATATCTGAATTTTTTATGCAAGTGTCAAAGACACCGGAAGAAAAACAAATCATATTTCTGGACTAGTTTGAAAGCAAGGTTTTTTTGTTTTGTTTTGTTTTTGTTTTTGATTTTTAAGTATAGGATGAAGATAATTGGAAGACAGAAAGATGTATGTAACAGTCTTTTTCCCCAACATCTCCACTATGATCCAGTAAAACAGCTTAATTTCATGACTGTTCAATAGTTACTTTTTTTTTTTCATCAAGTGGTGACTCTCCAATCTAAAATCAGAAGACTCACAAGACATTGGTCCAACTGATTCTCTTTTCCTGTCATCAGATGATGTCATCTACATTGGGACATCTTTGTGCTTTTTGTAACTGGGCCCCGGGAAGCAAGCTAACCACTATCCATCCCTACAGAACAGATACATATACCTGGGAATATATGCATAACATGTGAATTAAGTAAAAATTGAGTAACATGAATTGAGAGAAAGAGAGAGAGGAAAGCAAGTTTAAAGAAGGACAGTTTTGAACTGGGTCTTAGAGAAGTGACTTCCATGAATCGGTGTGAGGCGGAGAGAATTTTCTGTGTACATGCACACATGGAAATGGGCACAGTTGAGTTAATGTGGAAAAAATGAAATAAATGCAAGTGACGCTGACTAGACTTGACCAGAATTGAAGAGCCCAGGTAGAATACACGGATGATTGAGGAAAGTGTGGATTGATGATTAAGGTGTAAAGAAATACTGTGCTTACTAGAAATATCTTGATCTGTGGACAAGCATGTTTCTCTGGCCAAGATTTATCAAAGACTTACAGATGGTATTTGTCCCTCTTTCAAATATGACCCAGAAATCACTCCTTAGATCCAGAACTACATTGAAAAGCTATGTTAATGTGGCTTGGAAAATATACATATGAACATCTAAATTTATATAAATATTTATACTAATCTTTATACCAATCCAGATAACATGAGAGCTTCTTCTGGGACTCATTTGATATTCCATGTAATAAACCCTTTCCCTTCCTGTTTCTTACAAAGCCAAAACATGAAAAAGCTAATTTCTTCTCTAGAAAACTCTGTCCTGGCTTTCACAAGCAGCATACAAATTTGAAATCTCACAAGAAACCACGCTTTGGCTGGCTAAAGAAATTTGTTGAGAAATAGGAATACCTATTGATGAGTATCTAACTTTTAAGATGCCATTCAAACATAGCTTAGATGCTTAGTGTTTTGACGTTTGCCTGAAATTGTACTTCTAGGACCCAGAGTGGGTGGATGAGAAGGAACAAACAGAGGCTTTTCTTTCAGTTAATCTCTTACAGTGCCTTATTTAAATTGAGTTAGGGTGGATTCTGGCAAAATCCCAATATAAAGAACTTCTAGGAAGATAAGATTTGCAAATTAGCCATGCCCAAGAAAAGGGAATCAAGCAATTTCTCAAAATCAAGCAGTTGTTAATGTTGTCAGAGGAATTGAAAAATATATACATTTAATTCTTCTATTAAAATGCAAGGCAGAGCATTTTGACATATATTCTTAAGTTATGCAAACATGTATGTAAGGAAAATATGTTACAAACTTAGATACAAACAGATGCACACAAACTCCAGATGTGTTTTTTCTTACTTTGTGGGTTGTGTCTTCTATAAGGGAAAAAGACGTATTAATCATTTCTTTTACTGCTGAGGGGATGGGTGCTGCTCTCATATTTCAGAAAGGGGCTGGAAAGTGAGGGAAGCCAAACTTTTTCCTATTTAAGGCCAAAGCAAAGGAATCTCAGTGGCTGAGTTTTATGACGGGCCCGGTGCTGAAGGGCAGGGGACATCTGATGGTGCTACTTTGAACTGCTTTTCTTTTCTCCTTTTTGCACAAAGAGTCTCATGTCTGATATTTAGACATGATGAGCTTTGTGCAAAAGGGGACCTGGTTACTTCTTGCTCTGCTTCATCCCACTGTTATTTTGGCACAACAGCAAGGTGAGTAGGTCTTGCTTTCAAGAAACTTTCTGGGGTTTTTGTCTTTCCTTCTCCTTACAAACAGGGATAAAGGGGAAATTAGCCTCCGCAAAGTTAATTTCCTCTGTAAGCTCCCAACTGGGTAACGTAGAACTGAGCGTGATGGTGTTTTTTTGTTTTTTTGTTTTTTCACATTTGCATAGAAAGAATATTGTCATTTTTGTATTTGAAAGTTTTCTGGTTGTTTAAGATAAAGATGTTCTTGTACTAACTTGTTTTCATGTTAGCGGCACTGGAAACTTTTTAAATGGCTTTTAAAAAGTTCCCCTCCTGGACTGTTAACATCTTGGAATGCTTTCCTAGGCAGTCTGGAAGTTTTTGGTCTTTTGTAACAATTTTATACTGTCTTTTGTATGCTGGATTCTTTGTAAGGATAGACTATTGAGCATTGTTTTCTCAATAAGGTAATGCATTTTAAAAACAACATGAAGTAAGGGAAATACACATTATTAGAATTATGGAATATATTTCTATAGAATGGCAACAAGCGGATACCGTCCGTGTACTTTAAATGGATACAAACTGCTAAGAATGTCTCATCGTCCCTATGTTTATTCTGTTTCAAACACTTCCATGGTTGATTAATACATATTTCTAATAGTTTATTGTTAAGGGTCTAGTGTTTTTCACATGTTCTACATTTTAACTGCATTTGCATTAATGAAGAGAATATTTAAAAAGTGTTTCCAACAGGAATGTTTGACTTTTCTGCAAACAAGGTAAAAAAGATGCTGGTACTGTTTGACTTTAGAAGGTTGATTTGTTGTGTTTTCAAATAACTGTAAACAATGGTTTTCATGTTCTAGTTTCCCCCAAACCACGCTTGTTTCATTATCTGGTTATGTGAAAACATTTCTTTTAACTCATATGTTTCTCATAGTCATGAAAATGCCAGACACATTGGAGTACAAACTTTCATAGAAATAAATATTTAAATGTTAAATTTAAAGATGTTAGAAGAAATCATTACACATCAGTTTCTATTTGCACAGAATCAAAATGTTTACATTTAAATTCAGTTTTTGCAACATGTGTCTGAAAATAGTTTTTGTTTATTCATATAAAATCTTTGATGTCCTTTAAGGTCATATATAAGTGGGGAGGCAGGGGGGACACCCAATGGCATTGCTTCAGTTACAATCGGCCCATGGCCACGAAAGAAAAGAAACACCCATATTGCTTGTTCCCCATATATTCCTCTTTTCCCTTCCTGTCCCCTCCTTCCCATCTCTTCACCCCTGTTGGCTCTTTTGAGCCTCCTCTCCCTTTTCATTCCTTCCCTCATCAACCCCCTTTCCCAGGAAAGCCCCTGTTTCCTCATCTCTCTTCCTCTTCTTCCTCTATCACTCCCTCCCTCATCCCCAAGTGTCCTCCCTGTACCTCCATCTCTTTTCTTTCTTCTTGCCTCCTCCCACTTTCTTTCCCTAGAACTCTTCCCTCTCCCTTCCCTTTCTGTCTCTCCCAGAACATGCTACAACTCCCAGTCCTTGGCTAGGGTACCAAATGCCTCCACCACACCCGTACCTCAATAAAGACATTTACCATTTTTATAGCTCTTAAGTTCTCCTGCTTTCGGGGTGGTGGGGGGGGCGGTGGTAGGGACAGAGTTGACATTTATTGGAAAAACTACAAAACTTTGGTGTTTAGTTCAAAAGATTGACAAAATATTTGTAGTTGCCTGGTGGTTACAATCTTTTATAAGCACTATGGCTATTTTTCTTTTTGATCCAACTTTAGAGGGGAAAAAAGTGTTTAATACCTTCATTATTTGTACATCACAGAAGTTCTTTCTATTTTTCTTTGTCTTTAGCTATAGAAAATAATAGTTCTGAAATTTTGCTGATACATTTGTGTGCTTTTAAGCGCAAAAGAAGCTGAGAGGGATTTTGTTCAGCTTACTATTTTCATTTGTCATGAAAAAAGGTTAAGTATTTTAAGATAGTACTTCTTGTGTTCCCTATAAATTTTATAAGGAAATTCTGTAGGTGGATTGGCTTTGGAGAGGTTACAGAAGGTGGCCGAATATATAGCACACTAAGAACAGTTCAATATAGTTCTGGGGTATGGGTTTCTTACATATTTCTTGAGAATCCCAGAGAGAAATAGCACTCACTTCTAGTCTACTCACACAAGTTTTCTGGAGCTTAAAACATGTCCTCACAAAGTATTTGGTCCTTCTACAGATTTCTGAAAGTTCTATTTAATTCACATATTTTATTCCACCAATGGAGAGATGTGGTCTGTTTTATATTTCCTGTAGTTTATAAACATGCCAAATCTTAAGCACAAAGACTAGCCACCTAGTGGCTGACAGGGTTACCATTTACATGACCAATGCCACCATAAATGTTACACAGCTGGATTCCATATTTTAGAATGAGATTTAAAAATATTACATGTGTGAATTTTAAATATTAAACACTACTTTCCTAAGGAAATAAGTATATTAGTGATAAAATACTGCCCAACAAACATACACACAAACACGTGGTGACAATATTCAGAAACTTTGGAAATGAGCTTGAATGTTATGGCCATTTTCAAAATTCCACAGGTGACTATTCCACATATAACATGTAACTATTTGTTTAATATTTGTCAAGTATTTTTATGTAGTCCTTATTTGACATAAGTATTCTAGCCACTTCTTATTAGATAGGTGGATAAATAAATAGATCGATATTATTAGTGATATTGCTTCATTAAGGGCAAGGAGATAAACTTTATTTTAATTAAATGTATTGTAATGTTTTTGCTTATATTTTGCTACCCTGATAATTCCACCATGACAATGAACTGCGAGACTTTAATTGCTTTAGAATTACAAAATAAATGGACTTAAGAGAATCCATTCCCTATTACAGGTCACGAGAGTCTATTTTCCATTATGCTTAAGGAGACAATTTGAAATCCATCAAGTAGCAATCAAGTTTTCTGGTTTGTGTTGCCCCCAGAATTAAACATACTGAATGAAGAAAATATAGCATAAAATCACTGGAAACAATTGTCCCTTCAAGAGGAGAGAATTTATAATTGCTCATGTATTTCAGTGTCAGCATCCCACATGGATTCAGGGCTTTAGTTGAGATTATACAACCCAGAAGTGACAGCGTTAAGACTAGGACCGAAATTCTGTTAAATCCTAAGTAATTAGAGAACACAAAACATACACTAAATCTAGAGTACCTGACTTTTCTTATTTTTGTAATTGTTTCTCACTGAAAGGCAATACTAAAAAATTTTCTATTGTCCTAGAAAATATATCCACGAAAGCGTTTCTCAAGGTGAGAAAAGGTAGATTTTTTCTCTGTTTAACACTCAATTTTGAATTGGTAAATCTATTCTTTAAACAAGAGAAACAAAATGTTCAGTTATGATTTAACCAGAAATTATCTTCAGTTCTGTAAAAATATAAACTTTAAGTAAATAAAGTATTGATACAAAATTTTGTGTTTTTCATTCATGATACCTTGCATTTTTTTACCACCCACAGAGTATTCAACATCATATGATCTAAAGACCTATAGGTAAATAGTTATTCTGATTAAATTCTGGAATTAAACATCCCACTATCATAAGCGGAAAGACAAAGTCACTGGAACAATTCTGGGAAAGAAGGAAAGACTGTGGTCATGTGCCTTTTAACTAATTCAGATTCCTGGGTTGATGTCTGAGCTACAGGTTTATTTTAAAAAATCAAGGACCATTGGCTATGAGTTTTCCAAGAGTAGTTGAGACAAACTAAAAGAAAAGTCCCTATTTCACACCTACAGTCACTTGCCAGACCTTGAAGGGTCACTCAGAGAAGGGTGCCATCTACTGAAACCTCATGGTTTTCATTGTGGATGACTCTTTGGTGCAAAGTTCCAAAGATTTTGTAGCCCAGTCTTTTATTTTGTAACATCAAATGATAGCACCGCCTTGAAGTCATTAAAGAGGATTTCTTAAAAGTTAAAGGTTTAAAGATGAAAGATTTGATTGCCTTTGCTGGACATGAAGAACATTTGTAAAATTTCCAGGTCTGCAATAGCTTTTTGGAAATGTCTCAGTGGACTGTTTCTTATAAAACGGTTTTCCCTGGAAAAAAGCTCAGTCCCATTGTTTTCCAGACTCAAAAAAAAAAAAAAAAAAAAGGAGAAGAAGAAGAAGGGGAGGAGGGAGGTGTGGTGTAAAAAAATCTAGAGTTTTCAAAGGGGGAAGCTTTGCCTGTTTCGTATCAAAATGACAACAGAAAAAAATGAGATAGCTACTCTTCCACAAATCATTTGTTAACTGCAGTTTGGGGAGTTACATTAACCACTAGAATGTCTGTCTGTGCCTAATGAAAACACAGCAGAAGTGGATTCCTTTCAGATTAACTAATAAAACCCTTGTATTTTCCATGACTGAGGTCAAGAACTGCCATTTAAAATGTACAATTAATGAACAAAACCAAAAGTTCAAAGAAGAAAGCAAAACTTAGAATGCCCAAAAGATCTAAAAAAATCAAAGAGAAAGGATCCAGAACCTATTAAAAATTAAATTTGTTTTGAAAACTTGCATTGAGAAATTCCTGGTTCAATGAAATGTCATTTACTTTTCTGAAACTGTGCTTTCTATAGTATTTGGTGTGGAAGAAGGCAAACAAGGACTGTGTTTCTCAAGTTAATTAAAATCAGAGAAACACTCTTTGGAACTGCAAGTATGTCCATAATGTTCAAAGTTAGAAGGGAAGCTTCTAATGAAGTTAGAAGATCATTAACATGAGTCATTTAGTAACTAGAACTACTAAGTCATTACTACACTATATAGCTATGATAGTTGAAAACCGGTGTCTTAGTGAGACACCCTAAATATGCTTTTTTGTGTGTTCGATACCTAAGCCTTATCTGTTTGTTGCTGCTGCACCAGAGTTGCTATGAGAATCAGGCTTCTCTGGATATAGTAAAATGTATGCTGAGTTTCCCAAACACACACTAATTCTGTCGGTGGTCTGGATGTCATTAGGGTGGCCTTGGAGATACGTCTCTTTTTCATAAGGTCAGGAGAAAATAAACAACAAAACTTAACTCCAGATGCTATCTTCTTGTTTTGAGACCAGATAGAAAAAATATTCTGTAGGCGACTGTTATCCCTTAAGATAATAACAACCAAAAAAACCCCACTGTCTTTTTAGACTCTGATTCTGAGCTTGCAGGGCTTAGAAACCCTAATGGGGTAGAGCTTTGAAGTTGGCTTTTTTAACCCTACCTTGACCTTGAAACTGCAGAAAGGAATACAAGGCAGTAAAGTGTCAAATTTAGAGTTAGCTTTCTCAGGTTCTAATCGTAGCTTTACTCCTACCACGTAATCTTGGGAAAATTTTTCAACACCTCTGTATCTCAGATTCCTCATCTATAAAATGAAGATGATGACAGCACTCACCCATAAGGAAGATTAAGTAAAATAGGTGTACGGAGCCTTCAGAAGAGTGCCTACAACATAGGAGACACTCTACCAGTTTTGCCTAGTATTACTTTTACTGCCAGTGCAAAATAAAATTGCTGTAGGGAGTGAAAGTACTTAGTGACCTATGGATAAGGAAAGTAAGATGTACAGTTTAGTGATCAGACAAATCAGATCAAAATGACAACGGAAAAAAATGAGATGTTTACCAACTGCCACAAAGCAGGTAGAATATATTTTCTTCAGTATTGCTACAATTTGTCACTAATCAGTTTATGTTAAAATGCAATTGCTGATTGTGAGATATATGATACTTTTAATTCTAATTCTCTAATTATTTTTATTTTTCCCAGGACAAAATGTTAATCAGCTTAAAGGAAATTTCTAACTGGAGGCATAAAATCATAGATCTATAAAGAATAAAGCAAGGAAACATCTAGACATGATTCATAAAGTTTTTTTGGTTTTTGGTTTTTCTGGTGGGGACAAGAATAATCAGAATCCACCTTGTCCATGTAAAACAACATTTTGAAATTGAAGTTATCCACCTATAGAGGTCTACAGATATTTCCTTGAAGTTCTTTTAGTCAACTCATCCAGCGTATTTTAAAATATTCTGATAAATGTAAGCAGCAGAAACGTATTTAACCAAAATGTATGTTTTCCAAACAGTGTCATTTAAAAGCAAAACATACTTCAGTTGGAAGCTATATACACTCTATATACTCACACTTACAAAATATTCAGCTTCCTAAAGAAACAGGGAAATAATATTATGATAATTTGCATTTCACATCTGTTATTTTTAATTTTCAGATTAAAGAGCACCTTTTCCCTGAAAAGGATTCAGTAAGAAGAGAAGAAAAAAAATGAAATCTATCACTCAGGCCAAATTAACAATTTGATTGGATGCTTTGGGGCATATTATTTTTACTCCAAAAATGGATTGAGACAAACATAATTTATACTATTTGTTAGTCGCAACAATAAAATTCTATCAAATCAGCATAAATTAATATTTAAAGAATGGAAACAAAAACAATAAAAAGGAAAGTGTTAAGCATATCTAAAAATATTAGATTATCTTACTTGGTTTTATTTTTCTCTGAAGTTTCAAAACAGAGAGCTAAGAAAGAAAAGCTCAGAGTGGATTATGTCATAGACTAGCTTCATTTTGTTTTATAATTTAGATCCCAGGAAGGAGATGATTTAGTCTAATGCATTTGCTTGTGTGGCCACAAATAAATTTATTTCAGGACTGTACTTTGTAACAAGGAACAGAAACACCAAGTGACATGAGAGGTGGGGTGTAAAATTAATTACTTATTGGAACAGGGAGACTTCATTTTATTTTTTATTTTTTTATTTTTTTATTTTTAAAGGTTTTGTTTATTTATTTGAGAGAGAGAATGAGATAGAGAGAGAGAGCATGAGCGGGGGAGGGTCAGAGGGAGAAGCAGACTCCCTGCTGAGCAGGGAGCCCGATGCGGGACTCGATCCTGGGACTCCAGGATCATGACCTGAGCCCAAGGCAGTGGCTTAACCAACTGAGCCACCCAGGCGCCCCGGGAGACTTCATTTTAGCAATAACAATAAAGGAAGTAATTGGAAAAATCTATTTCTTCTCCAGTAGTAAAAATGAGATTATTTGCCTTTTATTTAACATTTTTGAATTTCTGAATCCCATTTTTAAAACCATTTCTAAACGCTGCAAGTGGCAAACTAGAATGTTATTCCTTTTGAGAACAAAACATTCTTTTTCTTGACTTTCCCATGATTTTCCCACAGATCATTAGACTATGGTACTAAAACTGAGGGCCATGAGACATCTGTGTAAGAGGTTTAGCTTCCAGGAGAACATATCGCCAACCATATCTTGTCACGCACAGAACAAGAAATTAGAGGAAACTGCCTTTCAACAAAGGTGACTGAGATAGAGTAACAGAGAACAGTCTGCCTCTCAACCACAAGTTTCTACAGAAACGGACTTTTCAGGAGAGCCAAATTTCTTTTAAATGGATGTGAAATAAGTATGGCAATAAACAACCTGCATTAATTCTTATTTTTCAAGCATTCCAACTTTCTTCTTTTCCTTAGAACAACATCACTTAAAAAAAAAAAAGAGATGTACAATAAAGTGACTCAACCTCTATATTGAGACCTCTGTGGTTTAAGAGGCATAATACATACGGTTTCTAATAAAATTTGGACACAAGAAGCTAAGTAACAATTTTCATTTATGTAACATTGGTTTTAACCCAACTCTAATGAATTCATTTACAATTTTAAAAAAAAGTAAATATTGTGCTCACTTAATAGTTTGCAGAGCAAATGGAAAACACTGTATTTCTAGTGATGTGGTGATACTTTCAATGAGACATAAACAGAGAGGATGAATATACAAGGGAAAAAAATGTTAATTTTAGGGCAGATGAAGAACAAAGAAAAGATATTCAAAATATGAAATACTTGACTCTCCCTTTAACTGTTTTAATCATTTGTCTTTAGTAAATTATCAATATCCAATAGCTAAGTTTTGTAACATAGGTCCTGTGTTAAATGTAGAAAGATATTCCCAATCCAGAGACAAAGAGCTGAAGGAATCATTAGTATAAATTAGTACT
Organism: Leptonychotes weddellii; assembly: GCF_054177405.1. NCBI lineage: Eukaryota > Metazoa > Chordata > Mammalia > Carnivora > Phocidae > Leptonychotes > Leptonychotes weddellii. Next base: position 41,431,709 of record NC_138371.1, on the reverse strand, counting down.
ATATTTTCTTCCCCCCCCCACAGCTTTACTGAACTATTATTGGCAAATAAAAGTGTGTATATTTAAGGTGTACAACATGATGATTTGATATACATACACATTGTGAAATGATTACCACAATCGAGTTAACTAATAGTCACCCCACAGTCACATTTTTGTGTGTGTGCGGGGGGGTGTAAACACTTAAAATCTACTTTCTTAACACATCTCTAGTATACGATACATTATTATTACCTGTAATCAACATTCTGTACACTAGTGGTATTTTCAGAAAGGCTGGGGAGCCTGAAGTCCACATTATTAATGGGGAAATCTTGAGCTAAAAATAATCTGTTGGAACATTTCCCATAATGTTAATTTAGAGAAAGCTTTAAAATGTTTCATTTTAAGAATCAGAAGCTAATCCAAAAACTGCAGAATGTATTTCATGCAATTTATTAAACTACCTTCCATCTAATTAAAACATTCAGGCCTCTTCTGAAGAACAGTGAACTTAGTTCCTAAATATAAAATGTCAGTTCTGCTTAGAGAAAAATGAGTTTGATGCCTCTCCCCTCTCATATTATTATTGTTCATAACAATGTGAAAAAGACTGGGCTTCTCTTAAGCATATCTTTCATAATACTGTTTAAATAGACCTACTTCATTTGCATTAGGTAAGCATTCTGGCATTCAGCTTTTATGCTCACTAAGTAGAAAGGAATTCTCCTCCGAAAGCTTAGACAGTATTTCTTTCCAATGTTCTCATATATCTGTTTCAAACATGGAGGAAGAATGAGAATAACTTTTTAAAATAAACAAATTCTTGCCTTCTTAAAATTGCAATAAAACAAACAAGCTTTCTTTTATTAGCTGTAGACCACTTTGGGTAATGGTCCCACACAGAAGAACAGACTTTGAAACTTCCTGAATTGATGGAGGGTATTATAATAGTGCAAGATCGTTAAAGTCGTATCTGTACACAATAATGGAAAAGACGAATGGAGGCCATGTCAGTCTGCAGGTTCTGCAATTACCCCTCTTTCGTGAACTTTTGTTAAACCGGCTAAACGTCTAAACCCAAAGTATATAGCATGAACCTAAATCATTATTACTTCAGATATGAGAGGATATAGAACTGAGAACTTATAAACATGATCTTCATGGTCATATGCAACCTCCAGATGGAAAAACTTTAGGACCCACTCAAAGGCCTCTTGACCACAAGGCAGCAAAAAGTATGGTTATTAAACTACTTGCTTCCTCCCAAGCAGGCCTCTTTCAGCAGACATTTTAAAGATGTTGGCTCTGAGAAAATAAAGTTTCACTGTTTCACAAAAATATAAATACTGAACAGTATATCATTTGTTGTTTGCAAAAATTTTTGCAGATGTTTAGAAACATCTTATTTATTTACTCAATTACTGGCAAACTACCATAATAATCCTTAGGAACTAAAGCTGTATTTAACCACAATCCACAGCTAATGCTTTAAGAATTGAGACCAGGTTTTGTTTTGGCAACCCCTAAGCTGATTCATTGTTAATATCTGCTGAAATTTGAGTACCTTACATATAATTAGGAAACAAGTTTAAAATTTTGGTTGAAGCAAATTTTTGACCATGTTAAGCCACAAATACACATGCCATGATTCATATTTTTCCCTATTATTTTTACTTATTCCCTGCCCATATTTATTTTTTAAAAACACTATTTATTTATTTATTTATTTATTTATTTATTTATTTATTTATATCCATATGGGCTATACAATATATTATGTCATATCATGTTGACCTACTAATGCCCAGTGGAGCTGACAGTGATATTCAATACATACAGCAAGCTTTGCTAAAGCTTTCCCAGGAATCTGGAAGAGTTTTATGCTGCCAAGAACAGCTGTTTTCCTCTGAATTTCCCAATTAGCTTAATAAAATCCAGAAAGTCTTCAGAGTTAGTGACAAAATCGTCATTATAGTTTAATGCTCCTGTCTACTATTAAAGCAGAGGATAATGATTGCTAGAAAGGCTTGTTTTCAATTACACAATTAATAAATAAATGTTTAAGTTTGTGTGGTTTCCATTGGTGCTAAATTCTTACTATAATTGAAATTAAAATTCTTATTGGCCTTAAGGAAAATTTACTATGGTGTGCCATTTTGAAGCTAATAAACAAGATTTGGTATTTTAAGCAATCTTTTACCAGTTAGCAAATTATGTATAGAGAATATGATATTCTTAGTAATTTAATTTGTGGATTTTTTTTTTTTGCATAAGCATGCTTCTAAGAACATACAAATTAGTTTAATAAAAGGAAGAACTTATTGGTTTCAAACTATCTCCACTTTGGTTATTGGGAAGTCATGACAGCATAACAAAAATCATATTTCAGCAAAACCTAAGACAACATCACACCATCTAACTTACTTTCCAGCTGTTGACGGAGGATGCTCCCATCTTGGTCAGTCCTATGCGGATAGAGATGTCTGGAAGCCAGAACCTTGCCAAATATGTGTCTGTGACTCAGGATCTGTTCTCTGTGATGACATAATATGTGACGAACAAGAATTGGACTGTCCCAACCCAGAAATCCCATTTGGAGAATGTTGTGCAGTGTGCCCCCAGCCTCCAACAGCTGTGAGTTTAAAGAAAATCTGTACATCTTCAAGATTTATATTTTAACACATGAATCGTTCCTATACCGTAGGAGCTTGAAAGGAGAAGAAAGCAATGTCTACCAACTATGTTGGAATTACAAGTAAAAGATGAATATTCTGGTTTAAAACTAAGGATTGGATGTAATTGGGGATAAGAAATAAATATGCAAATTGGGCAACACTTCATGGGAAAGTTGCTCTTATGTCTTACTTAATCTGTATCTTTTCCATTTATTAGCCTCCTCGCCCTCCTAATGGTCATGGACCTCAAGGCCCTAAGGGAGATCCAGTAAGTAAACATTCTTCAGTAGAATGAAATGAGTTATTTAAGTGGTCTGCTTTTTTTTTTTTTTTTTGCTTCTTCTAATAGCCTTTTCATATTTGCGTCTTCATCATTGAGACATTTCCTTGACTACTACATTATTTAATGACACAAGAGAACTCAAACTGAGAATCCATAATTGTACATGTGAATACTTAAATTTCCCCAACATTATATAATGTCTTCATCCCCATTATCAATTTGAAAAATAAAATATAGGACAATCTACAAAGAAATAAATCATGCTGAAATTATTCACATGATTTAGATAAAAAATATATGTATTCTCAAGAAAATGTGTCACATATCAGTTCCTCATATTATAAAGCAGAGAAGCTACAATTTGATGATAATTCTGAATCACGAGGCCTTTTCACTGTCTTATGAGTTTTTGTCTTTGATTCTTTTAGGGCCCACCTGGTATTCCTGGGAGAAATGGTGATCCTGGTATTCCAGGACAACCAGGTTCCCCTGGGTCTCCTGGCCCCCCTGGAATCTGTGAATCATGCCCTACTGGTCCTCAGGTAATAAATTCCAGGACAAAAAGATCCCCTCCCTTTAAAACTACCTACTTCATTTTCTTTTCTTTAGCCTATAAAACATTTCACTTTTGTGGATTCCTTATATCTATTCTCTGATTGTATGTATTTAACAAATCCTTATTTAGTGCTTGTAAGTGCTGGACACTATTTTAAGTGATTTATAAATTTTACTTTTCTTCATAATGCCAATGCTATTGTTATTATATCTTTGCAACATTTCCCAACTTCTCAGCAGACATAGAATCTATCACTATGTTTGAGAAATGAGCCATCAACTCCCAAATGAATTAACCTGGAAGATCTAGGAACTGCTGTAACTGTGCCTTATTTTCCTTATAATCCCAATGGTAGAGCCTCTGAAAGTCTGGACAAAAAGCAGTTAAAGAGCTGTGAATACTCCTTATTGACTTTAAGTCAACAGGATGATTCAAGCCTAGGCAAATACTCTTGCCAAGCCTTCAGAGCACATCCTGCTTCTCCTAAAAAGCATGGCAGCCAAATAACCCTGCATGTAAAACAACCAACCAAACAAATAAATGAGATGTAATTTCTGTTGCATGCGGTTAGGAGAAATTAGAAGCCACATATCTACAAATCACTCTGAGTTTTAAAAAATGCTATTCAAAAATCAATTCAACAGAAAGCAAAGCATACCATCTATTTATTCTTATCCTGGTACCAAACATAACCCACTTGTAGGACTGGGATTCAAAACAAAATAATCTCCAAAGAAATCCAATAAGCACATGAGCTTTTCTATTATTCTTGTGCCTATTTTCTATGGGGATGCTTATTTGGAGGGTAAATTTGTTAGGCATATTAACCAGAAGCCAGGGGATACAAATTTAACTTTCATCATTAAATGCTGGTAAAGTAATTTGACTTTTCCATTTTTTTCCTGCTCAGAATGAGACGATCAGATTATATGATTTCAAGGCTCTTTCAGCTTCAAACAGTCCATGATCCTATGTTTCTAAAGCTGTGGGTATCACGTAAAAATGATATTTTGAGTAAGATCATATAGGAAATAATTATTTGGGAATAACATTGCACAGAGTTAGTTGAAGGGTGTGTGTACTACATAAACAAGTATTTCTGTAGTGTATCTACTACCTGAAGCAACAGAGAGACAGGATAAGCAAGATGATGAAATAATACATACCACATCTTCTGGCATGCAGAAACTCTCTGTCAGTGAATGGTAGATGTTGCATGCACCTCTTCTAAATGCTTTTGGAAAGAACTATGACATATATATCAAAATGATCGTATCTACTTGGTCTCTTTGCTACAGAACTATTCTCCCCAGTTTGAGTCATATGACGTCAAGGCTGGAGTAGGAGGAGGAGGAATCGCAGGCTATCCTGGGCCAGCTGTATGTACAAGAGTTTCTCAGCATTCTAGAGCATGATGTAGTTTCCAATTTGTTAATTCTTGAATGATTGTTTTCCTAGTAATATGGTATTATTACATATGCGTACAAAATAGCTTATTTTCCATTAAGGCTGGGAAAGCAAATGGTAGGATTATCATGATCTTTCTTATCCTAACTCATTTTTTCCTCACTGCCTCTCATCTCACGCCTGTTCTGCCTCGCCTTCCTTCTTTATACAACCACGCATCCCAGGAGCCCACCTGCCTTAGTGCTTAGGTCTCACACCTATATATTCCCTAATTTTAACCAAAATTTGCTATTTTTCACTTCCATTTTTCCTCGTTCTAAGTTGTTCAGAATCTTCTTTTTTTATGTGCTTTCCTCAATTAAGGGCTACTTGCTAGATGACAATCCGAGTGATGAATGTCCAATATTACAAGCTGCCCCACCTCAAACCCTGAAATCAAATACAAATATTTCCAGAATTTATTGAGTCTTTAAGTTTTCCTATTACACATGATAGCTATTCACATTGTACCCAAAAAGTTTCCCTTAATGTAAATGACCTAGAGTTTTGATAGAAGAAAATAGAAAAAAAAAATCACTGAAACCTGGGCACCTGGGCATGACGCATGGTGTCCCACGTAAATGACCCTAATTGTAGACCAGGCTCTCGGGAGAAGCAATGTGGGAAAGATCATCGCTTCACTGCCAGTAACAGGTACGTAAGTGTAAAGGAAACATGATGCTGGATTCTCAGGGATTATGGAAGGTTTCCAACCAGATCATTAGACACCATATTTGTGACTTCCAAAACTAGAGAGGACAAAATTTAGCTGGTAGATCCAAATGACCAGTTAAAGAAAGACCCTTAAAATTGATGTAAATTGTAAAAAGAGAATTTTACAAATCTCTAAAGTTTTGGGGGATGTGATTTTTTTTTTCTTTTAAAGCCGGAAGGAAAATTATATTAACAATGTAAATATCTGGTCTTATGCAACTAGATTCAAATTATGAATCTTATTTTTCAATCCTATATACAGTTTTTACTAAAAAAAACAAAAACTAAAAAAACAAAACAAAACAAAACAAAAAACCCACTACTTAATATTCCAGAAAAGAGGTTACGAGAGAACATTTAATTACAAACTGTTGTTTTATAAATTTGTTATCAGTATTTAGAAACAGCATGCTATAAAATGGAAGATTTTCTAGTGTAAGCTGTATTTCTGAGCAATGATAAATCAGTTGGTTCTAATTGTAATTTATCATCGTCCCATGTATGCTGATTTTCAAAAGCACATCTAAATCTTCATGTTAACATAACTCAGTGACATAATTAAGAATTTCTGGGTTGATTTACATCATTGTTTTTAGAAACTGGGATTAACAGTATGTAGATATTTTTCCACAGGAGTCTGGCTGGCAGGCAAAAAAAAATGCTTCTTCACCAGGACAAGTATCATTCTAATTGCAGGGACTTCCACAGCATTTTGCGTGGATTTTTCCAGATTTTAAACCCCTTTTTATGGAGGGTTCAGGCTAACATTTTATAGCATTTACTAATAATTTGTATTGATTCTGTGGGAATTCCATTTAGAGTGATGTTTTTGTAGTGAGATCTTTATTGTATATCTAATAAAATTAATCATATCCGTGAATAGTTACTACATAACGAGGCATGCTGTTCTCATTTTTTTTTTTAACGTCAGTATCATTTCTGAACAGAGGCATCTCTTTGATGCCTGAAAAAAGTGTATTTCAGGTAAATCTATTTTGTATTTATCCTTTACATTTACATTCCAGGGTCCCCCTGGCCCTCCTGGTCCCCCTGGTACATCTGGTCATCCTGGCTCCCCGGTAAGTGTAGCCATTAGTGGTGCTTTCTTTTTCATGAATTTTATATAAATCGAGTTTACATAGATCTTGCTGTAATTTAGCCATTCCAACATGCATAATCCCAATTAAGGAGAGAAATCACACCCAGGAAACTATCATTCCTTCAAAGATGGAATTTCATGCCTAATTCCTTTCCACAAACAACTATTCATAATGAAAACCTTGGTAAAATTAAACCATAGGCTTAATTTGCATGTGATACGGCTTCAAGTTCAAAACAATTCATTTTCAATGGAATAACGTGGATATAATGGAATAAATTTGCTTTCTTCTGATCTGAAAAATTTTGGCTTCCGTGTTTATAAATTGGAATAAGATTTACTATTGCATTCACAAATCCTGATTTCATACTGTCTTCAAGAGGTAAATGCTTAATGTGAATATTACATTACTTTTAAAATATTTTCACATTATTCTACTCACTAGGGTTCTCCAGGATACCAAGGTCCCCCCGGTGAACCTGGGCAAGCTGGTCCATCAGTAAGTAACAATTACATCTGTATTTAATAAATTGACAATTCTATGTAGAAATCACTTTTATTTTCTAAAATATCATCATAGGTCCTATAATGTATAGATTGTTTATGCTCAAAATTAAAATAATAAATAATATTTCTTACGATAGTTGAACTGGTTTCGAAGATCTTTTGGACTCTTTAGTGGTTTAGATTTCCTAGAGACACTTGCTATTGAATCTAGGAATTCCTGGCCTAATTAGCCACCATCATAGTTCACCTCCTAGTGTGGATACAAATCTTCTTTCTCTTAAATATAGATTTAATTTTCCTGTAATCACTCAGTTCACCTGCATATCTGCTTTTCTGACATACAATTTTTAAAACCTAATTTAGTAGAAATAAGTATAATCTAACAGAGTCCTCCAAAAAAAAAAAAAAACCATGCTGTATAAACAAGCAAGTGAGGTGAAGTTAGTTCAATTTAATATTTCAAACTATTTGGAAATCCCTGTATATTAAAAAATTAAATATCTCACAAAATGTGAAAGTGCCTATGGGTTTATAAGTGCATATGATATAAAATATAGATACATGATATTTTTAATTCCTATTAAAAATAAGTTCATTAAACAGTGAAAACTGGATATAATACAGGCATAATATTAACTCCATATGTCATTTTCATCATGAAAAATATTAAGAGTATTTTCTAAAAGGAGATTCCTTTCAGGGAAACACGTACTATGTAACAATAAGTTGTTGTGAAAGAAAAACCTATAGATACATTTGTTTTTTATTTTCTTATTTTCAGGGCCCTCCAGGACCCCCTGGTGCTATAGGTCCATCTGGTCCTGCTGGAAAAGATGTAAGTTTTTAAAGATTGAATGGAGATATGGCAAAATCCAAGTTGGAATATACTGTATGCTAGGCTCACGGGAAAACCTTACCAAAAAAATCATTGCTATCCTAATGACATTTTAGCTCATATTAATTTTTGAATGTATAGTGTTTGTATAACTGTAAATACCATAATTTGAATTCCAAACTAACGGAACCCCTAAATGTGCTTCTTCACTGTCAAGAAGGTACACCCACTGAATAGATCATTTAACTGGAGGAGAAAAAAGTAGCTTTTTTCTTCCTCTTGTAATGAAGAAATTGATATCAATACTTTATGAACTTGAAAACTTAAAAACACCTTTAATATTGTGTCCTTCTTCCTTTCCCATTTGATTTCCAATGGCAAATTCTTCTCAGTGGATTGAGAGAGCATTATAATATTTCAGTGAAGAGTGATGCGTGTGATGTTCATAAGTTCATATTGAGATGGGAGAAGTCCTCTCCATTCCTTCTACTAGGAAAGCTGTTCTAACAACTAAATGTTTAGCCTAACCATTTTCATGAGTCCTTGATGAGAAAATGCAAAGTCATTGGTTTGCTAACTAGGCACAATGTGCTTTCTCTTCCACAATCACCTACGTATTTTTTATTTCTCCACCTAGGGAGAATCAGGAAGACCCGGACGACCTGGAGAGCGAGGGTTGCCTGGACCTCCAGTAAGTCTTTGACATCCAGTGAATTACATGGAGTAGTCACGATGATCTTAGCTTGAAAATTATTCTATAATTAGATTGAATTAAACTTAAAAATGGAAGGCATTTTACAACTGGACTGTGATTCTATTTGAAAATTCATTAATATCTGTTCTATTCCTTGTTTTTAGGGTATAAAAGGTCCAGCTGGTATGCCTGGATTCCCTGGTATGAAAGGACATAGAGTAAGTAGAGTTTCTAGATTAACAAAAAGCTATTTCATTTAACCATGTTTACTTGCCTAACCAATTTTATTGGGCAATTTGAGTATGTGCCAAAAATGGTTGATTTGATTTTTTAACAGTCAGTTGACTTTGTTGACCAAACCAACTAGTAATTTTACAGGTAGTAATTAGACTGATTTTAAATATGTGAAAAGGCTTGGGAAAAAATTATTTAATTTTCTTATCATCATTGCCAGAAAAAAATGAAAATGTATTATTGAGAGCCATGCGTTATTCATTGGCTTAGTCAATGTTATTTGCAATTGAATCAAGCAAATTAGTCTATGCAAATCATTAGGTAGATTCCACCAACTGACCCCCAAATCTATCAATTTAATAGAAATAAAATCTGTGAAGCTGATATTTGCTATCACTAAGGCAACTTCCTAATTGAACTAGATTGTACTTGTTAATTCAGATTTTTTACTATAAAATCAATGTCAAATATCTTCAATCCATTTAAAAGAGTTTTAAATTATTCACATCAGTGAATGTGGTAAAAACTAGTTATGAAAAATACAATGTAAAGTTTTCAACCATTCTGGATTGTTAACAGATCTTTAATATTTTTACTACTTTTATACGTTTCCTAGGGCTTTGATGGACGAAATGGAGAAAAGGGTGATACAGGTGCTCCTGGATTAAAGGTAAATCAAAACAAAAATCATATTTTTGTAAGTAAATTCCTTTAAATGTTATAGCTATATTTAAGATTTATACTTTGGGGTTTAACCTTTTCTGAAATTTACCTGAATTTTGCATTCCAGGAACTAAATAACAGTGACGAATTCAGATGTTCTATTGGGGCTTCCATGAAAGCTGATAGCTTGACTATCTAGATTAGAAATGATTGTGCATCTCTGAGTAACTCACTGATTACTTCTGTTTCATCCTCAAGTTTTTAAAATGCAAAAATTGAGAATTATGGTAAATAAAATGCTACCAAAAATTTGATATTGCCAAAAAATATCTTTTTCTTAGGTTCTATAATATTCTTCATAATGTGCTGCATTTAAAAAACTTTACATTCCTCTCTCTGTTCTACAAAATGGTAACATATTTTACATGTTTCTAGGGTGAAAATGGCCTCCCAGGTGAAAATGGAGCCCCTGGACCCATGGTAATTATATTTCTTATGTAATTTTCAGTTTTAGTTTATTAACCTCCATCTAACCCAAAACTTGCCTTGCTCCTTCCCCAACTGTTCTTACACATGGCAAGGTTAAGGTAAGACCATTCTTTCAACTGTGTTCTGTAGGGTCCCAGAGGAGCTCCTGGTGAGAGAGGACGGCCAGGACTGCCAGGAGCTGCGGTGAGTCTTGCTACCAGCACTGCACAGAATCCCAGATAAGGGTCTCATCCAGGTTTGCAGGCTGTGGCAATCGCCAGGAAAATCTTTCCCATGAAATAGCATTTAACGATGCCTCCATAAACCTGCAGCTATAACTATAGGGAAACAAATAAGGGTTTTATAGTTATTATCTCCTTTGAAAATTTTTTTGAGGGTTAACTTTGCCTATGTTATTAGAACAATTAATTCACATTTAGTTCTGTTAAACACAGAACCCAGTTCTTCTATATCAGATCATTGCTGTATACATCAGAATTTTAACAATTTGACTCTAAAAATATATATTTAGCAGATTTTAATACACTGGAGGAAAAGTCAACTCAATGGAGTCAGAATTTTAGTAAGGGGGCACCTGGGTGGCTCAGCAGGTTAAGCTTCTGCCTTTGGCTCAGGTCATGATCCCGGAGTCCTGGGATTGAGTCGTTCTCTTTCTCTCTCTTGCTCTCAAATAAATAAATAAAATCTTTAAAAAAAATAATTTTAGTCATTACTCGTGACTGGCTTTTCAGAATTAAGAAGATATTTGAGACAAACTTCTCTTTTTAGGGGGCTCGAGGTAATGATGGTGCTCGCGGAAGTGATGGACAACCAGTAAGTAACTTTTTATCTAACCCTGAGTTGCTTCAGTGTAATGAGAGATTATGTGGTATGGAATGTTGGAATAATATGGAATATAGGCCTAAAACTCAACAGTGTCCATAAACATTTCATTCAAACTGACACCAGGTCCATAAACTAAATCTAGACACAATCTAGAAACACTAAACCCATAGGTGAAATTCTGATACTCCTCGTTATACTTGGCCAATTACTAACTTCTGTATAGTGTTCACTGTGTCAGTTAATCACCAGCACTGGACATGGCAATTAAAAGCGCTCTGCAAAATAGATAATAATATTACCTCCATTTTATAAACAAGAGTACAAGAGTTCGGGCTAAGTAAATTGCACAAATTACAGAATTTGTGGTGGAAGGCAGGGGGATCCTACTTTTCTAACTTTAGATTTTACTTTCTTGTATTTTGCCACATTGTTTCTCTACATAATATTCACCCATGGATGATAAATACTATTTTATCTGCATAATTGTCTTCTGTATTGTGTATGTGCTAACTTATTATTTACTAGTTAGTGTTACGTTAGCTTCTGTTTACTTGATTAAGAGCTCTTGAAACTGTCTTTAATTTTTTTCAGGGTCCTCCTGGTCCCCCTGGAACTGCAGGATTCCCTGGTTCTCCTGGTGCTAAGGTAAACATGCATTTTTATAGAAGAATATAAAATAGATCTTGGAACAACAGAAAATCTTTGGATTGTTTCTTCAAAATAATATATATATTTTACCCATCAAGTAGATATCTTTTTACCTATTCAGATCTTTAAAGCCCTATTTTTAATTCCCTGGCATTCAACTATTCTGATATCTCTTCGTCTTTTCCTAGTCTCTTTCTGAAAATCAGATCACATAATCACACACATAGTTAGCATTTTTCTGTGCCTACGTGATTCATGATTCTTTGCTTATGATAGAGCATATCATCATACTATTCCTGCATTGGGGAGATGGGTTTAAACTGGCTTAGTGATTACAAATGGCGAAAGACACTGACTGCTTAGGGTTTTCCACCTTAGGGTGAAGTTGGACCTGCTGGATCTCCTGGTTCAAGCGGCTCCCCCGGACAAAGAGGAGAACCTGGACCTCAGGGCCATGCTGGTGCTCCAGGTCCTCCTGTAAGTAACAAATATGGCCATTGAGGAGTGTTGCTACACTTCTTTCATGAAAGCATATGTTTTAATGTTGCTATCAACTGAAATATTTTTTGAAAAAAAAATTGTTGCTTGATGCTCTGAAATGACTCTACTGTGATAAATACTGATTTGGTTAGTACTAAAATTCGTGGGTCTTGAGGTTTACCCTCTTCAAAATTTATGAATTTTATGTTTATTTGACAAAGTGGAGGATGGATAGTTATCTTATACTTCAAAGAATGTGTTCCAACTGATCACTGATCACAAAAATTCAGAGAAGAAACAGGATTAAACACCTTTTCTATTCATTTCTTAATCATTTAGACCAAGTGCATATTATCTTTAATTTATTCAGATAATGATAATTCTTTTGCCTACATTTTATGTGTTATGCTGTAGTTGGAGGAATCACCGAATCTCTACAAAGCCCAACACCCATCAATAAATTTACTTTGCAAATGTATATTCCCTAGTTACATTATTTTTACTAGGCTCTTTTACCCTTCTAGGGCCCTCCTGGGAGCAATGGTAGTCCTGGTGGGAAAGGTGAAATGGTAAGTTGCCCTCACCCCCCACGCTCATTTCATCCACACCCATTATTGGATTCCTTTGCATTTTGCATGACAACCCATTTGTGATGTCTAAGTTAGCTCTTCAGAAAAGAGAGTTCAAGTTTAACTAATGTTAGTGTTCTTGGGCTATTTTTAGGGTCCTGCTGGCATTCCTGGAGCTCCTGGACTGATAGGAGCCCGGGGTCCTCCTGGACCACCTGGTACCAATGGTGCTCCTGGACAGCGAGGTGGTGCAGTAAGTTGCATATTTTTTCCCTAGTTGCTTGAAAGGTGTGGCTCAAGTCCCACAACAGAAATATAAACAGCAAACTTTTTGCACTTGTTTATTTGATTTTATGTTGGTTTCCCTCTGGTTTTATCACTGGATCAGCAGTTGCCACTGCTGATTTTCTTAGTCTGTACTCCCTGTTTTTAAACCAAGATTTTGTTTCATTTAGGGTGAACCTGGTAAAAATGGTGCCAAAGGAGAGCCAGGGCCACGCGGTGAACGTGTAAGTGTTACCCCAACAGAATGGGTTATTCTTTATTTCCGCTAAAATTTTGCAACCAAATGTATCCCTTTATTGGCATCCTTTTTAGGGGGAAGCTGGTTCTCCAGGTATTCCAGGACCTAAAGGTGAAGATGGCAAAGATGGTTCACCTGGAGAACCTGGTGCAAACGGACTTCCAGGAGCTGCAGGAGAAAGGGTACGTTTCCCATAGGCATCTCCAAGGAGAAGAGTTATCACTTTCATCCACATAGAACTTGACCTTCAGGGTGAGGAAACCATGCTTTTTCTTAAGCTGAGTACTCAATCCCAAATGTGTTTTGGGGGCATTGTATAACATGAGAACATCTCTATTGTTACTCAGAAATTATGAAAAAGTTTTCATGCTTTGGGCTGAAACATTTGCCTTTTACTATTTCCAGGGTGTGCCTGGATTCCGAGGGCCTGCTGGAGCCAACGGCCTTCCAGGAGAAAAGGTAAATAACTTTAATTTCTATTTTTATAAATGCTGGTACTACAAATAGTTATGTTCTTCCACACAGTTTCCCATTAACTAAAACCTAAATATCTGAAGGAAATATATTGGAGTTTAAAAATAATTATAATTCCCAGTACACAACAATGATTCTAGCCCCTGCTCAGTCCTTCTAGCTTTGTAACTAAAGCAAGTCATTTAACTTCTATGAGAATTCATTAACTTATGTGTCAATAGAGAATTATTTATTTCAGCATCATTGCAAGAATAAAGTCAATTAAAGTGCCTGAAAATTCTTTGAAAACTCTAAAATACTATCCAAATATGATTTTATATCATCAAAGATATTTGACTTTATATGCACCGAAGTATATCGTGATACCCACTGAATATTGCTGACATGTGATGTTCATCAAAGTTGCCTCAAACTACTCCCAATATGATAATCCGAGCTAATAGATGACAGTGATTTTATGGCATGTCAGCAGCATACCAACTCTCTTTAAGAGACAAAAGAGGGGGAAATCGGAGGGGGAGACGAACCATGAGAGACGATGGACTCTGAAAAACAAACAGGGTTCTAGAGGGGAGGGGAGTGGGAGGATGGGTTGGCCTGGTGGTGGGTATTGAGGAGGGCACATTCTGCATGGAGCACTGGGTGTTATGCACAAACAATGAATCATGGAACACTTCATCTAAAACTAATGATGTAATGTATGGGGATTAACATAAGAATAAAATAAATAAATAAATAAATAAATAAATAAATAAATAAATAAAAAAGAGACAAAAGAAAGTTTTCTAATTGTAACCTAAAGGTGGTCAATGTCTAGGTCAATGAAGGTTCTTCTACATATTTGTTGATTTATTTCACCTTGTAGGGTCCCTCTGGGGAGCGTGGTGGTCCCGGCCCCGCAGGGCCCAGAGGAGCTCCTGGAGAACCTGGCCGAGATGGTGTCCCTGGAGGTCCAGGAATGAGGGTACCAAGAAACGCTTGCTTGACACTGCCATTTAGTAAGAAGAAGGGCAAATAAAAGAGGATCAAAGACAACTCAAAGCAGACTATATTTTACAGCCTCAAAACAAAACAAAATACTCTTAAGATAACTTAAGATTAGAATTGATTGAAGAAAAACAGAATACTTGACTGAGACATAGACAGGAAAATGTGTGCAAATAAAAGGCTACCTATGAAATCTCAAAATTTTACAGATACATATATATATTTAATTATCATTTTAAATCACCTGACTGACTGACCTTTTCAATTTAGGGTATGCCCGGAAGCCCAGGAGGGCCAGGCAGCGATGGAAAACCAGGGCCTCCCGTATGTACATTTTTAACATCTCATTTTATAGCCCAGTGAATAATGGAATGCATAGTTTGGCCTAACATTGATGCATATTATAGAGCCTTGATATATATATACACACACACACACACACTCACACACACATATATACATATATGTGTATATATACATATATATTGCATATTTTGATGAGATCTTTATCAAACCCTTGTTAATGTAATTTTTTTTCTCATTAGGGAAGTCAAGGAGAAAGTGGTCGACCAGGTCCTCCAGGCCCATCTGGTCCCCGAGGTCAGCCTGGTGTCATGGGTTTCCCTGGTCCTAAAGGAAATGATGTGAGTTCCTTCCTTTATTTCTTCAATAAATATTTGACAGAAGGCTTTTCTTTTCCATATGGGAGTTCAGAGACGGCCAAAATTTGATCTCTATTTCAAAGCACAGTAGAATATATGAAAATCAAAATACCATGTGAGACAGGGAGTATTTGTTGTTGTTGTTTGGGTTTTTTGGGTTTTTGTTTTTTTGGGGGGGGAGTTCTGGGGAAAGAGTGGCAAACTTTATGAAAAACTAGTTCTAGAAAGTAGTTTTGGGTTGTGGATGCATGTATGTGTGTGTGGAAGAGGCAGATCAAAACTATCAGGGAATAAGACACTGAATGATTTCCTTTTGAGAATTAGTAAATACTGGCTACTTCTTTAGGGTGCACCTGGCAAGAATGGAGAACGAGGTGGCCCTGGAGGTCCTGGCCCTCAGGTACACAGTTTTCATTAACTTATTTCCAGCTTTCTATAGATGCATTCATTTCCGGCCTATGGCTTCTATTATCTCCGTTATCTCTGTTTCCCTAACTGCTTTTGTTTTTTTTAGGGTCCTGCTGGAAAGAATGGTGAAACTGGACCTCAGGGTCCCCCAGGACCTACTGTAAGTTTGCTCACATAACTTGGAGATGGAAGTCAGCGGGAGTAGGGCAGAGGAAAGACTTTGGGAATCGTAGCATAGTTCACCAAAGTGGTTTTGAAGCTTGGTTACTTAGCTAGCTAAGTGCTGACTAGCTAGAAGTAAAGATTATATTGTCCATGTCTCCATTGCATCAGTTCTGTAGGCCAAACTCTGCCCTCCTTCACACCATTAAGTTTTCCACTAAGCAATGAGCCTGTTGAAATGAAAACTGTGTGGACTAAATATGAAAGGATATTTTATAACAGAACATCTCATTATATTTTTCTACATTAGGGGCCAGGTGGTGACAAAGGAGATCCAGGACCCCCTGGTCCACAAGGATTGCAAGTAAGAACTTCTTATTTAAATATCACTGGGTTTCTGCTTCTACTAGACAATTCAGTCTTACCCTTGAGAGTTGTATTTGTTGAGCTAATTGAGTTCAATTTTTTTGTGACACTACTAAATTATAATTAATCTTAAGCTTAGAATTTGTGGGTCTGTCTTCCACCTTGAAATAAAAATGACATTCTATTCCAGAATGAGTGCGTTAGTCATTTTTTTAATTAAGCATGCAAAATTTTTTATGCTTATACGTATTTTTATTATAATATAAATCCACATAGCTAAATCCATTTTACCATATTCATCGATTTATTTTTATATACAGCAACAGAAAAACTAGAGGAAGAAAAACATTAAGTTTGGAAGATATGATTGTCACATCTCTGTCACTGGATTTTGAGAGCCACAAATTTTCTAGCCTTAAAAAGACTGCTAGGACCAGTTTGAATACCTTGCAGAAACATACATGTGAGAAGCTTTTCTGTAAGCAGTGTTTGAAGTGATTACACAATACAAATATGACTTTTTGTAGGGTTTGCCTGGAACCAGTGGACCTCCAGGAGAAAATGGAAAACCTGGTGAACCAGTAAGTTGCATGCCCTTTTTTAAAAAAAAACTCAGAAACCAAAAGAATAAATCGTAATCATTTATCGGTTATTAACTTTTGCATTTTCTCATGCATGGTTTCTGAGTTTTAGCGTTTAGTTTTTAAATATTCAATAACAAAACAGAGAAAAATTATTCAATCATAGGTATTACATAGAAAGTTTCAATTTTACCATAAAATAAAGAGTACATAGCTCGAGATTTAACAAATTGTACAAAATGCAAGGAAGTCAAATGTGTTATTTTGCTTATATTCCCATAACATGCATTCTGATAGAGGCCTAATCATATAATGCCAATCTTCTAGGGTCCAAAGGGTGAATCTGGTTCACCTGGAACTCCAGGAGGCAAGGTAAATATTTCCGTTTATTTTCTAATTTCAACATCTTAGAGAGCAATTGACTAGTGATTCAGTTTTAGTATATCAAACCAAAATTGTCTTTCTTTAGAAGCACAACATTGCAACTATTTGGTGAATACACTTAAGGTAACCCAAGACATTTTAGTAGATAAGATGTGCTTCATCTGGAAGATCACATCTTCTGACATGCAACAATACTACAGAAACAACTATGGGCCTGAGATTGCAAAAGACAAATCTTTCTAGGGCATTGATTCTGCATAGGAAAACTGTGTTGGTAGAAAAACTAAAAAAAAAAAAAGAAAAGAAAGAAAGCCCTCGTGAATAAAATAATAACAACAGTGTCAGAGGCAGCTCATCAGACCAGGTATCAGAGTTTCCTCCTTTACACTGACTCTTTTTCAGTTTCCATCTCACTCCGTTGATCAAATGTCTTTTATAACTACCATTTCCAAATTGTTCAAAAATATAAGTTCCCCCATTGACCTGCATCAAAATGAATACAACTTAGCGTGGTTTTGTTTTGTTTTCAGCCTTGGGTTGGCTAACAGGGCTATTCCATATTCCTACCCCCAGGGTGATTCGGGAGCCCCGGGTGAACGAGGACCTCCCGGAGCTGTGGGGCCCGCGGGACCGAGAGGTGGAGCCGGCCCCCCTGGTCCCGAAGGAGGAAAGGTAACTCCGCACGATTCAGTTCACCTAGATTTTACAAAATGCACTCCATTTCCTTCTGGAGGTTTACTATTTGTCCTTTAACTTCAGGGCGCTGCTGGACCCCCTGGGCCACCTGGGTCTGCTGGGACTCCTGGTCTGCAAGGGATGCCTGGGGAAAGAGGAGGTCCTGGAGGTCTCGGGCCAAAGGGTGACAAGGTACCAACTGCTGTGCTGTTCATTCTAGCATAAAACCAACTTCATAGGTTAAAGGCAAGAAGCGCTGATGCGGGGGCCTCTGGGTGGCTTAGTGGCTAAGCGTCTGCCTTCGGCTCAGGTCATGGTCCCAGGGTCCTGGGATCGAGCCCCGCATGGGGCTCCCCGCTCCGCGGGAAGCCTGCTTCTCCCTCTCCCACTCCCCCTGCTTGTGCTGCCCTCTCTCGCTGTGTCTCTCTCTGTCAAATAAATAAAAAACAAAAAAACGCGCTGCTTAATGTTACCATTTTACAGGAAGTGAAATTTGAGATGTATTGCTAGAGGAACTATTAATGAGAACATCTACTACCTACCCATCACAGCACATCTTGAGGGTTGCTCTTCTTCTTGGCAGTCTCACTGAGGATGCTTCTAATCTGATGACTCTGGCTTTTGTTTGACAGGGCGAACCAGGCAGCGCAGGGGTGGATGGTGCTCCAGGGAAAGACGGGCCGCGGGTGAGTTCCCACTGGGGAAAAACGGGACTTACCTCTCTGTGAGGTGGAAGAGTTCCTCATCTCAACTTCTATTGTTCTAAAAACTCATCATGATTACTTAGACCATGTTTTGCCATTTTCTGACCATTAAGAAGACCCAAATGACTTGTTAAAATTCCTGCTTTATATCTATCGTTACCTGATGGTTCAACAGTGATGTGAGCATAGAAAAAACCCTCAAAAAAAAAAAAGAAAAAGAAAAAGAAAAAAACCCTCAAAAGTATGATAAAGGTTACAAACTAAATTCATAATGAGTCACTAAAATCCAAGATAATCAATGCTATGTTTATATACTCTGTTTGATTAATAGGAAAGAGGATGCTTTTTATCTCTAAAATTAAAAATGCATTTCTATTTTCTTTAGGGTCCTACTGGTCCCATTGGTCCCCCTGGCCCAGCTGGTCAGCCTGGAGATAAGGTAACACTTAATATTACTTAGAAACAACAAGAAAATATCCCTCGTTTTTTGGATGCAGGGCAATATTTTTTTCCTCTTTTTTCAGGGTGAAGGTGGTGCCCCTGGACTTCCGGGTATAGCTGGTCCTCGTGGTGGCCCTGTAAGTGTTAAAGTCATCTTCAGTGTGCTTTTTAACGCCACCTGGGCAGCGGCTATCCCTGCTTCCTTGTTTAGCAATTCTGCCCCCCAGGCCCCAAGTCTCAATGGCAGGATGCCGTTTTCAGGAATCCTATGACATGCAAAGGAAGGTCAAAGTTCTTAAATCTAAAATTCACAAAAGACCCTTTTAAATCACGCCTTCTCCCCTAAATAATTCTGGAAAAAATTTTTAAAAGGCACAAATAATATACATTTATAAATAATATTTCTTAAACCTTCAGGATCTTTGCCTGAGGCACCTTCTAGATCTAAAATTTTCTACCTTCAGGGTTTGCAACTCAGGACAGATACATAATAAATGGTCCTACTTAATTAATTGATTGATTTCTCAATTAACCCTTTTAGTATATTTTTAAATGCTTACATTTTTTAGAAGTCATATGATTGCATGTGTTAAACACTTCAAAATTCTCAGATTTATTTTTCTTGTAAATAATATCACAATCAGAAGCAGAAAGAACCAAAGGTTCTGGTGTTGTCCACTCCTGATTTTGTTGAGAAGTGGAAGAGTCTTCACAAGTTTCACCGTGTTGGTTAGCTTTGCATACTTCCTGCCAAAAGAAAGATAAGATGATGTAGAGGATGATATATCATTGTCCCTGTGGGAAGGTGTCTTCACCGTGACCAACCGTGACCAATGAGAATGTTTTTCACTTCAGGGTGAGAGAGGCGAACACGGGCCTCCAGGACCTGCTGGCTTCCCTGGTGCTCCTGTAAGTATGAATACACAGCCCAGAAGCACTCTCTTGCTGAAAAACAGACGTTTGAATCCGGATTCTAGTCAAGCCTCAGCAGCTCATTCCCTATAGGGTGACTTTACCCACCCCTCCCTTTTTTTTCTGTTTTTTTGTTTTGTTGTGTTTTGTGTTTTGTTTTTTACTTCACTCTTACTCTTTAAAAGATGGAGATAAAAACACTTGACTTGCCTTTATGCTTCATTAATGAGACTCACATGATACCCTAGATTTTAAAACACTCTGAAAATTTAAAAAGTTATTCCATTGTAAGATGATACTAATTAAAAGTTGCTCTAGGCCTTATCTTTCTCCAGTGAATTTACTGGTGCTCATTTTCAAAGAACAATCCTTGGAGATGCTTTCTCCCTTAGGACAAATAACATCCATTTTAACATTTTCTTGATAGTTTTCTTTTATCATGAAAGCATTTTGATTCACTTTGGTTTAGCCTATCTTCAGAGAACCTCCTTTTCCAATTTTATTTCAACATCTTGCCACCTGAAGAATTCTATTTTCTGAAGAAAGAGTCTGATAGGCCAAGTGTATTGGGAAGGACGTCAGCTCACAGGTCGTTGTCATTTCTGAATGTAGGGACAGAATGGTGAGCCTGGTGCTAAAGGAGAAAGAGGTGCTCCTGGTGAGAAAGGTGAAGGAGGGCCCCCTGGCATCGCAGGACCCCCTGGGGGTGCTGGGCCTGCTGTGAGTATTCTCTTTCATTCAGTTTTCAAATGGAAAGCACTTTGGTGTATCCATAGTCCAAGACTTCATACTGAGAGAGCCTGTCAAGGTGACAAGAGTATCATCTTCCTAGGAGTACAGTTCTGACTTTGAAGCTTGGCTCTAATAGTCTAGATATGACCCCAATCAAGTTGTTCTAACCACTTCCTACCCAGAGTTACTGTTTTGTTGATTTTTGTTTGTTTGTTCATTTGTAGGTCTGTTGTAGTTTTTCTCCCCCAGTTTTATTAAGATACAATTGACATATAACGTTGTACAAGTTTAAGGTGTACGACATAACGATTTGATATATGTATATGTTGCAAAATGATTATCACAATAAGTAGAATTCCTGTTTTTCAAAGGCTGAATGCTTCTTTCAAATTTTGAGTGTGATGGAATTCTGATGAACCATTACTACCTCCATTCCATATAGGGTCCCCCTGGTCCCCAGGGCGTCAAAGGTGAACGCGGCAGTCCTGGTGGTCCTGTAAGTATTCACTCTCTTAACTAGTATTTTCTAAACTGTGATTCAAAAGCAGTAATTAATACCAATCTGTATAAAAACTGCCTTGAAATCACTAGATCCTGAAAGAGAGTATAAAAACTATAATCCCTTAATTATATGTTATATGTAAATTCTAAAAGGAAAAAAAAAAACAAACCATAAATGATCCCAGGGTAGAATGCAGATCACATTTCTTATCCTTTATATTTGTTTTTAGTAGTTTATTATTCATTCTGCTTCACTTTTGAAATTCAAAAATATATTATCATTTCCCAGGGTTCTGCTGGCTTCCCTGGTGCTCGTGGTCTTCCTGGTCCTCCTGGTAATAATGTAAGTATTTTTTCTAAAAATATTTTTTCTTTATTCCATAAAGAACATTCATATATGCATAGGAGGAGAAACTTACCCATTGCTACTTTTCTCTGTGATTAAATCCCATCTAAAATGCAGGTAAAAGAGGGAAGAAATATTCACTTTTCAGTATAAAACACTCCAATTTCAAAAAATGTCTTTGTAGGGTAACCCAGGCCCCCCGGGCCCCAGCGGTGCTCCAGGCAAGGACGGGGCCACCGGTCCACCTGGTAACAATGGTGCTCCCGGCAACCCTGGAGTGTCTGGACCTAAAGGTGATGCTGGCCAACCCGGCGAGAAGGGATCCCCCGGCTCCCAGGGCCCCCCGGTGAGTGGCTATGGTGCCCTATGGGTTGACAATACTCTTTTGTTTTGAATTATGAATTCCACAGAGGAAAACCTAATCACAGAGAGAAGAACTAAGGCTTTCTTATTTGTTCAACAGGGACCTCCAGGCCCACTGGGAAGTGTCGGGATTACCGGAGCCAGGGGTCTCGCGGGACCACCGGGCATCCCGGGTCCTAGGGGAAGCCCAGGCCCACAGGGTGTCAAGGTGAGTGTGGCCATCTTGCCCTGGACTCTGGTTTCCTCTGATAGCCTTCGGAGATCACTTAACCATAGCAAGCGTGTCATGAACAAATTTTCCTGTAAAAGATGCAAATTCTTGATATGTTCAGATTTTCAGGAAGCATGCATATTATCAAAAGGCTGCCGAACACAAAAACAATGCACATCATAGGGCAGCCTTGAACATAAACACTAAGAAATTGATAACACAGAAAATATCTTGCCACCTTAAGTACCTCCATTAGGAGATGTGTGAGCATTCTTTACTTTGTTGACTGTCAGTTTTGAAGAGGAAAATAGTCAGTTTATAGACCTGTGAAAGCCTTTAATTAATACCAGTTTTCCATCAACTCAATTTGTTTCACACTTCTAATTTTCTTTCCCTAATATTACTGTAACATCCTAGCATCTTATCCTTATTTGTCTTAAATATCCATTTACCAAAAGGGGTAATAAAATTCTGTATTATTAGGGCTCACATTTTGACACTTTGAGCACCTCTTTAAACAAAATGTCATATAATATTGTAATGAAATGAAGATATAACATTTAAGCATATTCAATTTATATGAACATATCTGGTAAATGTATATTTTTTAGATAGAGCCAGATGTCCAATATAAACTAATTCTGATGGTCGCCACAAACCTATAATTTCATGATGGTTAATCATTATTTTTTTCTCACAATGGCCATGTCTTATTTATATATCTCATATTAGAATGTATTCTAAATAATATAATCATTGTCATTACTTAGCTTTTTGGTATCCAGAGTCACTGGGAAAGTTGGAAAATATAAGAAACTTGCTCTTCCTCAAGGATAGGGATAGTTTTAGGAACAAATTCAATAGAATTTTTAATAAAACAAAGTTTTTCCTTGAAAAATAAGAACATCTCATAACATATTGATTGCTAAGATAAAATAAGTTAAAAAATAGTTTAAAAAATTTTTAAAGTTAAAAAAAGGTAAAATAAGTTAAAATAAAATGTCTTTTATTTCTTTATGCACAGGGTGAAAGTGGGAAACCAGGAGCTGCTGGTCACAATGGAGAACGCGGTCCTCCTGGACCCCAGGGTCTTCCTGGTCTGGCTGGTACAGCTGGTGAACCTGGAAGAGACGTAAGTACTAGTTCTTAGGAAATATCCAATTGTCCTGGTAGTGTTTGGTAACGTATTTAAGCAAGGGTCAAATTGTGCCTTAATGTCTAAGAGTGTAAATATTGTCACATGCCAAAGTTCTCCTTCTTTTTTTAATAAGATATCCCTTCTATTACAATTTAGAATAATCTTAAATGTTCATGTTCATTAATATTTACCCAATGAATGATCATTAATGGAGAAGAATATGAATGCTAGCTAAATAAAGACACAAGTTGGGGATGGGGAATGCCCCAATTTATAGCATTCCTCCTGCATGAAAATGTGCTGCATGTTATTTGTGATTAAGTCTTTTCTTAAATTGTAGATTTCTATTATCAGCTTAAATTACTGTTTCTTAAGCTTTTATTTGTTATCTCTTTCCAAAGGATTTTTTTAGATATTTTTCTTTCCTAATCACTTCTCCCTCTCTCACCTGTGAAATTTTAGTGCCATAGGTATACTGCTTATCTATTTAGGTATGACCCTTTAAAGGGCCACAGCTGTTGTAATATCTAAGATTTTTTTAGTCCTAAGAACCAATTTTTATCCTCTTTAGGATACTATTGCTACCATTGAGAATACATGGCTTAGCTTGTATTTGAATGGTTCGAAAGAGTTTGATTTCTTTTCTCCTTGTTTTTTTAATCAGGGAAACCCAGGATCGGATGGTCTTCCAGGCCGAGATGGAGCTCCCGGTGGCAAGGTATAATGAACATAGATGCAGTGGGTTTGTGTACTTAAAGTAATAACTGCTGATCATATTTATGTTGGATCTGTGAATTTGTTCTCAGGGTGATCGTGGAGAAAATGGTTCCCCTGGTGCCCCCGGTGCTCCTGGTCATCCAGGCCCCCCTGGTCCCATTGGTCCAGCTGGAAAGAGTGGTGACAGAGGAGAAACTGTGAGTTTTTCTTTGCTTACCTATTTTCCTCAGTAAAGGGATTAGTAGGTGGAAGATACGATGTCAGATCTGAGAACCAAATGATCTACTATCATTTCTTTTCGTTTTTATGCTACTCTTTCCTTAGGCAACTGGGGTAAAAAAGGTATCTGCTAAGTTTCTGGCAGTAGTTAATGAAGAATTCGTTACTAAATTCAAAGCAGCATTAATCAGTCTAAGTGTATATTCACTGGGTAAATGCAAGGCTGAATTAGCAAGACTCTCTCAGCTTTCCTGCTTAGACCCCTTGGTAAAGATATAAACAGAGAAAGCACTTTGAAGGAGAAAATGGCACCAACTTTTAATAATCGTGTGCATACTATTAGTCCATCACAGTGAAGTTAACTTCTAAATAAAACAAAGCTTTATCAATAAATAAACAATTCCCTGTGTGTCTGTTTTTATTTCAGGGCCCCGCTGGCCCTTCTGGTGCTCCGGGTCCTGCTGGTTCCCGAGGTCCTCCTGTGAGTTGTTTTTTAACTCATTCTAGAGTCTAAGAAATGTTCTACTTTCTGGCATGTTCAGGAAAAGGGGATGACAACATACACAACTATGGAACAGAATTTGAACTTTCTTTTGATGATACAGAAGGCAATTCAGGATCTAAAATTCCTTGGGGCCAAGGACCTTTGCAGCAACTACTGGGGTTTCGTGCACTTATCAGTCCAAAATCAAAACTACAAGAACAATCTTCAGTGTTGCATGTATGCAGTGTCCGTGGGATTTCTAGCTAATAGAATGTCATGGACTAGATTTAGTTGCTATCAATTTTATTTTGTTTTACCAATATGTATGTGTGTTTATGACCTTAATTTGAAATGTGTCTGTAAAGGGTCCCCAAGGTCCACGTGGTGACAAAGGTGAAACAGGTGAACGTGGTTCTAGTGGCATCAAAGGACATCGAGGATTCCCTGGTAATCCAGGTGCTCCGGGTTCTCCAGTAAGTGCATCCGCTTTGTTAGAAAACCCCCTTCGGTGCATGTTAAGTGATGAGCTAGGCAACTCTGGGAGACCAAAAGTAGAAAAGTGCTCATCTTTAAAAGTTTATGTTAAAAGAGATGAGACATGGATTCGAGGGCTTGGTTGAAATAGTAGTTGGCATGAGGCAATGGGGAGATTAAAAAAAAGGCAATCATATTCCATCATGACCCCCATGTTTCTTGATTTGATCTTGAATGTACAGTTTCCCAAATCTTTGAGAAGTCTTCCTTCATATTTACCCTTCTTTTCCTCTCAGGGTCCTGCTGGTCACCAAGGTGCCGTTGGTAGCCCAGGACCTGCAGGCCCGCGAGTAAGTGGCATAGAAAGATACTGGAAGATCCATATTTTTCAGATATTCTAGCAGGAAGATATCCTAGCATTGTGATATCATGATCATTTTTTAGGGACCTGTTGGACCCAGTGGGCCCCCAGGCAAAGATGGCACGAGCGGACATCCGGGTCCCATTGGACCGCCAGGGCCTCGAGGGAACAGAGGTGAAAGAGGGTCTGAGGTAAGACTGCACTCACAAATATCCGGGTTTAATCTGCTACAGTCTTCAGGTTTCAGAAATGCTTTGTAAGGTTTGGAAGCTAGATAGTGAGTTCAATACAATAGAAGCACCCAACTTAACTTAGAAAATCAACAATGACTTTTAGAGATTCTCTACCTTTTCGCCATCACACTATAACAACAAGAGAGGAAAAAAACAAAAACAAACCTTTTTTACCGTTTGATCAGAGAGCAGTCATTATCAGAACAAAGACAAAAGCCCAATTAGCCAAATGAACTCCGCAGGCATTGATCTCACGCTGGAGATCGCACAATTGTGACCATCGTAATGAATGGCAAGCACGTGGCCCATCTTCTCAAACAGCTTCCATGATTCCTGTTTTCCTACCAATGCCATCATTCCCAACACCTTCCTATCCCACGTCTTTGGCATAAACGGAATAAAAACCATTATCCCCTTGAGTTACAAATTTGATAACTGAACACAAATAGTAATCAGCCCAAAGACACAAAGTTAATGACAAATCTGGGATCAGAATCTAGGTTTCCTGATCAGATTCCCTCTGGCATGTCAGAGTTAGAAGTGTTTACATAATTTATTCAGAAGGAAACATGATGGGGTAAAATTTGTGCTCTCACTCCACTGGTTTGTACCCAGGGGAACACAATAAATTTCATGGCAACAAATTTATTATCATTGGTTATCATTTGACCACAAAACAACTCAAGTAAACCTTTCTTAAAATAATTATGTTGACATACTGGTTGTTTCTAATGCATTGTATTGACCCAGCAACATATTCTTTCAGCAAAGAGCAAGTACACCTCCATGATGCCTGTTCTTACCCATCCTAGGGCTCCCCAGGCCACCCAGGACAACCGGGCCCTCCTGGACCTCCTGGTGCTCCTGGTCCGTGCTGTGGTGGGGGGGCTGCTGCCATGGGTTCTCTCGGAGGGGCTGAAAAAGCTGGTGGTTTTGCCCCATATTATGGAGATGAACCGATGGATTTCAAAATCAACACCGAGGAGATTATGACTTCACTCAAATCGGTCAACGGACAACTAGAAAGCCTCCTCAGTCCTGATGGGTCCCGTAAACACCCTGCTCGGAACTGCCGAGACCTGAAATTTTGCCATCCTGAACTCAAGAGCGGTATGTGGGGAGTCTTTCAGGCTCATGGCAACAAGATTACAGAGAAAGCTGCTTAGATGAGAATTGGGGGAAGAGAAAAGTTTCACTGTGAATAGAAAATATTTTATAGCAGAAATAGTACTTAAAGAATGTTGGTTGAATTGAAACTGCTTGATACTTTCAGAAAGTATACACTGCAGGTATCCTTAAGATGGAACATAAATAATCCAAATATTCCAAATGTAGGAAAATTTCAAGGTAGTCTTGTAGAAATTTTAATATAAGTCATAGTTTGGGATGTTTCTGCATATCAGTCTAAAGTTGTTTGAGTGATAAAGCAACATAGATCACTGTGTTTTCAGGACAAAATTTATATAACTGGATACAGACATAATTTGCAACTTAACTTTTGCAATCTTTATTTAATGAGATTAATTTTTGCGATAAATCTAATTATTAGCTTTTTCATATTAAGAAACAGTTAAATGAAACATCCCAGACTTATATAAAATTAAATCAAATACCGTAATACTGTAAGATTTTACATATATTGGGTTAATTCTTTCTGAAAGGCAAAAATTATTTCAGGCTTTCAGATACCTTGACATGGAACATTGCCTTTGTTAGGAGTCATTTCTGAAAATTACTTAAGAAAGAGAACAACATCAGTCACAGGGACTTTGGGTTAAACTTACTGGCATAAATCTAGATTAGACAGAAAGCTTACATTATTTAGCAAAACCACATTAAACAGATAATCGTCTTAAAAAGAGGGAGAGATTTCAATCAATACAATACACCAATCAAAATGTCTTGGCTAAGTATATCATCATTGTTCCATATCAAGAAGCTATATTTTACTTCATGCTTTCTAATTATTATACCTAACGCTTTTTAATCTCCACAATTTCAATAAAAAGTTTCTGTATTATACTGTACTATAAAATACAAGTAAATTAACAAACAACATTATGAATGCTTTACCAGGTAAACAAACAAAATCATTCTGGCCGCAACTTCACTACTGGATTTTGTAACCGATTCCCATTATTCTCTTTTGTGACTATTCAGGAGAATATTGGGTTGACCCTAACCAAGGTTGCAAGTTGGACGCTATTAAAGTATTTTGCAATATGGAAACTGGGGAAACGTGCATAAATGCCAGTCCTTGGACTGTTCCACGTAAGAACTGGTGGACAGATTCTAGTGCTGAGAAGAAAAATGTTTGGTTTGGAGAATCTATGGATGGTGGTTTTCAGGTAATAATGGATATACCGTTTTTTAACCAAGTCATTCCTACTTACCTAACTTTTTTGATTCCTCCCAGTTTTTCATCACAATGCTGAATTAGTTAATAAATAGGAGAACCCAAATGGCTTAATATATTCAGGTGACTATCTTTATAACTTTTATACCTTCTCTCCCAAAGCTAAGTTAGATTGAATTATTTGTTGTATGCAACCACCTTTCTTTCAATTCTTAACACCTTTTCTACTCTAGCATTATATGTTACACATGCAATAAGAACATATTCACATATAAAATATTCATACATAAAATATATGGATAACCTGCGTTATAATGACCATACTATACTACATGAATCCTTAGGACATATGGTTGCAACAAAGATGTTTGATCACCTGTGTTTTTCCCCATCACAGTTTAGCTATGGCAATCCTGAACTTCCTGAAGATGTCCTCGATGTCCAGCTGGCCTTCCTCCGACTTCTCTCCAGCCGGGCCTCCCAGAACATCACGTATCACTGCAAGAATAGCATTGCATACATGGATCATGCCAGTGGGAATGTAAAGAAAGCCTTGAGGCTGATGGGCTCAAATGAAGGTGAATTCAAGGCTGAAGGAAATAGCAAATTCACATACACAGTCCTGGAGGATGGTTGCACTGTAAGTAATAACATTTTTAAAGGCATGGACCATAATGATCTTAGCATTTCTAGTTTAATCATGCTATTTTGAAAAGAAAAAAAAATAATGAGGGTGAACAAAAGTTAACATTTGGTGTGAGTTATGTAGGATCTACTGGTTCATTGCAGGGAATATTAAATACCACGCACAAAAATATATATCTTCCCAACCTCCAGGTGAAACGAGTTGAAATGAAATAAGTAGAAATTTAAATTCATAATATAAACTTCTGGGTGGTTACTATACATTCTCCATAATAGCTATCATATGGACTCAATCTAAAATCTCTGCTTTCTCTTTAATTTTAAAGGTTAGCTTTAAATCTTTTCTTTGTTATTATCATTTATAAGCAAAGGGAGAATTCACTTCTAATACTAGCAAATTCCATCATGAGAGACTTATTCACTTTTTAGTAAACCAACCATATACCTGGTAGCAGTGACCAGACAGAACCAGACCTCCTGAAAATGGGCTGGCTATTGGCAATCTCTACTGAATGTACCTTAAAGCTCCATAATGCTTTTGGTTAACAGTATGGTTTATTAGGGTGCCTGGGTGGCTCAATCGGTTAAGCGTCCAACTTTTGATTTCTGCTTAGGTCATGATCTCAGGGTTGTGAGATCAAGCCCCATGTGGGGCTCCGCACTGGGGTAGAGCCTGCTTGAGATTCTCTCTCCCTCTCACACGACCCCTGCCCCCTCATGTGCACATGCTTTCTCTCTCAATCTCTAAAAAAGCCCAATATGGTTTATTATCTGGGATGATTATAACTTTAAAATGGAGGAGGTCTCATATGCATGGAAGATAGCATGGCAGGTTGGCAACACCCTTAGGGCACACTATGTTTTTAAACTTGGTCAGTCAGAGGAAGTGTCTAAGTAATTGTAATGTCATGATAGCTCACATTTTTTTCCTCTTTTTTACAGAAACACACTGGGGAATGGGGCAAAACAGTCTTCGAATATCGAACGCGCAAGGCCGTGAGACTACCTATTGTAGATATTGCACCCTATGATATTGGTGGTCCTGATCAAGAATTTGGTGTGGACATTGGCCCTGTTTGCTTTTTATAAATCAAACTCTATCTGAAACCCCAGCAAAAAATTTCACACTCCATATGTGTTCCTCTCATTCTAACCTTGTCAACCAGTACAAGTGACCAACTCAATTCCAGTTATTTATTTCCAAAAGTTTTGGAAAAAGTATAATTTGGCAAAAAAGGATTTTTTTTTTGCTGTTACACCAAATACAGTTCAAATGCTTTTTGTTCTATTTTTTTACCAATTCCAATTTCAAAATGTCTCAATGGTGCTATAATAAATAAACTTCAACACTCTTACAATAACACTGTGTTATATTCTTTGAATCCTATCCCATTTGCAGAGCAATGACTAGGCTTACCATTAAAAGATAATCTTTCTTTCTGAAATAGTCAACATGAAATTAGAAAAGACCTCCCTGTTTCAACTACCTCAACCTGGTCAGAAATACAGATGAATTCTAGAAGTCCCGGAAGATGAAAAAATTTATATAATTGAACAATAATTTCCTAAAATATTGGTAAAAAGTATAGTACAAGAATTTGAAGAAACATTTTAAAATCTACAATTATTTTGATCTTGGATATCAACTGCTTTTAAAGGTGCTTTTCTCTTTTCTTGTCACTGCTGAAATTATCAAGATTACCGATATTTGGGAAGGCTTTAAAGACACATGTTATGGTGCTAATGTATTTTCACTTTAAAAACTCTAGGTCAGAATTGTTGCCTTATATTCAAAACATAAATGCACACCATCTGTACATGTCTCCTATCAAAAAAATTTATTGGTGTGTCACTTCGGGGAACTCTCTCCCTTGATCCTGTAAAAGTCAACAACAACAAAAAACAAATAATGGGTCTTCTTTTGTCACAGTTACACAGAGAATGTGTTGAAATTTAACTTTGTGAGCTTGTATGTGGTTGTTGATCTTTTTTTTTTTCCTACAGACACCCATAATAAAATATCATAATAAAACATTCCTGGTTTCTGTCACTTTTAATAGATACAAGAAATGCATGTGTACACTCTAGAACTCTGGTGATCTTCTTGAAAAAAACATATTGAATTCTAACTGTCTAGCTTAATAATGCAATGACCTCAAGAATATGAGATAATAAGCTATGTTCAGAAGAGAGATAATGCTCAATGGGGAATCTTGAGGATTTTTAGATCATATTCAGTGAAAACTGAGGGCGTGCTCTTTGAGTCAATCCCTGGAAATAATAACATAGTAAATTCAGTTGTCCCCAAAAGGGAAGGAATCAGGGAGGAAGATGCCAGTAATTTATTGGAAGTAAGGAGGGTCTGGCAAAACAATTAAGAATAATTCAAGTCGAGGCTTTTCTACCACTGCTACACACTGTCTCATTGCCCTCTTGGCCCTTTTCCACCTTCAAATTCTTATTCTTTTAGTTACTGTAAGTATGGTCTTGCACATCTGACTTTATAGTTTGAAGTTTGCTTACTCTGTATGGTTTATAACAATACTACTACTTTCCAAAATAAAAATTCTATCAGCCAAATGTCACGTCAAGACGTTCACTTACCCTCCATGTTAGAGGAAACCAGTGTTAACAGCTTCTTGTGCATCTTTCCAGAAATATTATATATACACATACACACATACAGAGATATGGAGAGACAGAGATAGAGAGACAGAAAGAAAGCAAGCCAATTTGCATTACGCCTTAAAATTAAATTACTTGGAGTTTTAAATTTAGGCATCTTCAAAGCCAGAAGTATTTTGGCCAAGTCTTCCCCACATTGCATCACACTGACAGTGGCTCTCCTGTCTCCCTCTTTCATTTATAAGGACCTTTATAATTACACTGGGTGCAACCGGACAATTTAGGATAATCTCCTCATCTCAAGGTCATTTGATGACCAACCTTAATTCTGTCTGCAACCTTTTACCCAAAATAGCATCTAGTGTCCCGTTTTATGATGATTTCACCAGGCTGCTTTTGGGGTATGATTTTGAATATGGCTCTGAAAGTGAGCCTTCTCTTCATATATGTTTATTGTATGAGCCTGGGTTCTATAGCTTTCTCTGAATTTCCCTGAAATTTAGACAAAATCTATAAATTACATTTCTACTTAAAACAGCCAATGTTCATTTAGGTGGTTTGTAACAAAGAATCCCGACTAGGCCAGCAACTGATAATAGCAGTAACGGCAGTGAGCAGAAATTCAGGAAAATGGAAAAACTCTGGGATCAAATATTATACTGGTTAGGGGTAAGCATAGGAAAATCCAATTTGCATTCAGAGATGAGAACTTGTCAGTCTGTGGAGATAGGGCTCACATCTGTGGTTGCCTGGAATGATTTGCAATGTGAAGCTAAGGCTGAAGAGGGTGAGTGACCTCTGCTATGCAACAGGATATTTAAATTTCATGAGAAATTGCAGGACAGCATGCAGGTGTGTCTGCTTTATTGCTGAGCCACAGGAAGAGAATGACAAGTTCAGATCCGTATCTTCTTGGCTCAACGTGCAGAAGGAAAGCTATGGCCTTTCCCTGACTGTGCTAAAATAAATATATTAACATGAAAAAACATATTTTAGAACTCATCTCTTTGCAAAGGTTTGAGATAACCAAAGAGCAAATATAAATCTTAATTTATTGCAGATCAGCAAACTTCAACATAAACCTAAATGGGTTTTCGAATTCTTTGTTTGATTGGTACATAACTAGGAAGTAATAGGACCCCAGAAATTTGCATGGGGTTTTTGAAAGAATTCTCTTCAAATATTCCTCTTTCACATTAAATTACTCTAGCCATTTAAAATAGGACCCTTTATTTCCTGCCTGCTGATATTTCTGCCTTTCTTGAAATGCAAGATGCCTGCAAGAAAAGACTAATTCTCCTCATACTTCACTCCCACCACTGCTTATTGTCTCCAGATTTATAACTAGAGTCAGATCCCAGAATGCATTGTGTAACAATTAAGAAGTCAATCTCAGAAGGAGGCTTACACTTAAAAAGAATGAAAAAATTTCATTAAATAGTATTTTCTAAAATCTGGGCAATATGTGTGGAAGAATTGTGCAATTCAGGTTAGACAAAATTCACCAATATGTGAATGTTAATAGAAAATTCTAGAAAGGCTATATTATTAACATGGTTGGTTGACTGAACCAGGCCTCAGAGGCAGCGCAAATTAAATGAACAAATGATTTGAGACATTGCAAACATCCTGCCAGATAGAGAATTAAAGAAGAATTAAGATAGAAAAGTTGGAATGGCTTATCCTATGTGAGACATAACTTACCTTCTAACTATATTCTTAGGATGGAACACCAAGGTCTTAAGAAATACATAGTGAGATGTTGCCAGACCTTTGAAAACTTCCTTGGAAGTGTGTCTTTAGTCTAGAGATGGAAGTAGAAAAAAACCAGCTGAAATAAGCTTCTTGGTTTCATTGGAGATGACAGGAGTGGACAGAAGCCAAAAAGCATCTCTAGATCACTAGAAACAAAGTGAGAATAACTATAAGACACAACAGGGCTAGAATGGTTTTTAAAAAAAAAGGCCTAACTCAGAAATATCATATCTTTGGTGGTGGCTAATTAAGAAAGGGTCTACTATTTGGGTCCTGCTAGATGGGCTGACTGTAACAGCTGTACTTAGTTTTTCATAAACAATAATGACAAACAATTCTAGTGCTGGTAGAAAGAGAGCTTGGTTGAACAATCATACAGGATATGACTTTCCCCCCAGTTTCCAGACTATGAGACAGTTCATAGATCCTATACTCTGAATGAAGTTCAGAGCTTTGGAGGAAGTCTCCTACAGTAACAACATAACTGATGAGCCAAGCATTATTATTAATATGACCAAGCATTGTTCTAGTCACCTTAAACTTATTAATCCTATGAGGTACTATTATCTTCATTTCACCAAACAAACAAACAAATTATGAAAGACTAGGTAAATTGCCAAAGGTCACCTAGCTAGTAAGAAGTTAACATTTGGGGTTAAGATTTTAACCCAAACAATCTGAATTTAGAGCTGATACTTTAAGCCATGACAGCAAACAGTCTAAAAGTTACCATGTTAAGGATACATCCTCTTGCCAGTCATTAGAGTGTCATTAGTATCCCTAATATCTCCCCTGGACAATCTCAGCTATATCCAAAACTTCAGTCAACACTTTCACTGAGGATAACTCACAAATTTACATCTGTACTTTGTAGAACAAATGAACCATGTTTTCAATGGCCTAACTGAGACCCCCACTAAAATGTCTAAATGTCTTTCATGAAGCAAGCAATATGGAGATCTTGAAGAAGATCATACCAGACAGAGGGAAGAGCAATTGCAGAGGTATTGAGAGAGGGGTGTTCTTGGTGTGTTCAAGGAAGAACAAAGGGAGACTGATTGGAGCAGTTAGCATGTGGGAGAGTAGTACAAGAAAAGACCACCAAAAGAGACAGGGGGATAGATTGTATGGAGTCTTAGAGGAAGGGTGATCTTTGGTCTAGCTTTGCCTGGGAGAGCACTATTTATGGGTACTTTCTTGATGTCTCATGACATTCAGCATTTTAGAACTCTCTAAATATTCTGATTTTATGATATTAAATGGCCACCTGACTTTTATTTGGTCACTGTGAAGATCTTGGCCTTTGCTCTCAGTGAGATGAGAAGTCATTGAGCAAATGGACAGCATGATCTGGCTTAGAGTTTTAGAGTGTTGCTGTGGTTGCTCTTTTGAGATAATAGTGTAGCTTCCACCAGGATGGTAATAGTGGAAGTGATGAAAAGTAGTTGGGTTCTAGATAGATGTTGAATATAGAGGCAACAGGAATTGCTAATAATGTGGATGTGTGGTCTAAGAGAAAGGGAGATGTCAAGCATGAATCCAAAGCTTTCAGCCTGAGTAACTGGAAGAAAAGAGTTGGCAATATCTGAGATGGAGGAGACTGTCAAGGTTAAAGATTTTGAGGTGTTCAAGATTTCAGGCTGGGAAGGTTACATTGGGGATGCCTCGCAGTCACCTAAGTAGACTTGCTGAGATGGTGGTTAGACAAATCTAGAGGTCAGAGGAGAGATCCAGGCTAGAGAAACACACTTACGAGTTTCCGCATAGGCATGGCTTCTACATCCATGGAAGCAGATGCAATCATCAAGTAAGTGAGTGTAGAAAGAAAGGAGAAAGGGAAGAAGGACTGAACTCTGGGGTAGTCCAATATTTATAAGTTGGAGAAATGAAGAGGAAACAGCAAAGAAGATGGAGATGTAATGAAAGGAAACCAGAAAAGTACAATGACCCGGACAGCAAGTAGGAAAAAAGTTTGTTGTCTCAACGTTAAATTCATAGCATATTACAAGGATAGGTAAGCTTAGAGTTGATGTATTCCAAGGCCGCTAATCACAGATTTTAAAAAGTGAGATCAAGTGAGGTTATATCAGTTTTCCAATGTCCTATAAACTACAGACAGTGATGTGATGCAATCCCCCAACTTATATTACCACTTTAAAGCCATATTATCACTTAATTATCTCTTACTTGTTAAAAGATTGAATACAACTCTCTTTACCTTCAATCTGGCATTTGACAACAATTATTTCACTTCCTTGTTTTATTTTTTTATTATTTATTTATTTATTTTTTAAGACTTTATTTATTTATTTGACAAAGAAAGACACAGCAAGAGAGGGAACACAAGCAGGGGGAGTGGGAGAGGAAGAAGCAGGCTTCCCACTGAGCAGGGAGCCCGATGTGGGGCTCGATCCCAGGACCCTGGGATCATGACCTGAGCTGAAGGCAGACGCTTAACGACTGAGCCACCCAGGTGCCCACACTTCCTTGTTTTAAATAAAATTTATTTTATAAGTCTTGAGAATGAAATTTATACAGACATTATAACATATTTGGAAAATGCAGACAAGTAAGAAGGAAAATTGATTAACCTTGTCCCATATCAGTGGACACTTCCTTATTCTATGTATATTCTAACATAATTGGGACAATACTACATACGCAATTTTGTATGCCACTTATTTCATTTAATGGGATACCGCTTTATTTAAATTTTTTTAAATTTTGGTAATAATTGGGAAAAACACAGAAGAAGCTATTTTTTAAAAGTAATGGCTATGAAGTTAGAAATCACACTAAAATATCCTTTCTTCTGTCTAGTTTATATTAAAATTTTACTTGTCTGGGTTCTATCTTAGAGAAATGTGCTTATTTTTAAAAGTGAGTCAGAAACTGTGAAAAATATTTTCCTTTCAGACGTAATTCTCCATTGAGTCATAACTCACTAAGTGAGCTTAATAGAATATTAGTGAAACATTCTATATGACAGTGCACAGATGAAAGCTCTCACCAAATCTTTGTGTTCCCCAATCTGCCACATTATAGTTTTCACAGATCTTATAAAGAATCACTTGCTGAGTTCATGCCACAAAGAAAAAAAATGATATCATCTGTGGCCAATATTTTTTAAACAAATTCTTCTCTGATGATAATTTTTCTCCTCTTTTTCTTCTCATCTCTTTAAACATTGACCAAAGACATTTTTCCTTTTAAAAATCCTTCGTGTTTTACTAAGATTCACAGAATTACTTGGCATTTTTCAATCATATCTGATATGATTCTTATTAACAGAAGTCAGGCTACCCTTTGTGGTCCATAAAATTTATAAATGGGAATTACTATATTTCATACAGTTTAATGATGATGTGAAAACAAGGATATGCTCATTGCAATGTTGAAAATGAGACGTTTCATAATTAAATAGGTGGGAGAAAAAAAAAAGATTTAAGCTCTGTCTTAGATTGGGTCCTCTGGAAACAGACTGCAAGGTAGCAACTTGTGAGCAGAAGATTCATTAAGGAGTCATTTCAGAAAATACAGAAAGGCAGGTTTGGACTGAAGGAGAAGATGACCCACATGCAATTGACACCGAGGTCTCATACAATCCTATAACAAGTTCTGGAACTGAGATGACCTTTCTGAGTTGTTACAATTCACAGTAAGGGGGATGGATCTGTGCATCCTTGACTCAAGGCAGTCACTGACTAGACCAGAATGTGCAAGAGGTGGGAGGTATGTTCAATAAGGCAGTCTTGGTGACTAAAAGCAATTCTCAATGAGGGGAATGGTGGTGAATCTTCAATAACAGGCATTCCGAGGGGCTGTCAATGCTTTGGCTTTGAAGAGAAAATCTGAGTGGAACAACATACTATCTACTATAACCCCTACTCTCTGCTCAGTGCTCTACTAAACACTATAGGGGGATATAATATATAATTGCTCCTCCTTAGAAATGTGTTGTCTATCAAGAATTGGTAAGTTGAACCCATATGAAATGGTACAAAAGCATTCAAGATGGTTAGCAATTAAGTGCCAAATGGTGCTGGACCAACCAAGGAGATACAGATACTACATCAGAAAAAAAGAAATGGCCAATGATGATTATATTGTCAGGACAGTCTTTAAGAAGATAAAACTTGAGCTGTGGAATGAAGGAGTATGATTTGGGCAAATGGTGGAGAAAAGGAAAGCCATTTCAGACTAAGAAACAAAAGAAGAGAAATAGAAGCAAGAATGATTATTCTATGCTCGTGGAATAGTGAAGAATCCAGGCTACCTAAATGCATTCATTTCAATTCAGTGACGTTATTGAGCAATTATTAAATGCAAGGCCCAGAACCAAGTGCTCAAGAAGATTCAAGGAGAATGAGATACCATGCAATTTAGAAAATAACATGTCATGGGACTCAACATGATAACTTGTATTAGAGAGATATGAGGTACTAGAAAGACACAAGGAAGGAACAATCATGTCCACTTAAAAGGCTATATGCAGAGAGTGGCCTTTGAGGCAGACTTTAAGTAACAACATTTTCAAGGAGAAAGAGAAAGGAGGTTCACAGAAAATACTGTAAAGAAAGAGGTGCAGAGTTATGAAATATATCTGGTGTTTAAATTAGCCCAGTTTCAGATGGAGCATAGGTTTCACCGGTGGTGTAATAAGACAAGGCTAGAAGTATAGTCTGGCCCAAAGAGCTTACAATAGTAAGGTGACAGGGTTTTTTTTGTTTTTGTTTTTGATCTAATTCTTAATGTAGAGCCATTTAAAGGTTTTAATTATTGGAAGATTCTTGCTTGAGGAGAGTCCAAGGTCGAGGAAAGTGTGGGGAGACAAGATCAGATTAACAGGCAGTGAAGACGTATCTATTGTGAAGAAGGAAGAATGAATCACCATTTTAGGGAGGAAGTGGATAAGACGAAAAAAACTTGACAAAAAAATCAGGGCACTTTTCTTCCCCCAAAGACTAGACTAAGGAGTCACAGAGTGTAGACGTCCTTCCTGGGAAAATTAGGTTAAGAGGGGAAAATGGGGTCAGCAAAAGGAGGACATCAAGAGTCACGCAGGAGCTGTTTCTGTTTAAAAAAGGAGGACTACGTGGAAAGTTACACAACTCCAGTCTTAACAGCTTTCTACGTGGCGGTTCAACACAACAGTGATTCACTTGGAAGAGCGGTTGAACATGATAAAATGTGTGACTGATTGCAGAATACGAGGTCAGGGGCGGCTAAGCAGATTTGGAAATTACCCTTCTACAGATGGTGGATGAAATCATCTGGCTCCAGATGAAATCATGAGGGAGCAAAACTTCCAAAGGAAAGAGGGAAAAGGCCAGCGTGGTGTTTGTGTGGTGGGAGGGAGGCTGTGGAGGGAGCAACGGCAAGAGTCTCATTTGGCATCCTGTAGCTTTTAATGGCTGAAGAAAGGAGGGTTTAATTTTGAGGGCTGGATTGTGATGAAGTCAAGGGCTATGAGCACAGAGAGGAAACTGAACAGAAGGAAGGTATCATTAATGCTCTTGACAAAAATGATTCGGGCCTGATTTTCAAATTTTGTCTTGAATTTAAACCACCTGGAGACTGTTCTCTGTGGAGGCGGCAAGAGCACAGATTTGAAGGGATGCAGGCATCCCCTGCCTGGGAGAACCCACAGAGCAGAGAGCACAGCATCCTGCGGGGAAACATGTCAGACGTCCCGGAGGGTGGGGGTGAGAAGGGACTGCAGTGCCTCTTCCTTATCTGAATCTTTAGGGCTTGCGTTTTGACTACAGATGTGTTCCTTTCCTGTTATGTTATTCTCATTAAAGTGGCTAATAATTGTGATCATTCTGTATCTCCAGCTGCCTTTCATTGTATAGCTTATTACCGTTTCAACTGCTGGGAAAACTGTTCACACTGACATTACAGTTCTACCTTCCTCTGTTGATTACCATCGAAGCCACCTGATTTACTTCACATACGTACAGACCAATCTCTTATAATACTGAGGGCATTTAACCATCCTTGCTTATGTGCATAGGCTTTTGGTATGCACTCCCTAAATTGTGGTAAATCATATTCTTTGATAAAAATAAATGCAATTCGGGTTTTTGAGTTTTTTAACTTGTAAGATAGTCACATGGTAAGGCTTTAATGTGCATTGCATATCATTTGAGGTGTTTCTTGATGGCAGCAAAATAAAATCCAGCAGAGAATTATAAGCATAAATTGTATAGAATTATGCTGAATTAGTGCAATTTCATCTTTAGGGCTTCTTTTTTAAAAAGATTTTATTTATTTATTTATTTATTTGAGAGAGAGAGAGGAGCAGAGGGAGAGGGATAAGCAGACTCTGCTGAGCGAGGAGCCCAGTGTGGGGTTTGATCTTACAACCCTGAGATCAGGACCTGAGCCAAATCAAGAGTCCAATGCTTAACTGACTGAGCCACTCAGGCACCCTTTTAGGGCTTCTTATTATAATAATCTCACTGGTGTCTTTGCCTAGATTGATTTTTCAACCAGAATTTTCATCTTCATGTTTTTTTCTATTTGTCTCCTTGATTTTAGTCATGAAAGTGTAAAGATGAGAACAAGAATGCAGGACAGCATCAGAGGTGGCTTTCAGTTCTCTTTCCAAAGTTTGTGGTTACCTTTAACAACTAAGGTTCAGGATTCTGTAATTGAGAAGTAATACTCCTAGTAATAGGAATATAACTTTTCTTTTTCTTTTTTTTCACCCTTAAACATCAGTGCTCCTGGTGATCTGTCCTAGCTCACTGCTCTCCTTTTAATTCCTTCTTGAGAGATCGCATTCCCACTTGAAGCTCTAACAGCTCCTCCATGGGATGGCTAGAATGTCTTTAAGTATAACCCCAACCTGTGTCCAGCTGGATGCTCCACAGGGACTTTCCATATGTCTTCAGCCTCTCCCCAGTTCTGCTCCCCATTTTAGGAAATGCCACCATCTTCCATCCAGCTACCCAAGCCAGAAACGAGAATTATTTGAAATTGTTTGCTGCCTCACCCCCTCTTTTTCGTCATATTCTGTTGATTCTATTTCTTAAGCATCTCCCCAATCCATCCCTCTTTCTCCATCCTCAATAGCCTGGACTTCTTATTCCTTGTTTCTTTTTCTCCAATATTGCTATAACTAATCTATTTTCAGTCACACTCACTTAAAAATTCTGTCAAGGTGATGTTTCTAATATGCAAATCACAATACGTGTCTTACTTGCTTAAAACACTTCACTCAGTATTTTGCAGTAAGAGTTCTATCTATATTTTGGATGGTCCTGATTTTGTTCAAAGGGATTAGCCCTGCATGCAAAATATTTAGCATCTTTGGCCTATCCATGAAACGCCTAGATTATTTCCCAGTTTTTATGCTAACCACAAACACCCTCCTCACATATTTCTGAGGGCCCTCTAGAGGGTATGGTTAAACTCTCAGCTGAAAACCGAAAATTTCCTAAAAGAAAGTCCTCCAGAATAATTTTCAATCTCTTTCGCTTGACATACAAGTCCCTTCCTGACGCCTCTTTCTGCTTCTTTTATTTACTTCCCTGTAATGCCCTGCATTTAGTCCTAGTGCCCTGACTTCTCACTTGGGGTTCCCCAAACAAACCACATCTTTTAAGAGCTCCATGCCTTGATCTACGTCATTCTTTATGTCTGGTCCCTTGCTCAAGACACTATTTTCATCGTTCAAGCCTCAGGTATTCTTCTTTGCTTCCCCTCCTTTCCAAATCCCAGTCTAGTTCAGATGGCTCAGTCCTGTGGTTCCACTGTGAATACTTCGTTAAAATCAGTTATCACCACATATTTATTCAATTCAGTTGGTGTGTTGTTCTGTTTTACCCACTAAATGGTAAATATACAAGAGTGGCTTCCTGTTGATTGGATAATCATTTTACATTCCAAATAAAAAATGCCAATATTCTTACATGAAATACACATGCAAATCAAGCACCCACACCTGATTCCTAGGCTATAGTCTAAATCAATCTGCCACCATTGTGAAATCGGTTTTGTCATGTGTTTTTAAGTTCCACTCTGTTTAATATCTGTTCTTGTAATTTTTACAAATGATATTTTCAGTTACTTGTCATCCTGTAAAATTAATGGTCCTGGAATATACCCCATTGTATCCTGCTCTTTCTCTTTCCCACAGCTCACATCTGGTCACAGCCCCTTCTCATACTAATAGGAATCTGAATAAACCAATTTGAGAAAATGACTTTAACTATACCTTCCACATGCAGTAAAAAAAAAAAAAAAACAGGCAAAAAGTATATGTTTCCTTGCATCTTCTTTTATACCCAATACAATCAGACATTTTAAAATCTGTCAAATTCTGATAGAGTTTAATTTCTTATTGTTTTGGTTGCATTTTTTTTCTAATGATACTAAATATCTTCTACATGTTTATTGGCCTTTATACTATGGCTTCTGTGAATTCTCTATGTAGGATTTTCATATTTTAATTTTTTGCCTTCCTGATTCCTAAGGAATTTTTGCAAGTAAATCTATTAAATATTTTCTGTCATATTAAATACAAAAATTTTCCCAGTTTGAACATGCTTGTAAGAGTTTTATAATCGAGATTTGAAATTCATTTTAGAATCTGATCTTCCAACATTTTAATTTATTATTTATATATTTGTTTCATTCTCATTCCAAGATTATTAAACTGCTCAAAGTATTTTATACTAATACATTTAGAGGTTTTTCTTTTCAAATGGAAATATTCAGTCCATTTGGGAAATGCCTTGGTACGAGGACTAGAGAAGGAAACATGCTTTAAAATGATAAATGTTTATCAAGTTTCTGTAATATAATTTACTGACTACATGAGAATTAATTATATATTAAATTGTAATATACATGCATAGATTCATTTCTAAATACTCTTCTTTTACCATGGCCAGTAGCTTTTTATTATATTTTTGTCATCTAATTTTATCTAGTAGGGCCAGTGACCCAACTTTACTCATTTCTGTTTTTTTTTCGGGGGGGGGGCATGCTTTATCATTTTTCTTGCATATTTTTTACTCCAATGAACTTTAGAATGATTTTGTCATGTTCCGTGTTTTTAAGATCCTATAGGGATTTTGAGTGGGGTTGTATTTAATTTAGGCATGAATTTAGGAAAAAGAATTACATTTTCCAAATACTGAGCTTCCCTATGTGAGAATAAGGCACATTTATTCCCATGTTTATCTTATTTTACATATCTTAGTGAAATGTTACAGTTTTTTAGTCAGGTTCTATAGACTTCTTGTCAGATCTAGTCTTTGGTGTTGTATGCTGTTACTGCCATTGGGGATAGAATCATTTCTTCTATTGTGTTTCCTATCCAATAATACAAATAATACATAGTAATAGTGATACATGCTTCACACTAATACATAAATCAATTATTAATACTCTCTAAGTGTACTTTTCCAGTTACACAGTATATAATTTCTCATCATTCACTCAATGAATATATTTTGAACAAACACAAATATACCAGGCAGTATGTCGGATCCTTATAAATAGCCCCTGCCCTTGTAACAAATACAATAGAGAAGACTGACCCTAATCAAATAATCATAAAACTGTGTAAAGCATTGTAATTGTGCTATAAGGGAAAAGCACAGAGTGCCAAGAAAATTTATAACAGGGACTTTATCTAACCTGGGTGGTGGTGAAGGGTGAGGATGTCCTTGAACAGAACTCTAAAAGATGAGTACAAGTAAACTGGGCAAAAGGAATACATACGCAAATAGACTTAGGCAGGATGGGGAACCCTGTTTTGGGGAAATGGACAGAAATCCATTGTGTGTGGAGCAGAGAGTAGGGCAGATAATGACAACATGAAGCTTCAGGAGTCAGGTGTCAGGTCATGGCAGAGACTCTGAGTTTAAGGATTTTTATCTTTATCCTGGAAGATACCACTGAAATTTTTTAAGGTGTGTGTGTGTGTGTGTGTATGTGTGTGTGTGTTGGATGGAGCGGAGGAGAGTGAGGTGACATATTCAGACTTGTATTTCAAATTGACCGCTCTAGCTCTTGGGGAAGAAGGGCTCAAAAAAGAGCAAGAACGGATGCCTGAAAACCTGTAAGAAGGCTGTTGAAGGAGCCCAGGAGAGAGGAAATGATAATGTGGACAGTGTCGTGGCAGAGGAGACAGAAACATTTATTAGGCTCACGACTTCAAAAAAAGCGAAAGCGCCAGTTATTTCACCAGCAAAATGAGTTTATTTGCGAATAGCGATTCGGGACCCGCACACTATGGCGAATCATACACAAGTCTGGAGAACAGAGGACAGGGGCTTGCTTTTATAGGTGAAGGGAGGAAGCTGGGAGGGACGGTTGCACTGAGTTCTCATCAGCTGGGCTGTTGCTGGGCAAGGAGAAATCCTTCCTCCTTCCTCCTGCTGGGGTATGTAAAGTATGCTTCTTTTCTGTTGGGAAATTCAAGTTACGTTTCTTTACAGCAAGTGGTACTTTGTGCGAGCTCCCCCTTCGGGGCTTTCCAACTCCGTTTTAAATTAGGTTTCTTTTATTTTCACAAGGCAAAATTGAAAATACTTAGCCATGCCAGAATTCTGGCATGGTGAGGGAGAGAAGTGTCAAGAATGACTCACGGTTTCTGGCCTGATTAAATGGATGGATAATGAGACTATTGCCTTGAGATGGGGAACACAGAACATAAACCAGCTTTGAGATAGGAATAACATACTGAGCTACAAGTACCTTTGAAACTCAAATGAAGATGGTGAGTTAAACATTTATGTATGCATTTCTTGAGCTGCAAGGAGAGATTTGTGCTATGTTATGCATTTTGGAGCTACTGACACATAGTAATTACAACTGTGGGCATGGATAAGGGCCGGTGATGACAGAGTATTGAGTGCGAAGGTAAATAGGAAAAGACTGATCCCTGGGGAATGCTGACACTTAAATTTGGATAAAATGATGCATTGCTAAAGGAGGTTAGGAAGAAAAGCTGCTCTTGGGTAAGCCACCCATTTTGATAAAAAATCAGCTTCCTGACACGTCTTGTGCTCCACAGACTTGTGGTTGTCATATGGTATTATGGCCTTGGTTTACCATTGTTGGGACTCAGCCCCCAAATCAGCTTTTAAGAGATTAATAACATACTATATGTTAATTAATTGAATTTAAATTAAAGAAAAAAAAAGCAAAACCAGAAAAGAAAAAGAGATTATTCTTAGTCCCTCCTGAAATCTTCATAATTTCAAAGAAAAACAGCTTGAGATGCTCTTTATTCATAGTGGGATAAGGACTCTGCAGTATTTCTTTTTTTCCCCTCAGAATTGTTTGCACTTGCTCCCAGCCATATAACACGATTCTGTTGAGAAGGGGTGTTGTCTACAATTTCCCTGAATCTCTTGTCAATTTGGAATAAATTACCTTCAACTTGGCCATGATTTGCCAAATTTTATGAGTTTGGGATTTTTTTCAGCATTCTTTATGCTTTCTTTGCTATTTTTCTTCTTTTTCTTAATTTCTGTTAATTTTGGAAGTTTTCACTTGTATTTTTAATAAATTCATAATCAGTGAATGTCACCATCCTCCCCAGATGTAGATTATTTCACTTTTGATCATGTAGAGTTTGAGGTATCAGTTAGGAAGGTAAAGAAGTCCACTAGTCTAGTGGGACTTATAGATCTAGATCTCAGACAAGTAATTTGAGGGCCTTTGGAATTGTCTAGGTCAACCTTTCATTCCAGAGCTCCAAATAAGAGCTGGAATTTCTATAGCTAGAGATTATTAGTGTTTTTGACTTAACAGAATCACCACATATTTCTGGTCCATCTATCTGAACTTGTACAAAATGTATAGG
Source organism: Leptonychotes weddellii (assembly GCF_054177405.1). Classification (NCBI taxonomy): domain Eukaryota; kingdom Metazoa; phylum Chordata; class Mammalia; order Carnivora; family Phocidae; genus Leptonychotes; species Leptonychotes weddellii. Next base: position 41,386,741 of record NC_138371.1, on the reverse strand, counting down.
TTGGACTTGAAGGAAGTTTCAATACAAACCAAACTCACAAATGTCTTCAGGTACATAAACATTCAAATGGAAGATGTAGAGCTCAAATAATAACCAATTTGGGAAAAAACAATGTTGTAAAATAAATATTGAAAATAAAACTCTGAAATCATTTAGGCTAAATTCGTATGTGATATACTTGGAAGCATACGTTTTATTATCACACTTTATTCAACCATGAAAAATCAGTTGCTTTTCTCTTTTTATCAATAATCCTACCCTGAGATTTTTAAGGGCATAGACAGTGATAATTAGTGTCATGTTGCCTTTGTGGGTGATGTTGAAAATTGATTTTCGTTTCTGAGCCATTATATACACAATGGAATGTACTTGTTGTTTTATCCTTTAGACAAATGACCAAAAATAATACTACAACACTTTAATTTTCACCATTGGAAGTAAAATGGATCTAATATGTTCAAAGGAATTTCACAAAACGAAAACCATTGACATGACAAAAGCGTGCATTTAATTTGATGTTTTGCAGAGATACATGACTAAAGTTGTGTGCATGGCTTGGCCTTTGGGATGGTCCCAGCTGTTTATTTTTAAAGAAAAAATAAAAATGGAGCCAACAAATGCAATTAAGGGGGAAAAAAACCTTGAGACACAAGGGGACCTACATGTTCTGGTCTAAGAAACATGCAAGTATCACAAAACATTCCAGATACAGTATGACAGATGAACAATGAAAAGGCACTGGAACAATGCTCCTTCTTTCAGAAATGGGAAGTCTAACAATTATTTTTTCACAAATGGTATTGATGAAACCATCTTTATTTTTAAAGAATTTTATAGAAGGAATTTTAGCACCATCATTAGAGGAAAAATAATAATACATTTTAGCCCTGCCTATCTCCAGTCTTGGAATAATAACAGAAGCATAGCACCTTTTAGTATCTAAAATATAAACAAGAATAGTAAGTCCATCCCAGCTTCTAGAGATGAGGTAGCTCATGCTAAGAAATGTTGGGTCACTTTTCCTACGAGAGTTCAAAGGCCAAATGTTCTAATTCCAATCATCACATTTGATTAGAGTCAGCTCCACAACTTGAGTTTCTAAATCTTTTTCTTCATTATAGGCTTCAGGATGATGAGATTGTACATGTGGAAGACTCTCGACTTTGGGTCCTGGACATATGTTTATAAAGTTGTACATGTAAATTATTTTGCATTCAATGTCTTCTTAAACAAGAAAGTGCAAATGTATTCAATGGTATACTCATGTAACTTCTATCTACATTGATGGAGTCAAGAGGGAAAGATACCTTTAAATTTGAATGACAAAAAAGTCTGAACTTACCACACTTTACAAAAATTTAAGATCACTTTGTTTTCCAGAAATTCCACTGAATATATATTACTTAAAAATTCCATTTGAGACACAGAAACTGATTTTTTTTCCAAAGTTCTCTTTAAAGAGTTTTTATGGTAGTTAAACAATATCAAGACATGCATGTGGGTTTCACTCACAAGGATAAACATTTTGATTTCATTTTTAATTGATAATCTGGGAATGAGAGGTCACAGAAGGGCACTACTTTCTATTTTTCAAACTACAGCCAAGTGAAATAAACATGTATTGTGGTTTTACATACCCCACTCTTTAAGCTACCTGCCAGGAAGAAGAATTTTCTCATAAATACTAAGCAACTTTGTCATTACATTGAAATAAATTGAAGAAAACAGAGATTCATTTATTCAATCAGTTTACTTTTTTAAAAGGTGGTCATTGTCATTGGTCATCTTAAACCTAAACTGCTGTATTGAAAAATATTTTAAATCAATTAAAACTTGAGGATTGTAAGTAAAATAAATATTCTGAAGGAAAGGAGGCCAGGCACTTAAGACCATATATACAATGCTGATGCAGGATCAGCCATTATTTCAAGAGTCTCAGGATCAGCTTCAAACAGTCAAAATTCTTGTGAATGGGGTGGTCATTGATGGCGGGGGTGGTGCTCATTGTCAATGTATCTTGGCTTGCTTTACACAAAACAAACTGGCCCAATTTCGATGCCAAATTCTTGGTCTGTGCTGCCAACATCCACAGGGGCAAGATCTATGATGGGTAAGCGTGCCACGTTCTGCGTTCTATATTCAAAAATGGTCTTGCCCACATTTCCATTTCGTTTCTGGAATTAAACGATGCAACGGGTTAATGGTATAGACAAGTTATTCCAAAGACGTTAGATATAAATTTCCAAGCCAAATTTTATAATGTGAAAGCAATGATTTTTAGAGCACTACTTAAAATTAAGAGCACTGCTAACATCAAGTTAGGTCCTGGCATGGCTGGCAGGCATTTCCTTCATGTTTAAATTGAGGAAATGCCTTTTGTTCTTTTACGGCTTCCAAAATGGTCACTAACATAAATTATGAAAGCCTTTTTGCTTTTCACAAATGAAACTATAATTCATCAATAAATATTTTCCCTTTTATATCTATATATGCAAGTGAGGAGACATACAAATCAGTGAAAAAGGTAAGGGGTATCTCAGAATGAGTATATGTTTTAGAATCGAGGAATTTTAGGCCTGGAACTGAGATTAAATAAAGTTACTTGCAGAAGAACCACCGAAGAGTTTACAGAGGAGCTGGGTTAAATCCCAAGGACCCAGTCCTTTGTTAGTTATTTTGTATTAAAACTTCTACTGTGCTTCATGGACTAACACACATTCATGTTTACCCTAAAGAACAAGTATAAACAAAGTGAGAGTAAGATTGCCCCCACTTCTGCCATGACAGTATTTTTATCAAAAATAAATTTCTTCTTCAACCAGATCAATGTAGGTCAAAAGTACTTACAGAGCAAGTATCATGAAGAACGATATATCTGAATCTAACATTTCCCTCTGCTTTGATTTCCAAGTCATTTGACCCTTTGAGAACCACAGCTTTCTTGAGGTTCTTGGCTTGATCATCCATGTATCCTACACTGTTTTTACAGATGTAAGTAATGTTCTGGGAGGCTTCTTTTGATAGAAGGCGCAAGAAGGTCATTTGAGTAATGGCTGCATTAGGTGACTGATGATCTCCATAAACAAACTACAGAAACAAAGAGTCTTTGTTAAATGAAACACTGAAGGGTTTCATAGTGCCCTCTGTGTGTGTGTGTCTGTTTTGATTTCAGACATCAGTTTTGAGAAATATTACTTTTATTCTTTCATATAACAACATACTTTACCTATATATAAAAATATTTTGAAACTTCTATGAATATTCACAAGTAAGAACCTCTGTCCTTACTATCCCAAACAAAAGGTAATGAAACCAATGATAATTATAACTCATCAGAGGAAATTTAAGTATTTTTGAAATCTGCTTCTCTATTTGTTTAAAAAGTCTTAGATATTGCTTTTTAGAAGTTATACTTAAGCATTGACTTAATCGTGTATCAAAAATAACTCCCTGTTTTTATTGCTAATTATAATAAGAACTGGGACTCAATTACTGGCTTAAAATCTTTTAAAACCCACTGTTACATACTTAGAGGAAATACGAATTACAAACTTTCCATTAGCTAACAAAAACAGATAATCAAAAATATTTTCCTACAGGTTCTTTTCTACTTATCTTCTGTTTCGAATTTTATTTTCAATGCTCCTACTTAAGTCTCTTACATATTATATTAATTAAGTTATATTTCAACTGGGTATATTTAAATTTTAAAATTTCCTACTCATTAAACAAGGGTAGAGTCTAGTATATCCTACACACATCCATAATGTCTCATTATGTTTGCTATGAACACGTGTTCTGAGGAAAGATCAGAAGCAGAGGTGAGAGGAAAATTGCAGAGTTAGGCTGCCATAAGGAGATCCAGAATGAAATATTCATATTACAATAGGAAGTGGCAAGGCTGGTTGAGAATCAAAATACAGGACCATGAAAGAAACATAAAGGAGAATGGACTTAAAAATATTGAAAGAATTCATATGCAGTTGACCCTTGAAGAACATGGGTTTGAACTGCCTGGGTCCACTTATACACAGAATTTTTCAGTATATACAGTATACGGTACTACAAATGTATTTTCTCCTCCTCAGGATTTTCTTAATGCATTTTCTTTTCTCTAGCTTACTTTATTGTAAGAATATAGTATGTAATATATACACCATACAAAATATGCATTAATCATCGGTTTATGTTATGGATAACGCTTGTAGTCAACAGTAGACTATTAGTAAACTTTGAGGGCAGTCAAAAGTTGTACGAGGATTTCTGACTGCATAGATTTTTGACTGATTTTTCTCCCTAACCCCTGTGTTCAAGGATCGACTGTAATTATACAAATGCCTTAAGTTTAAATAATACAACCAAGTTTACATAGTGATCTAATTATTAAAAATACTATTATGGTAACTATCTAATATTTATTTGTAGCTTACCAGGTACTAAATAATATATTAAGCTTATTATAGTCACACAGAGACTGTGAGATAAATATTATCACTTTCACTTTATTTTTAAAATTTTTTAAAAATTTATTTATTTGAGAGAGAGAGAGCATGCATGAGCGGACGAAGGGGCAGAGGGAGAAGGAGAGAGAGAGAGATCCTCAAGCAGATCCCCCCTCCCCCACTGAACACGGAGCCCAACACAGGGCTCGATCCAGGACCCTGAGATCATGACCTGAGCCAAAACCAAGAGTCAGAGGCTCTACCGACTGAGCCACCCAGGCGCCCCATCACTTTCACTTTAAAATGGCAAAACTGAGGCTCCAAAAGGTTAAGTGACTTCCTGAGGTCACAAAGTCAGCAAGAGATCCAGGTGCTAGTCACCAAGTTCTCCTGAAGCTAAATATAATCTATGTCTTTCAACTGTGGCAAGATCCTTTTAAGTATACTCCACAGTCAGTGTCACATGCATTAAAAGTACTAATAGTAAAAACAATTACTTTTCCACATTCCATCAATGGGAAAATTATCATTCAAAATTTATGTTAATATAATTCATAGTAAAATTTATTTATGTAATAATAAATCTGGTCAAAAATAATAGCATAGTCCTAAATAAATAATAAAATACAATAAATAATGAAAAGCAAAGAAATAATTTTTAGAAAGTATATTAAATTACCTGAGATCCTCTATTCATATCAAGACCATACCAAACAGGCTTATGGTCAGAAGACTTGCTGGCCCACCAGGTCTTACGTGGTACGCTGGATGGGTTTGCTGAAATACATGTTTCTCCTGTGTCCATGTTGCAGTAAACTTTGATTGCATCTTCAGCAGATCCCTGGTTAGGATCAATCCAGTACTCACCTATTTTCCAAAATAAAAGTACGTGCTAAATAAAGAGAATTTCAAACATGATTATGAGTCTCTGAAAGAATTAACAGAGGGTTTGAAGATACGAACTCACTGATGAAGGACTCTTTTAAGAGAGAGTATCTCTGTTCAGGAAATACTCTGCAGCTAGGAAAAAGTAACTGTTACACATCTGAGCACTTTCTACTGCCAGGCACTGTTTGTTTTGTTTTGTCTGTTTGTTTTTAAAGATTTTATTTATTTATTTGACACAGAGAGGGACAGCGAGAGAGGGAACACAAGCAGGGGGAGCGGGAAAGGGAGAAGCAGGCTTCCCGCCGAGCAGGGAGCCTGATGCGGGGCTCGATCCCAGGACCCTGGGATCATGACCTGCGCCAAAGGCAGCCGCTTAACCGACTGAGCCACCCAGGCGTCCCGCCAGGCACTGTTCTAAGGCACTTTGCCACATCATGTGCTGAAGGCTCAAAACAGACATGGGAAGGAAATATCATTATACCCATCTTATAGATTAGAAAACTATACCAAAAAGAGACAATCCACAATAATTACATGGCTTTGCCAAAATGGATGTGTTCTCATTAAATTTAGAAAGCCGATATTTTAAAGCAAAATATGATTGGAATCTAATAATCTATGAATAAAGTAAGTAAATGAGTTGAACTACAATTAGAATGCTATAAATTATCTCTGGAACTACATGAAATGGGATCATTAATAGAGTATGCCCTCTTTTATAATACTTATCATCTCATCCTATAATTTTTCACGTCATTGACTGTCCCCACCACTAAAGCATAAATTCTATGACAGGCTTGCCATTTTACTTCTTGTGTCTGTCACTTAAGTAGAGACTCAGTAAAATATTTAGGGATGCAGTTGAGAACACAATCAGAAACAATGGACCTTGCTCAAATGGGGAGGTGTCTACCCACCGCTCTGCTTTGCAGAATGGCAAAGCTTTAAGTCATCACACGTCCGTGCTGGATGCTTTTTAGAGCCATCAGGACTGCGCATGGTTTCAATCTGACTACTGAGTGACTTCAGGGTAGCATGAACCCCTGGGTCAGTTTTGTTTTTGTCATCCGGAGCCGCCTGATCCTCGGTAAACTCTGGAAGTGGATCCGGCATGCTGTCATCGTAGTGACCCATGATATCTCCAAGAGCAGCTGTAAGGTGGCCCGGAGGACCGGGGGGACCAGGTGGACCAGGCTCACCAGGAGGACCCTAATTTTTAAAAAATCAGAAATGCAGTTAATATATATTTTTTGTTTTTGCTTTTCAACTGGACACAAAGGCATTGATGAGACTTGTATGTGGGGAGTTAGTGCGATATCCCAGTTTGATGGTACCGACAGATCTGTGAATTCATGATTTTTTTCTCTTAAGATTTATTTATTTATTAGAGATAGAGCGTGAACACAGGTGAGTATGAGTGGGGGAGAGGGGCCTCGAGAGGGAGAAGCAGACTCCCCACTGAGCGGTGAGCCCTAATGGGGCTTGATCCCAGGACCCTGAGATCATGACCTGAGCCGAAGTCAGAAGCTTAACCCACTGAGCCACCCAGGCGCCCCTGACCTCATGACTTTTTAAAACCAGATGGCTCTGGGCCTGCTCCTGTAACTTTTCAAGCATGAGAAATGATGCATAACTTTTATCAGGCAACAGATCTGCAAGCCAGCATCTGAGACCAATAAAAATCAAAGCATAAAATATTTGCTCCGACGTTTACCTTGCAGATGCAATATATTTTATGTTAAGAATGTGTAGGTATGTACATTCATTTCCAAACTGGGGCAAAGCAAACTAAAATATTTCAAAAAGACTTACAGACAGAAGCTGGAGGAGGAGATGCAGAGGAGTTGTGGGTGCTAGTTCTTTAAGACCTCACATCTATATCAAGGGAAATACCCACAAGAAACACCCTGAAAGAATTTTCCCCTACTTCCAAATACAGAGGAAAGTATAGGAAGTCTTTTTATGTGCATTAATTAATGTGTAGATCAAATTTCTCTGTACTAAACAAAATTGAATAAAGTTCTCTTTAGCCTTTTTATTAACAAAAATAAACAGCTCTCTTACTTTTCTTGCCATACAAGAACTATTGGAGTAATAGGGACATAAGCACAGAAAGTGCTTAGCAGTGAATCCTCCCTATCAATCGCTTCCCAGGGAAGAGCTCAGCAACTTGAGGGGATCGGGGGACAGCCTGCAAGGGTGTGTAGTCCACCTTTCATGTGGGGAGCGCAGTGCTGGCTGTCAGAGGGCTGGAGTTCTATACTAGCCGCACCGTGTTAGGTGGCTCTGAGCAAGTCGCTTCACACTGCCAACCTGGCCTCACCCTCAACAGACTGGTAAAGCCGTTGGGTTTTCTCCCTTTAAGGTCATATCGTGATTCTATGCATTCCTTTATGCTAATAGGGGGGAAGAGATTTTTTTTCTATTAAGGACCACCGGACCACAGAATAAAGTCAATCAAGAGCCACATAAGTCAGAAGTATTCCAATTCTGCAGCTGTTTTCCATTCCCAGAGAAATAGATAGGAAATATTCCTCTTGACCATGGGAAAAATAAGGCTGTTCCATCCATATAATAAATAATAAATATTTGGTTTAGTGTTACTATCAGTAAGGGGAAGAGACAGAATAAAAAGGGAAAGGTAAATAAGACCAAAGAGGAAGAAATAGCACAGAGGGATGTGTAAACTCACATACATACACGCAAATGGGTGCATGGCAGAAATGGGAGCGTGTTTCCCAAATTCCTGATGTTTCCCAAGTTGATACTATTGGAATGTTTTATAAGAAGTTTTAATTTAAATCCTTTCTGAATGGCATTTTCCATAGAGAAAAACTTTAATTTTGTACTTTTCCCTTTCCAGCCTTTTCCTGAATGACTGTACTCATCAATCTCATGTTTAGTATATTGCCATTTAAAGCAAAGCAACATTTTCGTAACTTTAATTATAAATACAATCATAACCTGCTATTTTCTCTCATTGGTGTCACACGAAGTCCAGGCTTCCGTAGCTTGGACTCTAATTTAATATGCTCTGAATAATCTGTAATTAAAATACTTGAAATAGTTACTCATATGGACAAGTTCTTGTATGACTTCTAGGTTTGTTTCCAGAGTCCTTTCGATCTCTTGTCCACCATGCCGCACAGATGTTCCTTGGGTAGAGTCCAAGCTTTGGGAACCAACAGCATTTCTTGCATGCAAACCCCTGTGATTACCTCAGGTCCTGCTTCTCCAACACTGCCCCGCACACCAGGGGGCCCGATAGGCCCAAGTGGTCCAGGGTTTCCTTCTTTACCCGAGGGACCGACTGGACCTGGAGGACCCTGCCAGAAAAAAGGACTGTATTTTAGATTCTATGAAGAGAACTTTTTACAATGACTGTCTAGTCAAAGAACTGTTTTCCTTACAGAGCAATCACAATGGTTTCTCATTCATTGTCCTGCTGACTAATCAATGGAGTTCTGGCTCCTTAATGTTCACTGTTTGATCACACTTGGATTCTCCATCATCCATACATGGTAAAAGACCCCCATCAGTCAAAAACTTTACTGGACTGATCATCGACTTTTATGGGAAGAAGGCTGTTTCATCAAATCTCATGTATTATAAAGTTAATTAGAAATTTAATTAATTAGGACTAAGAAAATGGCAGAGGTATGAGTGATTAATATAAGTTAAACTTCTGTGCTTATTCCCCAGGATCTCATCACATCCCAGTTATATTAATACTACTCTTCTCAATGTTATGTATGATTTGTTTACACTGTATTTAGACATAGCAGAAATTCTTCCCACGATTGTCCTAGGTAATTATGTGTGTCAATTGTCTTAGGACATTAATGGCCTATTGGAGGCAGCACTGATACCAATGTAGAATTTTGAAAAGCTTCAAATATTGGTTTCATTTTATGATTTGCTTCTGAATTAGCCTTATGCAAACTACTTCTGAAAAAGTATCTCAATTACTTAAAGGAAAAAAAAAAAAACATATCCAGCTTCAAAATCTGTTTCTACCTCATAGTAAGTCCTATTGTATCTTCTTAAAGAGTTCAGTGAAATTTCAATGAACACAAACTAACAAAATGAAGTAACAGATCAGTATATACAGGGTAGGTAAAAGGTTTTAATGTGGGCCCATGAAGCAATGTTTCAGAATATTTCTACTTAAAGGTAATTGCTGAATGGTTTGTCTCATACATTTGCTGTCAGCTTCAGAAAACCTGGGCTGACTCCAGCTTCAATGCCATAAAAATGATACTCAAGCCCTAGCACTGTGTCACGAAAAGCATTGTGGTTATTTACATCTGCAACTTAGTAGGTTTTGTTACTTACTCTTGGGCCAAATGGTCCAGGAATTCCAGCACTGCCTTGTTCACCATTTGGACCCTAAGTAGGAAAAAAGTAAAAAATGTCGCCAAAATATTTACACCTACATTTTGCCATTCTCAGCTTTTAAAAATGATTAAAAATGTGCTGTCATTGACTTTAGCAGGATAAACTAATTTCTTGAAGTCATCAATCTCTACGATGTCTACATGAGTTGACTAATACTAAACTGTAGAGTAATGGTACATATGTCCTTTTGCTTTATTTCTTCCTACAAAATTACAGCTGATATATGGCAAATTACAATGAGTAACTGGGTAATTAAATATTCAAGATATGCTTTCAAATGAAAATAAGATATAAAAAGTCCAACCATTTTATGGACAAATAAATATTCCTGTCAAGATACCTGTGTATTTTCACATGGAAGGCAAATAATACTTAAAGGAGTAACTTACAGGAGGTCCAGGAAGACCTTGAAGACCAGTGAAGCCCCTGTGACCCTTTTGACCTCGGTCACCTCGGTCTCCGTGATCACCTTTGTCACCTCGAGGTCCTTGGGGTCCCTAGAAATAGGGTCATGACATGGTATTGCTCGGTGAGATTATAATTTACTGCAATGTTAATTTTTATAGTTGTATTTACTACACTTTTGAATACTGTACAGCAGCCCCCCCTTATCCACGGGGGATATGTTCCGTGACCCACAGTGGATGACCGAACACTATATACACTATGATTTTTCCTATACATACATACCTATGATAAAGTTAAATTTATAAATTAGGCACAAATTAGACTAACAGTAATGAATAACAAAAAGAACAATTACAACAATATACTATGATAAAAGTTATGTGAATTTGCTCTCTCTCTCAAAATATCTTATTGTATTATATTCACCGTTTTTCTTCTTGTGATGATGTGAGATAATAAAATGCCTACGTGAGGAGATGAAGTGAGGTGAATGACGTAGGCACTGTGACGTAGCATTAGGCTACTATTGACCTTCTGATGATATGTCAGAAGGAGGATCATTAGCTTCCTGACTGCAGTTAACCGCGGGTAACGGAAACCCCGCAGAGTGAAATGGCGGATAAGGGGGGGACTACTGTATGAACTAACATAGTTACTTATCTAAATAGAATTAGACCTAGAAGTTTTTGTCTATTTTCCTCAAGGAATGAAGGTGATCACTAAAAACATAAGATATATAATAATGCTTTCCAAAAGATTCAGTTTGTTAAATGCCTACCCTGCATTCATACTAAAATGATGTATTTTTAAGTTTGATCTAACTGATCTGAAACATTTTCCAAGGATTGTATTTCACATATTATGCTGATATCATTATGTAAAAATATTGCCACCATACATGGATTCTTTTAAACTAAAACATGAGTTCTTACTTACTTTTCCTCTAAGAAAGGAATGTTTATTAAATTTGCACATGTAGATAAGCTAACTGGATATGCCAGCTGGGAGTATATTAAGGAAGTTGGCCATATTTGAAAGTTGCTAAGAGAGTAGACCTTAAAAGTTCTCATCACAAGAAAATAAAATTTGCAAATATGTGAGATGATGGGTGCCAATTAAACTTACCGTGAACTTGTGATAATCATTTCACAATATATACATACATCAAATCATTGTGCTATGCACTGTAATAATGTTATATGCCAATTATATCTCAAACTTGGGGGGGAATAAAAAATTGGCAAAGCCTTGTTTAAGCAAATGGAAGAGGAATATCATCATTAAGCCACTCTCCTCTAAAGAAAACACAAAGAAATGCTTGTTATCCTTATATCTGCAATATCTGTACCCAAATTCATCAATCCTGATCCTGAGAAACTAAAGAAAAAAGCAATAATTAAGCATCTTCTTGTAGGATAGAAGCTACGCCTAGAGAAGAGGTAGAAATTACCAGATTAATCTGATCAGTCTTGGGCTGCCTTTTTCTTTGTTTTTTTTGTTTGTTTGTTTTGTTTTGTTTCATTTTTTAAAGTCTTAGAAAATGGGAGCAACTCCAGGAATCCAGTGGTTCACAGTAAACAGACAAGAGGCCTATATAGGGTCACCTACTATAGGGACAGCTTCTGTTGTATTTAGTTTTTCTAAAAGATAATTCAAACTCTATCAATCTGACTTTGGAGAATGGAAAATATCATCAAATAGACTGGCTCTCAGGTTAATTATTTTCTTATTAGTTTCTTGTTATTTTGTTTGGTTCTCTCTCTATCTTTTTTTAATTTGGACATCCTAATTGTCAAACAGTATGGGAATCTTTTTATCATAAAAATAAGAGTAGATCTTAGTTACTTTTACATATTTTATATAGTAATGCAAATTTAAATACTAAAATCAGCCTGAATGTTTTCACATTAGAGAGGTTCTTTTGTCTTGGGGTGTCCTAAAACTTCATAATTGAAAATAAAGTAAACCAGAAAGCACCTATTTAAATTACTAACTAAAGTTCACTTAATCATGAAAAATAAACCACATTGTTTTTGTAACTAGTTAGAAAATCATTCACTTGACATGCCATAGAACTATGAAATCTTCTCCAGTGAGGCTCAAATCAAAGCTGAGAATTATGATTTAATAATAGGCCATGAATTTAAGGCTATAATTTTTCTTCATCAATATAGATATTAATTTATATAATGAGTGTGAAAGGAACATGGCCTATTAGGCTGCCATCAGAGATGATTCATTCACAGTAAAATATCTATATAATAATCATTAACCTGGAAGTAATTGCAAATAGCAAAAAGATCAGAACATGAGCAGAGTAGTCTAGCTGAAAATAAAAAATATTTGACTAGCACTTTTCAAGTTTACAAAGAGATTTCAAACCCATTTTCCTATGTGATTTCTAGAAAATCTCTAAAAAGGGCACTAAGATTCCTATTATTTTGAGAGAAACCTATGACTCTAAAGGTCTTTATTGATTATTGAAAGAATTCACAGTGAAATTCAGAGGACATATGTTAAAATTATAAAAAAATACAAACTTCTGGATATTAAATTAATATTTTTGTCCACAGTTTGAGGAACTTGCTAATTTTCATTTATGAATCTTAAATTGTGCTTCTTTGAGAGTATATATATTTTATGTGAGAAGATTTTTATTTTTAAAGAAAAACAGAGAACTTACAAGTAAGCCACGTTTTCCAGTTCGACCAGGTGGTCCTATAGGACCCCGAGAACCCTAGAAGAAATTTTCACAAAAATTAGTGTGTAAAAAATATGCATATACTATATAGATACAGAATTCAAAAATACATAAGTTGGATACTTATATATGTTTATGTATATCTACGTGCATACTCTTATGTCTAACTGATTAAAATCAAGCTAATGTCCTTAGGCATAAGATGTGTTCACTACAACCCCAATGACACTTCTTTAGTCAATTTCATTAATTGACTTCACTGACTGAAGATCCCCTGAGTGGATTACGCTAAGACATTATTTGCTTAAATTTACCATGATGCATACTTACTACATTTCCTATCAATCACAACATCTTTAGATGATGAAATTCAAAGCATCAGGATTTTTGAATATCTATTAGAAACCAAATGTTTTCCATTAACATTAAAACAGTTTAAGTCATAATTGGCTGTTTATCATTCTTTGTTTAGAGTCCTTAATCAAATGTGCTTGTATGATTCTGTGCGTGCATGCATGTAGCTCACAATATGGCACACTGATGTTTGTAACTGTCAGGATGAAACTGACTCTCCTTACCGGATCTCCTCTTTGTCCTGCATCTCCTGGGGCACCAACTGGGCCAGGAGTTCCAGGGGCACCCTGAGAGCCTGGCAGACCTGCAGGTCCAGGGTCTCCACGATCACCCTGACGAGAATAACCATGGTATTATTCTTTTCATATTTATCCTAAACCAGCGGCATTCTATATGCTCATACTATTCATGGTAAGAAAATATATACCTTTTTAATTTTTTTTATTTATTTATTTTTAAAGATTTTATTTATTTATTTATTTGAGAGAGAGAGAATGAGAGAGAGAGAACACATAAGAGGGGATAGGGTCAGGGGACGAAGCAGACTCCCTGCCGAGCAGGGAGCCCGATGCGGGACTCGATCCAGGGACTCCAGGATCATGACCTGAGCCGAAGGCAGTCGCTTAACCAACTGAGCCACCCAGGCGCCCTATACCTTTTTTAAACCTGATTTTTATTATTCAACTTATATTTTACTTAAATATTTTACTTGTATTTACTTACTAATAAATCAAACTGAAAAGAATAAGAATATTTCCCCCAATTTCAGATGTCCTCCCTCCCCTCACTCTTACCCTATGACTCCCACAGTCAAGATTACTGGAGTGTAACAGTGTCACCTCCAGAATTTAGCATGTTTCTTACACCAAGCAGTCTTCAAGCGTATCCTTTCACTTGGGATAAACACTTTCCAGAGTGTGAAAACTGGGAAAATTTTAAGGAAACCACTTTCTAGATTTTCAACTCCACATGTGTTCTCTCAGAGAACTGATCTGAAGTATCCTTCCCTACTTCCTCTTTAATAATCACCCCTCTCCCATTTTATGAAAGGAAAAGCATTCTTATCTATCTGCAATCTTATTATGGCGTAGTGCCCCAAGGAGTGAACACCTCTGGCCACCAAACTAAGGACTTTTCCAGAATGCATAGTTCACTTGAGAATAAAGCAATGAGGTATTTGGAAAGAAAGAGGCTGCTCCTTATTTCATCCAGGTGACCCAACTATGACAAGGCTCCAAATCTTATTGTCTCCTTAGGAAGTCAGAGGTGAGATTATTGTCATATGAACATGTATTATCATAATTATTTGACCTGAAAAATGGAGTCAGACCTATTCTGCTGGCAGAAGTTCTTATTTGACTGATCAGTTTGGCAGCCAGGATAAACCTTGGCAATTAGGCTAGAGAATGGGCATGTAATACACTGGATAAGCTAAATGGGCAAATACAGGATTTAAAAATATATATATATTGAAAGCACATTTAGAATTTACCAATGATTACCCCCTTTCCAACTATTTAAACTTATGATTAAAATAAAATGTGATGGCAACTTAAATTGTGCATAGGGGTTCTTAGATTTTCAAAATTATACCAGGGAAGACATCTGCAAAATCTTTGAAGACTACTGCATTGTACAATGTATACTGACCAAGGGAAAAATCCACATGTCAAGAGAATTTGCATTCCCTGGCTTTATGATAGATGGGGGGAGGGCTTACTCCAAGATTTCTCAAAACTCTTTCTTTTTCTTTTGAGTGCCTACTAGATACTCTAAACATGCTATTTAATGCACAAATGTCCAGGGGAATAAGTAGTCATCCTATTTAAAGTATTTAAAAACTGAGGTTTAGAATATTTGTTCAAGGCTGCACTGCTGGTTACTTAAGGGAATCAAGATTCCAGTCAAAGTCTGTCTGACTTTAGAGCCCATTCTGCTGCATGATGAGCTTTCAGAGTGAAAAGAGTCATTGTGTCATAATAGACGTTAGACTGGGGGACTGATTTTTTGCCCTCCGTGGACTGATATGAGACAACTGTGTGACTACCCAAAGGGACTGGGACTTCAGAAAAAGTTGGGGATATTTTCAGTTCAGCATAAGTCATAAGATTTAGAACACATCATGGGATATACGATATGTAGAAAGCCACATGGTTTATTTTCTCATGGGGCATTCACTTGAGGAGAGGAGTAGAGAAATTTAGATATCACCCAGCTCTATTTCTGCTTCTGTACTTTTGTGAATGAGTTTGAAATTGAGGCTACTTCATCTGTATCCTCATCCAAAGCCTTCATGTTGCACCAGATATGAAAGCAATGTGCTTTCCTACAATTAATAAGAAATGCCATCTCACTTTGCTGTGTACTCAAATCTCATTTCATTGACAAGATCTACCTAAATTATGATATTACAGAAAAGGTAGCTACTATCAAGAAAATCGGGGCTGCCCCAGAGCTATGAAAGAAAGGGTAAATTTTACTCTTTAGTATTACAAAGATTTCAGATTTACATTCCTGCTGATTTTCTAATCAGTGAAAGTGCCCTTACACGTTCTCCAACAGCACCGTCCCGTCCTGGAGTACCATCATTACCAGCTGGACCCTATAAAGAATCATGTTTGAAAAATGAGTTAACTGAGTAATGAAAAAAATCTCATTCCAATTGCCAGAAAAATTACAGCATGTTTCCACCTCTCTTCCATAAAGTATAAATTAGCACTTATGGAAATTTTAGTAGAAGAAAGTCTTCTGCCATGTTTTCTATTACTTGGAATTGCTTGTAAGATTATTAACACATTCTTACTTTTTTTGGTGCCAATTTTAATACAGTTTTATAGAAGACACTGCATTTTCCACTTACAATCCAGTGCTTAGAAAGTTCAATGTTATTTCCTTGCCCCGTGCACATAGTCCATATTCAAGCATTAAGAATACCCAGTTATTTACTATGGCAGCTCAACTTTAAAACTATCATGGAATTTGCTATAAATTTGGGTCCTTCAGTGATTTGTGTGGAACAATACTAAATCTATGCTCAGGTTGGCTTAATCAACCTCTTCAATGGTGGGCTCAGACCAGGCAGCACCAGTTGGAGGGGCCCCACCACCAGGGAAGCCCACCCCAGGCACTCCTAGAATGCGTCCTGCATTTAATCTAAATTCTTCATTTCTATTTTTTATTTTAAAACTGGGGGGGGGGGAATCCTAAATCCTTTGAAATACATAGGCAATAATTTTATTCTTGGAATTTTAGGTTTTGTTTGTATCACCAGTGAATGGTTTTCCTCCCTTTCATATCTTAAGCTTATCGAAACAATATCCTTGAAGTTTAAAAATAAAACAACTGGGTTTAGATATGAAATAACTTTTTACAATGTACATTCTTCTCTTCCTACATTACTTTGATTTTTTTCAGAACTATGTTTTTATCATTTGATGAAAAATTGCCCTGAAAGGTATTGATTGTTTCAAGAAAATGTGACACTGTCTGGTAATTTACCCATGAAAGCACTGGACAGAGGAGATTCCAACCTATAACTTCTCAAATCACTTTTCAAAAATTGATTTCCTCTCAAATGAGACTCAGGGAACATGACATGCATAATGTTACTTTATAGTGATATTTAAGTAGAATGATCTCTCCTTACTTTTCTCTTTTCACAAGCTGTAATTGTCATATTAATCCTATTACCACAAAACTTGGCAATTTTGAGAAATATGCCATTATAGAGTGAAATAACAAGATAAACGATGGATAAATGTGTCCTTTCACCTTCAAAACAATTTGGCAACAACCTAAATCAACTAAAATCCTTGGTTCCAGACTAGATGAAGTCAGTGCTTATTACCTTCTCTTTCTGTCCTCATGTAGACAACTCACTGGGGAAGTAAAGTACATCAAATAACATCACTAAGAAACTTCCGGTCAAATGCGCCATCGATTTCTAAATTTCTAAATTGATTTCTAAATAAAAAAAAAAAAAAAGCTGTTCCCATGACACCCAGATGACAAGAGGAGAGTTATTTTGATGTAGCACTCACTTCGGGTCCAGGCTCCCCTACAGGGCCATTTGAGCCCGGGGGTCCCACAGGGCCAGGCGGACCTTTATCCCCTGGTGCGCCAGTAGGTCCTACTTTTCCTGGTGTGCCCTGAAATAAGCATATAAATATGTCAACCACTTCTGAAGAAATGTAAGAAAGCCAGTTTACATAAAGGCTACATTTATTCAAATGGCACCTCAGTTCCGCCTTCTATAATATTAATTATCCATTATCCCACAATACTCACTTTATTTCTGTATCCCAGCACTTGAGTTTCACTATCTTATTGGGAGATTGTGCTTCTGGGTGCTTGGCTCACTTCTGGTAACAGTAAAATCTTCCCTAACTCCAGGTTTGCTGGTTTCAGATCTCTACCCACATTCCCCCAGTTGCAAGGTCCCAACAGTACATCTCTGTCCACATTCCGTATAAAAACATCATTTTTTTCCCCCACAAGCATGTAAACTTTTAGCGGTAAAATTTAATCTCTTCAAAGCTAAGAGTAAGTCAAACTTTTATCCCCACTCCAGGGAATGTGAGGTTCTTAGCAGCCTCCAGGGAACAGGAGATTACTTTCAGAGTCTATCTTTATCGCTCACCCCACTTTCACCTCCAATATTACTTTGGTTCAACTACTTCTTCCCTTTGATGATTTATGAAAACTTGCCCTCTGAACTGTGAAATATGGGTGTTTTGGTTAGGCATGTTTATTTAAAAAGAGGCTACCTACTCACCAGAGGAGATTATCCCCTTTCTCTAGCTCCACGGGTATTTTTAATCTTTGAAGAAAAATTTAGAATCACCCAAAATCCATATCCTTATTTGTCTACTTCTCTGGTCCCCGGGTTAAATAAATATATTTTCAAAGACTTTGCAAGGTGCTTAAGTAAAGAATTTGACATTCAAATTCAAAGGTTTTTACGATACTCAGAATTTGTGTCTAAAAAAGACTTTAAATCTACTAAGAAATAAAAGATAAATTCTCTCTTCACAAATTATATTGCACATAATCAGATGAAATATTGACCGACACGGCCACTCACCGCTGGGCCCGGCAGGCCGGGCATGCCTCGCTCTCCACGCTGTCCTGGCATGCCCACAATTCCTCTTTGTCCAGTGGTTCCAGCTGGGCCCGGGGGACCATCAGGACCCTAATTTTGAGGATAAACTATAATTAGAAATCCTCCAGGATAAAACCATATGCAAGGACTAGATCACAGCTTTATAGGTTTTTCAGACCAAAAAACCAATTCTGTTTCATAAAACCCTACTACATAGGAGTAGTCATAATTTATACTCCACATAGAGCCTCTAACATTGTTTAAAGGTGAAAGCAGCTCATTGATTTCCAAGAAACTTGAAGAGTAATGTGAATACTGAAGGAATGAAAGAGGTAACTATTCAGGCAACTATTTTTCCTCTTTTTAAAAAGACAAATTTTTTAAATAAAGAAAAGAAATAGTAACCTAACACATTAGTATTTCGAGACATTTAGATATCAAATAAAATAACATATTTTAAAAAAATTGTCTTTATACAGCACAGATACTTAACAAAGAATGTTCTCTAGTTTTTGAACACCATGCCCATTACTGTTATATTTTATACTTCTACATATCCTTTTTTTTTTCTAGAGCAGAGAAGTGTAAATTTAAAACATATAGGACCTAAGGATTTATGAAAGCACCCAGGTTAATGTATACAGTTTCTTTTCAGCAGTGAATATTACGGGTATCTATCGGTAAATATCTCTAATAGAGGTGGCCGCAAACCAAGATGCCAAACTTACCGGTTGCCCATCTTCTCCTGGGTCTCCTTTGTCTCCTGGGCCACCAGGGGGGCCAGCTGGTCCTCGATCTCCTACTCGCCCATGAGAGCCAGGGTCCCCACGAAGACCTGGCGGTCCCTCCTTCCCAGGTTCCCCTAAGGGCCCTGCAGGTCCTGGAGCTCCCTAGTAAAGATAGAAAGAAACCCGGGATGGCAGAGTGGAAGCCACATTAGAGGACTTGATGCAGTGGCCTCTCGGGTCCATTTTTCCTGTTAGATAATCAGTCATTCAGTGGATTTAAACAAAATTAAACAAAACAGAGCTGCAGATTCATTTCCCAGGAGGAAATCTAAATTATTTGCAGACAATTACCTTTGACTCAGTATCAGAAGTGTGTTGAAATTAACTTGAATTTTTAAACATCTTAAGCCTCTGCTCCATCAGTCAATATATAACATTTTATTCTGTCTGACCTGATCTTATCATGAAAGAATAACATTTATTAAACGAAGTTTCAGAGATGCTTCCTAACTGGAGGAAATTGTTATTAGCACACAATACCGTTAGAATTTAGTACTCAAATGGAGTAATAGTCAAACATTGGGGCTAAAAAGGACTGGATGATTCAAGGTGAATTTACTTTGATAGGATACCAGTGTGTATGAATTATTAGGATAATGGTTGTTAACAGGGGTTAACAAATCATTAAGGGATTAAATAAAAGAATAAACAGTAACTCATATATGTGTATTTATATAATGTGTATATATGTGTGTTTGTGTGTATTTTCATGTGTGTGTATGGGTGATTACTCCACTACCAATGATTTGAGTTACTGAATTGACTTACAGGAGGGCCTGGAGGTCCAACTCTGCCAGCAGAACCAGGAAACCCTGTAGCACCCTAGAAATACAATATCATATAAGCAATTTTAAAATAACTATTAATTACATATACTTTCTGGGATCTATTTTTTTCACAGGGATGCTTAGGCTTTAGATTCCCTTCCTTGTTATAAACAATAGATTTTTTTTTTCTTGTATACTATGTTTTTGGGAATGGATCTGCATTAATCAGTAGGAAGGATGCTATTTTTCTCTTTCTACTTTCCATTTATCTTGAACACATACAAGTATGTTCAAGGCTCGTGCTAGGATCACATTAATCTTTTGCATCACAGAATCCTGTAGAGTAGTTCCCCATTATTCCTCACCTCTTCCATAGGTAATATATTCTTTATGTTATATGGGAGGCAGCTGGGTCTCCAAGATCATAAAACTAATTGCAACCCAGATCTCCATTTAAGTGCCCTTTCCACGACAGTTTACTTATACAAGTAAAAACTTGTTGTTACAGCTTCAGATTAACTTTAAAATGGCCATGAAGTGCTAGGCGTCTGCGACTAGCTGTGTGTAATTCCCAGAGTTTCAAACCAACTTACGGGTGGACCCTGAGTTCCTCGGCCACCTTTGAGTCCAGGAACACCATTAGGACCCTACATAGAAAAACATGAACAAAAGATCACTATAAGGAAAGCAACATGGGCTAAACACAAAGTCTCACCATTGGGCATGTGACTCAGGTTATTGGTGTTTGTTTTGCTTTCCACTTACATGAGGGCCTGGGGATCCTGCTAGACCTTGTGGCCCAGGAGAGCCTGCATCTCCCTTCTGTCCTGGCTCTCCGGGTTCCCCTTTTATTCCAGGCTGCCCATCGGGACCCTATATCAATTGTTTAAATAAACAATCAATTATAACACTTACAGACAAGCTATTCGACAGTAATTATTACCAACATATCATTTAACCATATATTGTTAAATGGTGCTTTGTGTTCAGTATTAGAGCATAGGAGAAGAAAATGCCCTAATGAGGTCTTTGAAGGCAGTCTGAGAAAATAAGTTATCCCACCACATTTTTATTATACCAAATAAGTATAGAATTTGAAATAGTGCGAACCCATCCATTTTAGTGCCAGTCATGGAAGAATGTATGAAAGAATATATTGAAAATGAGAATATTGCCTAGAAAACTGTAAACTTTCCAGCATCTTTAATATACCTTCAACACACAGGACAATGATAATTAATTGAATTTATTGCTATCATAAGAAGAGTGTTCATCGTAAATTAGAGATATTTGAAAATTATACCTGAGGTCCAGCAAAACCAACAGCTCCAGTGGGGCCATTTTCACCGCGAGAACCCTAGGATAAAACAAAATTACTGTAGCTTTCACACTTTATTCTAAATGGGAACAGTATTTAAAAATACAATTATATAAACTTACAGTGTTTTGAAATGTATAGATAGATGATTAGATGTATTTCTTGAGGAAGACTCTTAAGGGTGATATAGAGATAAGGGCCATAGAACAAAATTTCCAAGGTCTGAAGTCTCTAAAAACTGTCTTAATTATTTAGTAAATGAGTTGCTTACCAAGATTTAATAGGTTGCATACAAATAACAAGACTGGTAAGTTTTTGAGTTTAATGAGAGAAGTAAGAGCTGAAAACTAAGAAGTTATAAATAGCCTGAACCGACAGGCATGGTTTTATATAAATATCAGGACAAAATGATGAACTGTTTTCCTGGTCAGTCCCACTCTAAAAAAAACAATCAAAATACTGTCACTTACAGGATTGCCACGGGAGCCAGGAGGGCCAACTAAACCTCGAGGGCCAGGTTCACCCTAGAAAGCAGACGTTAGATGGTTATTGTCCAAAGCAGGAGCAAAACATAATGCAACTGGAGGGCACTGAGTGCTATGTGTAGGGCAGATGGTGGGGAGAACTCTGAGATGATCTTGCCCAATTACCACATGTTATGAAAGAGAAAACAGCATGAGAAAGAGCTATCATCCAGACTTCCTGACTCTGAGCCCACAAAACATCAATTTACCTTTTCTCCAGTGGGACCTGCAGGACCCGGAGGACCCAAGGGACCCGGAAGACCCTGTCAATGAACAGAACATAGACATATTGAAGAAGAGAATGCATGAAATTCTCCATGATTAAACAAAGGAGGTACCATTTTGTTATAGCTTAGCTGCTTTTGCAAAACATTGTCTAATAAATGATATAATTTGTATATTCTTAAGATTTTTCTCTTTACTCTAAAACAATTTCCTGGATGTTCTCCACAAAATGTTCTAATCTCTTTCATCCATCTCAACTCATCCCTACATAATACTGTCTTCAAACATTAGTTCTAAATTAATGCTACTCTTCTACAATGTTTCTATGTTTCCTGGTCCATTTAATTTTGAAATTTGAGTGTAGATTGAAAAAAGCTTTTCTTCTTTTGTAGAGAATATTATATTCTTAAATTACATGAACAAAGTACCACTCTATTTTTTTTTAAGTGAAACTGTGATAAGGCATTGAGTTTTCTACATTCTCTTAAGATTCCAAGGAGTGTGACTACCCAACTACACTGAGGTTGGGGTTCTTTATGCTCAGAGCCCAGGGAGCTATCACATGGAGGTTCCAACTGGGTCTTCTTGACATGTGGTCACAATCTTTAAACTGGACTATAGTGGAGTCTTTTCTGGAACAAATTTTCTATCTGATATTTGTGCATTGCCTCTTCATATGCAGCCCAACTATTCTTTTGTTACTTAATTTTTGTATGTATTATGGAAGGAATTTAAGGAACAAAAAGGACTTCTTAAATTTATATTCTTATAAGAACATGAGAAAACTGTGACCATATATTCTCTAGATCTATAATAGAACAATATTCTTCCAATAATTTACCTAATATATTTCCTTAAAGAATCAGATTAAATATAAAGATCACTTCATTAAATTCACCCTCCCCTTTTATTTTTTCTTACAGAGAAAACATGTTATTCATTTTTTCCCTTTACTATGAGATTACAGCAAGCGGTCTGCTCTGCTTCCTCCTTAAAGCAATGTATTGTCCTTACTGAAAATAAAGTAGTCATTGCTCAAGTCCTGTTTCTATTACACTGCATTTTAAAGTTAGTTCATAGGAACAATAGATACATATTTCAAATTTCACCTTAAAATTAACTGTCAATGCAACACTCCTTCAAACAGAACTGCACTACTTTACTACTCACTATAGACCATCTATGACATAAGATACAAACAACCTGCCACATATACTTAGACCTTTCTTGAAATACAAAATCAAATATTAGAGCTAACTACAAGGCAAGAAACATCTCATGTTCATAATTTGCTAAGTTAAGTGTGTGACGTCACTCTTAAGTAGATTTTCAGAAAAAAGAAAAAAGGGGTAATTACCACTCGGACTAAAAATTTTCTTTATTTTACTTTATTGTCTTTATCAAAAGTTAATATAATCAGTGCATTAACAGTGGCTCAATGTGCCGAATCAATATGTTAACGATGGTTCAATGTGAGCTCTTTTTTATGGTACAAGTGCTCTTACCAGGGCACAGAATGACAACTACCAGCAAACCATGTCA
The DNA here is from genome assembly GCF_054177405.1 of Leptonychotes weddellii. Lineage (NCBI taxonomy): Eukaryota > Metazoa > Chordata > Mammalia > Carnivora > Phocidae > Leptonychotes > Leptonychotes weddellii. Next base: position 41,363,285 of record NC_138371.1, on the reverse strand, counting down.
CACTGAAACAGAAATTATTCCTCAAATATCAGGAATTATTCCAGGAAATGTTGAACGTCTGAGCAGCTGTATCTATCTGCTCTTACATGAGAGAATAATTTCATTAACGTCTAAAAAATTATATCCAGTCTGTCCCTAGAATTGCAAATGTATTCTATGTTTGAGAATCAAAAGCTTGTTAAAGGTCAGCTTCTGACATGACATTAAACAATGCCTTGGGGTCAACCACCCTTCTTTACATTTCACTTCTTCATCCTCTTTATTGATGAAAGCATTAATGACGATTCATTGTGCAGTAATTTTGTCACCCCTAATGTCCAGCCAGCTCAAGCCTCAACTTGGCTACTCTGCAAAACTCTACTTCCCTGCTCTGGAATGAGGTCTAGGACAGCTCATTAGACTAACACTTGAACAAAAAATAAACATTGCAAATGAAATAAAAAAGATGGAGAAAGATAAAGAGGGCCCTACTGCTTAAAGCACTGTTCTCATATGCACAGTAAAATGTGTTCTATTTCATTCCCTCAAGAATGACCACTTTTTGGCTTGCTCTCATTCAAAGTAAGCAAAATGAGTATCCATGATTGATCAACATCAAAGCTCAAAATTCATCATCTTCCAAATTCTGACCATATGGAAACACAATGAACTTTATTTTGGAAAGTTCAGGCAAATTCATGTAATAATGATAATGTTGATTCCTAGCTTAGCTGGGAAAAGAAATGATTTCACTTACTCTTGCTCCATCATTTCCAGCTGTTCCTTCAGCACCCTTCTCTCCTATGCCACCCTGGGGAAACACACAAAATGCCATTTTTCATTTAATTATCTTTTTCTCTCACTTTGTGGAAGCTTCATGAGGGCAGGGGCTTATCTCTCTTCTTCATAGTTATATCCCCTTGAGCCTAGAGCAGTGCCTGGCATTGTATATTTTTCTCAATAAATATAGATACTGAACAAAAGAAAGAGAAAGGGAGGGAGGGAGGGAAGATTGACTTGTGACTTAGGATGGTAGACATAAAAGCCTGGCCAAGAAATAATTTTCAGGAGGAATTGAGAAAGCCTAAATGAATGAACTAAAACAAAACAAAACAAAACAACAGACTTACTCTGTCACCCTTGGGGCCCGGAGTTCCTGCAATTCCTCTTTCTCCTGGCATACCTTGAAGTCCTGGTGGGCCTGTATCTCCAGGGGTCCCCGATGGTCCTGGACTGCCCTAAAATGAACCAACAATAAGTGACCTCACCAATACAGTATTAAGATTGAGCCACATGAAATTTCTCTGCTGGTAAGTCAAAAAGAGTGGAATATCAGCAATTTCATATGGTTCAGCTTAGTGCTTATATTTTTCATTTGTGAAAATTGTCTGAGGTCATTTTTTGAAATAAAAAAGACTTTGCCTTTCTCTTTGTTGATTTATGTTTTCAACTTTTTTCTTTGGGGGAAATTGAGCATTAATTCAAATAAAATTAATGGTTGCCTTCCTTTTTCTTTGACAACATCATGGGGATCCTGATAAAGAAAGAAGACATTACTTTTAGAAAGTATTTCACTCTCACTAATGAACCCATGATATTAAGCTTGCTTATAGGCTAAGTCAGTGATTAAATTGAAGCAGATACTATGTAATCACTCTGGACCTTAAAAATGATAAGGGACCTAATGTTATATGATCATGAAAAATTCTACTTTAATTGTTTATACTGAAATTGATCACCTTGTCTTCTACAAATCTTAAATGGCACCCAAAGGAAATGGTACTGATCTTTGCCTTATGATGTATTTTACTTTCTGATTTCAAAAATGACATACTTTCTTATGGTTAGTAAGCAGAACCTGAGACCAAAAAAATGGAGCATATAATTAGGAATATCTCTTAATAAATTATACGGTTTTCTATTTATTGCCTCTGCTTATTAATGGAATTATCCAATTGTCTATTTATTGCCTCTGCTTATTAATGGAAGTCACTAGTAAAAGTTCTATAAATAAATACTAGGAATGGGTTTCTATATGAGAATGTATCATTATGTGCACTAAACCCTAAATCCCATCACAGAAAAGAGACTTCTTTTCAGCTGACTCTTGAGTGCCAAGGAGAAAGCCTAGTAGATGCTTACTGAATCCTTGTTGAAGAAGAAAATTATATAATCGAATTACCTTGCAACAACAAGAGAACTACACTTTAGTTCCATCATGTGTTTATTGGGCTATAACTCTTGGAACATCCTGAAGCGCCCAGCTCACCGCCATACTTACTTTTGGACCGTCAGGGCCGTGGCCCCCAGCCATTCCCTTCTCCCCAGGGAGTCCGGTTATTCCTGGTTCTCCTCTCTCGCCTGGATTTCCGCGTTCTCCCTAGTGCAACATTGGGATGTCGAGCAAGCTTAGCGACTGTTCAGAAAGTGGGTTAAAAATGTTTCTGGAAATCTGCAAAACTGCTTCTACTGGATAAAAACTGAGAAATGAGCCACTAATGAGGCTCAATTTTCTAATTTAGTGATAAGAAATGAACTTGAAGTAAGAATATACTAGTTTTGCAGCACAGGATTTTCTCACAAGATTTATTTTCATCAAGGAAAATAATTTTAATTCTTAAAATAAAGCCCAGTTTATGATAAAAGTTTTTTTTTTTTTTTTTTTTTAAACTGAAGGCAGTGGAAACAAAGTTAATGACGAAGGAGAAAGTACTCACTCTAGGTCCTAATGGGCCAACTGCTCCAGGATCTCCAGGAACTCCCTATAAAATATAATTTTAAAAATTGTAAGAAACGCTTTGAGCTAATTTTTAGGTATTTATTAGAAATCTTTCCATACCACACACCTAATTTCTTTTAATGTACTATTAGAAGTTTGAATAAGCCTATAATATTGAAGAAAGAAAAATATGTATACTTTTATAAATGAGGGGATATCCCATACATGGATGGAAATTATTTTTCCAGAAAAAAAAATGTTTATTGAAGCTGAATGCTTGATTTTGGGCAATGAAAACATGCAAAATATTATCTCACAAATAGAGTGCACTGGTTTTTTAAAAGACAACAAAATATATAGTAATTTTATTTCTTCTTTTTTTTTTTTTAAAGATGTTATTTATTTATTTGACAGAGAGAGACACAGCAAGAGAGGGAACACAAGCAGGGGGAGTGGGAGAGGGAGAAGCAGGCTTCCCGCCGAGCAGGGAGCCCGATGAGGGGCTCGATCCCAGGACCCTGAGATCATGACCTGGGCCGAAGGCAGACGCTTAACGAGTGAGCCACCCAGGCGCCCCAGTAATTTTATTTCTTAATGTGAAAACATTTTAATAAAGGAAACTGGAATAAAAAGCCATAAAGAGCTGATCTCTTAAACAGAGCCAATTCAATTCAATTTAGTAAATATTTCTTGACCATATACTATGGACAGTGCAGTCTACCGGGAATTGTGGGTTCAAACTAGTGCAGTCATGACTATGTTACGAGTTTCAGTTTATTCTTAACTAAAAGAAAGTTTGCCAAAAAGTTGAAAATGTCTCTCTTTGATTAAAAATAATAACTAATGACAAAGAAAGCTGTGTGTAGAAAGTCATGGTCATCGAAGACTGGGATGAAAACTAATTTAGACTTTGGGTTGATCCTGAATGTCAAGTTTTAAGAATGATTTAATCAAATTATTTATCTCTCATTTTCCTTTTTATGTATGCTAATGGGTCATATGTGGTTTAAAAGAAAACCTAAGTATAAATATATCCGAGAGTTCTTTCAATAATATTTTATCTCATAAGAAAACATCGTGGTAGCTTAATCAGCATCATGTGGTGTTTTGTAGTGATATGTAAGTAATGGTACATCTTGCGATTTCTAAATATGATATGGCTTGCAATTTTGTGGCAGATAGTGCACTATTCATAGTGTCTTGATTTACACTATAACACCCTGCAATATTCTGAATAGAGTATATTTTTGACAAAGTAGCCTATGTCTGATAGTTTGGATGATAACAGATAACAATGACACCTAAAACCACTACCATCTATGTTTACAAAATCACAAATGTTAATCTCAATATACTCAATATGTTTGTTTCCATTGTAATCCCCCATCATGAGACATTTTCACTAGTGTGACAGAAGAGTTCTCTTGGGCACATGGATATATGTCTTCACTTTAGAGGCATCAGTGTCTATCCTCCATCCCCAACCCAGGATGATGCCAGGGGAAGTGAAACATGAAGAAACATGTGCTGTCCTTGGACAGTAACGTCACGTCCTCCAAAATGGAGGGCTAGCATTCCCTCCGCATGTAGCACCTACACACTAGCTGGTGGCAGTCACACTAGAACATCACTGCTGCTAGTGACTTAGTGACCCACCTTTTATGTCAGTTCCTCAAATAAGCCTTGCCTTTTACTAAAAAAATGAAACAAAACGAAAAGTGTATCAAGTGGGCCTCCAGTTTTCTCCCCTGCAATGTATTGTCCTCCATGTGGTGTGATCTTCCTAAAACCCAAATCTAATTGTACTACTCCCTACTTAAAAGCCCCTCATCATCTTCCATTAGAAGAATCTGAACAGGGGGCCTGGGTGGCTCAGTCCGTTAAGTGACTGCCTTCAGCTCAGGTCATGATCCCAGGCTCCTGGGATCGAGTCCCTCTTCAGGCTCTCTGCTCAGCGGGGAGTCTGCTTCTCCCTCTCCCTCTACCCCTCCCCCCTGCTTGTGCTCGCTCTCTCTCTCTCAAATAAATAAATAAAATATTTTAAAAAAAGAAGAATCCAAACAAACTACGTTCAAATTCAGACTTTCCATAATCGGACTCCTGATTCCCCATCCAGCCTCACCTCCACATCAACCTATACTATGCATTCCTGACTTACCAACTTTTTCAGTGCCTTCATTTGACCACAAAACCTTTGCACCTGCTGTTCCCATTTTCTGGAGTATTTTACTACCTTCCCTCCTCCCCCCTTACTCATAAAAGATATTACTTTGTCTGGGAAACTTTTCCTAAATCTCCAAGTCCGAATTCGGTGCATCTTCTATGTTTCCACACACAGAGTGCCTCCCCAGAAACTCTCTATCTCCTACTATGATGTAATATAAAAGCTAGGTTCGTGTCCATCTTGTTCAATTGGTTAGGGCCAGGGCTTAATACAACTAAGCACAGAGTGCTCAGCAAATATTTGTTGAATGGTCAAATGAATGAACAAATCACTCATAGAAAAATAAATTAACTGATGTCCTGGTAAAATAATAGAAATAAAATAGTATCTGTTTATAACCATTTATAAATTCTCCAGTAAAACTCTGTAATTATGATAAGATATATATTTAGTGATTAAAAACACAGTCTTGGGAAGCAGCCTACCAGGATTCAAATTATACCAGATGTGTGACTTTGGGAAAGTCACCTAACATGTCTGTGTCTCATTTTCCTAATCTGAAAAATAGGCATCCTACTAGTACCTAGATATATAGGGTTGTTTTGAGGATTAAAAGAGAGAACATTTACAAAGCAAACCAGAACAGAACTTCACATATAATGGCCCAGCAATTTTTATTATTGCTATTATTATTATTATTTTAAATGAACTTACCTGATCACCTGGCTTTCCACCTTCCCCAGGAGGCCCTGGAGGACCAGGAAGCCCCTAAAGGAAAAGGAAGAAAATGAAATAGTGAATTGGTGAAAGTTTAATAGGCCACTAGAGTTAAGAGTTTACCTTTATAATTCATGGGCCCTCCATGACTATACTTTCTCAAGCAAAGGATATTGTTTAAAGACAAGCAAAGCAGAATAAGAAAACTCTATCTTCTACCATAATGCAGCAACTGGTCAGTTTATAGGTTTAGATTTTCACTTGGACACCACTTAGCAAAAAAAAAAAATAAAGATAAGAATCTAACAGGAGATTCTTAACATCTGTCAAGTTTTTATGGGTCTGAAAGCAATATTTTAGGTTGCTAGTATAGTACTGAAAGTCACTCCTGAAAGTGTTTTTTTTTTTTTACCAAATTATCATTATCCATTATTAAATAATTTCCCATACAATATATTTAGATAAATCTTAAAAATTTGTTTAACAAAAATTTTAAGACATTGTGTCTGTAAAACTAGATAAACCTTAAAACAGTTCAATAAAGCTTAACAAAAACATTTTATAATTTTTAATTTGTTAATAATTTTGGATTTTGATCAGTTTTTCAGGGAAGTCTGTTCCTTCTCTCTGAACAAAAATGTTGGGTTTTATCCATTTTATCTACTTACTAGAAGATGGATGACTTTTTTGAAAATTGTGGAATTTCACATCATTTGACCATATCTTTTCATATTTTAAAAAAGCAGTTTAATTAATGGTAGAAGAAATGGAAAAAGGAATTTGTGCATACCTGAAAGCCAGTGGGGCCTGGAGGTCCCTGTTCTCCTCTCTCCCCAGCTAGACCCTAAGTCATGAAGGAAAGAAAATCATGAATAGAACCAATCTTTACACCTGCTTCCTGTTTTGTGACCTACTAGAAGTATTGATATTTGCCTTTTTTCTAATCACATGTTTTCACTTTAACCAGATAATGAACTAGCATTATAATGAAATAGTTTAATGGTATTGGTGGAAGTCCTTGCTCGTGAGAAAATATCTTCCAAAGCCAGCAAAGACACTGATGACATATGTTTATTTTTTGATCCAAACATAAAATGTCTAGAGCCAACCATAAAATTGTGGGGGAATTGGATAAGTTGAACATGGAAAAATTCATTACTTTCATATATCTAATCTAAGCAAGTAATACAAGTATCCCCTGCTTTTCCAAAGTTCATGTTCTAGCACTTCACTTTTATGGAAGGTCTATATTAGCTTTCTGCTAACTTCAAGAAATCTGAAGAGAAGTTTTGCTTTTAGGAAAAAAGGCAAAAAGCAAAAAAAGCATTCAGCGTTTTTTTGCAGGGAGCTGTCACAGAGGCAGTGCACCCCTAGGAGCAAGAGTGGCAGGTACAATCTCCTCCTTCCTGGGGAACCACACTCGGCATCTCAGCATCAAGCCACCAGAGCGCTGAGCTGTGTCTGTGAGCATCTGTGTTTTATCTACATTTATTTTGTGCATGTGTTACAACAAGATATGTGCTAAGGTATTAGAAAAGCCTAGGGGAGGTTCTTTTTGGAGTCTGGGAATTTTAAGAAAATTTTCCATATAAATTAATGATAATTGCTTCTTTGCTTTATACCATTTCAGCTTATAAAAGTTTCCCCAGGAACACTCTACTTTCAGATAATGGGGGAAACCTGTATTTCTATTCCAATTTATTTTTCAGTGTCATAAAAAGTATTAGTCAAGGTTTCAAACACTAGAACAACTGAAGAAAGCAAAGCTAACATTTTAGAAAGATACTTAAATTGCCCCATTGCAAACAAATAAATATGCCAAAATATTTCTGATAAATATTTAATTTTAGAATCCTTGGATGCAAATGTACCTCAAAGGATAAAATTTTTCATTTTTTAGTCCTCCAAAAAAAATAAGTCAGCTTAAATAAACTGCTATAAGACATCATTAGAAGAATATAGGTATAACTCAGTATTTATATATTATTAATAAAAGACAGTACAAAATATTTGTCAAAACATTCGTCAAACTGATTTTCCTCAGTTGACATATTCTTCAACACAAAAAGATGATGAGGTAGCTTTTACCATCAACATTTTAAAGAAGTTTAAAATGAAAAGTCCAATCACTTGATTTAAAAAGGCAGAAGGTGCCAGAACAGAAATCAAAAGAAAAGATTATAACTGAAATCCTTCAATCCTGTACTTTCTTATTTACTTCCCCTGAAACTTACTCAAAGTCAAGTTGTAAACAAACATCAATGAAAAATGCAATGTGAATACATTCTCGTTGAAAGATCACCTACCGGGGGGCCCACGGGACCAGAAGGCCCAACTTCACCATCTTTTCCAGGAGCTCCCTAGTATCACACAGAGATGATATGTGAAGTGAGGCCACAAGACATTTGGATAATTTCATATATACATATATGTATATTTCTCCCCCTTGGCAGAAAATGTATAGTTACCCTCTGCCCAGGAACACCAGCATTTCCTGCCTCTCCAGGTTTTCCAGGGTCACCCTAGAGAAAAATTAGAAACTATTCTAAAATTCAATCGATTTGCTCAAAACATGCCTGCTTCAAGTGAGGATTATGATGAGATAGCAAACTTATTATACACCGTACTCACACTGCTACCTTTGGGGCCTGGAAGACCCATACTCCCAGGTTGCCCTCTGATTCCTATGGAGCCTGGAGGACCCGGCCGGCCATCCTCCCCTGGAGCACCCTACAAAATTCACAGGAGCAGAGTAAGTTTTATGTAAATTCTCTCTAAATATCGTATGACCCAAAACATCACTTGCCTTTCCTTACTTATACAAGTTACATAAGTTTTAAATTATCCTTCACCTTTTACTTAGTGCATCAGAAAAGTTGAGTGTTTAAAAAAAATTGCTGAAGTATTCTGAGTATTTAGAACAGAGATTTCACTCTTTTTCTATACACAAACTTCATCTCCACAACTCCTTACATTCTCATATTCATAGGGAAAATTTTTCTTTCTTCTTTAATTTACTCAAGCTTGTGGTAATGAAAATTTGGTACTTCTGTTTCACATTTTTGGCATAAAGGAAGGGCCCGGAATATATGAGCTGTCAAAAGTCATACCTACCTGTCTCTTAAACCAGTACAATTGGGAGGACATCAAGAAAAGAGAATGTTTCTAATAGACATATTTGACCAATACTGGAAGAATACATAATTTCAACTTTTTCCACTGATGTCAGAGAAGCAATTTCAATCTCAAATATTTGTATCAATTAAATTTGATCAATTTTTGGTGAATTTTAAAATATGAAGATCCTATGAATTTGCTTCGGCATTTTAAACATGTATATATCATCCACCCTATTAAAAACATTAACCTCAAATAAACATCTTACCGTTTAAGTTGTAGGTCTATTGAGCAATATTAATAGTTGTGGAGTTGCGTTTATTTATTTATTTTAAGTAGGCTCCACATGGGGCTTGAACTCATGACCCTGAGATCAAGACTTGAGCTGAAATCAAGAGTTGGATGCATAACTGACTGAGCCACCCAGGCACCCTAAAGAGTTTTATGTAAAATACTTACCAAAGGCCCAAGTTTTCCTTCAGGACCTTGAACACCAGGATTTCCCGTCAGACCCTGAAAATTAAAAGCAATTGTCATTTTGTTGCTGACTTGCAACTGAAGTAAAGATTCTAGAGAGTAAAAATAGTACTGTGTTAAAAGGATCCAGTTCCACTTGGCAATGCCCATTCTCGGTGGTCTTAGGCTCCTCTAGACAAACTCACAGGCCAATCATGGACCTCAGCCAACCTGGCTTTGGAAGGATGCAGGGCAGAAAACAGAGCGTGCCAACAGGCGGCACCACGTGGGACTCTTCACTGGGGGGGAGCCCTCACAGCACAGCCTCCCACACTGGAGAGGTCACATGGGAGGCAATGAGTCTACATGGTGGGCACAGGAGCCACTCTGGTTTAGAAATCTCACGTAACCAGTACTTGTCAGAGCACTTTGAACGTAGTATACCGATCCTGGCAAGGTGAATGTGCAGGTCCTAGCTCCTCCGAACTCCTAACACCCAAAGCTATGCCTCCCACCAGCTGTTTATAATTCATAGTCCTCCCAGTCCAAATGTGGTCTACAGTCAGGGGTCATTTTTTACTATTAGCAATGTTGACTGCTCTTTCAGCTGGTATACCAACTTTATCAAGCATCTAGGGAGGAATTTCTAAGAAAATGTCGGTTTCCCACGTAGAAGGAGGAAGGGCTATAATAGACTTTTACTCGTATATTTAACACTGGGTTCAAGATTATGTGAAGCCAAATGTACATTTCCATCCAACAACTTTTTGTATAATTCCTTTCTCTTTGAGGAGCACTGTTGACAACTGAATATGAGAGGAATTCCACAATCCAAATGAGTTTTCAAGTCACATTTGGTCAAAAGGAAATTTATCAGGAATTCTCTCTGCCAAAAGCCAATAAATTATTTGTCAGCAAGTAAAGAAAATAAATAAATAAATAAATAAATAAATAAATAAATGGATTTTCTTCCATGTCAAGTGGCAAAATGATTAATGCATACTCCTTTGAGAAACGGAGACTAGAAATGGCTGTATTTTATATACATGATAAAAATAACAAAACAGTATTTTAAAAATAGTGAGTCGGGTCAAAATTGTAAAAAAAAAGACATGCTCCCACTTGTCAAGACTAACTCAATTAGAAAGCCCTTTCGATGAGTTCTCAGGAGCAGTTCCCTTGGGTTGATGTAGCAAACGGCTGTGTTCTTACCCGAGCACCTGGCAGCCCAGGTTCACCTGGCCGTCCTGGGTCCCCCTGACCTCCTTTAGGTCCCGAAGAACCCACAGGACCCCTTTCTCCTTGAGCCCCCTGTTCCAATGCAAAGCAGAATGTGTCAGAAAAAAGAAACAGTGCAGGAAAATAAAAGCAAGGAAATATAAAATTTATGTTTTACAAATCAAAGCACTAGTATACCATACAAATACTTTTATCAAGTAGTTATAAAGTTACAGAAAGTATCACTACATATTCTATTCTCATTTGTTTTTCTCCAAGAATAGTGGTTTTTCATCATTAACTAATGAAAATTAAGTTCAGATTACCACTCCGATAATCTAAATTTGGGAAAAAAACACCAAAATTTTAGAGTCTAAATTTCTACATAAAGAAAAAATTCTATATATCAGCTAAAGGAAAGGTGTATGACCTTTTCTTCTCAGCAGTGTCCCGAGAAAGTCTGAAAATAAACTTCTACATGCTTCCAAACATTATCCTTCTTCCCTAGCCCTCTGTAATATAGAAACTGCACAAGAGGGATTTGACATTAGGCTTGATGTCTGTGTCTGACTCTTTTCTTGATCTGCCCCCATGTGGACCAAAGCTAGATCGCTATTCTGGACAATGGCATCTTTTGGACCACCAGCCACACAAGTGTCAACATCGATGGGATAACCTCACCTTTGGTCCAGGTAAACCATCAGAGCCCGGAAAACCACGATTGCCAGGAGCACCCTATAATGACCAAAATGTGATTCTTTATTGTTGTTGATGTTCTTGAAATGTATAATGAGTGGGTAATTTTTAATTTTATTATTATAAGGTTTTAGGAGCCGTGATCAAGCCAACATGGCAACAGATACGTATAAGGGGAAAAAAAAAAACCCTAACTACATGGAAATAAATTTTAAATTTTGGAGAATACTTAAGTACTGAGCCAAAAATTATTCAAATTAAGAACTATACTAACAATTCATTGTAAAATTAAACATAGAGGAAAACTGATATCTAGATATGAGCAGCAAAGAATGGCACCATCTACTATGATCAAAATGTCAATGATAACATGCATTTGTATTGTCTTCTATGTGAAGCACTTTGCATTCTCTGAAAGTCTCTACAAATGTAAGGTGATAATGCTGTTGTCCCGTTCAGACCTGTTTCATTACATTCCAGCCACAGCAACATCTTCTAATCTCTGAAATCACCAACCCTCCTGGCCTCCAAGCTTTGCATTTCCTATTTCTTCTGCTGACAATGTTCTTTCTCCCAAGTTCTCTTTCTGGCTCATCCTCATCTTCAGATGTCAGCTAAAATGCCATCTTCCCAAAGAATCCTGTTTCCTAATCACCTAATCTAATATTACACTATCGTCATATACTCAAAGTTACTCTCTACCACATTACCTGTTATTTCCTAAGTGTATACCACACTTACTAAAATGTACAATTATATTTTTGTTTGCCTGTTGACTTATTGTTTATCTCCCTACTAGAACAAGCTATTGTTTACTAGCCCCCACATGAAGGCTGGGACCCCAGCCTTCTTTTTCACTGAGCACCAATATATCAACTATATATCAATATATTAATATATCAAACTGGCAGAATGTAGTTGTTCAATCAGTATTAGTTGAATGAATGAATGAATGAATGAGCAATAATTAAACAGTTGGCTCCTTGAATTCACAGACAACCATACTGAACCATGCAATGCACTTGCAAGCATTTCTTTTAACTGCTCTAGCTTTCCTTACTATCCCAAAACTTACCCATGTAATTCCCCCACAACTCTAAGAATTTATTTTATTATTCAAATTTTACCCTTTCTCCCACTGGGCCTGGAGGACCGACTGTTCCTGGATCACCTCGGGGACCTCTTTTGCCTTCTTCACCAGCTGGGCCTATTGGACCCTGAATACCATGTGGCCCCTATTAAAAACAGAAGGGGGTTACCAGAAAGAGCCAGAGTACAAGGGAGTTATAGTCAAAAACTTCATTCAATGAAGTCAGTTACAAATTTGAAACTATATTAAACTATTTCCATCCAAAGGTATATTCGTCATTGTTATTATTTGAAACACTTGAGCATTTTGACCTGTACACTCCTGGACAATATTTATGCTCTTCTTATCATTTAAACAAAAATAATGAAGTCTTACTGGTTCCCCTTTTGGGCCAGCTTCTCCTTTGAAACCTGGAACTCCTGGATCACCCTAAAATAAAAGTATGAATAGTTATGAGAACCAGGACATTTAGCCAGTCCAACCTGCTTTAATTAATTACAGTAAATGGGCCTTGAAAACTTTCTGCAGCTGAGTCTGTATTATCATTTTTTTTTAATTTTGCAAGTCTTGTAGAATGTATGTGAAATTTTATAAAATCTAGTATAATTAGGTAGCAGTTTGTCTATTTTACAGTGGTCTTCAAGAGACTTATTTTTAAAATCTTGTTTGTTTTATCATGCATACTAGAAAAATTAGAATTATTCAGTTATTCCAATTTGCTAATTAAAATTAGAACTAACAATGACAACTTCTACAGATAAATCTATTTCAGGTTTTTTTTAGGAAATAGACTTATTTACCCAGAATCAAAATAATTTTATATTTATGTTCTCTTTACTGACAGTTTGATAGCTTCAAATACGGCATTTCATCTTTGGAGTGTTCTGAGGTTTTATGTATCTGTGTCTTTAAATACCAGTTAAACTTGTGGGAAACAGATTGCTAAATTGAGAACATGATAACATCGAACGTGAAATATCAGCAACACTCATGTTTTAATAAATCTGTCACCAGCATTTAAAAGGATTTATTAGCATAACTAAGTTACTTGGAACAGAATTCAAAGTATTTATTTTAGGTAGTGCTAAGAAAGTTTTAATTTTTACATATCAAGCTAAAAATATATAAGCACAACTTCTCAATGTGTTTATTTCTTATGGGCTCATCATAATTTTTTCTAATAAATAATTCCACAAAATATGGAAATTCACTCAATTTGAACAATATGGTGGGGTCACTCTTCACGATAACTCTCAAGAAATGGCTGTTGAATCCATTTTTCACCAAACTGTCATTCTAACCTACACATTTCTTCACACTGGCTTGCAAAAATATTTCCACAATGGTTATTATTCAACTACTGATAAAATTCTATGAGGAAGACCATAAAGTCACGACCTTATTATTTTAAATAAAAAACCCACTAAAATCCAAAACAACACAGTAATGTTCCCCTTTGAATTTAAACCCCTAAACTGTTCATTAACACTTGGCTTCCACTTTACAAAGATTTCTATCTTCAATTGCCTCATTCAGATAAGTCACATTATCTATGTTTAATTGCATCTCACTGAATACTATATTTCTTGGTGATCTTAGTTGGATTATACTAATAGATGATAATTATTGTAAAGGACATTACCGGTTGGCCTCGAATTCCTGGAGGTCCCGTGCTACCTTGAGGTCCTGGAGATCCAGGGGGACCTGCTAAGCCAGGAGGACCAGAGGTACCAGGAGAGCCCTAGCAGAGTGAAAGAGTGACATGATGAGCACAGACCTATGTAGAAGTCTATGGTCAACGTCCAAATGATTATGTCCATTTGAGTTTCTCGTGGCATGAATGCAGTTAGTTACTTACCGTTGGGCCTTTGGCACCAGGTGTCCCATCAGTTCCTACCGCACCCTAAAAGATATATGAAAAGTTTATAAGACATTAAGCCATGTTTAGGGTGGTCTTTGGATGTCCACCCATATTCTAAAAGGAGGCAGAAAATTATTATAAATCATCAACCACCATTATATCATAAAACTCACTTTTATAACTAATTCCCTTTCCATAAAAATAGATAAAATTTTGCAGAGTTGTCAAGAGAAATATGTTTTCTAAAATCAGTTGCAAACACTCATTCAGAATTCAAAGAAGATATATTAAAATAGATTGCTTTCGTTCTGATGTTATAAAACGTGTCAAGCTTTCTGTTAAGAACATCATTCTTAAATGTGCTAGGAACTTACAGGAAGACCCTGAGAGCCAACTGGACCTGGTGGCCCAGTTTCACCTCTTTGCCCTTGGGGACCTTCAGGGCCTCTTGCTCCAGTGGGACCTGCTTCTCCCTAACAGGGCACAAAAGAAATATTAATTTAAGAAAAATATAAACGTGGTGTGGTTCAAAGTTTATTGCTTATTTGGAGCTTCACATTTTATCCTCCAGTATTTTAAGTGGTCATGAGCACAAATTGGTCTACAAGGGATGTGTGCCTAACCTAGCTCAAGGAGTAGACTCACTTTCCTACCCCTTCAAGTGTGAGGATGTCTGCAGCATTAACAGCAGAGCCAAGTGGTCAAGGTTACCTGATAGCTACTCTTATTTCAACCCAAGAGAGCGGTCCAGATAGTAAATACAAGTACAGCTGCTGAGTTAAATTTTAATTGACATGAATAACAAATAATTTAAGTATAAGTTTGTCCCAGGCAATATTTGAGCCCTATCTATATGAAAATTTTTTCTTTATTTATCTGAAATTTAAAGCTAAGTGGGTTTCTGTATTTTATATAATATATTAGGTCCTTATGTAGATCTAATCCTAGAGGGACCTAGATCTGGAATTTTAGAACTAAAATTCTAAGCCTTAGGGTGTTCATTAGTGCCAATAAGACATATAAAATCTCTATTGAATCCTTGAAATACAAAGAACTGGATGTGGAAGTTTATTCTTCATTTGGAAAAACAGAGACCATGGAAGAATTTAACAGGTATAGCAGAATCCTGGCCAAAAACAAAGATCTGGGAATTTTATGCCTGGGGAGGTGGGAATAGGATAGGCAAATAATTTCTGAGAAAAACAGTTTTGCAAAGTGTTTGACTTTTTAAGCAGTTTTCAGTAGCCAACAGCCAATGCTAGAAAACCCCAGGAGGAAAAGGAAGCATGCAGAGTGAACTGCTATATAAATTGTGATTCTAAGAGTCTTATCTAGATGCCACAGTAGGAGTAGAAACCACTTTCTGCTAAATCTTAGTCCGGGCCATTGTGAGTATTCTATCCTTAATTCTCTGGCCAGCGCTCAGTTTGAGGGTAGAGGGTCTCACATGAAAGGGGAAGGGATTTTGCATATTTTGATCAGGGAACATAGGGAAGATGGGCCCTCCATGGCCAGAGCCAGGAGCAGCAGGATTAGGACTTAGGGGAGCAGATCAGAAACAGAGGGGACCTCAAGAAGGTCCTAGGAGCCCAAGTGCACAGAAAGAAGGGACTGGTTAGTGAAATGACTTAGGGCATCATTTTAAAGCAGCCACATCTCTGCGGCACAGAGTTTAAAGACAGCATTAGAGAGAGCCTGAAGAATAATTTGACTTGATGACGCTCACATTTCACAGTATTTGAAATTTTGTTGTTGTTGTTGGTGGTGGTGGTGGTTTTAAACAACAAGTTCAAAGCCCATTTGAGTAGCACTCCTCACAAGAAGCCTGGATCTATATTGAGGGCATCACTTAACCTTCAATGAAATTCCATGAGAAGACAAGATTGAGAGAAGTGAGGTGATTGCCATAGCTACAGTCATTTTTGTACAGCAGAATCTTGTGAGTAAATCCCTTCTGTGAGATGAAGAAAATTATTGCCAAGGGGAAACTGGGTGTGAGGGGTAGTCAAATGTATTGTGTTGTTTAACATTTGAAAGAAGTGTTCTGAATGTATTCACTAATTTAGCTAATATAATCTTAATAACCTCCTACTATAATCCTTGAATTTATCATCCAAAACACTGAAAGAACAAACTGTGACTCCCTACAAATGTAAACCATCCCAACAGAATACTTTAATCATTCCCATGTGGAAAGGCAAATAGCCTCCCTGACTATTCCTTTAATGGGTTGTGTAAATGGTAGGGGCAGGGGGAGGAGCGAAGGCCAGCATTGTGTGAGAGAACAGCCTTTTGACAACCTCTGATTTATTTTAACCTCCTATTGTTTAGAACATTCTGCTATTTATTACTGCCAGGCACTGTATCCAAGAACAGAGTTCCAATTCAGTTTAAGTTCTTATTCCTTGCAGCTGTTACAGTTGTCTAGCTTAGAGTTCTAACACAGCAGATTCTTTGATATTACAATTGTATGATTATCAGTAATTCTCTTTTAAGTACATATTGTTTAGTAATCTCATTTTTAAATTTTTACAGTTATTTTTTTCCCTACCATAATAGACACTGAGAATGCTCTAGGCTTTTTCCTTAGTTAAGCAACCTCCATACAATTAAGGAAATGCCATTCTTCACTTCAGGATTCATATAATCAAGTAATTCTTGTAATCAAGAGCTAAATATATTAACATTTTACCTTCATCCCAGGATTTCCTGGAAAACCGGACGATCCAGGTATCCCAAGAGGACCCTGTTAAAAGAAACCAGAAAAGTGATCAGACATGTTTTTTAATCAATATCTAATTGAGTCATCTTTCATTCTTTGACAACATTCTGTATTTTGACACATAGGATTAATCCACTTAGTACTTTCAAATCACAAAGATAATGTCATTTTATTATAAGTACTTTCCAACATTGGTATGGAATAGTGCTAAAAGCCATGTCCAGTGGTGTTAAACACTTGCTGTTGTAGTGTATTAGAGAATAAGTCAGTCACAAATACAAATTATTTGAAACAATTGCTTCTTGAGAGCTGAACTTTCTTTGTGCTAACCAAGTGATACAGTTTTTAGAAAGTTAGGTTTTGTACCAAAATCCAGGACTGCACTTTATAAAAATGATGCTTAAGAATCATCTGGGTATTTTAGAGTGATTTTTTTCAGGCTAATATGTGGATATTTGTCACTATCCCATATTTGGGAAGGTGTGCATAGAGTTTAAACCATTGATTTAAAGGCCAGATTTAAAGGAAATGAGTGAGTGTAAGAGGAATTCCATTCTAGGTTATCCTGATTCTTCTTTGAGGACTGTATTGTAATTCCATCTGTTTTACAGTAATAAAATCCCTTTTAAACTATTTTTATTTTTTCCTCCTATCTTTTTGTTTCCTTTTTATGAAGAAAAGGCATGAAAGATCCTAAGGGCAAATAATTTCAAATCTGATTTACCCTCCTTGTATTTTCCTGAGCTCCTCATGTTGTTTTTTTTCATCTATCCATCCTATAGACCACGCTATATTACAGCTCATTTTATATACTCATCTTTCAAGACTTAGCTTGAAAGTTGTTCTTCTTTAAGTCTTCCTTAATATCTGTATCTCACTATAGGTCTAGGTACCAGTAGGTTCCCATACTTGAACTTCACGTTACACTGTACAGCGTAGCACTTAGCAACAGCATTATGCTACAATATTAATCGATGTATCTCTCCTTGATAGACAAGGCAGTTACCAAAGATAAGTACTATGTGTTTTGCACCTTTTTATTCCAAGTATCTGGGACACAGTGAGTGCTCTGTAAATGTTAACAAATGTACAAATGGAAGAATAAATGAATGAAGTGAATATGAAAGTAGTACAACTCACCATTGGCCCAGGTTTTCCAGGCATACCATGTGTACCTCGTTGTCCCTAATTAGGAGAAAAAGAGACAAGGTAAAATTACATTTTCTACAGTATTTGCTCATAATTCACTTGTTTTATAAAAATTTCCATGTTAAAAACTGAAGAATAAATATTAACTGACAACAACCTCAACTGGGTCAATAGCAATAAAAATACATTTTTGTACAACATTGATAGGGTAGTAATAAACACACCCATCCTTACAACAATAACAGAAAAATCAAGATTGAAAAAAAATGGAACTGATTAAAATGATCCTTTTTATTTGAATGTATGATTTGCAATCAAATGAACTCAAAGACAATGAAATTTTATACACCTCAGTCTTTCTAATAGGCAGATTAACTCAGAGGAGGAATGTGCTCCTCGTAAAAACAACAGCAAAATAAAGTACATACACACACACATACACACACACACAGGAAATTAAGTAGTAGTGAATGCTATGGTGATCATCTAGATCTTCCTTCAGCACTGAAGTAATCATTCTACCACTGCTGGAAGTGTTGTAAGCTGATGGCTCATAGTTAAGACCCTCCCACCAACTGCCCTCAGCAAAGGAGTTAGCACTCCCGAGGTTATGCCTCTTCCAAGGTCAATGCAGTAGTACAAAGGATTGGTCACCGCCCCCCCCACATTAAGACAAGTCTGATGAGCCATCCCAACCCCATAGTTCTCATGGAACTGACAACTCATGGAGACTGGGCTCTTTGTTGTAATTGTATACAGCTTAAATTCTCCTTGTGACAAACCCTGCTTTTTATTCATTTCTTCACAAATGTAGCTTCTGAGATCACTCCCCAATAAATTCCCTGCACACAAGTCTTTGCTTTGCTGCTGTTTCCTAGGAAACCTGACCTGACATCCTAATACCATTGGTGCCAGAAGAAGTACAAGAAAGCAGACTCTAAAATGGAAATTTAAAGCTGGATTCCTCACTGACTATCTAGGTGAAGTATGACTCACTCTTGACATCCTGGGGCGATGCAGCAATAGATATTGTCTCCAGTGGCAAATTGAGATAGGACACAAGTGTAAGAGAAAGGGCTATGGGTACAGAGCTCAGACACTTGCGAAGGATTCGAAGAAGTAGCAGTTATCAAGTTGATGGATTGCATGGATCTTGTTGGATGAATACATTGGAGAAAGACATTGAAAGGCTAATGGTGATTTATCATCAATATAAGACTCCTTGAAGCACTTTAAGATATTGTAATCTTCTACAATCAGAGGGAAGAAAAAGCTGAAGATTGGACCCAGGACTTGATAAAGCTTCAAGAGCTCTTGAGAAGGTTGAATTCTAAACCACAGAAAGTCTGTTATGCCCTGTGGTCAGGGCCCTTGATTAGAAGGAATGAAATTTGGCATTGGGGACTTTGAAATCTCAACTCCGAAGTCTGTGGGCCTGTAGAAATTCCCACCATTAACAGCTTATTCCTCCTCACTTAAAGATAGTGCGGAAGCCTCTACTTGGCCAGACAATATATGCCACCACCACCACCTGCCCCTGCTGCTCAGCCACCAGATCAATAACTAGCATCAAGTCTCGAAATAACTGAGTTGAGGAAAAGCTGCTTCTGATAAAAGAGGAAAGATACACACCAAAGGAGCTATGAGTCCCTTACATCATGTAGAGGCCGAATCCAAAAGAGAATGTGTGGAAGTAGGTCCTGAGGGTACCGGATCGTGAGGGAAAAGACATAAAGTGGAGGACTTTAATAATATGGAAATACTCTCCCATGATACATATTTAACACTCTGATGAAGACTCTGAAAAATGGTGTTAACATGAGAGATGGTTTAGAAAGAGCAATGGCCCACACTGAGTGACGTAGCAATGCCAAAACTGCCTTGGCAGAGAGTAGAATAAAGCACAGAGAAGTGAACATACGAGGTCGGATATACCATGGAAGGATGGATAAGCAACAGCCGACTACATTCTATAGTAGTTTCTACGTTTCCAGAGGACACTTTATCTTCAAAGGGATATAAGGGCCTAGTGAGAGGGTCTCACTTCTCCCCAGCCAGGGCTCTGACTTTGGCACTATTGAGAAATTCTAAAGTGGCTGTCTTCTGTAGCGAGGGGTAACAGCAGGGGATGCTGTAAACCTGGGACTCCTAATACGAATAGGGATGATAAGATCCCGTAATAACAGAGGCTAGGTGCAGTCCTTAATTGTCCAAATTAAAGTGGGTGCAATATAATGAACTGCAAGGTTGAAATATTAGCAAGTAGAGCCTAACCTTCAGAGAGCTGTGAAGAGAATCAATAGAATATGCCCCTACCTAGCTAGGTTCGAGGTACATAGGCAGACAGCAAGGGCATTTCTCAATCTATACATGTAAAATAAAGCACAGGGGTGCTTGGGTGGTTCAGTCAGTTAAGTGTCTGCCTTCAGTTCAGGTCATGATCTCAGGGTCCTGGGTTCGAGCCCTTTCCTTGCTCAGTGGGAAGTTTGCTTCTCCCACCCTCTGCCCCTCCCCCCTGCTCGTGCTCTTGCTCACACATGCTCTCTCTCTCATGAATAAATAAAAAATATTTTAAAAATAATAAAATAAATCAAAGACAGATGACCAGGACACTCAGCTCTTTAAAAAGGGTACACTCATAGTACTTACCTTTCAGGATTGTGATGAATATGAAGTAAAGCGTGGAAGAATGCTTGGCATATAACAACTGCTTGATAAATGGTACCTGTTATCATAATTTTACTACTATTCCAAATTTTATATTTTTTCCACGGACTATATTCCATGCTGCTATAGGTTTTTTATAATTTTCTTAACTTTGGTATTAATATAAGTAGGCAACAAATGTACTGTGGTTATATAAGATGTTAACATTAACAGAAGCTACGTAAAGCGTGCACAGGAACTCTCTATACTACCTTTGCAAATTTTCTGTGAACATAAAATTATTTCAAAATAAAAAGCAAGGAAGAAAATTGAAAAATTAAAAAGTAGGCAACCAGTACTATATTCTCATTTAAAAGACATATTCAGTTCATTTGAGAGAGTTGAAATATGCATACTTACAGGAGCCCCCTGTGGCCCAAGCCTCCCTCTTTCTCCTGGCATTCCCCTTGGACCCTACAGATGAGAGAGAAAAAACATCTTTGAAGCATCTTATTTGAATTCTAAGGTAGTTTGACTACATCACTCAATTCAATTGAGACTCAATATAATTGGCTACCAAACAGTAGTATTTCTAGGGGCAACTTTGGGTTTGAAAAAATCTCCACCAGGGCACCTGGGTGGCTCAGTTGGTTAAGTGAGCGCCTTCAGTTCGGGTCATGATCCCGGGGTCCTGGGATCGAGCCCAGCATCAGGCTCCCTGCTCCTCAAGGAGTCTGCTTCTCCCTCTCCCTCTGCCTGCCACTCCCCCTGCTTGTGCTCTCTCTGTCAAATAAATAAATAAAATCTTAAAAAAAAAAAAATCTCCACCTGTGGGGATACATAACCTACCACCTCTTACCTAAATAGATTTCAATTAATGTAGCCAAAATGGGCTAAATCTACAATAATCCTGATGTGAACACTAACTATAGAAAAAGAATAAGAGCGTTAAATGATTAAGGAAAACAATGAAATGCAAGAAGTCTTTTCTATTCAAAGGGTGCAATTCTCTGGATGTGCTTGTCTGTCAGCTGGTAATCAAGATTACTTCATCAGCTAACATATTTTCTCCATGTCGTTTTGTTTTCCATTTAAACATTCTCTTTATATAGACTAAAAAGAAAAAAAAAAAAACACCAAAGAATTAAATTGATACATACCATTGGACCCATGGCACCCATTGGACCAGTAGGGCCAGCTTCACCCTAAAGCAAAAATGAGATTACATTATAGTACGAAAAACCTACAACTGATATTCATATCACTGTTTCCATGTGTGTGTCATTTTAAAAGTGTATTTTCAAACTGAGCATTTGAAAGGCATACTTGAAATGAAGGAACTCAAAATTCTGTTGTATTACTTTTTCTTAAAATGCAATGGCAATTTAGTTTCTATAGAAGAAAGTATAAAATAAAAGTGAGGATGTAAACAAGATTGATGAAACTATCACATCTGTTCACATTAGTTAGTATCAAAAAGGTAATTATATGTTTATGTCTGATAATACTTTAGTCCAAGTAAAACTTCAGAAAGCTAAAATTGACTAATGTTCCTTTAAGATTATAAGAAGTTTAAAAATAAAATAATTAAAGCTAATGCATATATATATACACACACATATATATACACATACATATATCATACATACATCACACTTATATATGTTCATATATCTCACATGATGCTTCCCACTAAAAAGTCCTCTGTACTTCTTTTATGGTCTCTTTCTTCCTCTAGAAACATAAACACATCTTGGGAAGAAACAATGGCTAGAAGGCCCTGGAATCAAAAGGGTACTAAATAATGGAGCTAATAAACTATTTAAACCTCTCAGATATTTTTGAAGAAATAAAACAGTGACTGTGTTTTAGAAGGTGAATTCATAGTACCATCTTCATGTGAGGAAAGCACCCATCCTACATTGGCACAAACCCAGTGCCATGATGTCTAATCTTGGTGGCAAAGTTAAGCCATGTCATGTATCCTACCAAATCTATTGCCACTCATCTATGAAAAATTGTATTTATCTACTCAACTATCTCTTTTTTTTATACTCCTCTTTCCTCCAAAATTTAAGGGGGTTCTGAAAAGTTGGTAGGCACTTGAAGCAAACCAGAAATGCAATGGTGATGTTAGATTTAGGTTTTATACAGTTACCTTGGAACCAGTTGCTCCAACTTCACCTTTAGGGCCTTCAAGACCTTTGTGTCCCTAAGGAGAAAAATATAAATTTGTATTTTACTGCTTTTTTTATTCTCAGATATATAAAAGAAGGACCAAAAATAAGCTCACAGAAAGTGTCTTATAAAAACAGACATTTAAAGTTGTTACCCAGAATGTTTCCAAATTCTCAACATTTTTTGAAAGCCTATTCAAAGAAAATTAAAGTACCATTCTTAACTTGCAATGTCCTCACCTTTCAGATTTTTGTGACTTCACAGAAATTTAATCTATAGCTACAAATGAAAAATCTATGGTGGTTTTAGAGAAGACAAGTAATTGTGGAGGTTATACAGTTATAGAATATGGGTTATAGCTAGGGAAGACATTCAAAATAATTAATAACTAGTATAGCAGCAAGCATTCTAATCAGAAGTTCAACTACTCAAAACAGAGGACAGCCAGTATATACTTCTCAAATATCAGCCATGCTTTCTGATAGATAGATGATAGACTGATAGATATGTAATTTTTTTCCTGGAATTTTGCGATCTTCTTTCATTTCAGAGTAAATCTTAATGCTATTAAATTCACAAATATGCTAATCCAAATACCCAATTCTATTTATCTAAAACATATTGCAAACATACAAATACCTATTCTCGCCACATGTCAGAGCCCATTCATTTCATGGTTTGGAAATGCGGAGAATAGATTTCCCTTAAACTGCAAGTCAGCAAGTATTTCTTTACAGTTAATTTTAGCAAAATTCATACAAAATAGTAATTAACAATGATCTTGTTTCCTTGTTAACTCACAAGGAAACACCTTCAAAACTGCATTTTGTTAAAGTTTCTGTACTATAATGTAGAAAAGCTGAACTACACAAATATTGAAAAGTTACAAATCTTTCAACTTTTTATTCCTGGCTGCACTACCACAATTTACCAGGCACTACACCTGATGTAATGAAACGAAAAAGCAAAAGCTATAACAGATAAAAGACCTCATATAATTGACACTACATTGCATTAATCCATAGCTACACTGTTTGCAAACTGGGGTGATGACAGTCCTGAGCAAGAAGGGGTTCCTGTTTAAGCTGCAGTAACTTCTTTGACTATGGATCATCATTCCTTCTGTGGCAGAGTTCTACAGTTCTTCTAATGCATTTGGGACGACTGTCTCAAAGTAACCTGCAGCTTTTCTGACAACTCCTCACTCTCTCTCCTGCTAAGAACTGTAGCCTTTTCTTCTGAGTTTTTTTAGAACCTTCTGCTACCATATCCATCACTTCTACCACCAGACCCATAACCACCACCACAGGGACTGCCCGAGCTTCTTCCACCAAAACTGTCCCCCTTCATCGGTCCGTAATTTGATTGCTGTTGTCCACTGTAATTTCCAAAATCATTATGGCACCCACCACCAGCATAGTTTTCTCCAAAATGTCCTCCTTCATTGTAACCATCATATCCTCCACCACCGCCACCATACCTGCCTCCTTGGTGCCCATATCCTGGTCCACCGCCACCGCAGCCTCCTCTACCGCTATAACCAGGACCACCACCGTTGCCACAATCACCTCCTCCTTAGCTACCTCTGCTGCCACCACTTCCACCACCAGAGCCTCACCTTCCACCGAAGTTTCCTCCACCACCCATAAAGTTGCCAGATCTACCTCCATGACTCCCTTGTAATCCAGCAGACTGCATTTCTGTAGAAAGGGCCTTTTCCACTTCACAATTATGCCCATTAATAGTGTGCTTTTTCTGAACAACAATTTTACCAACTGCATCATTATCATTAAAAGTTACAAAAGCAAATCCTCTCTTTTTTCCAGTCTGCCTTTTTTCCATAGTTTCTATGGTTTCAATCTTGCCATACTTTTTGAAGTAGTCTCTCAGATTCTATTCTTCTGTATCTTCTTTAATACCGCTGATGGAAACTTTCTTCACTGCTAGATGGGCATCAGGCTTTACAGAATCCTTTCTAGAAACGGCTCTCTTTGGTTCCGTTACATGCCCATCAACCTTGTGTGGTCAAGCACACGTTGTTGCTGCAATGGAGGTCTTACCTCCATTTTGAGTGATATGTAATTTCTATATATGTACATAACATATAGTAATTACATATTAATTATCTTGAGTTATAAAGAGAGAAGCATTCTATGGCCTCCCCAGTTTGGGCTGACTGGACCCCTCCCATGATCTAGCGCTCTCTAGTATCATGTCACTTATTCCACTATGTAGTCATTATGTCTTTTTGTAACCGTAACCCTCATTAGCCTGAGGCTGAGGCTATGGATTTTCCTCGTTCATCACTGTGTCCTCTTTTGGAGTACAGTATCCAGCATATAGTAAGAACACAAAATATATTTGTTTATACAATCAAATGAAATTCAAAGAAAATATAAAAAAGTATTGTGAATTTGGCAACCACAGATGAATACTGAGACCAGAGCCAGCTAAGGACAACTGACAAACAGAATTGTAAAGATTTTGAAGGTAATGCTCCCCAGACCCTACTCAATAAGCCATAGTATCTGAAAGGATTATGAAGGATTGAACTTACTCGGTGACCCTTCAGGCCTGGAAGACCAGGAGCCCCAGGAAATCCTCGAGCTCCCTGTGTAAAAAAATAGGTAAGGCATTTGAGAGTTATTAATAAGAATAGGAAATTGTTTAACATAATTTTGTTCTCCAAAAATCTAATACTATAGTTTTGTTTAGCAAAATATCAAAGAAGAGAAAGGAGCAGTATACTTTCATGTGTCAAAATACATCTACGTGATCAAAATTAGCAAAGAAAACTCACTGTTAGGAATGGAAACATGACTTACACAAAGACCTGGATTAGTGCCAGGTATTGATTTGATGACATTTCCAAATTTTTAAACTATATCACTGTATTATAATTAGTAGCAAAAAACAAAACAACATAAAAACAAACAAAACCCAAACAGACAAAATACAGGAAAATAAGCCAGAGTCAACGTGTTCAATGTCTGGATCAACTACATCAATTGTATGTGAAAAAAAATCAGGGAAGGAACTTAAGGAAAACTATGCTTTCTCTATATTGTGCTTTACTTGTGGTAGAAGAATAAATACGTCTGTACACATCAAGGTGTTTTATTTTCTCTGAACTACTAAATATTGGCAGCAGAATAGGATTAGAAAGATCACATTAAAATGTGATCAAAATTATTTTAAGTAAAATGTTCAGGAGAAGTTTTATGGATCTATGATTGTTTTAAAGATTAACTGAAGAAAGGAAATATCCAACAGAAGGGTTGGTCAAGAATTATGGAGAGAACAAGTTGGATCCTAGACTCAATAATTCCCTAATTTGTGTTAATTTTATGCATCCTCCACCTAAGCATAGTAGATTAAAAAACAATAGGAATCAAACAGAAAATTAAATGCAAATGGTATAACTATTTTGAAATGATGCTTGCAACTTTTTCCTCATACCCTCTTAAAATAGGTAAGGACCCAGTGACTTAATTATTCACTTATTCTCATTGTCTACATTAATTTGGTTTTGAATTGAATGCCATTATCACTGGCACCAGTAGACTGAGTACATTGCTAGCATAGATTCATGTATCAATTATTATCAACCATCACTATTAATCTGCATGTCCCTGGCACTTAGTGAATAATCACTGAAGAAACAACTGAAGAAATGATTTAACATTTGTCTTAACACTCATAGCACTTCTCCTAAACCTTTCCTAAGGAACTTCTCTTGTGCTAACACAATCTCAGACAGATGGCAAAATCTTCTGTTCTGTACATCATTGCCTTCATTCACTGTGTACTAACTACTCAATAAATGAAATTCATATGATAAAAGCAAAGCAATCATTCCTCTGTGACCTCTTGTAGGGAGAATGTTTCTGTAATGTTTTAAGGAGGGGTTTTAACAGTCAGGGCACATCAAACCATGTCTCTCTGAACAAATAAAATTCCACTAATTCCTCTGTTTATGCAGCCCTGCTTGGGAATTCTTCACTTCAAGCATTTCCTGTAGGTCTGTCCACTGGAATGCTCCCCTTTACTGATATTTGTTCCCCCTCCTTCCTGAGCAGGGAACTCCATACACTCAGCCTATAGGAGAATTACTGAGCTATGCTATTTCAAATAATTACTTAACTTTGAGTTTTTGTGGTCTGCAAGGGAATTCTCATGCAATTACATATCTCTAGTGCAGCAAGAAAATGAACCAGATGTGCTAGTACTCATAGAATTTTCTCTTTCTGCTGACCCGAGACTGTCATCACACCCCAATCACATGTGTCCTTGCACAGAACTTGCCGGGTGCATCTGCGACATGCTGGCAGGGCCTGCTTCCTCCCCACAGAGGGCCCACACCGAGAGGATGTGCGAGAGCACAGTAGGATGGGATGTTCGAGCCTGCGTTGGCTGACGTGGACATCTGTGCTAATTAAACCTCATGCCTCGGTCTGCACTGACTCCCCAGGCTGCTGGGGGAGGAAAGGGAAGAGAGAGAGCAGGGAGCTGGGGAACTGGTTTTATTTTTGAAACTAAATAATCCTTGGAGTCCTATAAGTTCCCTTAAAAGATAAGCACTCATTTGTTTTTTAAAAAAATCCCAGCATTGAACTTCATCAATTTTCAGGAAGTAAGTGGAGAATAATTCAGTACTGTTGGTTGTATTGAGGGGAAGGAACATCAGGAGAGTATGGGAAATGTAGGAAGTAGAAGGTTGAATCCGTTTAGGGGTTGTCAGACAAGGAGAAACTTCAAGAGCAAGAATGTTAAGAAGATTTTTGCTTGCTTATCTCTAATTTTCCCCATTGCCTGTGTAGCATATCCTAGGAGAGGGCCTATCAAAGTAACCTGAGTGAGGACAGAGAGGTGGGTTTAGAGTATGGCCAAGTGGCCCAGGTCCTGAATTCTGGTGGAGTGTGTTACCAGGGACAGGTCCCTGCAGTAAGCCAAGGGGAGAAGTAGCTATGTTAGGAGTGCTGGCCATCAGTGTATTTTGTCATAAGATTTTAGGGTCCAGAACAACAAATTTCAGCCAACATGAGGGTTTGAGGAGCAGCCAAAGAGGCATCCTGTCCATAATTTATTGTCCCTAGCATATAAAAAAACAAATCAATAAACTTTCAAGCTGTTCTTTTTGACAAGTGAACAATACAAAATAAAAATATTAAAAAGATAATGGGATTAGGAAGTTGTGAAATAGAAATAGGTCAGGTTGGTGACTTTGTAAATTTGACACTCAGTTTGGAGAGTATCCGTGTTAGGTTATGAAATAATTATCTAGCTCTAGGAGGATTATTCATATGGTGCCAATGCAAAATAGGAAATTGGAATTAGCTATCACTCTAGCAAAATGTACCGTTTCACAATGACAGAAGGGAACATATCTTGGTGATAGTGTCTAGTGCACATGTATATAATGAATTACAAGGTAATTTTAATGTTCTTTCCTTTTCAAAGTTTGCCTCTATGGCATTGTGTTGATAAGTATAAACTTACCGGAGATCCTGCAAATCCCACTTCACCGGGATTTCCATTTCTACCTGGTTCACCCTTTAAGGTTAAAAAAACAAAACGCACAAGGTGAGGGGGAGGCAAACAGGATTAAAATGCTCCCTTCTGAGACTAGATGACAAGTCAATTGCAGATAAAAGTCTTTTTTAGAAAGCTCATGACCCGCCCCCCCCACCCAAAAAAAAAGAAAGCACATGCCCAATGCTCTAAACAGTGTAAAAGTGAGATTGGGCTCTATTTCTGATGGCAATCTATTATAGCAAGTCAGGTGTGAAGGTTTCATTAATTTATCCGAAGGAGAAATTAATATAAATGATACTCATTTGACCTAGCTCACCTTTTTACAAACATCAAAATTTACACACAGATACAACACACAGGTACATGCTATGAAATTCTATATCAACATGTGGCACTGAATTAAAAGTTTCTTAGAACATGACTTGTCATTTCTTTTCTTGTGATAAAATAATTAAGAACTACTAGACATATTTTCTTTATGACCAAATTCAATGTAATCTGCTGAAATAAATC
>NC_138371.1:41313934-41334425 GCF_054177405.1 Leptonychotes weddellii | reverse complement strand
AGTTTTAACTTTAAAAAACCAATTGAAGGGGCACCTGGGTGGCTCAGTCGTTAAACGT
This sequence comes from Leptonychotes weddellii, assembly GCF_054177405.1. Lineage (NCBI taxonomy): Eukaryota > Metazoa > Chordata > Mammalia > Carnivora > Phocidae > Leptonychotes > Leptonychotes weddellii. The sequence goes on along the minus strand of NC_138371.1, from coordinate 41,334,367 downwards.
CTGCCTTTGGCTCAGGTCGTGATCCCAGGGTCCTGGGATGGAGCCGTGCATCGGGCTTCCTGCTCCGCGGGAAGCCTGCTAGTCCCTCTCCCACTCCCCCCTGCTTGTGTTCCCTCTCTCACTCTCTCTGTCAAATAAATAAATAAAATCTTAAAAAAAAATCCAATTGAAGAAATGGCTTTTTCAGCATTGGAGAGCAATATCAGCGCTATATTATTAATACATTAAAAAATTCCACTTAATGAAGCTCTCATAATGATGTTTTGCCATCAGAGCAATGTATTTTTCTTTAAGTTCACTTCAGAGTTTCCACCAGCAAAAGTTGCGGTGACAGCAAGTCTAATATCTTATGGAGAAATCAGAATGGAAAACTTGGGGTGGGGGGAGATGCAAGAAAAAACCAGAACCTAATAATATAAAACCATTGAAATTAAGAATACTTTTAGATTTTTGTAGAACTACACTCTGAGTTCTCCAGTTTTGCGTGCATTTAATGAAAGCTAGAGCGAGGAAAATACACTGGGAGTTAATGAATAATATCCATGTTAACACTGTAGCTCCTTCTTAACCTCTTCAAAATTGCAAAGCATAATGAAGGCAGGCAGCTTACATCTTCACCAGGTTTTCCAGGAGGGCCCTCTGGTCCACGTGTACCTATTGGACCCTAATAACAAAGCAAAATGAAAGGGAAAAAAGAAGATTTAGTTACATTTGCCTATACCTACCAACGATATAATCTAAAATATTCTTGAGACAAATGAAAAATTTCAGAGAAAACAGCTTTATTTATATTCTGAATTTTATGTTGCATGCCTCAGATTACATACTCAAAGGAAAAAATTTTAATTTCACAAATGCAAGTATCTTGGCATGGTCTGCTAACCATATTCAAAGCCTCTGAATTTAAATACTCTGCCACAAGAAACATAATACTGGCCTCCTGAACTGGACCCTAATTTCTCGCTACGTTAGGAAAGGGCTGACAAAAGAAAGAGCTCACAACGTCATTATGATGGTGGACCCATCTTTAACTGGGTCTACACGCTTACTTGACATTTACCATTGGTCCAGGTTCGCCAGGTTCACCAGGAGGTCCTGTAGGGCCAACGCCACCCTAAAATTGGGAACAAATTATGCAAATAAATATAATTATATGTAAATTACATATACAAACCAAAGAAAACAGAATGCTAAATCATATATTCCTGCAGGATAGTGCAATTGCTTAAACTGCTGGCTCTCCCACATTCCAGCTCTGTGCCTTTGGGGGAGTTACTTAATCTCTCTAAACCTCAATTTCCTAACTGTGAAATAAGAATAATAATGCTACCTACTTCATTAAGCTGTTACAGCTCTCTTGATAACAACTGCACGCTAAGAACCTAGAATAGTGCTGCACAGAGGGAGTGTTCCATCGGTGGTACTTATCATCATGATCCTGACCATCGTCTTCCTCATCACCATCAACAGCTACAGTTTTCTATTCATCCAGGGCAATAATATAAAATGGCTTGAAGTAAGACTCCACACACATGATAATGACAATACGAAATCTTTGACAGAGCTAAGAATTCTTTTTTTTCCCTTTCTTTTGAAAAATTATTTCCTACTGCCCGTCAAATCACTACAAAAATTAAAAATATCTCTACACTATTTGATTGGTATTTGACATGCTACAGAAAGATAGTATTATACTCTTTGTAAAGATCCCATGGAGTGATTACCTTGGCTGTGATTTCTAATACCACATGGTGGTAGCCTTCAATGATCTGGTTTCACAGCCTCAGAGTTAGCACATAACCAATTAGGAGAATTTTCATTATGACATGAGATAATGATCTGTTATTTCAGAACCAAAGGCATATAAAAATCTTTTGTATTGAGGCCAGTCACATAAAGAAACCAGATGATAAAACTTTAGCCCCATGAAGAAACTTTGAAAAACATGAGGCATATATTTCTGAATAGAAGTTAATTGAATACAGCCTGTTCAAAGTGAGCATTACAATATGAAATTTAAAGGCCAGCCGAAAGCACGCATGTCACAGAGACCTTATTTGTATTTGTTTTTATCTTGCTATAGTATGTAGTTTAATTATAAAAAGACTTACTTGCTGCCCTTGTAAGCCTTGAGGTCCCCTTGGGCCAACAGGACCCTTAAAAACAAATGAGAATAAAAGTTGCATAGTGTTCATGACAATTAGGCCAAAGAGGTCAAAAATGTTGAATCAGGCTTAGAATCTGGAAAAGTGAAGCTTTGACAGTGAAAGATGATGACATTCTCCATTTGTACTCATCTGGAATGCAGCTAAATTCAAGAAGATTAAGGTTCGGGCAACATTTGGGATGATTTTATACATACTTTCACTCTCATAAAGAGAAAAAAGAATATGCCTGTATACACCCAGTGCCTCTGGGACAAGAACATTTGCATGCTTAAGGGGTGGCTCTGTTAAACCAGAATATCCAACAAAAGAAAAATCTTGGCAGGCAGTTAAGTAATTCTCAAACTGTCTATTGCGTTCTTCAGCATCACGGCAGATAACTCTTATAGCTTTAATGAGTACATTGAATTAAAGATTTAGGAAGCTATCAACAATATTGACTAGATTATATTCAATGTAAGTTTAAAATTATCTATGGCACTGAGATTTCTGGATTATTTCTTTCTTTCATAACAAACATTTAAAGTATCCACATAGGCTTTTTCCATTTAAACATGAAATGATTACACCGAGGCATGACAAAGGGAAGGAAAGGAAAATGCCATTTTAAAAATTGTATTAATCATATATCCATATAATTTTTGAGGTGTCAGAAAACGCAAAACCAATTAAATCAAAATCAAGTTTGTTCTTATAGGAAAAATTTAAATTTTTATTTTGAATTGATCAGGGTTTTAGCTAGTAAGAAAACAAAAGCTCCATTTAAAAAATAAACATATATGCAATTTGAACTTCAAATGGATGGAAACACATATATTTCAGAAACATACCCCAAGGTAATCATTGAATGAGCCCATACTGCTAGTGATTTAAAAAGTAGACAGACAGGCAGTGTTTAAGGATGGGTAAAAGAGGTGGTTATGTATGTAGTCTAACTTTACACTTGCTATTGCCCAGAATTCCATTAATCTGGGATGACTTTGAATTATGTTATGAGCAAAAAAGCATGGGAGAGTTGGATGGATAAGTGTTAATTTGTTCAGTGAGATTGTATTCTCCAAATACCCACGTTAAAGTACTTGCCCAGAGAAAATGGGACTCTTTGGCAGTTGAAGAAATTCAAAAGACGATGGGAATGGTTACTAGGCCCAGTCAGGAAACTGTAGAGTTGTTGGCATAAGCAGCCAGAGGATATTAAATAGGAAATAATGAAAATTAAAATGGCAAAACTTCCCATGTCAAAGTGATTTGCCAAATCACTGTTTCTAACAACACCATAAAAAGTATGGGTTTTGTTGTGGTGGTTATATGTTTTAAAATCCTTTATTTTCTTCAAATATTAAATGAAATATACAGGCAGCCTTTTATTAAAGTCAACAAATTCTTTGCACAGTTATGAATGGAACACCACTGGGCTTTTAATTGGTACACGGCAGGGTTTGACAAATAAACTGAATGAGTTAATGGAGGGATGGATTTGTTTAAGAAGACACATATTACTTTTTAACTAGCTAATTCAAACCTTGCTTTATATAATGTTATTTTCCACAAGAAACTTTGATTATCAGTAAAATCTGCACTTACCACAGAGCCAGGCATGAGGCCTACTTGACTCCCAAGTCCAGATTTTTCATCTAACCCAGCCATCTGAGCTGAAAATGGCTGTAAAAGCAAATTGGTCATGTTATTTCCACAGTAAAAGACATAGATCAACAAACTTTTAAATTGAGAAATGCACGTTCTCTGGGATTCTCATAGAATGACTCTTCTGAGAATCATTTTATACTTTTGACTTTAAAGCGCAGAGATTCGAGTTCTTTTTCATTGTATGTGTTTTTGATTGAACAGTCTTCCTCAGAGTATTTTATAACTAAGTTCCTTCAGAACAACTACTGCAATGGGCCAAATGTCTCCTCTTTGGTAAAAGCATATACTGTTCTGCTGGTCTAATCGTTTTCAGCTTTAAATCTCTTTATCTGATTTTCTCCCACAATTGGAGCATTCCAAATGTCTGAACAAAGCTTAAAGATGCTTTTAAAACATTTGTCCTGAAGATTCCAGTTTCTATTTCAGACTATTTTACTTAGATTATATTCTTGTTTCTTTGTTCATGACCAGTAAACTTTAACTGTATTTATGTAAGTTGATAAAGATTTTATAATCCTTTTAATGACTCTCTGACTCTTCCAAGAATTGGCAATGGTTTTATCTATTCTCTTTCACAGCACAAAGACTCTGGTAACCCAACTGACCAAAACTGTCCATTTATATTCCAGGAGTTCGATTAATTTCCAGATCTTAGTGGGGGAAATGTGCATACTGTTGAAAAAAACAAATTGGCAATTCCTTCTGCAATCAGTTGAGAAGCAACTGTATAAATTATAATAAAACAAAAATCCGATTTCAGTCCATATGTTCCCTAGTTTTGCTATGCATCTACTCATAAATCCCCGTCTGCCACTAAGAATTCAAGGAAGCATATATAGAAAGATATTTTGTTTTATTTTATTTCTGGCAGGGAACTAAAATTGGGAAATCGTCAGATAGCATTTTTCAGTCAACTCAACATGACACAGATTTTGTGAGCATTCTGAGCCTAGAGAACAGCCGAAGAAGAAAGATGTCGCTCTTCTCAATTTATATTGGGGAGAGTATTAGTAGTCCCTTAGAATCAATGGAAAGAACAAAATTGCAGAGTCCAGAACTGACATTGAAAAACACAAGTAATTTGAAGTGGTACTTTGAAAAATGCTATTTTGAATTTTCCAACAATTCTCTGTGGATTTCCTAGTTTTATTGTCGCTCCATTGTAGCACTGCGTTCACTTAGCTGCTCTTCCAGTCAAGGGCCAACATGTGAACTAAGACAACTTAAAATCATAATAATAAATCAAAAACTTAGGTGGGGGGAATGGGCAAAAGAGGTGAAGGGGATGAAGAGGCACAAACTTCTGGTTATGAAATAATAAGTCACAGGGATGAAAAGTACAGCATAGGAGATACAAACAATAATACTGTAATAATATTGTATGGTGTCAGACGGTGACTACACTTACCATGGTGAGCATTGAGGAACGTATAGAATTGTTGAACCACTACATTGTATACCCAAAACTACTAGAACATTGTATGTCAACTATCCCTCAATAATAAAAATTTTAAAATTAACATATTATCTAAATATAACATTGAATAATGCATAGAACTCACCCTGCTCATGCCATCAGGTCCTGGGTGGGATGGATGTCCAGGAGGCCCTGGGGCACCGGGTTGACCAGGAACACCTGGTTCTCCATCAATTCCCTGAGGACCACGAGGACCCTGGGAAAACAAGCCAGCACAAATTAGAACACATTGCCAAATATGTACTTAGTAGAAAGCTAAAAGCACAGACTTCTTGATGGAGATGAAGTGTTCATTATTTTAAAAAGGAATAGACATACTGTACGCTTCCAATTCTATGACATTCTGGAAAAGGCGAAATTATGGAGACAGTAAAAAGATTAGCGGTGGCCAGGGACTGGGGTGGGAATGGGGAGATGAAAAGGCGGAGCACAGAAGAATTTCAGAACAGTGAAAACACTCTGTGTGATACTTTGATGATGAATATGTGCCAGTATACGCTCGTCCAAACCCATAAAATGTACACCATCAAGAGCAATTCTAATGTAAACTATGGATTCTGATGGGGGATCTTGATAATGGGGAAGGCTATGGATATATGGGGACAGAGAGTATATGAGAACTCTCTGTGCCCACCTTTAAATTTTGATGTGAACCTCAAACTTCTCTAAAAAGAAAATAATAAAGTCCTATAAAAAAAATCAATAGCAATCCAGCCACCTACAGTAATTTCATCAGCTCTGCTGACACTGCTGATTTCAGCACTGGTCACAGCCTCTCCATCAGGGCATGGTTGCACATTCTGGGTAAAAGCTTCACTCTTGATGTATGAAATCCCCAGTAATGAGCCTTCTTGGAATAATTATAAAATTGCATTCAGTTCACCAGTATTCTAGAACAAGCTTCCCTATTTGGTTGGTTTTGTGGTGTTTAATAAAAATTTCTAAGTTCACTTGTCTGTCTTAGATTACAGTTAACTATATATGTGCCTACTTAACCTCCTCCCACCAAAAAAATATCTGAAAGCCCCTTGACTGGGGTTTGTGGTTTTTTCATTTCTAATTTTTTTAATGTTTTGTATAGTTCTTGGAACATAGTAGACACAATATATGCTTATTAGGTTTTCACATTTCAATCCTCTTTATTCTAGTCCTTCAAGTCTGGCACACTTTATTTCCTTTACCACCCCCAAAGGTAGACCAGACCAATGAGAAACAGAGGGAAAGGCACAGTGACCCAGCCTGGGTCAAGTAGAACTAGCCAAGTCTAGTTCTCAGAGAAGTGAGCAATGATTTCTAGCTGCCAAATTCCACCCTCCTCCCAACCCACATTCTGAAGGCAGCTTGGTGAACAGCCACGTCCTCAGTGCTGGAAATGCTCCATCCCCCAACCTCATCATTCCCACAAGCCTTGTGAAGCATTTTCTGACTTTTTAACCCTGAAGAGTCTTAACAGACTTTCAAAAGAAAGAAGGGACCAAAGAACTCCAAAGTCAGTATGATTTTCATAATTAGAAGCAGGGATCAAGAAAAATATAGTAAGGGAATTGGAGTTTAATAAAAGAAGCTTCTCATGCCTAAACATGAGAACACCTCCTGGCTTACAATAAGTAATTAAAATATGAGTTGATACAGCAGAAAGAATAAATATAAAACAAGCTGAGATGGGAAAGGGGGCAGTTTGCATATAATGGCTTTGGGGAGGGTGGCATAATAGCTATTCAGTAATTTAATTAATATATTCAAACATTTATATAGATTCATATAGATATGTTTCCTTCTTGGAAGAGTAGAATATAAGCAAACTTATCTATTCAAATAGAAGTAGATAGTCTGAAAAACTTCCACTTTAAAAACTAATTTCTCAGAAAATTATTCTCCTCCTTTATCAACTCAAACATTTTCTGACTCCTAAACCACTGTCAATTCACTGAACTCTTTTAATTATACTTAAGAGGCTGATTTTAATTGCTATCTAGGACTCCTGGATCATAGGAATGTGAGCACCATCAGCTGGAAGTTCATATTGTCAATAGTGGCACAGAAAATGTAGTAGTCTGATCTACTCAAAGAGCCTTGTGTGGAAAATTTCTAATGTCTTTTTGAAATGTGAAATTGCTAATTGATAACCAGGTATTGTTATACAAGAAGTGAGCTGAAACATCTCTGCTCCCAAGGGGATTTCTAAAGACAACACCAAAAACTACATTTAGTGTCAATGAGAATAGAGAGAAGTTTGGGTAATATTAATCCTCAAAAATTGTGTCCTTTCTCCATCCTCTGTGATTAATAATCATGTTTTAAAGTCCACTCTGAAGACAGCCCACTTTTCTATTGACTTCATGATGCACTCTGTGTCTCCAAAGCATCTACTCTAAATAACCTACATGATTTACTCTTATGCAAATTGAGATTAAAATTAATAAAAATTTGTAAAAATTATCCAAAATTAAGTGAACATAATTGTAAGTGAAAGTAAGAAAAATATAGTACATGAGCAGTTTTTACTAAGAAACATTGAAAACAAAAACTATAATTTGGGAACACATTAAAATATACACCTTCATATTTCTAAGTGAGCTGAATTATATACATTTTATATTAAGGTAAATATTCCATTTATCCTCATTCCCACCCATCCCCCAGGATACTCTAGTACTAATCTTAGTCAGCCATCTACAATGAAAAGTACTTATTGTGTAAGACTGATGAATACAGACCTGTACCTCTGAAACAAATAATACATTACATGTTAAAAAAAAAAAGAAGAAGAAGAAGATAGTAGGAAGGGAAAAATGAAGGGGGAGGAATCGGAGGGGGAGACGAACCATGAAAGACTATGGACTCTGAGAAACAAACTGAGGGTTCTAGAGGGGAGGGGGGTAGGAGGATGGGTTAGCCTGGTGATGGGTATTAAAGAGGGCACGTACTGAATGTAGCACTGGGTGTTATACGCAAACAATGAATCATGGAACATTACATCAAAAACTAATGATGTAATGTATGGTGATTAACATAACATAAAAAAGTACTTATATATTGCCACTAGGTGGCGACCTTTAAACATCCACAAATAGAAAAGACTAATAAATTACCTCAATGGTCAAGAACTTTATTCACCACAAACACACACAGACACACACACAGACACAGACACACACACAGACACACACACACACATCATGAAATGTTAGAGTTGGTGAGATTGTCCCATTTTACAGATGAGGAAACAGATCTACAGAGGTTGTCATGTGCAATTAGAACTCAGCACACCATTGTCCATCTTCTGACAGACAAATTGCTAGTTTGTCACTATAAAGTTATCAGGCTAACTTAGTTAAAACCAAGGACATATGATGAGAGACAGTCCCGATGGTCATCGGCTAGGAACGAAGGTTTCGTGAGAGTATCTCTGTAGCAGTAGTTCTTGATCCTGAGCACTGTTGCTCTCCTTCCCCAGGGGGACATTCGGTAACATCAAGAGACATTTTTAGCTATCACAATTGTATGAAGGAGGAGGACAGGTATTGCCCTGGCATCTAGTGGGTAGAAATCAGAAATGCTGCCAATCATCCTACAATGCATAGGAATTACGTGGCCCCAAATACCAATAGTGTTGAGCTTGAGAAACCAAGCTTTCCATTGTGAGATTTCTGTGTGTTCTTGATGGTAATGGAAGCAGAGGGAGAAACTGGTATTTAAGATTGTAGTAGCAGCCTACATTGTGCCAGCCACGGCTTTTGTCTGGTAAGCGGCTTCTCCATGTCTTGGGACCTGAGGCAAAGTACTCTACCTACAGGTATTTTGTGACATCATGCCAGGATCTTGCAATTGGCCATGTTGGAAGCATTTACACCAGGGAAATCAGCAAAAGTACAGGCACGTCTTTTTTTAACAAATCAATTGTTAAACACTTACCATCACACCACTGCTTGCTAGGATTAAGAGAACAGATTTCCTATTTGGGCATCTGCCAAGATTGTTTTGCTTAATTCCAAATAAATAGCTACTCCTCTTACACACACACACACACACACACACACACTCCTAATTCTCATTGATTGTCTCATTGTTAACCAAGATAGGAAGTGGAGCATATCACACACTAAGTCAAGTAGAGAAGACGGGGCAAGAGTAGACTCACTGAATCCTAATAAGGAATTCTGAAAGTCTAACCACTATTTCCGTAGTAACTTCCACCTAGACTTAGGACTCAGTGTTATCAATTATTTAAGGGCATGAGTACAGTGATGCACATTATTTTCTGCATGGTCCCCTGTGCTTCACCTAACTGAAGTTATCTTCTATCTGTTTCTGTCCTTCTAGACCCTGGGCAGACATCTGGAGAGCCACTAACAGTGTTCAGGCTCCCAACACTGCTGAGGCAGCTCAGTAAGCACAGCATGAAGAATGAAGAACAGCCTAGGGTCATCAGAACACAGCCTTCCTACACACCTATAGGACTATGCCCCATTTCCTTAGGAAAACTGTCATTTACCTGCACGCCTGCCAATACCATCCATAACTCCAGCTCCAGTTTGGAAAAAGTATTGTCATCATGCTATACTTGGTCAAATGTGTGGAAGCATAAAATAATATCAAAGATGAAACCAGTAGCAAGAGTTTCCAGTGACAGGATCTAAAATACATTTTTCTTTATTTATATATTCAAGGTGGTTTGTTCCTTCCTTGCTCATCTATTTCTCCCATCCACATATGGATAAACACATATTTGGAAGCTAAAAATCTAGAGAGTTAAATTTAGTAGATGTCATTAGACAGAAAATTAAACAGCACAAATTTTTCTGATTAAAACATAAGATACTGACAGCAATACAAAAATTAATCCAGTTATTTAATACATGAAAGACATTGGTGTCTGAGGGTGAGATCTAAAAAGAAAAAGAATTGCTATCCTAGGACTCGGTAATAAGAAAAAAAATCTGGCATATATAATATCTTCATGTTTTATCTCAAGGGTATAAAGTTGATCATTTAAATTTAGAGGTGTTCCCTTTGTTCTGGTAATGGATTTTTTGATTTTTTAAAATGACTCCTTTGATAACTCTGTATCAGCTGTGCAGTGAAAAAAGATAGAGTGTTACTTGGGAAATAAATTCACTGTACAACCACTTGAAAGAAAATTTAGTCCTCTAATAATTTTTTCCTTTATGCAGTTTGGTTATTCCTGTAGCAACCACAGATCACAGAACTAGGGTGTTTTATCTCAACAGTGCATTCCTGGCATTGTTCACTCATGATTTACAACTTCTGAAAACAACATGAGGTATTCATTATGTTTCCTTAGGTTCTACTTTATTTTAGTTTGGCCTCCTGAGGGACGAAGAAATGTCGTTTGTGTTACCTACGAAGATAATAGGTAATTATTACCATGTGATCATTTCCTCTGAATCAGAAGAGACACACAATCACTTCATGATCTGAATTCTGTCCCATTTGATAGAGGTGAGAGAGAAACAGTGCTACCAACTCTTCGCTGCATCCACGGAATGCGGTCTCGATGCGCTGACTCGGTACAGGGCACAATTCACAAAAAAGGCGACTCTGCTGTCAACTTACAGGTTTTCCCTTTGGGCCCCTCTCTCCTCTTGGTCCTTGTGATCCGGGAGGTCCCTAAAACAGAAAATGATGAGTATGCCTGCAAAACACACATACTTCAGATGTTTTTGTTTTAAATGTTTGCTTGATCTAAGAAAACCGGAAAACAGAAATATCACTCTTCTTTTCTAATTCGATTCAATCGAAGACTATAGAAAATAAAGCCATGTGCATATAAAAGCCCTGTGTACACAGAAAGGCTGTTTATGTTAGCAATGAAGCTTAAAGGCCTGTAAAGAATTAAAGAATTAAGTGCTACATCATAGTGTCATGGAGCCCAGGGAGCTGAACATATTACTTGAACAATAACTGCAAAATTTATAAGGATCATTTTTGCTGTCTCGTCCCAAGCAAGCCTTTGCTACTAAATGATGGCCACTAAAATACAGTTCGGATTTTTAGAACTACATAGATGTGCGAACCCCAAATTATCAGTGATCTGAGGGAACATACGTGTGTGTTTTCCATCTAGTTACCTAGGAATGCTACTACTAATCCAAACCTGAAATCAGTAGTCTTCTATGCTAAAGCAGTAATATGCTATTCTGATGTGTAATTCCTCAAATTCTATGGAAATATGATTTAATATAATTAACAGATGAAATTAACAGTTTTAAACAGATAAAAGTAGCCTAACTTTAATCATTGTCAAACAATAGACAGGTGTGCCCTAATTTCAAGGAGTAAAGCTAATCTAAAATTAACAATGTAACAACAGATCGCTTTGCCTTTCACATAACCAACAGGGACACTAACCCAGAGAAATAACAGGGTTCATCAATTTCAGAACGAAATGATCTTTTATGCATCATTCATTGCTGCAAAGGAACACTTGAACTTGAAGCTGTTTCAAAAACAAATGTTTCAAGAAGCCAAGCATCATGGTTTTGCATTCTATTGTCTTTTGATGGGTATAATAGTCATAAAGATTTTCAGTATCTCTAAGAACTTAAGAGTACCATGAATGTTGGAGGAAACTACTTACTGCTGGTCCTGGACGCCCACGTATGCCTGTTACCTAAACGACAAACAAGATAATCTGTAAAGATGAAGTTTGACAGAGTTTTAGAAAAATCAATAGTCAAACAAGTAAGAATAACCACAAAAATCCCAGTGAAATTTTTTAGAGCAAATGGATGTTGTCAATTGATGCCCGTGTCCTCCTTGCTTATGTGTTAGGACATTATCTAATTTGAACTCTAATACAGGGAGACTGTACTGTTACAGTGATTGAGCACCAAAGCTGGAGCCACGAGGCCTGGGTTCAAATCCTCACTAACTCTATCCCCTCCCAGTGGTGTGACATTGGACTTATCCTCTCCGTGCTTAATATCCCTCCTTCTGCAAAATGGTGATGATGACTATAAAATTACCTCCCTGGCAGAGTTGTGAAGACAAATAAATATTTGCAAAGCACTTAAAATAGCACCTAAGGCATAGTAAGTACACGTAAGGGTTTTTAAATGAAAGATAACAAATGAATGATTTACTTTCTAGGTAATCTTTGTTAAAAACAAGCCAATTTCAAGGCAAAGCAAAAATGCAAACACTGCCAAATAAATCAACATGCATATACTTTTTGTCTTGACAGAGTGATGACAACTCCTTTGAGATCGATGAGACTGCTGGTTGAAGAATTTTCATCCTACTTAATAATATACTTTTTGATCATGTACAGGTCTAAATAACTTAAGAATTCTTATAAAATAGGGAATTTCAATCAGGATAATGGTAAGACATATTTCCAGAAGTGTGGAACATTAAATCATGCCTTTCTATTTGGATTACATGGCTATTTATACTGTAAAAAATATACATCTTAACTATCACTTTACATCCATATATAATGTGCTTAACTTTGTAAGATCCTGATGTTCACTTTCAGTCGTGGGACAATAAAAGTCAGGAATATTGTAATAAATAAACATTAAATATTATATTAAAGAATCAATCTCTTGGTTTGCTTGTCTTATACTAAAACTTGGTTATAAAATAACTAATTTCCCTTTCTATGAGAGTATGTATGTAAACAATAATATACAACTATAAGTTTATTAAAGACACAAAAAACAATGTGTATATATATACTTACAACAGGCACTAATCCTGGTTCTCCTTTTTGTCCCTATGAAGCAAACAAATGTTCAATTATCAAAATATAATAGCTTGTTGAGCATAATCATGTCATACTAGAATATTTCATATAAACACTGGGAATCTCAATGTAAGAAATGTAAAAAATGGGTGCCAGGGTGGCTCAGTCGGTGAAGTATCTGCCTTTGGCTCAGGTCATGATCCCGAAGTCCTAGGTTTGAGCCCCATGTCAGGCTCCCTGTTCAGTGGGGGGTCTGCTTCTCCCCCTCTCTCTGCCCCTCCCCCCTGCTCATGCTCTCCCTCTTGCTCACACTCTCTCTCTCAAATAAAATCTTAAAAAAAAGAAATGTAAAAAACAAAAAGGAGATGAGAAAAGAAACAATATTTACAGTAGTCAGACATTATTGATGAAAAAAATTACTACTCATACGAAAGACACAAAAATATCAATCCAATATTTGAAAAGCATAAAGTTATTTCACCTTAGTTTTTATAGTGAATAAGCCTAACAAATTGACTAGACCAGGAGATACTTGTCATGAAAAGCTGTAAAGTCAAAGCACCATAGGAAAACTACCCAAAGTCTGAAAACTCAAAAGAAAATCCAACATTTGGATATGTCTGAATTTTCATACTCAACACCCAGGAGACAACTGCTTTTAACATTCTTGTATTCTTAGTTTTCCATCATGTACCTGAACTTGATTTACCTCATCAATGCCTCAGTATTTTACTCTTAGAATACAGTTTCATTTTTACAATTAAAAATAACTACAATGAATATCCTTGTTTATAAATATTTGTGTAGCATCTCTAGTTAATGCCTTATGATATATTTCTAGAATTTAAAGTTGTGGGTTAAAGATCATACATATTTTTCAGGTTTTTGATCTAGATCACTTAAGCATACTCCTGAAAGGTACAATGAAATTATATCCTTCCAGTAGTATCTCACATCTGACAAAATTTTGTAAAGTGAAATTTAAAAACTATTTTACAATCCTCATAGTCTTAGTAATGGATTCGATGGCAGAAACAAACCCTGATCACACCTGCTGATTCTAATGCTAAGGTTAGAATTCAGCAGTGGGAAATGGTTCTACAGAAGCAGGATGGAGCTCTATCTGAGTATGTTCAAGGTAGGACACAAGAGACTAAAAGACAACCTACAAAAAGACTAGAAGAAAGGGATCATCACATATGGGCAGCAAAACAGAGCAGGCTTATTTCTGCATTTCTAAGTCTAACTTCTAGCCCAGGTCTTCCTATTTTTAACATAACCTAAAAATTAACCTCTTAAGAGTTGTAAGAGCTTTCTTTGAGATACTGAAAGAATTTGAATTATTTAGAAAGGGTAGATAAATCCATGCCCAATACCTAAAGGACTTTATGAGAATAATGTTGGGGGAAAAAAAAGTTCCTTTCTAGAACAAATCTAGAAAAACAAGTCAAAAGTGAAGAGGAATTATTTCAGCCAAAAAGAGAAAAATGGGATAGTCTGCTAAGAATGGTTGAGAAATCTCCATTTTAAGAGACCAGAAATTAAAATGCAGCCTTGGCTCTTACTTTGTGTTTAGGAGAATGGAACTCGCTGATATCTTTCTCAGCTAAATTGTAAGGCTTTTGATATCCTATTATGAACTTTCTGTTGTTCCACAATACTTGATATGGGATTAAGTGCTCCATTATCAGTCTGATAATACATTTTTCTAATGATTCAATAATGACTCTTATTTTGGAAATAAGCCACAAGTAAGTATTTGTTGCTTTTTTTTTTTAATATGGGCTTTGAGTAAGTTAATGTCTAAGCTTTTGCTAAATTTGATTTTCAAACCCACTGGGAAACCTAAAATTAAAATACTCAGATTCGGATGAGAATTATAGCTTAATTTTGCTTCTTGTCTATTATTCATCACTTAATGCCACATGGACATGCCTCACCACTTTTACAGGATGGCGTTACCATGGAGACCATCACAGTGTTTTTCCCATCATTGCATCATCTGTATCCTTTGCCTCATACAGGGATATGACAAAGGCTCAGTACTTATTTGGGGGTTAACATGAATGAACGAATATGTTATAAATAAAATCAATATTCATATAAACCAAGCACAAAATACACTTTTATTACATTACATTTCTGCTCTGATAGTTCTGATGGCACTTGATAATAAATGACAGAGTCATGAAGATAGTGGCACATAACTAGAATGTGGTAAATTGGCAGCTGCTTTGAGAGTGCCCTCCTCCAGCACTGCCTTTGGGAAATTTCAGATTTAATTTCAAAAGTAAATTAAATGTGAGCTGGTATTTATAGACCCACTCCTTTGACATCTATTCAAATCTAAATGGCTTCACTGATATTTGTTCCAAATAAGACAATTTATGGTATTACCCCTTTAACTAAAAAGTGTAAAAGTAGCCAGGACCTCCCCTTGATAGCATCACTTTCATTTACCATGAAGGTATAGCATTGCTTTATCTGATTATCTGATTTTCACCTTACTGAAGTTCTACTGTATGCAAAAGTAAAGACAATTTAAAGTTGGTGGTAATCTGCCTAATATCTGCCATGAAATTCAGGATGACTGCCTATTTCCATTCCTGATCCTTGAGTCCATCCCATCTGGATAAGACTGAAGAAAATGCCACCGTTTTCAAATTAACTAGAAAACTGAGAACAATTCCAAGGGAATGGAACTCTCTTCACTCAGGGGATTACCCATATCCAGAAGACAAGTGGTTAAACTGGCCAGCTATATCTAGGGTCATGGCTAAATTGTACCACACTGTCCTCTTGAGTGTAAGGATTGTTTCTGGGATTATTAGATTATAGGCTCCTTGAACCGGGGGAAGGGGAGAGAAGAGAAGGTGATGTGTGTTTGGTAAAGTGTTCAATTACTTCTTTTAAGTGAATATTTACTTTCCAACCAATAGAAGAGGGGCCACAACCCCACTGAGGGCACACCCATCATCCCCCCACCCACTCTTTCTTTCTTCCTTCCTTCCTTCCATCCATCCTTCCTTCAATTAAGCAGTTACTGAACTTCTAATATGTGTAAGGTATATACTAAGCACAGTGGTAAATGCAAATAATTTGTTCTTTTTTTTTTAGAGAGGGAGGGGGAGGAGAGTCAGAGGAAGAGGGAGAATCTTAAGCAGGCTCCACGCCCAGCATGGAGCCTGACAGGGGGCTCCATCTCATGACCCTGAGACCCTGACCTGAGCTAAAATCAAGAATCAGTCACTTAACAGACTGAGCCACCCAGGCACCCCAATAAATGCAAGTAATTCGAAGGTTAATGTGGAATAGTCTCAATCCCTAGGGGATTTAGAATCTTCTAAAAGAAACATCTATAAACAAAAATTAACAAAGTGAATAAAATAGAGGCAACTGTAATCTATAAGCAAAGTATCTCATATATTTATATTTGGCAATTTGTACTTTACAAAAGGCTTTCAAATACTATAAAGCACAGTCCTGAGTGGACAGTGTTAGAATGAAAAAGATATTTTATGAAAATGAAACTATGCAAAGTAAAACTTACCTTTCTTCCTCTACCTATGAAAAGAGAAGAATAAATACATTAAATATGTTATTTTAAGGAGAAACAGTTATTGAGGATCTCCTAAATATTTATTTTCAGTAATAGGTTTTTGGGGTGTAGAATTTAACTTAAACAGGTTTCCTTATTACGAGTAGACAGAACTCAAAAGTTGTTTTAGATCAATATTTCCATAACGGACAAAGTAATACATCCCTTTAGAAAATTCTGACATTATGTAAATATTCTTCACACCATTCATATAGCATTTAAAGTTCATTAAATTGTAAAATTAACTATTAAAATTGTAATGAATTATCTTCAATCAATATTTTATATTTTTGTTTTGAGTAGGCTCTTCATTCATACAGCTAAAAAACCAAAATACATTAAATGTATACAATTATAGAATGAAAAAAGCTTCTTCTATCCTGTCCCTTTCCCCTATTTCCCATATTTCAAACCCCCAGAGGGGGCCACTATTAGTGATTTTTCTATTACTAGTCTTCCTAACCAAAAATATAATGGGACATTCCATTTCTTAAAGTTGTCATTTGAGTTAGTAGTGTTTTACAGTTTTTTGCAGGTAGATCTTATACATTTCATGTTGTTTATTCTTAGCCATTTTATCCTATCTGTTGCTATTATAAATGAGGTATTTTTTATTTCCATTATTTATTCTACGGGGTGATTGTTGGTATATAGTAAATCTACTAATTTGTTGATTTTACAATGCATTGTCTTACTAAATTAATTTTTAGTAGTTTTTTACTCCATTCCCTTTAAGCTTTATAAGAACACAATTATATTTTCTGCAACTAATCATTTTACCTCCTCTCTTCTAATTTCTAAAACTTTCATTTCTTTTTCTTATCTAATTGTTTGTTCAGGTATATTCAATAATATTAAATTGTAGTTGTGATGATGGATATCCATGTTCTATCTCTGAGTTTAAAGAAAATAAGTCTAGTACTAAACATAATGAAGCTTTTAAGCTGAGAAGTAAATATTTTATCATGTTAATGAAATGCCATTTGGTATTAAGTTACTAAGCATCTTTATCAAGAATATTCATTCATTTTTGCCAAATATCTTTATTTCAATTATGAGGAAAAGCAAATGCTATTTTTTTAATGGCAGTGTTGATTCTTCCTGTGCTTCTTCCTCTGTCATCTTCATTTCCCTATGATGGTTTTTGGTTTTCTTTCTACTTTTTTCTTCATCATTAATTATTTTGTATTTCTAATGTAGGCCTTTCTTAATAAATTACTCCACTAAGTTTTATTTAGTTTATGGTGAAATGGTCATAATTTTTATCAGTTCTGTGGTAATATATTTACCAGCATGTTCTTTGTTTTGTAAATGTAGCTAAACTCTCCCACCTTTTTTCTTAAAGTATCTTTGCATCAATGCTGTTGCTAGCTCTGTTTTTATTATTCATTTTGGAACAAACTGGACTTTCCAAACCCAGCTATTTGCAGAAGGTCACATATTTTGCTATTTTTTTTATTTGCCACTCTTGTCCCAACTTACTTATCCCCACAGGTTTAATTTTACTTTGTTCCCAGAGCTTCTTTGCAGACTGCATCAGCTTTGGATAGCCCTTAGGTGTCATATTTTTAATTCTTCCCATTATATCTTTCTGATTACATTGCAAAAAATTGAGTTTAGGTATTTATTCAAGGCACACTGTTACTGTTGAATGATATCCAAGAGGAGAACTGGTAAATTACTGTCTAATATTTCACGAAAGTATGGCTGAATACCTCATTTTATTTGTTGTTATTGCAATGGAATTTTGAGCAAAGGAGAATAAAGCCTTAACACTATCTTGACAATGATGCACGCACCGCTAAAACATTCATGACTACTAAAACAAATAACCTAGTAGTTTAATATTAATCTTACCTGGTTCATCAAAACATATAAATATGAACTTGTTTCTCTAATGTATCTTTAACACATGTATTCAAATACAGTCTATATTAAACACAGATATTTGCCTCCAAAAAAAGTTTTAAAAACCAGGAATTTATATCATTCTTTTCTTCAGGAAATCCATCTCATTCTTTTGTCTTTCTGAGCCATCATTAAAAGCATTCTGCATTTATGAGTCGATGTAACAGAGGGTGGTCTGGCATTAAATTAGATTAGAAATAATTATTCAATTCCCAAGAGCAACCTTGGCACCAGAGAAGACAAATGTGTTTTCTAGATCTCTTCTTGGACATTAATGGACCTCACAGAATACCAACAAATATTTTGGAGGCATCCAGCATGGACAAGGTAACAAACGACCATCTGAAATGACTATAAGAAATTCTCAAATTAGACATAACCACATAAAACTCAGCCCCAAATTCCCCTGGTTTTTAAGAAGACAGGAAATTATCCTCTCCCTCTCACTAATGTTAGATAAGATGGGTGAGCAAAACCATTAACCCCAAACGTCAATGACGAGTGGCTTCATTATTCTCTTTGGTTGCTGAATTCTGAGAGCAAAAACCACTGCAACTATAAAGATGAGTCATTGGATCAATTCTGCATTGGCCTTAAGCATTCTTACCAAAATTCGTATTGCCACCTCCAGTTGTGTGTGGGCAGACAGGACAGCATTCTCCAGAAGGAGTTACAGGGTCAGCACATTCAAGTACATCCTGGCACTGTATCTTGTCACAAAGAATGGCTCCATTGTCACAGACACAGATCTGGCAAGGGGCAGGTTTCCAAATGTCTCTGTTTAAGTACATCTGACCATTCTGAGTACAGGCTATTTCTTCACCATATCCTTCTAGAATAAGAAGAAAAAGATGGGGTGGGGGGAGGAGGTTAGTAATCTTCTGAAATTTTGGAATCTGGGAAATAGTTAAGGTGAGTCATCCTGTGGGTTCAAAAAATTCTGGGCTAAGCAGTAACCTATCGAGGAGGCAAAACAGAGATGAACTTACTTCAGTGGTATTTACATACTAAGTAATATGTAATTCACATTGAAATGATTATGATACTTATATCCTACCATGACAGGGGGAGGGAAAAAAAGTGATCCAAAGTTGAAAGCAGGTAATATTTCCCAAAAGATTTCATTTGTGAAGGTTTAAATAACCAAAAATAGGAAGATCAGTAAGAAGAGATTTAAAAAAAAATCTGAAAGGGGGAGAAAAAGAATAATTCAAAAGGGAATATATAATTTCCATGTTTGGTGAACCCATATGTGATTTTCAATCACTAGAAACTTTAGATTAATAAATCCCGAAACAACAGAAGACAATATGTATTCTTGTTCCATGAAGAAAAACTTTAAAAAAGAGTGTATGGGTTTTTAAAAATTAGTTTTAAACATAAGGTAGAAAAGAATACCAGTATCTCATTTCATGGGATGTATTTACTAAACTAAAGATGCTTACTAAACCACAAAGGACAAGCAAAGCTTAAACAGGCAATGCATAATCTTCGCATCAAAATTAATTAAGGAAAGACATAACCACAACAATATGGTAAGCTATTATATAATATCTGCCAAATACTTTTCTACATTTAGATAAAAATGTAATGCAGATTTGGAAAATATATACACACATTTATACATATAACAATTCTATTATACAATTATTATAAGATAAATATATTACTTCTTCAACTTTGTGACTTTTAAGAAATAAAACTATAGTATTTAATTTTTAATTTTTTACTGTTATGTTAATCACCATACATTACATCATTAGTTTTTGATGTAGTGTTCCATGATTCATTGTTTGTGCATAACACCCAGTGTTCCATGCAGGACGTGCCCTCTTTAATACCCATCACCAGGCTAACCCATCCTCCTACCCCCCTCCCCTCTAGAACCCTCAGTTTGTTTTTCAGAGTCCATCGTCTCTCATGGTTC
>NC_138371.1:41271921-41313434 GCF_054177405.1 Leptonychotes weddellii | reverse complement strand
TTCAGTAAAGTGGCAGGATATAAAATCAATGCACAGAAATCAGTGGCATTCCTATACACCAACAAGACAGAAGAAAGAGAAATTAAGGAGTCGATCCCATTTACAATTGCACCCAAAACCATAAGATACCTAGGAATAAATCTAACCAAAGAGGCAAAGGATCTGTACTCAGAAAACTATAAAATACTCATGAAAGAAACTATAGTATTTTAAAATGCAATGTGGATCATAGCAACCTTGCTTAGTTCCTTTAGAATCCTCCAAACTACTTAAATTCTGAAGCCCAAAGATCCTCCTTCTCAGTCCTTGCACAACCTCCCCTTCCCTCATGCCAGGCACACAGCGCTCACTATTACGGTTTGCTTGTCACCTGCCCCCACAATTCTGGCCCCTCTGCAAAAGCAGACCTCCTTTATCCAACTTATTCACTCATCCACCCATTCATTCATTTTGTATTATATGCCAGCTAATTAATCAGTTTCTAAAATGTGAACAGACAGGCAAAAATCACTGCCCTCATAAAACTTATCACAAGTAGTATCAATTTACTATTTTTATTTATTTCCTATCTCCTTCACTAGCCAGTAAATTCCATGAAGATAAGGACTAGTTTTTCTCGTTCATCATGGTATTTCTAAAGCTTGACTCCAAACCTTTCAGGGAGCCAACATTCAACAAATAGTTGTTCAATGGATAGATGGGAATGCGTGAATGAGCCTAAATTATGGTTCGCTAACTTAATTGCACTGGTGTTAACTTTGTATTTTACAAAAATAAAACTAAAAATAAAAAATGCATTTGTGATTAGTATATAAAAGAATTTATATTTTTTTCTTTATTTTTAATTGAAATGTAGTTGACATACAATATTACATTTTCAGGTGTACAACATAGTGATTCCACAATTACATACATTACAAAATGCTCACCACAATAAATGTAGTAACTATCTGTCAGTATACAAAGTATTACAATAGAAAGAACTTATCATTTGCCAATATACTCAGTGCAGAGCTACAGATAAAAATTTCAGTTCAGGGAGACATTGACCCAAATATCTATCCTCCTAACCCTAGAAAGCTTTTCTTGGGTAACATTCTTCTCACTGCTCCACGGAATGCTTTTGCTTCACGTATCTAGTCCTTCATCCCAGCTATGTGGCAAATGGAGAGTTGCTTTCAAAGCACAACGCCACATTCTGGTTTCTGTGCCGATCACAAGAAGATAACTAAGGCGCTAAGTTTCTAATCTGTTTCATCTTCAACAAAAGAGGTTTATCACAAAACACACTGCTGACAAAAACAGTATTGACTCAGTGTATTTTAGGAATTTTAAACGGGGGAGAAAATAGAACTCATGCCTTAACATGCTGTAATGCAGGACTGTTTTGAAGTAAATTAAAAAATCTGTACATCAAATAGCCGTGTTACTTTTAGATGAAAAATCACTGTGAAACAATGTAACTCCATGACGAACATTTCCACAAAACACAACCTATACAGAAATGGACTTATATCTATAGTCTATTGAATAATCCAATTAAGTAAATAATTTAAGAGTAACTTTGTTCATTAAGTTTTGATTGAGAAAGAAATAATCTAATCACAAACACTAAATGCCATTGGCTGAAAAAGAGATTCACCGTAAGTTCAAGAAGCTTGCTTCTCCCTTTCCACACTCTGAGGGGCAAAAGTGTTTGACATATTTACTGAGAGTTAAGGGGGTATGTGCCTAGTACTGTGAGTGCAAAATATTGAAAGTTCTGTTTGTTTTCAAAAAGTATATATTATCATTATCAGTTGCACCAATGAAACAATTAGATATATGGAAATTAGAGAATATGAAAAACAAACAAAAATCAAGATGCCGTGCAATAATGTCAATTAAATATCATTAAAATGTGTGAGAGACTCTTTGGGGTGAGTTATCCCGTTCTCTGTGGCTCCTTTGGGGTTAGAATAAAAAGACACATCCTCTCTTTTGTGTTAACTCATAGAAGGTCACTTTTTTCCTGGAAGTTTAAGACAGCATGACCTCAACCCAAGGGGCAAAGAAGTAAGCCACTGTATGACTTTCTTTAAATGACAATGTTAAAAGCTAGTTATATACTCTGAGTCATCACTGGTCCTTTTCCCCTGAGAATTTATAATTAAATTTAAGATGATGTGGGAAGTTAGTTGGAATACTTTTAAATGGCAAGGAGATGAAAAACCACATTTGCTGCTAAACCCTGTCTTCTCTTCCCCCGCACAAGAATCCACACACATTACAGAGGGCACAAAAACTCAGTGAACTCTCATTGTTCATGTCTGAATGAAAGACATGTACAAAGAAACACCGAGTAGAAAATACAGGGTGGCTTGCCGTTCTCGGGTTTGTACATGGTAGTTGTGGGCCTGATGATTAGGTTGGCCCTGCTGTTTTCTCCATAGATGTTTACTTCAATGAGAAGAAAAGTAAAATAGAAAGCAAAATTGTAGACAATTTGCAGTGAAGTTGTCATGACACAATTATTTTATAAATGACAATATTATAAAAAAACAAATAGAAATGTTCATATGACATTCTGAGAGGTTCAGTACTGTCCTGATTCCTCTACAGAAATCATAAAAATTAACCCAAGTTAACATGAACCTTGATTTAAGGCCTAGAACTTAAACAGTTACTGGTCTTAAAGTACATGGGTAAACAATTTTTTTAAAATAAAATCTGAAAGAAACATTCCCAAACTGCAATATTGTGACACTTGTAGTTTGCTATTTATGTTTCTTTATCGTTCTTAAAATTGAGGAGGATTGGTAGATGTCTGATAATATCGCCATTATTTTGTGATCTTCTGTGGTGTCTCAACTTCCAAAAATTTTGTCTTCCAAGCTGCAGGGTTCTTTTACCCTTATCATATTCCAACAAATTGAACTAGTCCATTGTGAAGTCATTACCACAAACGTCCTGGCACTGATATCTTAGACAGACAAGATGTATTTTATCTGACCACATTTTATTCCAGAGTAACTCAAATGTCCTGTGTAGATGTGTCTTCTCATAAAGCTTTTATGTGCTTTTAAATGTAGTTCTAAGAATTCAGTTTTAATCACTAGATGGCAGACCAAATCCACTATCTTATTATAACAGATAATTAGAAATTCAGTCATCAGAACTGCTGCTCACCTACTGGCCATGCCCTAGGTCCACATTCCTTTATAGAATTATATTTGTACAAAAAAGCCTGCATAGAAATGGCCATATTGAAACCTTTGACTGCCCAGGAAAGATGTGATTCTCTTTGTGTAGTAAATTATTGGGGTCTACTTAAAAACTTCGGGAAATACAGGAAATAAAAGTCCCTAAGCCTATGCTGGACATTCCCTAGACACTAATTGAAGTTCTTCCTTGCAGAAATAATGTAGAGTTGTCACGTGTCACACAAATTTTAAATCTCTTATTCAGACAAGTGTTTGCTCAGATAATTTTCCCCGCTGGACTGTGAGCTCCTTGGGAGCCAGAACTATGTTCATCTCAGTAACCTTCATACCCAATGTCATATAATCAGCCTTTGATGAACATATTTGCAGGGTGGATGAATGCATGAGTGAAGGAAGGAAGGAATTGTTCATTGATGTACTTTTTTTTTTTTTTAAAGATTTTATTTATTTATTTGAGAGAGAGCGAATGAGAGAGAGCACATGAGAGAGGGGAGGGTCAAAGGGAGAAGCAGACTCCCTGTCGAGCAGGAAGCCCGATGCGGGACTCGATCCAGGGACTCCAGGATCATGACCTGAGCCGAAGGCAGTCGCTTAACCAACTGAGCCACCCAGGCGCCCTCATTGATGTACTTATTAAAAAGACAGCACATGAAGCTGTCCTTCTTCCTTCCCTAAACTTCTCAGAGAGGATATACCCTTGGGACTCCTATTTTGAATGAAAAGGAAATAGGTCACTTGATGGTTCCTGCCAAGTGTGTCCCTCATATCTAGACCTCTGTGGGGCCAGAAAGGAAGAAGACCGTGTCAGTCACAACAGCTCATATTTTGGAACAATTTTCAGAAAGCTATAGCAGCCCTCCCGCCTTCCTAACCCAGCTGGCTTCGGTGCCTGCTGGGGTTATGAAGGTCTGGGCTAACATTATTTGAAGTTTCTCTAACTGTGCAAGTCTTTAAAGGACTGCAATCAAGGCAGCATCAGCTGCCGCCCTCATGAAATGGGCAGAGACCGCCTTAGGGCATTCACATTCACAGGAAGTAGCAGCAGGGCAGTCCCACGTGGCCCCCTGGACCGAACCACAGAGGCTGCCTTTTCCAGCAGCACACAGCATCGTCCCAGCTTTCGTTCCAGAGCATCTTCCAAGGAATTCCCTCCATTCCCTCTGCTCTTGGGTATTGTTTATCACCAAGGAGAGACAAAGAGGTTAGAGTATTCAAGTGCTTCCTTTGGACTCTTCTGAGTATAGGCCAACAATTTCACATTCATCATTTCTCTTTCCTCCTCTTTCCTCACTTAAAACATTAGATACATAGGAAGCCGTCAGGGATAGTGGAGGGGGATCTGTCACGTACTTGGATGATATTTTTCCCCCTCAGCCTCAAGGTCCCGGAGAGGGTAAGGGGGTAGGTGAATAAGGAGCAGGCTTATGGAGTTTGCATCCTTTGTTCTTCCATCCGCTATAGACTTTCACTTTTCAAATTTAAATCTGCTTTTAGGATGGTTATCCAAATTGTTACTTTTGTTGTACCCACCTCCTCTCTTTATTGCACCAACTGAACAAGAATAGGCATTCAATGATTATTTGAGCTGAGTTAAATTTCTATATTGTGAAGGACAATCATATTTTATATTCTAAAGCAATGTAATAAATAATTTTGAAAAATGACCTTAAAATCTGAGAAAGTAAACAGAAGACAACTCATATACAGCATTTCAGTGAACTATAGAACTAAAATGAAATTAGATGAACTGTCTACAATGGTGAGTATTTTCTTCAGTGCAACCAGTCGACATTTCTTAATCTCCTATGTAAAGGCTTTTCAGTTAAATAAAACTGCTGTTTTCACTTTAGTTAAAATGGAAAAAATAAAAAGGAAAATCTCTCATGTTAGGTACTACTTAAGTTTCTTTCCATGTATCATTGGGAAATCTAAATGATTGTGGCCAAAATGTGAAACTAAAATTACACATAATGCACACGCAATGCTCATCTACAATTTTGTCTGGAAAACCAACTTACAGTCTGCTAATGCATTTGACACAGATTTTTTTTTTCTCTGAAAACATGGCTCAAGCTATTGAATAGCTGTAAAAACACCACAAAGAAAATTAAGCCTGCCTTATATTGAATACACTAGAAATTTCAGTAGTAATTTCTAAGCAAACCCTAGTCCTTTTCTCAGATGTTAATCCTCAGTGAATGAGTTCAATACAATCTGTGCTATGCCAAATGTGCTTGCCTACCTAAATGCATGAACAGTTTTGAATTGTTTTGAATGAAGTCAGTCTACTTAATCTCTCCCCAGCATGATACTGCTTGAAATAAAGAGGAGAACCAAAAATCTGCCTAGCTATTTTTCTGTCAAATGGGTGGTATCGTGGCTTTTATGTAGTCTGGAGATAAAGTAAGTAAGCAGCAAATTCTGA
This sequence comes from Leptonychotes weddellii, assembly GCF_054177405.1. Classification (NCBI taxonomy): domain Eukaryota; kingdom Metazoa; phylum Chordata; class Mammalia; order Carnivora; family Phocidae; genus Leptonychotes; species Leptonychotes weddellii. The sequence goes on along the minus strand of NC_138371.1, from coordinate 41,307,806 downwards.
GCAACACATAGTACTTGCATTCCAGATTTCCATCATTTCCTTCAAGTCTTAGCTCAAATGTTACCTTCTCCATAAAGCCTCCTCTAACCACCTTACAAAAAATTTGAAAATTAGCACACACACATACACACACCCACGTCACTCTCAGTCCACGAGTTCCTGCTCTTTTTTTCCTTTTAATTTAGTACTTATCACTTTCAAGCCTCCTATATTATTGTACTTACGTTTATTGTTTGTCTCCCCATGATAGAATAATAGCTTTATAAGGATGGAATTTATTCTGGCTTGTCCATTGATATATCCCAATATCTTATAATAGTATCAGGATCATAGTAGATGCTCAGTAAGTATTTGATGAATTAATTTGTTGAATATTCAATTATAAGAATACCAGGAAAAGATCTAGACCATATTGGATATAAAACTATTTGCTTTGATCTTGGACTTATATAATTTTTAGAAATGCCTAATTTTTCACTACTATTTAAATGTGGGCCATATCTACAGGGATTTAAAATACCTGGCATTGTAAAATAAATAAATAAATAAATAAAATAAAATAAAATAAAATAAAATACCTGGCATTGTGGGAATATCATGTATTCATGTTATTTATTCCAGGTATTTTGTCCTGAAAAGGACATATTCATTTTTATAATGAAAAAGTTATTTTTATATATTAAGAGAATATTCAGTATGGGGTACTCAGATCTGAGTGACATATGTAGCTGTACTTGCAGTGAGCATAGCATAAGGTATAGAGTCCTTGAATCACTAAGCTATACACCTGAAACAAATGTAACATTATGTGTCCACTATACTCAAAAACAAAAGATGGGTATAAAATTAAATACTTTATATGATGAAACATTTTTAGGATGATTTCAACTCTGTATCTTATGATTTCTTTGCGCTAAATTTTGCTTTCTTTTCTTGCGTTCCCTGACACAGAAGAAGATTTAGGCCGCTAGAGTAAATCCAGACATTGTCGTCAGTTTATTTCTTCTAATTTATTCTTTATTGGTTTATTCTTTACCCACTGCCCTTTCCCTGACCAAACTGAAATTTCTTCTACAATCAACGAAACATTCCACAGTTCTCAATGGCTCTTTGAGTCCATCCATTTTACTATCAAGAATTCTAAAATACCTTTAAGTGTGGAAAGGGGACCTGAAGTGGCTGTCTCTTTCTGCACTCCTCCCTTGGGAGTTCAGTTCTGGAGGAAGGGGGCCCTCCTGCTTTCATCCTGAAGGCACAATTTCTAATTTTCTCCATATGGGTCTATTTAGGGACTTGAACTAGTACCCATAATACCCACTTTTGTCCTGATCTACCTAGATTGAATTTATGTCTATTCTGTGGCTATTTCAAAATTAGAGGGTGATTACACTGAAGAACAGAAATGAAAATGGATTTTACCCTTCTTTCTGGCATTCCTTACTCAAATCACTTCTAGAGCAGGTAACAGATTATTTAAAATAAGACTAAAACCATTATTTCAGAATCTAAATCCATCTCTTCATCTTCATGTTCAGCTTACCTTCTCTAATGCACATTCATGACTGTAGACTAGCCACCTTATTTGTTGCAGTTTTAAGATCAAGCCCCAGTATGCACCGAATCTCAATGCCAGACAAATGCCACAGTAATATTCAGGAGGAGAAAGAGAAGCTGTGCCCTTACTGAAAAGTTATATTAATAACTTTCTATATGCACAGCAAAACTTTCATTGGGAAATTTCTATGTTTGTAAGGGGAACAATAGGGAAGGAAAGCAAAAAGCAAAGAGAGAAAAGGAAGAGGAGGAGGAAGAAGGGGAGGAGGAGAAGGGAGAGGGGGAGGGGAAGGAGGCTGAGACCAACCAAGACAATTTTTTTTTTCCTATATACTTTTACTACACTGAGAAGGAAGATTTGCAAGTTTCTTCAGCAAAACACAGAACTCACCTAGGGATATTTCCTTATCCTACGTTTGGATAAGAAAAATACAAATTTTCTTAAAATATCTATAGGAAGATTTAGAGTTTTCAAAAACTTTTCATTATTTATTCAATCCCAAATAGTGATGGAACACTTATTTTGTACTAATGGTGGCTAGCAGTAGGGTTGAAATCAGAAGGATGTAGGATATTTGCTAACCTGTGGTATGTAAAATTTAGGTTGGACAAAAAGACAGAGTAACTAGGTTGTTTACTTTAGTACATGAAAAACAAGTCTCAGTGTCTCTGTTTATTACTGTATAGGAAAAAATAAAATATGAGCCTTTACTTTCAGGTGAAATGAAATATTCTAGGATATCACAAATAAGTTTGCCTCTAAACTGTTGCTAAAAGTTAATCTAAATAAATTAGTCAATCTGGCAAATGGAATGGAGGCATTATTTAATCCATTTAGTCAATATTTATTTATATAGCAAATTTTACCAAATACTTGTCTAATACAAGAGTAACTGTGGATCATGAAATGAGACATTTGGAGTCCAACTTCCTTGCCAAAAACAATCAAAATATACAAAAACTTCAAAAGGTAATGAAACTTTCTTGTAGGAAAAAATAAGTTTGCATATACATGTATTCCAATTGTACATTCTGGAAAATTTGCATACACATTGAAATTTTATAAACTCAATTCTGGAAATCTCCCTCTGTGTTTTGAAAGGTCTTTGCCTAATGCTCTTTACTTTAATCAACTAGAACCAATTCTCTGCAATGTCAACCTGAGGATTTTCTAGATTCTAAAACAAAAACAATCTTCAATTATTTGGGGGAGAAAGTTATGTTTATAAAAGCAGACTTCAAGTAAGCTAGGAGTAAAGAGAATACAGAATTCCAAATGACACTGAATTATCTTAAGAGCAGACTGATCACCTATTTGACTGTCCTTCTGTGTCCAAATGGTAATAAAGTGTATTTCAAACTCTAGAACAGTCTGAATTCATTATCAGTAGGAGAGTAGAAACCGACAAATGCACATTATCCAACGAGTTCTCATCATACAGCTATCTTACGCTAAGGCCATAGTTACAAGATCCCCTGCATGGGTTTCAGCCTTCTTTCTATGTTTTAGTCTTCCAACATCTTTGGCATTGAGAATCTTTCATATGAGGGCACCTGGGTGGCTCAGTCAGTTAAGCCTATGCCTTCAGCTCAGGTCATGATCCCAGGGTCCTGCCACATATCAGGCTCCTTGCTCAGTGGGGAGCCGCTTCTCCCTCTGCCCCTCCCCCTGCTCTGCTCATGCTTTCTCTCTCTCAAATAAATAAATAAAAATCTTTAAAAAAATAATGCTTTCAGGTGATAAAGTAAATGTACTTACTCTTGAAGCAAATATCAAAACAACACAATGAATGCATTTTGGTAATATAGTTTATTCAAAAAATATTTATTATCTGTTACTTTGCCAAACACTGGGAATACAGAGGTAATGTAATGAATTCCTTCCCCCCCCTTAAGGAGCTCACTCCCTCTATGAGGGAACCAGTCCAGGAATAGACTATTAGAACACCATTCTTTAAGTATAAAACTAGAGGCAAACCCAGGTTGGATAGAAATACTTAGGAGGGACACTTCATGTAGGCTGGAGGTAAGGAAAATCAAAAGAGTTCTGTGATTCAAGTTCTGTTATTTCTTTATTTCCCTCCTTTAATTTAATACATTTTTAGTTTTTCTTTTTCTTTTCCGTTTTCTTTGAGTGAGAAAACTAAGATTCAAAGTGGTTTCTTCCAAAAACTCACTTCCAAGTTGTATAATATTGTCACTCCCGGCTCATTGCTGGTAATTGGCAATGGACTCCTTCTCTCTGCCAACTGGCCAGAGTGGATCTGAAGGAGTACAGGCACTTCCTCTCACTCATTACTTCCTTATTTATTTATTTATTTATTTTTTGCCATCTCTTCTCTTGCCTGAGGGCAAAACAACAGCACTCTTGTTTCTAAACCTCCTAGTGCCTCCATAGGTAGGTGCCTCAGAGAAGAGTGACAGTGCAGCTCGTTGGTCATGGCGCCAACCAGCTGTGCAGAGGCCAGCAACATGGGAGGAACCAGTTGCCCCAGTGACTAAGTCTGGCAATGCTGGGATGAAGTATAAATGTATTTTTCCAGGTCTAATTCTACAACCATTTGGAAATTCAGCAAAACCCAATTTATTACCACTTTTCAAATTTAGTACAGAATTCTGGATTATATGGCCTTGGCATTTTAGGAAGTCAAACATAGTTGCATTATATAACATCTACTTTGAAAGACCCTGAATTTCGTCCATAGATGCAAGTTTATAATTTAGAACATAGTACAAAATAAGGTATCAAATACCTGTGCTAGAAGCTCATTTATTTTATTCCTAGCAAATCCATTTATATCCATTTTCACAGATTCCCTAAGTTGGCAAGTCCTTTGTGTAAGATACTAGGTGTGAAGAATTCTATATAAGAGGTTTGAAAAGATGGGATCACTGTGAGCTGATATTATCTGAGGAGGGATGAACAGAAGTGGGCTCTAAAGTAGGTCTTGAAAAACACAAGATGTTTGAGATGGTGAAGGTAAGGAAGATTGCCTGAGAATGGAGCAGAAACCATCACCAAAAAAAAACCAAAAAAAAAAGGCATAGAGAGGAGGGCAAACATGTCATATCAGAAGGGGATGGTTCCATTTATAGGGAAAAAGAGTGTTGTGAATTCTGGGAAGAATAATACCTCTGCCTCGAGAAAGGATTTCCATGACTTGCCCCTTTCCCACATGTAATTTGGCTGCTCTCTTCTCTGTACTCTGACTTCACCTCCTCCGTACACCTAATGAAGTACCTGCAACAGTCTTCAAATGTACTTGTTTGTTTACATGTAAGCATTACCAGGTTATACTTTTATTGAGGGTAAACAACATTTAATTTATCTCTGTATCATTAGTGCAGAATAGTGTCTGATAAATGCTTGTTGAGTAAATAAGTGAATAAATAGAAGGAAGTATAAGTAACCCTCAGGAACATTAATCTAACAACAGAATTGAAAATGAACTGGAAGCAGATAAGACTAAAGGCTACTAGTTAAAAATGTTATACTGGGGCGCCTGGGTGGCTCAGTTGGTTAAGCGACTGCCTTCGGCTCAGGTCATGATCCTGGAGTCCCGGGATGGAGTCCCACATCGGGCTCCCCGCTCAGCAGGGGGTCTGCTTCTCCCTCTGACCCTCCTCCCTCTCATGCTCTCTGTCTCTCATTCTCTCTCTCTCAAATAAAAAAAAAAACCTTTAAAAAAAAATGTTATACTGTAGGAAGGAGAAATAGTTATTCTGGGAATGAAGAAAGAGGGGTAAATCCATGAGACACCAGATATAAAATATGCAAGGTTTGATTAACTACAGGTGGGACAAGGTATTAGAAAAATTTTAAAAATGACTTCCAAGGCTCAGGAATGAATACAGGAAGTAACATCTACCAGATATGGTTACGAGTTGAGTTATGTGCCCTAAAGTGATATGTTGACCTTATTTGGAAATAAGTCCTTTGAAGATGTAATTATTTTAGATGAGGTCATACCAGAGTACACTGGGCCCTTAATCCAATGTGACTGGTGTCCTAAAGAAGAAAAGAGAAGACACAAAGAGACAAAGACTCATGTGCTGGAGGCAGAGACTGAACCATAGCTGCAAACCCAGGACAGTGGAGAACTGCGGGCAAGCACAGGGGGCTAAGAAGAGGCAGGGAAGGATTCTCCCTCTACAGGGTTCAGAGGGAATATGGCCCTGCCAATATCTTGATTTGAAACTTCTAGCCTTCAGAATTGAGACAATACATTTCTGTTGTTTTAAGCCACCCAGTTTGTCATACTTTGTTACACAGCAGCCTAAAAATGAATACAGATATCTAGAGGATAGCAGAATGGTACAGACATTGAATAGAATACAAGTTTGGGAAAGATAAATAAACTTGATTGGAAAAATTCTAAACCCTATTTAAGGCACATTAGGATGTACATTAAAGAGGAACAATCCAGTAGAAATACTAATAGCTACTATTTATTGTGTTACAAGAGCTATGCTAAGTGTCTTACGTAAATTCTGTACTTAATCCTTCCAACCACTCTGAGAGAGACTTGGAGTCAATCCTCACAAAGTGAGTGAGTGGCAGAGAAAATACCCGAACAACCACACACTCCTAATTATTACATCCTAAGTTAGACAGTTGGACTGCTACTTTAGAGAGAGAATAAAGGGAAGACAGGTTTATACATATACAATTTAAAATTTACACTCTAAGTGCATATTTTGAGTAAGTGACAGCAATAAACTGACAACCCATACGAAGAATGAAGAGCAAGAGAAGTCTGGATTAACTTGAAAGGAAAAAAGAGTAAAGCATGGTTTACCTTAGAGATAAGAAAAGAGAGATTACCATGGGTTTTTTAAAAACTGAATTTGTTATCAAGGGGAAGCGAGTGAAATATACTAAGAATGTGAACTCCATTCTTTCTTTCTATTCAGCTCCCAATTCAAAACAGTCAATATTTCATTTCCTGACGTTATGCTGGTTTAGCCACCAAATGTTACCATCCTAATATCCTGTGAAATTTCCCCTAACTTTCCTGAGGCTTCACAGGATATTGATGTGGAAAAACTGTCTCCATGACAAAAATAAGCCTTCAGGCATCTTGATGAGTATGAATAGTAAACGACTGCATACCAATTATTATTTAGTCCTTTGTAGATTAGTTTATAGGACACAGGAAATGAAATTTTCCTCTAGAAAATTCAGCTTACACTATATAAATATGACTCCCCTAATAACAAACAATATACTTTATTCTACCTACTTTATTTAAACTAAAGAGGTGATGCTGAAAAACCCACTGGGGAAAATCTAATAAAATTCAACATTGAAAAATACAATTTAAAGCAAACCAATAACCAACTGCTTTTTAAATTGCACCTTATTCAGGTTTCCATTTCCTTTCATTTTTCCAAAGTCTAAACTAGTCTTCACAAAAGTTCTTAATTGTTTTTTTTTTTTTAATTTAATCTTGTGTTAAGAGCTTTGAAAATAGAAACCTCCCTCCAAGGATCAAGGTACAATTTCCATTTTCTCCTGTTTAGTAATGACCAGTTCAGTCACAATTAATTTGAATGACAATAATGATGAGAAATAAAAGCAAATAATGGAATAAAAGTGAGAACTAGTTTTGTTTTAAAAGAGAGTATGTTGGGCGCCTGGGTGGCTCAGTTGGTTAAGCGACTGCCTTCGGCTCAGGTCATGATCCTGGAGTCCCTGGATCGAGTCCCGCATCGGGCTCCCTGCTTGGCAGGGAGTCTGCTTCTCCCTCTGACCTTACCCCCTCTCATGTGCTCTCTCTCATTCTCTCTCTCTCAAATAAATAAATAAAATCTTTAAAAAAAAAATAAAAATAAATAAAAATAAAAGAGAGTATGTGAACTAATAAAAAAAATTTTAAACCTGATCCATTTGCATACTGATTTAATGGGAGATAATTGGGTGAAACTGGATATTCTTTTTTTTTTTTAATTTTTATTTATTTGACAGAGAGAGACACAGTGAGAGAGGGAACACAAGCAGGGGGAGCGGGAGAGGGAGAAGCAGGCTTCCCACGGAGCAGGGAGCCCGACCCCAGGACTCTGGGATCATGACCCAAGCCGAAGGCAGACGCCTAACGACTGAGCCACCCAGGCCCCCTGAAACTGGATATTCTTATGATGTTAATGGCGTAGCAGTGATTAAAAGTTACTTAATGGAATTTTATTAGTTAAAGATCAAGTACAAAGGTTGATGGGATTTATTGTGAGCTCAGCTAAACTTTTCATGACTGGACCACATTACCAAATGAGATGACAAGGTTGGGTAGATACAAAAAGATACTTAAAGCATGACTCCACCAATAGAAATCTCTCTGGAGTTGTAGAGATTCAACCATAGAGGAGTAAGGCCATTCAGGCAGCTGCATTGCTGAACAGAATAGTAAATTTAGAAGCATTATTTCATGTCCATCTACATTTACCAATTCTCTGGGAGTTAGGAATTCTAGGAATAGAAAAATCATTCTCTATATCCATACTAAGTTACAAGTACAGCAGAATTCATATGTGCAACATTATTCTACCACTCAAAATTATGGGCCCTCAGGCTCTGGATTCCTTTAACTATCTATGAGTGAGGAAAGAGTTTACCAAGAACTTAGAGGAATATGAAAATACACAGTGATAAGCCTTGTCCTACTTTATGCCAGCCCATGTATAATGAATTATAAATTCTGTTATTTAGTGTGCTAAAGATGTCAGAAACTTAAAAATTTGTTTTTATATAGGTATTAGATTACATTTAAAATTACTTGGGATTAATTTATCTTAATCATTCAGTCTGTCCATGTTAATAGTTTAAAATTATAGCTTAAACTTAATAGTTTAAATTATATAGCTTAAATAATTAAAAAAATTTTTAAGATTTTATTTATATATTTCACAGAGAGAAACACAGCGAGAGAGGGAACACAAGCAGGGGGAGTGGGAGAGGGTGAAGCAGGCTTCCTGTGGAGCAGGGAGCCCGATGCGGGGCTTGATCCCAGGACCCTGGGATCATGACCTGAGCCAAAGGCAGATGCTTAACGACTGAGCCACCCAGGCGCCCCAATAATTTAAAATTTAATAAAGAAAAAAGCCAATGTGACAATAAGGTAGCAAAGTTCTATTATCTATTAGTTTATGTGGATTCTTTATAAAGGAAATATTTTGTGTGATGGAAAGAGACTATGGCAAATTTCTCTCAGTTATCATTGCTAACACTAAATTAATATTTCTTATTTTTAAGAATATTAATACTTAAGAAGTATTTTATTGTCAAAAGAAAGTACCTCCCTAATGTTTAAAAAATTATAAATTTTTATTTCTTTTCATGTTGCTAAACAAGAGTCGATTTCAAGAAAAATGATTTGGCACTTAGAGCACATTAAGTAGGAAATTCTGCAGAATTTCTTAGGAGGAAGAGGAAGTCGGCTCTTTGGCAATTATGCCAAAAGGTCAAAATGTCCTAAAACTCAGGAGCAATAACATGTTTTTAGTAAAGCGTGTGCAATTATTAAATGCACACGCTTTAAATGACATTATTTAATAAATAATGTTAAATGTTAAATTACATTATTTAAAAATGTAAATGTTAAATGACATTATTTAATAAAATGACATATATATAACCCAGTGTGCTATGTAGGGGCCTTGAAAGGTCTTGGCAAGGTAAAGGAATGATTTAGAATCTCCAAAAAAATATCCACAGAAATGCTCCAAGGAATACTAAGGTCATGAGCAGAGAGAATATGATCTTTATCCATCCAACAAATACTGAGCACCTACTATGTACCATTTCTCCACTAGGTACTAGAGCTGAACAAAAAAAAAAGGACAGCATTCAAATTCCAAGTAGCTATAGCCTAAAGAGGCTTAAGACAGTCAGACAGTCAAGCAATTAAAGTACATAATGGTAAGTACCCTGATAGAAATAAATATAGGATGCCAAGAGTGTATGAGCAAACATTGTTTAAGGCATTTTGTAGGAGTAGGTTAGTCTTTCTGGTGGAAGTGTTGTGTCAACTGAGAATCGAGGAAGAAGTAGAATTTAACCAGGAGCCATATGTAATTCACTATGGTTAGAAGGAAGAGAGGGAGAGAAGAGAAAGCAGAAGAAAGAGACTGAGTGGTGGGTAAAGGGACAGAGCTGGAAGAGATGGCAGCATGGGGGGCTGGAGCATAAATTTCTGGTGCATTTCAGCACCTCCTACTTTGGCTTCACCTTCAGGGTAGTTAGAACTCTGCCAACTTAATCAAGAGAATGAGGAATGGGGAACTAGAGGGCAAAATGCAGCTTTAACTCCCAAGCCTTTCAGATGTATTTTCACTCTTAAGCTAGTCATTGGGAGCCCCTAAAAGGCAAGTGATGTGGGGGCAATGGACCTGAAGGAGTCAGAGAAACCTGAGCTTTTTGTTTGATTTTGCTTTTTTAACTCCGGCGCTGAAAATTACTTGTTATGTAATATTTGGCAAATGACAACTTATTTGATCCTCAAATTTTTCCATCTAAAAATAGGGGTAATATACTCCCCCACCCCAAGGCTGTTCTGAGAATCAAATAGATGTGAAGGTGCTATGAAAAAATCAGTATGTTATTTAAACACAACCATTATTACTTAGCATAGATTTTCCCAGACTCCTCTTGCTTGTCTCAACCCCATTTACATGTATATCAAAAGCAAATTCATGCTCACTTCTCTCCCCAACGTGGGGACCTATCAGCATCTGGAGTAGGGTGAAGGAGGAGAGATAAATCATGTATTACCTTATATTGGCAGAAATCCACTTGTATGGGGCTATGATGACAGTGGAGGAATCCTGTTTCTCCCACAAAACACTCTGAGGTGAAGCATTTAACAGCCAGGCTTTGGGTCTGTCCATATAAATCAGATCACAACACAGGAGTGTGCTCAGATTTTAAGAAGAGCAGTGATAACACAGAAAGAGAGGAAAAGGTGATTTCTGTAGGGCAAGAAGAATTTTTCTGAGTTGGCATATGATATTGGACAAAGCCATTGTAGTAATTAGTATGGCCTGTTAATGCCACAATACTTGAGCCACTTGCCCACAGCAATACACCTGTGTTTAATATAATTACAGCCGGAAAGTTTTTGAGACTAATTATATGGTAGCCTTGACAGGAGGCTTTTTAAGCTGTGACAGAATATTTTGTGACTTCAGCCAATATGACCCATACCTTACAAATATGTTTTTAAAGAGTAGGTGGCATTGAGTCTGCAGGGTTGGAAAGCAAACCCCACTATCATCTTTCAGAGCCATTTAAAGTTTCAGGTTATTTTATGACTATATTTTATGATCTTTCAGTTCTTCCTTCATTCAAAGATTTCACCCAAAATAAAAATTGTATGTGTTTTGGTACTTTAAATGCCATGTATCCCTCAAATTGAAGAGTTTCTTTTTAAACGTTTTTAAATTTTTCATTTAACTTAATTTTATTTTATTTTAGATTTCAGCCTGGATTCTGTTTTAAGTTCATGCTTCTCAAATCTGGCTTTGCAAAAGAATCACTCAAAGAACTTCTCTTAAAAAAATCACCTCCTAGACCCTACCTCTTGTAATTCTGATTTTGTTTTGCAACTGGAAACCTGTAGGCTTCTTAAAGGCTTCTCCAGTATTTTGATGCCAGATTCGGGTATAATTACTTTAGTCATCACAGTAAGCACTTCCAGTGATGCACTACTTTCTTTAAGTGGAAGAAACAACAAGAGAACTGTTGTTTCTTAGAAAGATCATGCCTATTTGGGGCCTTTCAACTTCCTTATGTCCAGTTGTTAGAAAAGAATGTATTTTCTGCTCCTTCCTTAAAACAACACCGAGAAAAGGTAACTGGCACTCCCCCCGCCCCAGTAGGAAAATTTACCACTAAAAATTACCACAAACCTGAAATCTCAATAATCATCTCTTATTTAAGGTGTAAAAACTCTTACATTAAAATCACTTTAATTAGTATGACTTTTGGGTATTTCAGACATCTATCTCCCTGGAAAATTATCGAATTTCGATCAGTCCAGTGAGATTGTGGTGTGAATATCAGAAGTTACAAAGCTCCCCCAGAATCCATTTGTGCCTTTATGGTCGACGAATGAGTAGTATCACTGGGTAGAATTCACAGATCAAAAAAAGAAATCTCAAGAAAAACATTTGGCAGGGAGAATTTAACAAGAAAAAACAACTACCTTATAGAAAACAGATGACTTACGTTACTAAAGCTGGAAGGCCGCTAGCTGTGGCTTCAATTTGTTTTCTGTGCTTTTATAAGTTGGCAGGAAAAATCCCTTACATTTTACCAAAAGGGGCCCAGCCCATAAATAATTCACTAGAGGAATAAAAAAAATCCATATTTTAAATATGAACTATGTAAAATGATTGAAGAATGACCTTTTAGTTCCTTTTATTTTGAGAGATGATTTTGAGACATGCCTTAAATATCCAAGAATAAAGAGAAAATAATGTGGCCCAAATAATAGTTTATATGTCAAATGATATTGTTTTCACTTTTTAAAACCCTATTCTCTATTTTACATGCAAAAACTACTAGGTGATGTTTACTTTCATAAATCACCTATTTAATCTAAAAATGGACAAATTATAGTATGCGGTCTAGGAAATTATTTTCAAGTCAGGAATCGAAAAGTGACTCAACTGTATTACATACATCCACTCGAACTTCATATATGCTAAAATTTGGAGGGAGTGGTTGGATTATAATTTAGCCACCTATTATGTGGCTACATTATAGAAGATAGTGTGCTAGGAGGTTTATAGTGATATCAAGTTCATGGCCTCATGTGGCATGAACACTTTAGTTGTTTCAACTTGTGCTCTTTCAATGGTTCTGTCTACAGCAGTTATGAATTTTATTACCATAACTGACCCCGAAGCACAGAGAGATTCCTTTAAAGAAATGAACAGTTAACTGAAGTAAGATGTCTGTGTTGTGATATATTAGAGATTGTTTTGGCCACAGAACTAAAATACTTTTCCTCCTTATATTCCTTCAGTTCAATTTGACAAAAATGCACTTTCTGTCTTGTTTGTGCCAGACACTTCCCTGGACACTAGTGATGGAGTTATGGGCAACGCATTCCTGAATACTTTTATTTCTGAAAGGAACTGTCTCTCCTGATTTTGCATGAGAATTTTCCTTCCTCTAGTAATTCATAGAAAGATGGTCGTATCCTGTAGGTAGAATCTCTGTGTGAGCTTTTGGACAATTTACCCCCAAATCCTATTAATCACAGAGAAATTGTGAGAGGAGAATCTATTAAAAAAAGTTTGACTTTCCATGTATAGAAATAAGTTAAAAGAGATGAAATTCAGATTTAGAATTTCTTTAAAGCTTCATTTTCCTCATTTACTTAGCAATTATTTGTTGAGCACCTCATGTGTGCTCAATTTCAAAGGGTGCTTACTTCTAAAAACGCTGACCAGATTCATCCTAACTTTTGTTCTACCACCTCCTAGACTGCACCCTCCACTCTGTCTTGGCTAGCAAGGCAGGGTATCTCTGTCTTGTTCATAGCTATATCCTTGACATCTAGTAGGGGATATGAGACAGAGTGCGTGTTCATTGAGCTTTGTGAACTAAAAGGGAAGGAAGGAAATAAAATCAGAGGATTGCTATCATATTTAAATAGCCACTTTGGCTCTGAGAAGATTTCACACATACCTATCACCTCTTCTACAGGGATAAGTGTCCATTTCATTTTATAGATGAATAAATATTCAGAGGATAAAGTAGTCTACAATCCTACCTTTGGCACAAGTAACCTTGAATTATGAGTCCAGTTTTTAAATCCCAAGTCACATCAAAAGGTTCAATTTATTTCTCTTTCATTCATTCCATACATATATATTTGAGTACCTACTAACTATTAGGCACCAGACCAGTGTTAGGAATGTTAAGTGTGAACAGAACAGAACAGAAAAAGTCTAGTCCTTAAGGAGTTTACACACTAGTGGAGGGAAACAGAAAATAAGCAAATAAACACATAATCATTTAATATGTCTAATACTGACAAATGTTACAAAGCAAACTTCAGAAGGTAAAGACAGAAAGTGCTAAGAGAGACACGAATTGAATGGGGAGGGGAAACTAGGGTTAATTTTTAATAAACAGGGGTAATCTCACAGAGATTTTAACTTTTTTTTTTAAGATTTTATTTATTTAGGGCGCCTGGGTGGCTCAGTTGGTTAAGCGACTGCCTTCTTTAAAAAAAAAAGATTTTATTTATTTATTTGAGAGAGAGAATGAGATAGAGAGAGAGAGCATGAGAGGGGGGAGGGTCAGAGAGAGAAGCAGACTCCCTGCTGAGCAGGGAGCCCGATGTGGGACTCGATCCCGGGACTCCAGGATCATGACCTGAGCCGAAGGCAGTCGCTTAACCAACTGAGCCACCCACACGCCCGAGATTCTAACATTTTTAAATTACTATTTTTATTAGGAGAAATGTCATCTTTAAGTACTATCATCATGAACAGCAATCTCAAGTTCTTTCTTGGGCTACAGGAAATGATTTTGATGGTTAAATGTATCACAAAGTTTATATAATGGGACACTTTGCCAATGTAACTTAACAGCAAATATAACACAAAGCATCAAAAGTATCCCTCTTTGCCCTTAAAATGTTCATGCCATTTCAAAAATTTCATGAAAATATGGCAATATGTCAGTGAGAAAATTTAACTTTTGTTTAAAGAGCTCTCGCCTGAAAAAGAAAGAAGTTTAATGAATTAGATTGTCTTAAGACACAAGATAGATGGTCTTAGGACACCTTGTTGGACAAAAAATTTGAGTCAAAGGTTGGCTTTGAACTGCTATTGGACACTGAGGGCAGCTATAAACATTCTGCTTAATTCACAGAGAAAGGTCTGTGTCATGACCAGTGGGTCTCTGTTGTGCAGAAACAATCAAGCACCTAGGGTTTGGAACTCATTGAGACACCCAGCCTGTCTGGACCTGGGGGAAGGAAAATACATGATGATTCTCCATGCAATCTGGCTTCAGGAAAGCATAATGATGGTACTCTCTTTAGTCCAAAAAACTGAAAATCTAATGACACTAATGAAATGTGAATCTAAGAACTACATTGCTGGGCTGGCTTGGTCAGAAGAGCATGCCACCCTTAATCTGAGGGTCATGAGTTCGAGCCCCATGTTGGGTGTAGAGATTACTTAAATAAATAAGTAAAAACTTAAAAAAATAAGTAAAAACTTAAAAAAAAATAACTGAATTGTTGACAAGGATGAATACTCAACTATGATTCAATTTGCTTTACAGTTCCTCTGAGAGAATTTCATCATATACGTAGATAACTTTAGCTAAACTCACTTCTTGTACTTAGCAAAACAATTAGAGGAGAAAAGGAGAGAGTCTATGTGTTAATAATTACATATTTCTCATGCTAAGATTTGAATATTTTGAAAAAAATAATTCTATGTAATGTAATTGATAAAATTTTAAAAAATGAACACTAAGTTTTCATTAATTCAGAGGATAATAGATTTGATTATGAAGTACCTATTAATTCATCCACTGAGGTTTATATTTTCATTGTCTTGTATTAAAACATCTGTTATTTGAAATATTAAGTCACTGAGATGTACAGACATGTGATTAAAGATGCTCATGGCAAGGTTCTCTGACCTCAAGAGGCCAGAATAGCCACGTTTTACATCTATTTTTATGATATATAATCATAGCCTACTTTTTAGAGACCTAAGTAGAAGTTTCCTACCACATCAGCATTCCAGAATAACAGTATCATTTTGGTACAGATAACTTCAGAAAATCAGAGAAAAAAAGAAAACTTGTTTTAGGAAAGGTTACAAACCTGATTGTACATTAAAACAATTTTTTAAAAGAATGCCTTTAGTTAATGAGATAAAATTAATTTTGTGTGCTTAAGGGAGTTGTACAAGTGTTTCGGACCTGGCTCCAAATATTAAGCAGGAGCTATCTTAACTTTCTAATAATTTGACAGTACTTTTATTTAAACTAAATACCATAAATTGTTTTTAGAAAAGCATAATAGAATTGAAAAACAGTTAGTGAAATTCAAATAACCAAACCATAATGTATCTGAATAAAAGGTGTATAATTTTTAACTATCCATCTCATTTACTGTCAAAATGTAAGAAAACAAATTAATTGAGCACTCACTGCCTGTGAATGCCTGGCTAAGAGCTTGGCAATAATAACTGGAGAGAACTTAAGCAATTACTCAGAGATGAGGAGTTGAAGATGGGGTGTGCTTGGGGAGCATTCTTGTATTTGGTCTGCCTGATACTGAGTATTCTATCTAGGGAATAAGTGGAAGAAATGCCAGAAAGTGTCAGTTGCTTCCAATCATAGCAACCCTGAACACCAACTGACAGTATGGTATTTAACTTGGTTGATGGTAATATGATAGCATTGAAGTCTTTTCCTTCATTGAGCAGCAAAATGAAAGAAGGAAGATTGAATCTTCTGAGATTGTAGAGTAAGATGAGAGAATCATAGAGGAGAGAAAGATTCCATGCAGCAAACCAGATAGGTGGTCATTATTCTGGTCCTAGGATGAATCAAGGAGGGTTCAGCCTAAGGACAGAAGGGAAAAAAGAGAAAGAAGTTAGGGAGACATGTGAAGCCTGATGTTGGTGACAAAGTCAGAGGAGTTCAGTTCTGTTTCTTATGAGATGAAGATTTTTTGGAGCAGTTTGTCCTGCCTTAAAGAGTGGAAAGACCGTTTCAGTTTTCTCTCAGGTGTCTATTTCGGAACATACTGGTAATCACTACCCTGCCCTTCACGGACCTTACAGACTAGTGAAGACGTAGCTGTATAGAATTGGTTCACCATTCCTGAAAGCTCTTCTTTTGCCAATAAAAAAGTAACAAATATCAGAAATGATAATGCTGATCAATGTTCTTTGGTATCAAGACAGACTCCTAGATCTAACATCTTCTTCAGGCTACTCTGAGAGTTATTAGTACCTCTAGCCCTCCGTTCTGTTCCAGTGTCAGTCGCTTGGCAGATTACCTTCTCACCAACCAGGAAGCCTTTACAGAGTTGATAGTAATCATAACCTGAGCCTGAAAATTATTCTATTAAGGTAGTTGACAATATAAACATGACAATCTCTTGGTGGTTTGCTGGACTGTGTTGGAGTACATAATTTTCAACAGTTTTGCATAAAGCAAATTCAAATTTGATGAACTATAAAGTAAAAAAAAAAAAAAAAACAACTACCTAAAAAAAAAAAAGATTTTGGAATTTAGGAGACACCAGACACCAAGAAATAAAGGGCAAAGTCCAGGAAAATGAGACAAATCATATCATAAATGGCAATGCAAAAAGTTTCATTTCTATCTCTTAAGCCTGGCTAAACAGAGGGAGATGGGGTGGATAATTAGTTTTAAGACTTACAAAATGAAATCCCCCTAGTTCCAATTAATCCATCATTAGTGAAAACACTAGCTCCTACATGCCTTATTAACCACATGAAATTAGTACAATCTGAGAAGTTGTAAGAGGCATTTCAAAGCTTTGGAAAGTCATCTTGCCCTTAAGAACGGTATCCATATCTCCGGCTTCACAACCTAGGTTTAGCTGGAATATATATAATATATATGGCAAATCTTCAATTTATGTCATAATTTACCTTCGATTTCTGTTTTCCATTTCAGCTTACATTTACGGCCAAAGTCAAATAATAATAAAGTACTAGCTTACTTTAGAAACACAAAACTTCTCATTCAAACCAACCAAACAGCAAAAACAGAACCCACCACAGATGGTCACGGATTTATAGATTATTTTCTCAACCCCTTTAGTAACTTTCTTCTTCCATAACCTGCATAATAACATGTCATATGTAATTTATAGTGAAAATACTTTATGACCAAATATTGCCAAATACTAATAGTAACACACACATTTCCAATGCTCCATGAAACTGCGGAGTGCCTACCTGGTAAGAGAAACATTACCTAAGCTTGCAAATAAGATACTGCAATGATTTCTAGCAAATCCTACTCATTTGTGTCATAAATAGTGGTTACAAACAGTGAACTGAAAAACTGAACGTACTACTCCACTTGACAGTTTATTGTTAATGATAATCTGCAGGCTCAAGCGTTTCAATTGCTTCAGTTTCAAACAGTTGCAAACATTATGGCCAGACCTACACACTCAGGAAACCTCCACACTGATGACGATGAACTGGTGACTCACAAGTTGGATGTTGGTCTTTTTTTATTTTATAAGAGTTATTAAAATAGAAGACAATTCAGTTTACAAGGCCTTTCTTTAAATTGATAGTAGTGGAAGCAGAAGTAGCCATAGAAGTCAACTGAATACTTTATGTGCTAAGTACAGCCCAAAAGCTTTACATTCTTGATCTCATGTAATCTTCAACATCGTATCATTCCCACGAGGTGACAGTAATAGCTCACAGTGATTAAACAGTTTGTCCTGGGGCCAAGATGCCCACTCCTCAGAAGTGATAGGCCCAGATTTGAAACCAGGCAGTATTATTGCAGGGGTAAGCTTTTCCATCCAGAAAGAAGATCAGCAGAGAAGCAAGGCCTTGTTAATCACACATTCTTCCTCAATCACATTCATTCCCTGGATAGGCAGTGGTCAGGGAGGTGTTAGAATAAAATGGCTCATAGCATGGAACCTGCTGAGGTAGAGTCCTGATTCAATTTCTGGCTCAGCACTGAAAGTCTGGAATCTTCATGGTTAACTCAAGCTGTATTCATCAGTTTTTCTGAATGCTAATTTATGTGGCAAATGTTCCTAAGAAATTATGTGAAACTCAACATATTCCACAGACCAGGAGTTTCCATTGAGTTTATTAGCTTTGTCTAATTGGAACATTAGTGTTATGTATGTAAATATATATATATGAAATATCATTTCATATGTGTGTATTGTGGTTATAGATATGTTCTTTTATAGAAATGGTTATACACACTCATATTAGGCCCCTGTAGATTTTTTTACAAATACATATATAGACAAAGATATTACATATGTATAAACATGGTAAAATTATGTGTTTTTATACTTATACATACATGCAAATAGACATGCATAAACATGATAAAATCTTATGATGCTGACAATTATGCAGTGATATTGGGGGAAGAGGGAGATGGTCAAATAGCTAAATGTGGTTTATTTCTCATACTTTTAAATTTTATTTTATACTATATTTTTATACTTAAAATTCTATCTAAATTCACCTTTATTCCAATAATTACAACACTTTTTTTCTTCTTGCCATAAATTCATTTTTTTGACAAATATATTGAATTTGGTTCAGTCAGTAAAACATGGGAAGCTACAAGCTTGCTTCCCTTCCAGCTACTTATAACCTAGATTTTATTTTCATTTAACTACTAATGGCTCTGACTTTTTATTTCCTCATAATGTTCATCATTTTGAAAACAAAAGAAAAATGTCAAATAAAATGCTGAATCCATATTCCATATATTTAGTGACTAGAAATCTATATTCTACAATTAATAACATTTTCCTTTAATCATGTTCCTTCTGAATAAAACTAACTGGACTCTGTAGACAAAATTACAAACATAGTGCTTTAAATATAGCAGAAAAATGTACTTATAGACCTTGGATAAATTATTTATTATTGGCCTTTTACACAAAATAACGTGGTTCAAGATTTATAAAAATTTTCATAGAAAATAAAAGACATAGAGATGTCTTCTAAAGATTTAAAAGTAGGCCATATATTAATGGTATATACATCAAAGCCACGACAAAATCCGAACTCTGTGTTGGATCATATTACTTTATGAAGTCATTTTGTAGAAGTGGCAAGAAGGCTTATGTTCTGATCCTTATTGGAGAATGAAGGATTAAGGCAGACATCCAAATACTGGTCAAGGGTTCATTTCACATTGGAATTTTAAGTAGTAGTATTTTGATGCAGTCACACTTTGCATATTAAGCAAATAGGAATATTTCCCACTTGCATAGAGAAACATGCTTTCTCTCATCTTACTTAATTTATATATATATTGTAGACAACCTTTCATTTTCCCACTGTGTTAGCCATGGATTCAAAAAATATTTTCCTTTCCTCCTTACCATGGGAAAAACAACAGCACATGTGGGATGTACCCTCAGCTGGCTCTTCAGTATCCAGGAGAAAATGAGGTGGGGGAGGGGATGGAGAGCCTGGCTTATGGTGGACTGGAGCTTGTGCAGTCCTCACCAAGATCTGAACTACTGTTCAATGCAAGGCGATTGTTACATGAATAATGAGGGTCCAGAGTTTCTCAGATATGATAAAATTTAAAGAGAATCTAGAAATCAATATTTGTATTTGACATCTCTCACTTTTTTAATGTTATGTAATTCAAATAGTTTTAAAAGCACTGTGTGCAACAAACAAAACATATGCGCAGGTCCATTCGGCCTGGGAACTCCAGGAAGGAATGTCTAGTTTAGGGTATACTTTTATGATATGTTTTGAGCCTTTGCTTAGCTCTACCTTTATGGTATTTGTTAATGTGTCCTAATTTGCATCTGTTTTATATGATAGCCCACACATGGAAAGCTTGGGGAGAACTGTTATGAAAGCCAAAGCTATCCTACTCCCAAGGTGTCCTTGCTTCTAAAATATTGTAGATACATAATTCATTAAAATATTTATAGGTGTATGTATATACACCTGTTTGTATACATGCATATATTTCCTTGCTCTGTCAATTGAGAGGGGTAAAAAAAATGACTCCCAGTAGCAATGACGATATATATCTAGGCCTCAGATTGTGGTTTCTACTACCATACTCCAATAAAAGGAGGCTCTTTGAAGAAATGGCTGATTCTATGACTAAGACAGGAAATATTCAAGATAAGCCTGGAGCATCTTAGAATGCTATAAAGTAAGATAGTACTAAAAAAAGAAAAAAGGAAAAAAAAAAAAACACAATGATGGGGGTATGTCAAAGAGACACCAGAGCCACCTGGAAGAATTCCCAATGGTCAAAGCAGGAAAAATCTAAAAAGGAAAGTAGCAATGAATTATTACCCAAAGTTTAAAATAAATATCCACAAATCCACACTGATATACATAAATGAAAACAAATGAACGAATGAATGAATGGATGGAATGTGCAGAATTCCAAATAAATTATGGGTGGAACATAACTCCTTCTCCTTAGGTGTGGGCTGCACACAGTGACTTTCTTCCAAAGAGTGCAATATAGAAAGGAAGAACAATAGTAAATTTACAGTGGAGACACCTGACAAACATTACCTCATGATGAGAGTTGAGAATGGCACTTTACCTCTGAGGTTGTCCTCCCCAAAATCCACCACCTCAGTCTAATCTTTAAAAGAAAAGTTAGAAAAATCCCAATTAAGCAACATTCTATAAAATAACTAACCAGTACTCCTCAAAACTGTCAAGGTCATGAAACACAAGGTAAGTCTAGGAAACTCTCACGGCCAAGAGGAGCCTACGAAGATGTGACAACTAAAGGTGATATGGTATCCTGGATGGGATCCTGGGACAGAAAGAGGTCATTAGGTAAAACCCAAGGAGATCTGAATAAATATGGACTTTAGTTAATAATAAACTGTCAATACTAGTTAATTAGTTGTTAATAGAAGATGGTAAGAAGAGGGGAAATTAAATCTGGAGTGCATCTTTACAATTTTTCTGTAAATCTAGAACTTCTAAAATAAAAATATATTTTAAAAAATGACCAGAAGTTGAAGTATGTCAAAGCATAATTGCTTAGCATTTCTATAATTATCTAGTATAAAAAGCAAAAATGAAAACAAGCATCAAAGTTAAGAAAATCATTTATACCAACAGAGAATTCATTTTACCATATATACATACTCCATATAGCACCATACAGAGAAAAGAGCAAAACAAAAATTTCCCAGCACATGAAAACACAAAGAACACGCCCAAGGCTTCAAAGATGAAGAGTCCTCGGATTCCCACCCCAGAGCTCTTGCCTGGGGGCCAAGTTGCCTTCTTTTCTTTACTCCATTTTAAACAGATTAGAGAACTGTTGTGAACATCAGTACATTTTTAATCCGGGTCGCAAACTGGGCACCTGATTATGAAACAAAGATATGTTTATAGACCAGGAAGCTCAACACAGAGATACCACTGTACTACAGCAAGACGAATGATAAGGATACAGAAAATGTATGGATATGTGTGTACAGAGAGAAAGGGAGAGACAGAATGGGGAAGTTTATCTTTGCTCAAAATGTGTAATGTCGTATTTTCAAAGCTTTAAATCTCCATACTCCTTTCCGCTTAGGCTATTATTTTTACCCTTTCTGATTTTTGTATTGAGTCTTATTATTCACTGTAGAAGTTTACTATACACTAGGAAAAACAGTGTCTGGTATCAGAAGAGCCAGCTCTACTAATTACTAGCAGGGACACCTTGAGTAAGTTATTTCTTTTCCTAAGGCTCAATTTTTCCAATTTAAGAACTAGGTTTAATAATTCTCACCTCAAATAAAATGAGATAATCTACATTAAAAAGTGTAAACTGCCTGGAGCACTGGGTGTTATACGAAAACAATGGATCGTGGATCACCACATCAAAAACCAATGATGTATTGTACGGTGACTAACATAACATAATAAAATTTTTTTTAAAAAAGTGTAAACTGTTAAGCATGACAAATATTTCTTGTTGGTTGATCTAATTCAAATATTCTAAAATGCACTAAAAAATCATACCTTGCCCATTTGAGATTTAAATATATTTTTAATAACAAATAATTATTCTTTTATTGAAAGGAACTATAAAATAGCCAGATGTATTCCTTTTAATAGAGATGTGCTGAAAGTAAGGTATTCTGGGAATTAAAGCAGGATTGACAGGCAGAGAGAGGGGAGATGAGTAACATGAGCTAAGGATTCCAGATGGTTTAGCGTGGATGAAATAAGCTGGAAATGTAGTGTGCAACAGATCATATTGCATAATTAGCATGCTTCAGGTCACCAGTAATAATAAAACCATTTATTAAGTGTTTATTCTATACAAGGCATTTTTCAGATGTTATCTTATAAATGCTCAAATTTTTATTTGAGGTGGGAATTATTTTCCTATTTCCCCATATTACAGATAAAGGGACTGGGCCTCACAGGGGCCACTGATTTCCCCAAAGTAGTGAAGAGTCAGTTGTCAAAGCCTTATTTATGTGACTGCAGAAGGTGTATTCTTCATATAACCTCAGCCAACAGCTATGTATTTAGTATATAGTAGAGTGCCCTTCTGACCAGGATGATTTATTTGTGGCTCTGGTTAGAGATCTCCTCTCACCCAATAAATAAAATAAGTTTATATAGTCACATGGGTCACACGGTTAAAGCAACATTTAAAGTTAACAAATTCTCTTCTCTCAACTCTCCCCTGAATTCTTGAAATTTACCAGTGCTGCAGAGAGAGACTGAAATGCACTGCTAATTTTCCTCTGGATTCTTAAGGTGTATTCTGACCCATAAAAAAAGTTAACTGGCCAGTTAACTGGGTCAAAGAGTTTATAGGATTTAGTAGTGAAGCTATCTCTTTTAAAATCTTTAAAAATCCAGTTGTCCAATAAAATTTAGTTACTTAATTTCATAATGAAGTTTTTATGTCAAGGATCAAAGACCAAAAGTTAAGCTTCAGGATACTAAGGAAAGAACTTGAGATATTTTACGGATAATCATTGTATAGATAGTATCAAACTCTTCTCTGGAGTCTCTTACATCTCATGCTAAGTGATAATATAAATTTGATGTAATTAATAGCTAGAGTTTTGCCTAATCTATGTAAATATTGAAAACATTTTAGATGTTTTAGGTATTTATTTAGATGATTTAGATAGAATAGTACAGACTATTCTAAAAGATTTAAATTAAAACTATATTTTGACGGTTAAAAATAATTTTAAACCAAAAATCTCTTTAAAATAGTAAAATTCTTTCTACTACTTTCCAACTAAATATGTCTAAACATTTATAATTCTCCCCAATTCCTTTTTTTTTTTTTTAATTTTTGAGATAAATGCTTGTAAGTAGACTGTAGATTAGGATCTTCCATTTGGCATCAACGAGCTCACCATAATTGTAATTTTTCTGTATTTGTGTATATTGTGTACCATTATTTATGTGTATTTTCCATTAAAATCTATTTTAAGTTGACTCTTCCATTTTTTAAGCTTTAAATTTTTAAACTTTGTTCTAAACAAACCTCAGATTTGATAAGCTATATAGTTTTTCCTAATATACATGTCCACACCAAACTTGCAAAAAATTAAATGCTGTATGCTACCTAAAAGTATCTCATGTAGCATTGAGACTAATGTCTTACGCTTTGGGAAACATTCCCATAGATCATAGAATTTTAGAGTGTCAGTAATTTTTAAAGTCAGCTTATAACAAATAATCCTTTCATAAAAAATAATACTTTAAACCTATACCTAGGAGATTATGTTTTTGAACGCTACCTCAGCACAATATACTTGCTTTACTTATAATAATGCATGGGACCTAGGCTTAATAACTGAGTGCACATACTAGGAACTCAATAATAATAATTATTGTTATATTCATAAATATCCACTAAGGAATTATAACTAATCATTATTATACATTCCATTTCCTCAGCTTTCAGAGCACTTATCCTCAGATTTTATACTCACATAGAGTCAACTAGAAATTTCGCTCCATACTTCACCTTGATCATTTTTCCCTTTCTTTCTGCTTTCAAGATCACAGACATCCTGCAGATTTCATTCTACTGTTGCTACCCTGCAATCTATTTTAAATGTAGCTACTAAAACTGTCTTAAGTGGCACTCCAACCATGTCACCTTTCTTAAACCTCAGCCGTTGCCCTCACTATGCTCTGCCCCAATAACAAATTCGTCCACACCTTCAGAATTGTGTCCTTTTCTTCACTCTGATCGTTGCTCACACCTTACAAACTTCATCTACTGTTCCCTTATCTGTCTGTGAACTGGCCTCTTCGTTCTCTTAAATGTTATTTTGTATGCTAATTAAAAACCTAGATTAAATAAATAAATAAATCATTTTCACATCAGCCACAACTACCCACGTATCTCTCACAGTTTGTGACCCATAATATTCCCTCAGTTCTCAGCCTCTGGCCTAATGCCACACAGAATATGCCTAGAGTAAGTACTTCCTAGACTACCAAGCTTCCTATACTTGCATCTGCACCACTTGTTCGGAGGGCTGCTGTATATTGTTGCAGCTTGTACGCTTCACAAGGTCTCCAACTGAGGGAGCCAGTGGCAGCGACATTCATTCCAAGTTCCTGGGTGCCATGCTCTGAGCTCGAAGGCCACACCTATTGGAAGGAGGGAGGACTTTTTGCTTGCACAAGGGTACTACTCTCTACTTGCCTAGGGTCACCCAGAGGGGATGCCTTCTCCAATTCACACCAAAGCTATGTAAAGGCTAGACTTGGCCCTGGAGTCAAGGTTAATACTTCACTTTGTAGAATTTTCCCCTAACTTAATCGCTTCCTAATCTAGTCTCTCCCACATTCCCTATTAGAGTGAGGCTTCTTTGAAGGCTTGAATGCAGGCTTCATTCAACAACTAGGTCCTGAATATCCATTATGTCCCTTATACTTTACAAAATAAAACAAAAACAAAGAATCTTGTTATCAAACAACTCAAACTCTGATCAGAGAACCAAAGCACACAGGCAAAACATTCAAACCACCATACAATTTGATTTCCAGTGAAGACTAGTGCTCCAGGCAATGAAAGAGAGATACATGAATATTAGATTAACCAGGAAAAACTCCACAGAGGAAGCAGGTCTTCAACCAGCTTTTGAAAAAAGAGTGAGATGTGGCCAGGCTAAAGAAAAGAATGAAGATATTACAGCACCATGGAAAACATCCCACAGGTGGAATGTCACAGGTACAGTGTGTTCAGTCTTTAAAAACATATAGCTGGAGAATGTAATTCTTAAAGAATTTGACATGATAATGAAGATTAATGTATTAGGGATCACCAGGGCAGAATTTTAGGTCCAATCTGTTTCCCAGATCTTTAGGGGAGGGGAAAAAAAACCCCTAGTGTTTGTATTTATCATCTGCAAACCAGATGGTTATGGAAAGGGGTGCGGGCTCTCAAAGACATTCTTCGCCTGTAAGAAGCATGTTGCTATGATGTAAGACTCTTGAGCCTCTAAAAACAGTAAACTCAAAAGCACTTGAGGGCTTTCCGAACAATTCAAAAAATCAAAAGAGAGATAAAGAAAAAAATATGCAGGGTGACACAGACTAAAAAAAGGAATCTCAGTTTCAGTAAGTGAGTACATAGTTGGGAATATGCTTACTTTTACCTAGTTAGGGGAGCAAAAGCTTTATTTTTGAGCAAGAGTTTTCTTAAAGGGGAGGAAGGAAAAACAATAAGTGCTTGTTTATTGCAAATGTTGAATTAGAAAACTGGACAGTGATTTTATAAATATATCTCTAGCTTCATAAGGACTCAGTAGGCTGCAATGTCCTCATAACTCCACAGTGCTGAAAGACTGGGACCAAACAAAAATATATAACCAAACATAATATATAGGATTATTTTTCAAATAATCTGACTGAATGAATTCCATGAGTCATCTTATTAAATTTTAAAAATACACACTTTCTTATCAGGTTTTTTAAATCATAATGAACTTGGGAAATGGTAAGTGGTTATAATTTCAACAAATAATGTGAAACACGAGATACACTATCGAGTCTGGATGAGTAGAATATCCTGAGCAGTAAGTACAGTTTGAACACTGAGCAGCCCTGACATGCTGATGTGAATGAAGAATTCTCCATTTGGTTCTGAGTAGGAACAGATGCCTCACTTTCTTTTAGAGAGGAAATTACATTCTACATAAGAGGAACTCTGCACTGCCAAATTAATAAGATAAGAAATTTATTTCACCATCTCCTGGAATACATTAGCGCGCAATTTCCCTACTGTTACTCTTACTGAACTAGTGCTTTTTTGAGTTTGGAACCTCATGGAAAGCTGAGCTAATCTAGTCCACAACCAGCATTACCTTCAGAGCACTGAAGAATTCTTTTTAAATCTCTACATTATGGAACAATGGAAGCCATGCACTTCCTTATCCCAGATTCTGAATAAGTGGGATGTAAGAGGATTTAAGGATTCTTGCATATAGAAAGCATTAGAAATACTACAAGGGTACTATAAATTCAATAGATATCTTACTTAAGTAAGTGAAATAATGTGAAAAAAAATCACATCAGGAATTAAGAATAACTTATTCCTTGAGCAGCTTTTTCTTGTTTGATATTTTTCCATAGGTTCAAAGCAGTGTTCATTGAATTTCCTATTTAATAGTAAATATATAGTAATACAAATATTGCTCACTAAAATCATGCAACTAAGCTGAAAATATAAAAGATTCTTTCCTAAAACCCCAAGTATTTATTGAATATCCATTACAATAGAGCATACTATGTAGGTGCTATACTGAATTCCAAGAACACAAAGTGAATTAAGACATCATCCCTCTTTTGAGATTTACAGACTAATAGAGGAGGTCAACTCACAAATAATCAGTTATAATAGTGCACGGTTACATGTAGGAATAGAAGTATGTACTGGATGTTATGGTAGCCATAGGAATGGGATTCAAATCAAATAGTTTGCAATTATGCATAGTTATTTGGATCACATACTAAATTAGAAACTCTATGAAGGCAAAAATTTTATCTGCACTTACACCACTGTATAATCAGTGTCTACTATGTTGCCTAGATAATTGCAGGCATTTAAAAAATTATTGTCATGTAATGAGCTAAAGATTTCATTCAGTAGGATTTCTATGGGGCAAGTACAATATTTTAAAGAAAAGAATATATTTGCTGAGTTACTGATCAGAGATATCCTGTATGAAAAGTGAGTTCAGGCTATAAAAATGTATAAGATAAGGAAAAAAATATTTTTTCTCTGAGAAGGAAGATAAGGAAGAAAAAAGAGAGATAGAGATAAGGACACAGAGGCAGAGAGAGAGAGGGGAGAGAGAGGATTGAGGAAGGATGGGGAAAGAAAATAATTGAGATCTTAGTCCTTAATAATGTGACCCTTTTTTGGAACCCTAAATCTTCAATTCAATTATTAAATCCTCAAAGACTTGGCATGAATGGCTTTTATTGGGTATATGAGTGAGGTGCTGACTCTCACATCTGGACTCACAACAAGGCAAGAGAGTAGAATTACACAGAAGGCAAAGGATCATGGACTTAGGGGAAGTTACATGCAATTTAACTGGAAAGTGGCTGACAGCTAACATTTTGGTTACAGTGAAGACATCTTCATTACATTTGAATATATATGGACGATGAAGAAGATGGGAAAAACTCTTCCAGAAAGATCTGGGAGAACGTACAAAGTTGTGAAATGATACCATTTAGGAAGAACTATACTGGGAAAGAAAAGAAAAAGCTCATGTGGAGAGTAAATGAAGACAGCGTAATTAGGGGCCAAATTATTAAAATCTTTGGTTGTTAAACTAAAGAATTTGAACCATATTCTCAATGTTATAGGGGACCATTTTAAACAAAATAATCAGAAGAGTATACAACAATTAAGAAAGTGAAGATATCTAATAAAGTAATAATAACGTGGATTTATATTGTCATTTTCACATAGGCAGATAGTATACACGTTGAAATGCAAAAATACAGGCCATTACAGACATCTGCTTGCTAGACCTGAATTTTCAGCATCAAGGCAGATTTGAGCAGGAACTGATGCAGGCTGTATCATGGGTACCCATTTCTGTCTACTAATTGTTTATAATTCAGCTCAGCATTTGGGCAAAAGAAGGAATGCTATATAAAATCATTTAATTTCAGGAAAGGGAGCTTAGGAAAATGTGGTCATTATAAAAAAGTAAAAAGGAATAGTTTAAAATAAAATAAACCACAGAAAGTCTGGAGACTATTTTAAAATACACCATTATAAGCCCAAGATGAATTTTTTGTCATGAATCATAAAAACAAGCCAGATGCAAAAAAGAAAGAAAGAAAAAATGCTTTCACAGCAATTGGTACAGTAAAAGCTAACTTCGCAGAGAGTAATAGGCATAAACTGTAAATATTTCCAAATATAAGGGAAAAAAGGAAGCCTCCTAAATGTAACAGATCAGATACAATTAAAAATTAGGCAGACCAGAAAAATATTTGCAAGACTATCTTACAAGGAACTTCAAAGCC
This sequence comes from Leptonychotes weddellii, assembly GCF_054177405.1. Classification (NCBI taxonomy): domain Eukaryota; kingdom Metazoa; phylum Chordata; class Mammalia; order Carnivora; family Phocidae; genus Leptonychotes; species Leptonychotes weddellii. Next base: position 41,278,979 of record NC_138371.1, on the reverse strand, counting down.
AATAATGAAAAGGATCCTTAAAAATGTTAAAGAGAAGGAATCCAAGCACAGAAAACAAAGGAATCCTAAATATAAAACTAGTACATTGGGGGAATACTCAAAGAATGTTTAGTTATTTTCTGTTTTGGTTGGTTTATTCATTTGAAGATTTCAACACCTAAACTGTATATTGAGGTAGGCATGTCACAGGTGCCAAAGTCAAATTGCCAAAAACACATTAGGTGTTTCATTCATTAGGAAATCTGGCACAGAAAAAAACATCTGTGATGCTATAGCATCTACACAAAAACTATGGAAGAGTTAAGAGTGAAATGTTGAATAGGGAGTCAAGACATGTTACCTGTCAATAACAAATTATACCAAGCCAGAAAAGGTAAATTCTCATGACTCCATTAATAAACACAGTGAAGACCTTGGAAATCTAAGACTCATTTCATCCAGGCAATTTTATGGAATCTGTTATAAAGTGGAGGATAACTATGTACTTCACACAACAGAACTCACAGAGGAACCATGGTCATGGAAGAGGAAATGATGCTTGACTAACCTATTAGAGTTGTCAAGCTAAGTAAGCATTTGGACAGGAGAGAACTGGTGGATGTAATTTATTTGTATTTTCTAAAAGTCTCTGACAAGGTTCATACCAAAACTACTTGAATGTTGAGTCACCATGGGATTTAGGAAGATGTTCTGACATGCATAAAGAGCCAGTTTAGAGTCAGGAAACAAAAAGTAGGGGCAAATAAGTATCTCCTCAGGTAGAGAAGTTCAAATGCTAGAATCTTCCAAGGAGTGGAATGCTATAACTTCTCTAGAAAAAGCAATTCCCATAGAATTCCCTAGACTTGGGGCACCTGGGTGGCTCAGTCAGTTGGGCATCCAACTCTTGATTTCAGCTCAGGTCATGATCTCAGGGTCCTGGGATTGAGCCCCACATCAGGATCTGTGCTCAGCCAGGAGTCTGCTTAAGGATTCTCTCCCTCTGCCCGGCCCTCTCTCCCCCATGCATGCTCTCTCTCTCTAAAATAAATAATTAAATCTTAAAAAAAAAAGAATTCTCTAGACTTATATATAACATCAGAGTGATTTTTACCTTTGAATCTGTCCACAAGCCTTCGCCAAAATTCTAGCACCCAGCAAGTTCTCTTGAGTAAGGAGATGAGAGAAGAATAGGAGGGGGTGGGGAGGAAAAAGAGAAGTTTCATCTCCTCTCTGAGGATTTTTGGGCCTCTATCAAATGAGCTGCTAGGGAATTCTTGAGCATTTTATCACAAATCCTTAGAATCACTACAGGGCAATCCTAAATCCTTCTAGGAATTAAAAAACCGAATTGTGAATGATTATCAAAAAGTTCTCTGATGCTCTTAGTAGACAGACAAAGGACTAATGAACTTCTTTGGAGAAAATATACTTAAATTCATGCAAAAATAAATTTCTATTCATTGGGTGGTGGAGGAATCCAAATTTCCCCTTAGATGACATGCTACATTATGATGGGAAAGACTCAGAAAAATAATCTGAGTTTCTGCACAGTTCACCCTGAAGATAATCTGGCAAGATCTTAGTTTAAAAAGCCAACATATCTGTGAAGAGAGAAAGTATATACATAAAGTAGTCTTTGATGCTTAACAAAGTCATAATATAGCTGAGCCTAGAAAACGTCATGGGACTTAGGTTGCCACTGCTAAGGAAAAATACATAGAGATAGAAAGAATCCAGTGAAAGGCAAGCACAAACCCAAGGGAGGTAAGCAATCTGAATAAATCCACAGAGAAGATGTGAGGCTTCCAGGCTGAGAAAATGAAGTCAGGAAGAGTGTGATAGGCCAGCAAAGTGTACTAAGTCTTGGAGGGGGTCAACTGAGACTGGAAAGATGTAAATAGAGGAGTAAAAAGAAAAGAACATTACAGAGTTGGTATTAAACATAAAATTCATATTGCCCTCCAATATGGTGGTAGAAAATTATAAAATACTGCAATGACCAAGATTTAGCTAAACCTAGGAATACCAGACAAGGTATAAATATATTTGGAAGAACCTTTAAAAGTCTTTTACCCCTACATATTCTAGAGTCATAAATTTAGCTGAATCGTCATTTTTCTGCAAAGAATCTTCACTGCACAAATTTGATCCCATATAAAGATTACTAGTTCATATAGATCATGGTCTTAACCAAAGATGGAATTCCTAAAATGTGTGAAGTTCCTTTTAATGTGATATGGTCTTCTATAAGAAATACTGATTGCACTCTATAGAAGTTTGAAGTATGGAAAATGTTACGCCTCCATCAAGGCAACTTCACTCTCTTCTTATCAAAAAGAAAACTTGATACGAAATTTTAGGTGAAGATTTTCTCATCGTCTTTTATGGTATTTTATGAAATCTTTTTTTCTTGTTTCAGAAACTGGTGATGAAGACAACTAGAACTAAATTTCTACAAACTTCAAACAAGATTGTTTTAGAAGTGAAATAAATGCAGTAATACTTGCTGATTAATAACCTTGTTAGATTGATATTTGATTGATTACTAAAATTTTTGGCTTTCCACAATCTAAAATAAATTACTTACTAGTATATTTAATGCCAGATCTAAATTCCATTTAGTTCTAAAAGTCTATGATTCTTTTAATAGTCACATGAAATGCAATATCATCTGCAGAGGTCTAACAGAATAAAAACTAATATAATCTTTACATTTAAAAAATAAGAATCCACCATACTATTAACCAAAGAAATAAATCACACATGATAAGAGTCAATTACAAAATTAAATTGGACTTGGCTAAATATCAACATATTCTGGAAATGCATAAAACGAAGAAACTATAAGTACATTAAAAATGACGGATTTTTTCCAGTGGGGTTAAGATCTACAATCGACATTTCCCCTTTGCTTTTTAAGTATTTAGTGGTTTCAAGATAGTTTGGAAGGCTAGCATTAGAAATTTCTATTATCAAATCATTAACCTCCAGAATAAAATGTGGCCTTCTATGCCAATATTTCTCTTCCATAGTCAAATTTTTCTAGAGAAAAAACTCCATGATAACACTTATTGAAATAGAACCTTTTATTCAGTGTTCTTTGTAAAGTCTTAGTAGAAACTTAAACATACACTTTTCAAAAATGATATATGTCCTATATGGCCATGTAATTTCAAGCTTAGTGCAATGCAAGGGCTTTAAAATCCCTCTGTGAAGTATATTTTATGTGTATCCTCAGTTGTTATGGTTTGCTTTAATTTATGTAATTATGTATGAGGTCAATATGGAAAACTAGCCCTCACTCATTACTGGCAAACATTCCTGAACAATGTGTGTGCCTCCAGGAATCAAACTAACAGGCTCACAGAACACAGCAAGGTCAAATGAAAGCAACCAATTGTTCAGCCACTAAACGGTTGTGATTGTTTCCTATATTACAATTGTACTTTGGAGATGGCTTAACAGGCAATAAATTACATCCAAAATGCTCTCAGATGACAAGCAACAGCAAAAGAGTTCAGCTAACTGTTACATATCGGGCCACAAACACAAATCTCATTCTGTTAGGTCAATATAAAAATCTTGAGACACAGTGCATAGAAGGAATTTCTATTTGAAATTTAGTCAACTAAAATCCTTTGGGACAAAAATATTTGAAGATGTAAATTTTAAAGTCCTATAAAAGTTCTCAAAGATTCAAATGTTAATTTTCAATGTTAGTATCTCTGTGGTCTACCATTAATTTTCATCTTATAAGGAAATCAACCTAAACCAGGCTTGCATTTCATCACCTCCATTAAAAAAAAAAAAATCTTTGAAAGATAAAGAGTTTCATATATATAATAAATGTTTCATGAGATTCATTGAAAACTATTCTCAGATCTTTGTTCTGGAATGAACTTATGGAGCTTGTCTTTGGCTTCTTGAACATGAGATTCATTTACACAGATCATCAGAAGAAAACAAGAAGCTACTTAGTCCAATGTCTTACGAATCCCTTCTATAGCATCCCTAAGTGACTGTAAAGCTTCTGCTTGGTTACTTCCAGAGATGGAGAATTTCCCACCTCAATGCAAGCCCGTTCTATTTTCAGGTAGGTCAAATGGTTAAGATCTTCCACAGGGAATCCACATGGCATTTTAGAGAGTGTGTCTATGTATAAATACTGACCAGTACTCTTTACTGTAATTCAATCAACATATCATGGATTACCGGGCAGCCAAAATCGACCTACCTCCACTTTCTACTATATGGAGCTACCTTGGTCTGTTGGAGTTATAAGAAATAAGTCTAATTCATTTCCACACAGAAGATTCCTTCAAGTATTTTGAGACACACTAACAGGGGCCCTACCCTCTTACCTTCCTTTCTTATCTTCTGTGATATGAACTCAATTACTTTACCCATTGTATTACAAAAGAATGATCATATTCTCCCCTGGACATACTTCCAAAATGTACTTTCTTTAAACTAAAAGGATCTCTATGGCAAATGGTGTTGGAGTCAGTCCCAAAATTGTTTTATGGTTTACATTTAATAAAGGCATAATGACAAATGAAGCAATCTTCAGACTGAAGACACTTATAATCTAGATAGCAGATCCTCTCAAGAAAAGCAATAATGAAAATAATTGTGCTTTGACTGTCTTATTTTCTATTGTATCCATGACTAAAGACATGAATGCATGGCAAAGGCCTAGAGAAGTGATGGTCTAGATAACCTGCAAATTAAGTAAACACCTGACATTGAGCTATTGCTTTTATAAGATTCCATTTCAGTTAGCTTACTCCTCTTCCACAATGAGTTGCCAAGGTGTGTTTAAATTAAAATCTATGATTCAACAGTCTTGCACAATTCACATCATTCACCATAGCACAATCGGAGGGGGAGACGAACCATGAGAGATGATGGACTCTGAAAAACAAACTGAGGATTCTAGAGGGGAGGGGGGGTGGGAGGATGGGTTAGCCTGGTGATGGGTATTAAAGAGGGCACGTTCTGCATGGAGCACTGGGTGTTATACACAAACAATGAATCGTGGAACACTACATCAAAAACTAATAATGTAATGTATGGTGATTAACATAACAATAAAAAATTAAAAAATTAAAATCTAAATTAAAATCAAGGTGTGTTTTAATTAAATTAAAAGCAAGACCATAAAAACACATATTCCTCTATAACTCTTTCTTATGTTCTCAACTTCAGAACTACTAGAGTACCTTCTCAAATTTTACTCTCTATAATTATGTTCAAAGCTCTGCCATAACTGAGCTTTTTCAACTGACTGCACACATCTTACATATTTCTCAGTAGCTTTGGTAAAACTATACCCTGGTAAGAATGGATAGAACAGCCATTTTTATTTTAAAAGCCACTTTGTTTTTTTGGGTTTTTTTTAGTCGTGTAACTATGGAGTCCACCTGAAAACTGTATTGTTGGTTATGTGATCCTAGTATTTACTTTAGAAAGAGATCTGTGATGTTCCTTTGTTTGCTGAAGAGTCTTGAAAAGACAGAGCCTTATAATTCAAGGCATAAAATTGTTTCCAAACTTCTAGGAGAATAAAAAAGCATAATCATCTAGTATAGAAGAAAAATTGTATTAGGTAAGGAAAATCTCATTGGGGACATTTATTTAAGTACCTGTAGTACAAATAAAAGTTAAGAAATTTTGTAAGCTTGGGGCGCCTGGGTGGCTCAGTTGGTTAAGCGACTGCCTTCGGCTCAGGTCATGATCCTGGAGTCCTGGGATCGAGTCCCGCATCGGGCTCCCTGCTCAGCAGGGAGTCTGCTTCTCCCTCTGACCCTCCTCCCTCTCATGCTCTCTGTCTCTCATTCTCTCTCTCGCAAATAAATAAATAAAATCTTTAAAAAAAATAAAAATAAAAATAAAAAAAATAAAAAAAAAAAAAAGAAATTTTGTAAGCTTAATCCATACCACACATTGTGTTAAATGTTTTAGGTGCTCTCTTGTTTGTGAAAGGAAGTAGGTAAGCAGTGACTCTCAATCCATTTTACAGATGAGGTAACTGAGGCTTGGTGAGGTTAATTGTCCTGCTCAAAATCACATAGCACGAGGTGGCCTGAGATATGGATTTGTTGCAACAGGACTTTAGAGGCCCCACTCTTAAGAATGTTCTATATACCTCCTTCCCCTGGACCAAGCAAGTACGAGTACCGGGGCTGAGACAAATACACAGAAATAAAAGTGATCTCTATCCTTTAGTCACTAAGGAGAGAGAGTCAAGTAATGACAGTGCAATGTGAACAGAAAAATGCAAAATTTCAGAGAACTGACATAGGAGTCATCTGCTCTGTTTTATGTGCTTTGACACACATGATCTCATTCAATCCTCACACACCATGAAGTAGTCAGAGCAAGTATCTTACCGTCTACATTTTACAGATTTAGAACCTGAGGCCCAATGTGTATGATTTAAAATAGAAGATCAGGCAGCTAATGGATGGAGGCACTAGGATTTACGCTGAAAACTTCCAACTCCAAGTATAATAATAAGTAAGGTCAGCATCCTAAGATTAAGTCATGATACCAAAAAATTCTGAATTGTATCTCTGTGATGTTTCTTCAGAGAAAATAGGATGACAAAGGGCAGGGAAGCTAATGTGCTAATTTGAAATGGCAGGGAGATCAACACACAGTGTAGCTCCATTGAAAATTTAGACTTCAAAGCTTCCCCAGTAAATTCACAGTGGAACACAGCCAGATGTCCAAGTGTGGAATGAGCTAGTTCCCCACAGGGATCTCTTCCTGTTATCCTGGCTCCTATTACTCTGCCCCTTGGGAAAATAGTTGGGAGTATGAATTAGGTTTTTAGGTTCCAACTCTTGCAGGGGCTGGCCTTTTGGAAGAATCTGGCCTTTTCTGGTCCAGGGCTAGGCTTAGCACAGAGATTAGAAAAAAAAAAATCTCTATTTCAGAAAAGATCTGGGGCAGAGAGTGTTGTAGATGGAAGGGGGAGAAATCAAAATGATTTAGAAATGAAAGTCCGGGACACGTGGGTGGCTCCGTCAGTTAAGTGTCTGACTCTTGGTTTCGGCTCAGGTCATGATCTC
>NC_138371.1:41237129-41271421 GCF_054177405.1 Leptonychotes weddellii | reverse complement strand
TATTTACCCCAAAGATACAAATGTAGTGATCTGAAGGGGTACGTGCACCCCGATGTTTATAGCAGCAATGTCCACAATAGCCAAACTATGGAAAGAGCCAAGATGTCCATCGACAGATGAATGGATAAAGAAGATGTGGTGTATATATATACAATGGAATATTATGCAGCCATCAAAAGAGTGAAATCTTGCCATTTGCAACGATGTGGATGGAACTGGAGGGTGTTATGCTGAGCAAAATAAGTCAACCAGAGAAAGACATGTATCATATGATCTCACTGATATGAGGAATTCTTAATCTCAGGAAACAAAATGAGGGTTGCTGGAGTGGTGGTGGGTGGGAGGGATGGGGTGGCTGGGTGATAAGACATTGGGGAGGGTATGTGCTATGGTGAGCGCTGTGAATTGTGTAAGACTGTTGAATCAGAGACCTGTACCTCATTTTCGTATTTTCTTCACCTTTTATGAAACAATCCCCAGAGGGTGCCTGATGTGTAAAGAGAATCCGTGGTTGCCTATGTGATTCTATTACAAGAGCTCACAAAAAGCCCACCTGGCTAAAAATATCTGATCTAGGAGTTTGTCAACATTAGATTCAATTCTCAGATGTCTTCTGAAAATGTGTTTTTCCTAACTGTACAAAAACATGTGAATTCTGGAGGTTTGTCAGAAGGGGCAGATGGGAAGAAAAACTCCTTTCTGCATGCACTTCATATACACTATTTCATTTGATTTTCACAACAGGACTTTGGCAATGAGATTATAACTTCCCTTCTACAGATTAAAAAATTGGACTATTGGGGTTAAGCAATTAAGTCAAGGTCATCCTGGCGGTAAATAATGAACCCAGGACTGGAAGACAAATCTGTTTGACTCCAGCCATGCATGTTTTACTAACCCCATAATATCTAACAAACATATTACCTGGGAAGAGTTTCCCTGATTAGCATACTGACATCAATCTTTACAGGAAAGATAATGAAGGTAGAGGAAGGGGTGAGTGGCATGTAAAGCAGTGATAAACGTGTGTGTGCATCCCATGACAGAGGCAAACATGCTTTCATGACATGCAATGAATTGGAGTTCTGAATTTTGCTCTCTTGGCTCACCTATCTTCCCTGTATCTATACTTTCTGGGTTCTGTTTGCTTTGCCTGCCATGTGCCTGATCCCACTTATATCAGTGCTTCACATCCCTTCTGGTTGTTCTGGCAAGACATGTTTCAGTTTTCTGTAGCAGTTGCCAAAACAAGCATTTCAACATCTGGAAATCATCCTCCATCACTTTCACTGGTAAGATACATTTGCCTTAAAAGGTAGTTCCCATATAGACCCCCTGAGATTCCACATTACCTTTGAGTAACAGCTCTCCAATATTCTCTGGTTATATTGGAACCCACTGACTGCAAACTCTGGCACTTTCTATCATGTTAGTAATGACATATTTTATGAATCAGTGTTATAACATCCTGAAGTTAAAATAGTTTAAAAGGAAAAAATTAAAACAAATGATCAAGCAAACAAAAGAGCACACACACACACATACACACACACACACAAATTCTCTGGATTCCTTAATGGAGACAACCATACCAGAAACTCTATTTTTTAATCCATAAGATATGATCATTGAAAATCAATACCACTAATATAAACTGCAAAAGAACAATGAAATGAATATATAGAAAAAAACAACAAACATACACTACCAACGTAAAGTTCTAGTTCAAGACTTATCAGTAGAAGGACTTAAAGTTTACTAAAGATGAGCCTCTTTTGATAGGTAAGCCATAATTCATGACGGCTACCATTACTTCTTCCACTGAAGCGAGTTGTGTTTTTGCCTGGATGAATCAGTTCCACAAAATGACCAGGCACTTACTGCTTTGCATTTTGCTCCTTCTACCTGCAATGCCCCTTCCACAGCCTTTCACATACCCAATTCCTTCTGATCCAGATCTTCACACAAACTGAATCCACCTTATGTAAAGTAGTCCACTCTCCAGAACAGCACTGTCCAAGAGAACTTTCTGTGATGACGGAAATCTTCTACTATCTAAACTATCCCATTCAATAGTCACTAGCCATACTGGCAGCACTTAGATTTTAATTAATTTAAATTTAATTTAATGTAAGTAGCTGTAAGTGGTTAGTGGATATTATACTGGACCACACAGCTCCAGACCTTACTTTGTTTTAATTCTTTTATGACAATTATTATAAAAAATTATCTATTTTCTAAAATATCTTGTTTATATATTGTCTTATCCTGTTGTATTAATTTTTATTTGTTGCTGTAACAAACGGTCACAGACTTAGTGGCTTAAAGACAACCCCAATTTTTTATCTGATAGCTCTGGAGCTCAGAAGTCCCAGATGAGTCTCACTGGCTAAAATCAAGGGGTTGGCTTTCCTCCCATGGGTGTCAGTAGGGAATTCATTGCATTGCCTTTGTCAGCTTCTAGAGGCTACCTGTATTCCTTGGCTCATGGCTCCATCCCAGCTTCAAAACCAGTGACATCAGGCCCATCCATCTCATACTGCTGTCTCTCTGGTTCTTCTATCCAATTCCCCCTCCCACTTTTATATTGTATTCATTTCTTACTGCAGTTGTAACAAATTACTGCAAATTTACTGGCTTCACACAAATTTATTATCTTACAGTTCTAGACATCAGAAGTCTGAAATGGGATACAATAGGCTAAAATCAAAGTGTCAACTGCGCTGCACTCACTCTAGACACCCTAGAAAAAAATTCATTTACTTTGTCTTTTCCGGCTTTTAGAGGCCATTTGCAATCCTTGACGTGTGGACCCTGCCCTAATTTTTATAACCAGCAGAGTAGCATCTTCCAATCTCTCTCTCTGATTCTGACCCCTGCTTTCATTGTCACATCTTCTTTTGCAACTGCATTTCTTCTTCTTCCTTCTGATTACGTTGGGCCCACCCAGTTAATGCAAGTTCATCTCCCTCTCTTGCAGTCAGCTGATGAGTCTCCACAATGCCATCCATAAACTTAATTATCCCTTCCCGTGTGAGGTAACACATTCATGGTTACAGGGATTAGAGCATGGGCATCTTTGGAGTGCTGTTAATTGCCAGCCGCACCCTACAGGAGAATTCCTGACCACAGTTCCATGTGGTCAGAGGCCTGCTCACTGCTACAGCCCCAGAGGCAGGGAATGTGGCTGTCACATGGCACTTGATAAATATTTGTTAAATAAATGAATTTTAAGTTTCCTTTTTTAGGGAAATAATTCTTGGCTATGGATATTGAAGACTGTAGAATTTAAAAAATAAGAGAACAAAAAACACCATAAAATTATCATTTATATTACATTTGAAAACAAACCAATATATTGTTTCTTCTCTTCAACATATTTTTCCTTTCAGCAGGACTTGCCAAGACTTGGAAGTTTCAAATATGCTCAGTTTTCTGATATATATTGATGGCCTTGCCCCCATATATTAATTTTAAAAGAGTCTGGTTAGTCTGCTTTGTTGGAGAGATTGCCCCAATGAGACACATGCATTAAATGAGCAGAATGTTATCACACACTGATGCATTAATAGAAAAAATTAATGTTATTTTTGTATACCCCAAACATATATTGATTTGTTTCAACTGCATTTTTGTGCCAAATATTTGAATCTGTTATCTAAGAATAAATTCCATTAAACTGACAGTATAAAACCTCACTATCATCTGTAACTTCCAAAACAGCTAGTACAAAATCCAGTACTAATTTACATGAGGGAATATTAATAAGCATATGCTCTATTAAGTTACTGTAATAATTTGCAATAAAATAGTGAAAATATGATTGAGGATTAGTTGCCATGGTAGCTAAAAAATACCATCTGGTAACAAAATGGAAAATTCGGCTTAGGCAACTGTTAATATGACTACGTAATGGTTCTGACTACTTCTCATTTTTCACCCATCTCCCCAATGGACAACACTCAGCACTCAGGCTATAATGAAGCAAGCAGTTAAATATTCTGTACTATTTAATGAAAAGTATATATAAATATATAGATATCTCTCCCATATATATAAATATATGTATATATATATAAAGATGTAAATACAAATAATGCTAATATGTTTAGATCACATTAAAAGTTGTCCCAATTTGCTAACTTTTAAAAAGATTCGTTTCTTCTGTGTTTATTAAAGCATATACAAATAATAACACATCTAGAAGTTTCATCCAAGACAAAAGCAAAAAAACGACAGTGGTAGAGAAGAATTGAAAACATTCATTGAGTTAACAGAGCATGTTAAAGACGTTTCAATAAAAAGGCCCAAAAAGAACAGAAATATCATTTCCTCATTCATCTTGAACTTTAATCACACAGTGTTCTGTTATCTTCTTATGCTAGAAGAGGTGATATTTTCACCACTTTGCCAATATGACTGGACAGAATGGACAGCAAAGAACCCCAACCCAGACTACTGTCTACTTCAAAGTGTATCTCACACATGCCAGTAATAGGAAGTCTGGAACGTAATGTGCTTCAGATGACAAAAATAAAATGTGGGCTAATTCTTCGGTGAACTAAATGTTTTGTGGTATCCTGGCTTGAAATAAAACTTTGCCAAGAGTTAGCTCAAAATGCCCTATTCTCCCTGGTATGTCCTGGTTGGAAGAAACAACTTGCCATTTTTACAATCAATGAAATGGCTGAAATAATAAACTATTTTTATCTGATATTAACTATACTATGTGATTATTCCTTTACCTAAATAGGAATAAAAAGGTTTATTTGTGACAACTAAATTTTTAAAACATTCCCATTCTAGGGGCACCTGGGTGACTCAGTCAGTTAAGCGTCTTCCTTCGCCTCATGATCTCAGGGGTCATGGAATCCTGGAATCGAACCCTTCTTTGGGCTCCCTGCTCAGTGGGGAGTCTGCTTCTCCCCCCCATTTGCCCCACCCCCACTCATGCTCACAATCTCTCTAATAAATTTTTTTAAAATTTTAAAAAATCTTTTAAAAAATTAAAAAATAATTCCCATTCTATATACTTGCTTTTCCCTCTCTCTTGACAGACTGAATTCAGTGAGGGCAGGGAGTGTATCTTACACTGTGGTACTCCCAGAGCCTTGTACAGTAGCTGGAACACAGTGCATATCCAACAAATACTTGCTGAATTTTAATTAGAAAGTCAAAGTCTTTAGGTCATCATACCAGTAATTAATAGAAGGGTCTCTGAGAATCTGCACTGTAATACCTAACGAGATGTGCAATGACTGACTCCATAGTAATGGCTTTATTGAGTAATTTATGGAAATTTGTGTCATTTTTTATGATAACAAGTATTCTTATCACATATAGATTAAATATCACCAAGCCAAGGTGGATTTTATGCAATTTGCTTATATAATCCACTGATCATAGTCCTCTACTTTTGTACAAGACCTCATCAGCATTACAAATTATTTCCTAGCACTAAAAATATTCACACTGCAGAAACACCAGCAGATTGTATCCATCATTTCATTAATAACATCCAATAAGTCCTTTAGAAAATAATACAGAACTAAAATTGGCTGAGTAGAATTTTACTTAAATATGTACTTAAATAACCACTATATGAAATTAGTTCAGAAATCAATATATTTGAACATATGAGAAATCTAACCACTGGCAATTTTGCTTTGGTTCTTAACTATTTGGAAAACTATTCTCTCAAAGACCTTTGAGAAAGGTCAGAAAACTCCACACTGTAGGATCCAGTACCTTTCTTCTATTGCCCTTCCCTTGGATCTCTGTGAAAAAATTACCATTGATCTGAGAACCTTTTTTCTTTTTTTCAGATTTTTAAAATTTATTTATTTGATAGAATGCAGAGAGTGAGAGAGAGAGAGCACAAGTTGGTGGGGGAGCCACAGGCAGAGGGAGAAGCAGACTCCCTGCTAAGCAGGGAGCCTGATGTGGGGCTCCATCTGATCCCAGGACCCTGGATCATGACCTGAGCCGAAGGCAGATGCTTCACCAACCAAGCCATCCAGGCACCCCAATCTGAGAACCTTTCTGATGGTTTCCACAGCAACACCAAATTCTCCTGCCTGCTTCCTCTCTGAAACCTTCACTCATTTTCTAACAGCTCCAGCCAATTTTCCCCTTTCCTAAATTTACTTCAGCCTTATTCTCAAGAATTAATGTATTTTTGTTCAGTGTTTATGTATCCTATTTCTTAGCTTAATTATTTCAAGTGTTTACTTTGCCGACTAAATTAGAAACTTCCTAAGGTGAGGAACCATGGCTTCTAGTTCTGAATTTATTAATAAATATATAGATTGAGTGTACCATAGCACTTGGCTTGGTACACAGAAGTCAGACAAATATTTTTTATTGTAGATTGATTCATTATCAATGGGCAGCATTTACATAAATGTAAAACACTTCTGCAGGTGATTAAATCTTCAACTCATTTGTAACTACCTTCATGGAAAGATGAACAAATGTTTTGATAAAAAAAAATGTCAGTACAGAAGGAAGAAAATATTTTCTTAACAAATATTTTCATTGGAGATCCTCCTACTGAAAGTGTTTGGTGTAGATGTCTGGTTTTTGTGGCTTTTAACTAATTTATAGACCAGCTTCAGCAGATCTGCACACATGCTGTTATCTATCTATCAGTTCTCTTTATAAAAATTTACAGCTAGTTGTATCTCTCATACTAGGACTCTATAAGTAAGAAGACCATTTCTTATTTCTCTTTCTACTTCCAGTGTCTGACCTGGAGCTTAGAATCCAGGGATTGAGGAAGCACACAATAATATTTGACCAGTGACTTTTTCATTAATTTTATAATCAGCAGAGTGTAGAAAGCCAGGACAGAAAACCTAATAATTAAAGGTGTCTCACTGAGTGCTAAATCCGCATAATTTTTTCTTTCCAAATTTTTGGCTTTTACCCTGTAACACATCCTGTGATTGCATCTGTTTTCAACTCTATGCAGAGTCCTGCTTACAAGGTTTCCTGCTTCATCTCAAGTAAAATTTTTAGTTGGATAAATTAAAAGTTGCTTGTTTATTTCCTCATTACAGCTCTTCATGATAATCCCCAACTTTCATGTCTGGAAAAAAATCTAAAAAAAAAAAATCTAAACTTCTACAAGATCAAGTGATACTTTCCCTAATCATTGCCTGCCACAGGTTTGGTCTCACTGAGGTCTCTAAGAATGCAGCACTAAACAAACACGATTTTCATGTAGTGTGGAGTGCTTTTCTTTTGACTAAAACAGTCTCGCTCCTTTCCTTTTCTACTCTGTATAAGATACAATAGAAAGAGCTGTGGATTGGGAGCCAGAAAACCTAAGTTCTATATCCCTGTCCAAAATCCACTGCATCATTTATCTTTTGTGAGTCTGTTTCCTCATCTGTAAACTAAGGTTCTTAGGTTTTATGCGTGCATCAAATGAGTAAATGTACTTTGTGAACTGTACAATCCTACCTAGAGTGTGATATTACTCATAGAGGAAGCTAACTCTACAAATAAATGTCAACTGAATATAGACCACTGGCCTATACAGAAAACCCCAGCCTTACCTCTGAGAAAGGGAATCTCTTTGAATCATTGTGATTTAGTAACATGTGGTGGGGGTGGGGCAGGGTAGTTAGGGACGGATGGAAAGTTGAAGCTGACTGTCCAAAAGAATAGCACACCACCCAGCTGGAAAAAATAACATTATGCATCATGATGCAGAAGCATTTTGAGCAACTGTCTGACAACCAACATTCTCAATAAAAACAAGTAATTTACTGATAATTTAATCTTTGCATCACGTTAGCCCAAACAGACCTATAGTTAGAACAGTTGGTCCCGAGGGCCATTCCAAGATATGCAATTTAATTAGTTACATTAAATGGATTTAATTTTGTATTGAATTGAAATTGATGCATTAAAGTAACTGAAACATTAAAATGAAGCAATAAAAATAATGTGTTCAAGCATGAGCTATCACAACCTTCCACTCCTGCCCTTTGGACCCCAAACAGACCGCTTTCACCTGCACTTACATCTGCATCTTCGCCTCCTTGCTTCTAGTGTCAAACATATAATAATCCCATCTCCTCTTTGAGACTAACCTCCCTACCTTTACACGCAACGCTGTGCCTTTCAGAATCGTGGTTAGTCTTTATTGCCCTTTCTTTCTGTACCTTCAAGATCTCCCTCTCCCTGGGACACATTCTCTCAGACTATAAACATCCCATTCTGTCATCTGAAAATAAAATAAAGCAAAAATCCTTACTTGACTCTACCTCTTATCCCAACTATGGTCCTGTATTTCTTCATGACTTCACAACTCAGCTTTTTAATGGATAGGGAAAGAAAAATAATAACCTACACTTGCTATCTCTATGACTATTAAATACAGAATTTATAGATAATCAATCAATAAATTGTCTAGAAAATCACATTTCTGGGGCGCCTGGGTGGCTCAGTGGTTAAGCATCTGCCTTCGGCTCAGGTCATGATCCCAGGGTCCTGGGATCGAGCCCCACCTCAGGCTCCCTGCTCCGTGGGAGGCCTGCTTCTTCCACTCCCACTCCCCCTGCTTGTGTTCCTGCTCTCCCTATCTCTCTCTCTGTCAAACAAATAAATAAAATCTTAAGAAAAAAAGAAAATTACATTTTTAATAATGAATGAGATAATTCTACCTTCCCTTCTATGCTCCAAGACATTAAAGTAGCTATAGTTTTCTGCAGTTTTTTGCACTTTTCCTGCAAAACAATGCTGATTAATGCTTCTGAGTATTTCTTCATGTCTTTTTTTCCTAACTGGATGCCATCTCCTCTTGCTCCTCTCTTGTCTCCTTTCTGCTGGTTACCACACATCCATCATTTATGTTTGGGGTCACTTGCTCTCAGAGGTGAGCTGGATAACCCTATGCACTCTTTCTCATTGTATTCATTATAATTGTGTTTTACTTTTTGGCTCATATGTCGACTCCCCTCATTACACATGTCCCTTAAATACTGGATAGTGTGTTAATCATCTTTGTGTCCCTAAAGCCTGACTAAAGTCACTATAAATAAAATAGATAAATTATAAAATTAACTTTTGTTTCTATTCTGTACCCAATTTGTGTGCTTCAGAGTATATATTTTTATGAGGCTTCACACAAAGAGGCACATAAATATAGCTAACCTTTACATAAAAGCTGATTCAACTTTTTTTAAGTTTGCTATTGATATAAAAACTTCAGCAAGATTGAGTAATATAATTAGAAAAGAATCTGATAATTAACTGAGAAAAGCCACTTGATTTTGAATCATCAAAAATATATTTTGCTTTAATTATTAACCACAAACATTTATTGAGTATCTACAATATGCATAGCACTGGAAATGCATTTGATTTTCTGGGTTTGAGAGATGGTCTTTTTTTGTGCATTTTTATTTAAATTCCAGTTAGTTAACATACAGTGTACCATCAGTTTCAGGTGTCCAATTTAGGTGTGTACATCCAACACCCAGTGCCCATCACAACAAGCACTGTCCGTAACACCCATCGCCTATTTAACCCATTGAGAGATGGTCTTTATTCTGAAGGAGCATATGATAAAACTAAAATATCAATGACATTTATTGATAAATGAACTAAAACAATGGACAACACAGAAAAGGTTCTTTCGAGTACCAAAGGTGTCACAGAAAGGGGAAATGCTGTCCTTTAGATGAAAAGAACAAAGACGTCTGGGATCATCAGAAAGTTTTTAAAAGGAGGCACATCAGACCCGATTATGATGTGAAGGACTTGGATGTATGAAAGACAGGATGGGAGGCAGATGAAGGAGATAATGGAGTGAATGCAGGGGAATGACTCTGCTCTGGTGTTCCCTCCTCTCAGACCTTCCCTGACCTCCCATTCCAGCCCTCCACCTCCGAGGCAATATGTGGCAGGAATGTCTTCTGGTGCCCCTAGGATCCTCTGCCTGCCTCCATCTCGGCACAGACCACACAGTATTGTCCTTTATTTTACTTGTGCCCGTTTCATGATTAGCTCCTTGGGGGCAAGGATTAAATGTTTGTTTCTGCAGCAGTCAGTAAAGTGCCTGGTAAACAACAGGTACTCAGTAAATGTTTACTGAAGTAATAAATAAATGAAGGAAGGCAAGTAAGAGCCTCATAGGTGTATAGTGGGACGATCTTCCTCTGTAGAGAAAAGCCAGTCAAAATTACCATCACTTGAGATTAGAGCATTATTTCCTTTAATAGAAAGTAAAAAATTTCAGAATCATCTGAATTAAATTCCAATGTCACTAACACAACTTTATAATGACCTTGGAGGGGGATTTACATTCCCCCCACCAGGAAGTAAATTATTACCAAGTGCTGTAAAAGGACCAAGTAGATCTCATTTATTGAAGAGTACATTTGTCTAGAATCTGACAGTTTTCTCCCACTGGCATCTCTGATTTGAACATGGAGGTGAGCATTTGTGAGTAGTATTTTTTTTATTCTTTTCAGATTTTTAATCCAAATATCTCATGCACCTGAATTAGATACATAGTTATTGTAAAGACATTAAAAAAAAAAAAGGCTGTTCTCTACCCCCAGAATGTCTGGAAGTAAACTTCTAGCAGGACTTGGGAACACAAATGTTTAGAAGACTCAGTCAGTACTACTGAAGGAGGAAAATTGGGAAAAGAAGCACAGAAATGGAGTCTCATTTTCCTGAAGTAAAAGGAGGGCAAGCAGTATGTTATAACAAGTTCTGTGTTTAAGAAATATTAGTGAAATAAATCAAACCTTCTAGATATTCAGAGTAAACATGTACATATCTTCCAAAAAACATAATTGCAAAAAATAATGACTCAAGAATAAGAATAAAATATGGATTGAAAAACAAGTATGACCATCCCATAATCTACTCCTCACATGTAAGCCCATAACCTTTTCATTCTCCTTTTTCTCCTTTTTTTCTTTGTTTAAAGTCTGGATAGACTAGCAGTTTAGTATGTCCAGTCGTCAGGAAAAGCAAACAGTGTCTCTGCCACAAAGACAAGTCCATCAGCTCTAAGGGTGAGAGCCTAGGATACTGCTTAACTCTGACCGCCCGCCTCACCAAAAAATATCCAGAGAACATGGTGTCTTACGGTTGTAATGGTGTAATACAATACATGATACGTTTACACATTTTCTCTGTTGTTGGAAAGTTCGAAATTATCTGAAACCTACCTAATTTGAGGCCATATTACTGTAAATTTTTTTCATAACCTCCTCTTAGAAATTTTGCCTAGCTCTGTCGGTTAAGCGTCTGACTCGATTTCGGCTCAGGTCATGATCCCAGGGATGTGGGACAGAGCCCCATGTCAGGCTCCATGCTGGGCGTGGGGCCTGCTTAAGATTCTCTCTCTCCCTCTCCCTCTGCACCCCCCAAAAGAAAGAACTTTTGCCTAGAAATTTTGTCTCCTTTTAGAAACTTCTCTAGAAACTTTGCTGTAAAGCCATTCACTGAAAAGCAGATCATTTTCCGAAGTTATATATTGGAAGTTGTATTCCTGAATGAACGAGAGTTGGGTCAATAACTAGAAACCTGGATAAAAATTTCAAATACTTTTAAAAGTACAGAAACGCATTATCTACAGAGATTATGCATGATTCCTCAATCTACCAAAAGTGTACATGAGATTCTTCACAGGAGTATAGCACAAATCTAGCCTATGTGGAGTAAAGTTTCTGTAATCCTTCTATAATCACAGACTTTCAGAGCAGGAAGAACTGCTCTGGATAATATATCACAAGTTTCACAAAAAAAAGAAAAAGAAACTGAAGGCCAGAGAATTTAAGTCACTTCCACAAAATCACCCAGTTAGTTCATGATAGAACTGCAATTAGAATGCAGATTTCCTGTCCTGGTCCAGTTTTAATCTAGAAGCTTTTCTTTAAAATTATTTCAACAATTTATTCATGAAAGAAAGTAACAGTCTATTTAGTTGAAGCCCTCATCTCTTTAACTGCATGTTTCTCTCCGTACAAGTAGAGAGTCTTAAAATATACCGGAAAGTAGACAGGCCTGAGGGATGATGGAACCTTTGTCTAAACACTTGGCTCATATTGCTGTGGATATTTGTCACCAGTTTAAACTTTTAGCTCAAAGTCACCTTCTGACCTTGGGAAAAGGGATACCATGCTACAAACAGACCCTCAGAGCTTCACTCTGATTTTGAGACAGGCTTCCTGATGAGAGATGAATAGGGGAAAAGTAATGATAATAGTGGATTCAGCCGTCTGCCAGGAAGCTGTTTTTGCTTGTGGAGAGACTACAGTCCAGTTATATCACAAAAATCATGTTTTCTTTTTCTGTTTGTTCTGTTTATCCTCTAGTCAAAGCCTCTGTTCTAATTTTTTCCTATTTAATTCCTATTTGGGGGCTTTGGGATGTTCCTAGATAGTTATATAAGAAGGTATTTTACTTTCCTCAATTCAAGGTTTAAAAAAACACCCTAACTTGCTTTCTTTCATGTCAATGGAGAGTCTTATATTCCTTTGGATCACTAACATTATTATTTACTTAAAAGAAAACATTTAGTTTGCATTCAGCTAACTGTTCCTCACAGTAAAGGCATGCTAAGATAATAACACTACCCCTATATTGGCCTTTATAGGTATCAGGATTTCCACACATATTATGACTTCTTTATTTTGTACCTGTAAGATAATAAAATAAAAAGTATTATCCCTATTTTATAAATGAGGAAATTAAGGCTCCAGAACATTGTATTTATAAGGAATTTATAAGGAAGGAGTCTCACTTTATTCTAGTCATCTGCTCCTGGCTAGTGCTCTCTAAGTCCTATTGCCATGTTGAGTTAGTAGAAGCTGAGTGAGCTCACACACACACAGCGCCTTACTCTCCACTGACCACCCAGGTGGAGGCACATGCCATACCTCACAAAAACATTGCCCAGGGCTTAAATAAGTCTGCCTTGACATCAGTAAAATATGAGGTGGGTAAACAGAAGTTTTATATATGAAGTAGAGTTTCACTTTTCTTAAACAACTCTACCTGAACCAAATGTGCAAACAGTTGCTAAAATCATTATATTAGAAAAAAAGAATAAAATTAAATGAGTAAATGTACTGCCAAGTTGGTGAAATGCATCCTAATACCAAAGTATAACTTTCAGGGGTTTTGCTTGTTTGCTTTTCCTAACTTGCTTTGTGAATAATCAAGAGTTGGGCAGAGGCCTGGCTCAAGGAAAAAACATGAGATAAATAAAAATTATTTATTGCCATTTCAAACCTCCCAATTATACCTCTCCCTCCTAACCTCCCATTCTACCCCTCATGCCTAGAAGTCACTGCTCCCCCATTCTTCCTCCTATTACACCTAGTAACTTGGAGTGGATTGATAGAAATCATTTCAGTTATGGAGAAATAAGTCTGCAATTGCCTAATCAGGGAATCCATCCTAAGTATTAATAATATCTGCTTTTCTTTAGTGACTTTAAAGTGCCAAGAATTTTGACTCAATTCTTTAACATACAGATGAAAAAACTGAGTTTCAAAGATGAGTAACCTGCTCAAGGTCACACGATTGCAAATGGCAAAATCAGGACTCAAATGTGAGACTCCAAAGACCCATGCTTTATTAACTACTTATGGAAAGTAAGTGGAAGAAGTTTGAAATGTAGAAATTGCTAACTGTTAAAGGCCCTAAGTATTGAAAAATGTTAATAGTTGGGAACTGAGGTAATTTCCTAGAATAAAAAAAAAAACTCACTATGAAACAATGACCTGTTGTTCTTTCTGTCCATAGGCCCGATTGACAGTATATATGCTGTTGGCTCAAAAAAAAAAAAAAGAGAGGGAGAGAGATAGTATCATGGTAGTGTCTATCTATTTCTTTATTCTAAAATGGCTATGTTTTAGGTAGATGGGGTAAAAAAATATAGAAATTAAAGAACAAAAATTAAGAGATGTCACAAACTTCCTCAACCTCTTTGAAATTCTCTAAATAAATCTCACAAGACATGATATGGGTACAATCATGAAGTCTCACATTAGCTTGGTGCCTTACATTTTATTGTATTACAATGATGCTAATTGGCACCCTTGCATACCCACAGAGAACCCATCTTTCCATGCACTTATGCCTTCCATATGATGCACTACCACAGGGTTCTATCCTAAAGAAACTCAAAAGTCCTCTTCAGAAATAGTGGGAATGTGGTAGGCAAATTTCCATTTTGATTATACGTAGGCAACTTCTAGTTTCAATTAGAATGGATCTGAAATGATTCTAATGTCTTGACTGTGGAACCCTCCATGGGCAAGTACAGAATGTCCGTGACAGCCATGTTTCATCCGCCTAAAGCGTGAACCGCAGAGTCGACCTGATAGTAGGTTTTCACCCAGGGCCACGATGTCTGCTGAGTCTGATGGCCACAGAATAGTGGAAAAAAGATTGCAAAAGGCAAATTACCACATAATTGGCTCTCATTGTAAGGGAGTAATACTATTAAAACTGTGCATTAGAATAGTAACTATAGTAACTATAGGGAGCACGTGTTGTATATTAGTTTCTCATGGAATAGGAAAGAAGAGGATACCAAACAGTTAAGTTTTGATAGGAGGTCAGGCTCCAAGGAAAAGTCTGTAATTTGAAGCAAAATTTGGGAAGGTGACATCCAGGTGGAGCTGCAGTGGGAGACCCTGATTCTCATGCAGAATTCTCAATGCTTTCCCTTCAAACAGAAAGGATCTTGAAAGCATATTTTCCTAAAACAAAACAAAATAAAATTCATCTATTTTAAAACTGTTTTTCTAGAACTGAACCTGCTCAGGACTCTGTAACATTGCATCCATGGAACAGATGTAGAAGGAATACAAGGTAGCTCAGGTAAGTGTAACTTTGGCAAGTTTATGAAACATACTTATTTATATGCTGAATATGCCAAAATATAATTTAAAAATACTAGCTTAATTTTCATAAAAATACTAATTTAATTTTATTTCATCCTCCTCCCTGTATCCAAACACAAGCACTGCCAATGGAACTTTGAATGTATTCACTGGTTAATCTCTATAGCACTAATTCTGTTTCATTTTTGTCTCATTCTCTACATAATTACCCCACTTTTTTTTTAAGTAAAATAAACAGATTGTAAGAAGACTGAAATCTTTCCAGGCTAATGAGAACTCCATTTGTTCAGGAATTTATTAGTTGTTTCTCAGCAAAATGCAGTTCAGTTTTACTATGCTTAAGGGAGAAAAATAAAAGCACAAATACATGCCTAATCAAATCAGTAGATGTCAAGATTTGAGGGGAAATAGGAAGTGGTTAGAGAAAGAAGTGATATTTTTTATGAACACTCAGAAAGACATAACATTTGTTAGCTCCTTAAGGCTTGAACATAAGATCCCTGAGGAAATGTTCAGTTGTTCCTCCTTCAAGGGCCCAAGTCTTTTTTGTTTGTTTGTTTGTTTGTTTGTTTTAAGTACAAATTTGTGTAAAAGAAAATATTTATATCAGAATCACTCATTTGCCTTGGAATGACCAGTATCCTTCTGCCTTCTCAAAATAAAGTATAAACCTTCCTTATAAAGCTTTAGAGGTTTTGTGTTTATAGCCAAAGACCAGAAAATGAGGAACTTCTTTTGCAGTTCATCTTCTATGGTAAGCAGTTAACCTTACTGTCCACCAGTCCATCCTACCAGAAATTCTAGCTCAAAAATTAGCAATAACAGGGACACCTGGGTGGCTCAGTCAGTTAAGCGTCTGCCTTCGGCTCAGGTCATGAGCCCAGGGTGCTGGGATCAAGTCCCGCTTTGGGCTCCTTGCTCAGCGGGGAGCCTGCTTCTCCCTCTGCCTGCCGCTTTCCCCTGCTTGTGTGCACTCTCTCTCTCTGACAAATAAATAAAATATTTTTTAAAAATTAGCAATAACATGAGAAAGATGATTTCTTTTTTTTTTTTTTTAAAGATTTTATTTATTTGCGAGAGAGAGAATGAGAGACAGAGAGCATGAGAGGGAGGAGGGTCAGAGGGAGAAGCAGACTCCCTGCTGAGCAGGGAGCCCGATGCGGGACTCGATCCCAGGACTCCGGGATCATGACCCGAGCCAAAGGCAGTTGCTTACCCAACTGAGCCACCCAGGCGCCCCAAGATGATTTCTGAATTAAACTGTAATTTAATTATTTCTTCAATATAAAGCTCTGCAAAGAATGAGAGGAAAATGGCTTAAAAATAACTTCAAACTAGCGTAAAGGAATCTGATAGATTCTTCTTCCTCAGGAGGAAATAATAAGCATATGACTGCTATTTAAGATAAATGAAAATATTAAATCTCTATAAATGAATTTATTTGCAATGGAACCCATCCATATTTTTAGAATTCCATGATGAAAAAATCTGAAACTGATGGCCACAGAACCAACATACTGAATAATACAAATTTAATTAAAAGAATTATTAGCTACAAATAACCTGGTAAGTTTCCACATGCATACCTCCCTTCTAAGTCAAACCCATCATTTTGTTTAAGTTTAAAAAACTGAGAAGAAACAAAAGTGCAGCAAAGTAAGGAAAGTGTGAGTGAGTGTGAATCATGTGCCTACTTCCTACACCAGTTTCTGCTTTCTGGAGTAATCCTCCCAAAAATCTCCTGGGAGTAAAAGGAGTGAAGAAACCAGCAGCCTTTGGAAAATGAAGAGGCTTGCTGAACAGTCTGGGAAAAGATGGTCACCCCCATGACTGCATCCAAATAGTCCTGGGAGCTGCCTTGTAAATCCCTGTGTCGTGAAGCAATTCCTCTCATTCCAAATGCAACCCAGGGCAATGCAGTGAGGAAAATAAGCTTCCAATTTTGAATAGAGACTTTTATGACTATCATATTTTCAGAAAATAAACTCTGAAACAGACATAGCTGGTAGACAGGCATGAGGTAGCACTGGGACATGGAAGGAAACGTGGTTGGCTTGCTCACACACTGGAAACCATTGCAGAGAATGAAATGTGTGTGTGGGGTGTGAAATGGGAGAGGTGGGGTGATGCTTCAAACCACATGGCCTTGAGACGGTCTCCAATGGAAAGATGTTTTTGTTTCTTTTGTTATTTCCCATAGTAAACCTACACAAGGAGCCAATACAATAAAACTCTACTGTTTGAAGAGTAACATTTTAAAATGGGTTTAAAATATAGCCCAGTTAGAAATTAGTTACATATTTTGATGTATTATCAAAATGACCATAATACAATGGTAGGTAAAATTTGCATTTTAAGTTTTACACTAGGCTTTCATCTCTTTGAGAGCAAAAGTTGTTTCTTTTATTTTTCCATAATATCTAATATTTTCATTCTCATAATCACCTAATAAGCATTTATTGTTATTGCTGTATTATTAAATAGTAATGGAATAATAGTATCAACTATCATCTAATGAGTTCCTGCTATTTGTCAGGATCTATACTACATAGGTGGTTTATATACATGATGGTCTTCATAATAATTATTTGAGGTAAATATTATTATTCCAATTTTGTAGATGAAGAAACTAAGAAATAGAGAAATAAAAAATATTGCTCAAGATTATGCAAATTTGCAAAAATTGAGTTTGAAGTAAGTGTGCTAGTACTTGAATAAATGGTGGAAAATTTTTTTTTAGATTTTCAAGAATAATATTCAATTGGTATAAATGCATGGAATAACTATCATGTACCTAATACATAAAATGAATTCATAACATGGAGTGGAATCTGGAAAGCAGAGGTAAGAAAAGAAGGAAAAGTGCATGTGTGTATATGCAGTGGGAGTTGGGAACTACAAGCAATTTCTTATTTTGAGGCAGAGAGTGACAGCTGATCTGACTAAAATTCTAGAAATGAGCCAGATCATAGAAGGTCTTGTATGCCATGCTTAGGAGCCCTGAACATTATTCTTTATGGGAGTCAGCAGAAGGTTATAGGGCTGGTAATGATGTGAGCAGATTTTAGTTTTATATCACAGTGGCAACAGATGGGGTCTATATACCTGTGAGTGGGAAGTGGCCACATACGAGGCACGGCAGGGAATTTAAATGTTATTGCAATAATCCAGGGATTTGATGTGGGCCTGAACCAAGGCATTTGTAGAAGAGAGGGAGAAGAGGTATATTTGGGAAGTATTTAGCAGATAGAATGGTAAAATTTAGTAACTGATCAGAAAATATGCCACTAAGGTTTGTATCTGTGATGACTGAAATCAGACTGTAATATCACTTTCTGTGTCTCATTTAAGTGTTCTAAAATTACCTTCAGGTAAAGTTCCCAAATGATCTGCCTAAGAGTACCATCAGACTGACAGGAGTGTACATTTTCCCAATTTTAGATGAGGACCCAAAGGTTTAGTGAGGCTAAAACATTCTTTGCAGGTTGCAAAACTGCTAAATAGCAGAGCAAAACCAGGTGTCTTCCCAGTGATTACTTGACTGGGCTTACTTTCCTTACTAAAGTATGTATACTACAATAAGGCTATGACACTTATGATGCAAGCAACATTTCCACTGAGAATATATTTGTTGTCTCTTGAAACTGAATTATAAATTCTGATTGAGCAGACACCCAAAAAAGAAAAAAAAAGAGAGAGAGAGAGAGAAAAGAACTGTGAGGTGTCTTTTCTCCTTCCCAGGAGAAACTTAAAAAAGAAAAGCATGTAAACATTTTTGAGTTTGAACATTATACCACAGAGCTACAGGGACAAGGTTCCATTAATTTATTAATATTAATTCATTAATATTGTTAACATTGCTACCTTCTATGTAAAAGGCATGTGGATAAGAAGAATCTTGCACTATTGTGATTTCTCTTATACACTGTTCCTTAGTGAATATATTCAGTATAAGATGAAAACACCTTGATTTCTTCTGAAGGGCTTAGTTTAGAACATATCAATAAAATATATAAAAACACTATAGTTGCCAATGTGGCCACAGTTTTAAGGCAAATTTTCCATATGAGAGTCTGCCCCCTCCAGCAAATGCCAAAAGTAGATACTTTTAAAAATATTGACTATCATGACTCAACAGTCTTACAGGAAATTTAGATGAAATCCACATGGAAAGAAATTAAGAGAAAAACTGAATTGTCAATATCTTCCCAACTCCATTGTTTTATATAAACTTGCACAACTTGCCCAAATTTATACAATGAATCAATTAATAACTAACAATTTTAGTCTCTTCCCCTACCATTACTACATCTCTCATATGTAAATCTAAATTTTTTAATGTTGTGATCTCAGAGCAAAAAATGGTAGATCAAAAAATGGCTGACATTTAAACATTTTATAAATGTGATAAAAGGCCAAGTGATGATGTATGGACTGTCCTTCAAGTAGGAGCACATTGTTTGATTAAATAGATTTCTTTCTGTGACCATAGATTAACATGATTCCAATCTTGTAAGTCCAAGCTCCTCAAAACAAAGCTTTCTCTTTCTGTTTCTACCTCATTTCCAGCATTATGTGCATTTCTGGAATGATCAACACAATGAATTGTAGGTCTGCAGTGACAGTGCTAAAAGTATGAAGAACAGGAAGTAAAAGAGAGAAAAAGAAATATATTCACCTGAAAATATATTTTAAAAACATGTGCCCACTGTATAGTAGAATGATTTACCTAAGCTCCTATGAAGAGGATTTGGGCATCAAGTTATTTTTCCAGAATTGACAGTGAATTTGCAATGGTTTATCTATAAACTTAATTAGGCAGACTTGTAACTGAAAGGAATAACTGGAGTAGCAAGTTACTACCAAGTCACAGTTGTGTAGTCTTGGAACAAGAAGCCAACTGGTCTACATCAAGATCAAAAGAGTCTTAGGCAGAGATGTAATACAGTGGTTAACTAACATGAATCAGAATCACCTAGAGAGCTTCCCAAATTCCATCCAAACCTACTAAATCAGGGTATTTGGAAAGGAGAGGAGCCTAGAATCTATATTGGTAACAAGCTCTTCAGATGATCATACAGCCAGCTCAACATGGATCTGTGGATTGTTTACCTACTAACCTAAAGAGTCATGGTCAAAGCATATGTTGTATTTGTCAATATAAAAAAATTATCTGTATCAAAGCACATGGATGACAGTCTGTTGAGCGTGGCTGACTCTTGGTTTTGGCCCAGGTGGTGATCTCAGGATCTTGAGATTGAGCCTCCCATCAGGCTCTGAAGCTCAGTCCCAAATTTGCTTAAAAGACTCTCTACCCCCCTTCCTCTGCCCCTCCACCATGCTCTCCCCTCTCTTTCTCTCTCTTTCAAATAAATAAATCTAAAAAAATTATCTTTTATCTCTTCATCTACAGTCTACATATACATAGAGAGATATACTTTTCAAAGTAAAGCCTCATTTTAGTTTGAATAGAAGTTATAGGTACTTCTAAATTTATCTGGAAAGAATTAGGAAGCAAAGAATAAATGCCATCCAATGTTCTTGGCTTATATACTACTCAGAAATGAACAATAACCAGGGTAGATCTAATCACACAACTATATCCTGCCCATTGAAACTAGAAGATTGTTCCACTTAAAGTGGCTGACACTCATTGTGGTTGGGATTATAGTTGCTTCCTAACAGCTATTGTCTCTTTTATATCCTTCATAACATAACTCCATTCAGTAGAGTACATAGCTAGTGCTACCTAGCTAAAAGACTACATTTCCTAGCCAGCCTTGTAGCTTTGTGTGACTATGTGAGTAAATTTCAGCCACTATAAGTAAGTTGAAATGGAATGAAGACCTAATTATCTCCATGAAAAAAGAATCACCACCTTTGTCTCTCATCCTCTATCCGGATGCCTGGAAAGTAAATGTAATGGCTGCAACTCCAGCAGCCATCTAGGAGTGTAACTTCAAGGATTATACCCTAGGGATATAAGAGTAGAGAACTAGAAAGAGATTGAGACTTTGGTGACTTTGTAGAGCTAATATACCAGCTTTTCATTACTTAACTAAAAGCTTCTTTTAAAAAGAGGAAAAAAATACATTTTTTTAAACTATTGCATTCTGCTAGATGCAGCTGAACCTAGATTAAAACGTCCATGATAAAAGAAAAGTTTGCATGTCCTACATGATCCAAAGTATCTATTTCAATAGTAATGTGTTTAAAACAATTTATGAGTGATCAAGTATCTTAAGCTATGTATTCATACTCTCTACTTCCTTTAAAATGATCTGATCCAAGTAATACTGAGCAATAAGCATTTGTTTCTTCAAATTTGTATTTTCACGATGAGATAAATGGCAGATATAGCATAATAAAATACAAGAGACCATGATATAAAAAGGACTGTGAGCCCCTCATCTCTTAGTAATCAGAAGCTGGGTTGGGTCCAGGATATCACTGTAGAGTTGCAACAAGAGGGTTGCAAATTTATGGTCCATGAGCCAAACTTGGCACTCAAATATTGCATTTGGCTTATGCAATGCTTTCTGAAAATGTTAATTTTGAATGCCTTGAAGTGGACATGCATCTTCAGTTCTCCACAGGCCCATCATTCCCTATTGATGTACACTCATTTACTTCACTTATTTATGCTACCTGCCTGGCCTCTGAAAATAAAATGGTACATTTCTGCACCTTCCCTTCTCTCTGTTACTTCTCTGTTGTTGAAATCAGTGATTCATACCCCTTGATTCATACCCCTTCATACCAAAGATGATTTTCTAAGATTAAGTCTGTCCATTTCTAATAGCAAGAGTGCATATAACTCACTAGGTGTTAGAACTTTGTTTAGGAATGTAAAAATTACTACAAATGCACTAGTATTTTCTTCTACAAAAAACAAATGGGAAGTCTTTTAAAGCACCCCACCACCACATCACAAACACACATACCCAAAAACTCATGAAAAGCTGATTTTGCCATCTTAACTCTGATTCTGGTTACTTAACAGTTTCAACTAAAGTTAGCCCAACTTCCTTTCAGTTTTTAGGAATTTATTTTATTTTATTTTTTCAGTTCTTAGGAATTTAAAAAACCAATTCAGTTCTTAGAATTTACTAACAAGTAGCAATGTTTGGGCCTAAAAGGCCTAAAACTTGATTTACTTACTTTTATCTCATCATTCATAAGTATTTCTATCAAGCAGGCACTATGCTTATGTTTACATTTCTGGTAAATAACCACAGTCAAATAGATGAAAAATATGAAAGTTTGTAAATATCCACTTACATGTGATAACACGTCTCTCCATTTCAAAGGGGACATATTTGTACGCAAAGTCAATACCACATTATATGACTTAGTTATAACTAAAATTTGACATACTTGTTTTGCATGTGTACCTTAGATATTTCTTTAGTTTCAAGCATGTACCTGAACTTACTCTTCCCCAAACTTAAAATCATGTGGAGTTTCAAAATTCTGACTTGTTTATTAAGCTTGTGTCAAGCCTGAACAGGGGATATAAAGTATTGCCAAGTATCCATTCAATATAACTGAAACCAAAATAAGTTACGAAACTCTGAGTATACTGGATTCCTGAATTCTTTTCTAGATTACCTTTAATTAGGGCCATACTACTTTCTTTTGCTATTGAATTTTTATCACATATACTCTCCTAGGTCAAGTAATAAAACAGAGGAAATTATTTTTTGCAATGTGAATGCAAGGAATTATACTTTTTTCTGTAAAATCTGATATTTGGGATTCCAGTTGCTGTGCTGTTTGGTTATATTGGGGGAAGAGAGGTTGGTATGGAGATGGGGACAGTTTTGCACCTAATAACAAATTTCTAACTTTTATGTAAATTAATACTAAGAAAAATTAAGCTCTCCTTATTTTTCAGAAACACCTACAGAGTAATTACAACTATTTGGGTAAGTCTGTTAACATATAGCCTATTCCATATACCTTATGAAACACTCCTTTTGTTTATTCACATGTTCAATTATTTCCACACTTTATAAAAGTAAGTTATCTATTTTAAAATATACTAACAAGGAACGTTGTGTTAATTAGGTTTTAAATTAAAGTTGTTGATTGTTTTGGTGGGTGAGTGGAGTGAACTGTCCCTTTTATAATTAGATTTGCTATTTCTATTGTAATTTTTCTGTGTTTTCTCTCTCCCCTTTCCTGACTTCTACTTCCCAATTATTTTCCCCACCCTTCCAAACAACGGATGTTGTTCACACCATTACAAAAAAACTCAAGAGTTTTACCTTTTGTCAATTGCCTTGTTTTTGAAAACATAAAAAGTAACATAAAAAGTTCCAAGATTTTAGAAAGTGCCCCCTCTATGGGACTCTGGACAGATTGTTGGGTATTCATCTCACATTTTTATTTTCACTCTGAAAATTATTCTTAGAACCTGTGGCCTCTAGATTAATTTTATGATCATCTTCAGAGCAAAAAGACTCAGTAGTAGGTATTAAAAAATATATACATACATATATGCATATGTCTGCATATTTACATATACACAAAAGTATATATGAAAGACAATAACAGAAAAGTTTAAATGTGCTAAGTTTTAAAAACTTGAGTTTGATGTTAAATAGTTATGAAAATCTATAATGGCCTATTATGAAAAAGAACATGTCTGGAGAATAAGGATTTAATAATCAGTGGAACCAAATTAAGTATTTTCTTATATTCTATAGGAGCCAGGTATTTTTGCTTAACTATACCATACAACCCAACCTCACATGAGCAAATTGCATAGGAAAAAAAAAAAAGTTGGTAACCAGGCAAGGTTCATCTTAAAATAGGAAAAAAAAAAAAAAGGAAAAGAAACTTGCGTCTAAAGGATAATGCCCATGCAAATGCTCCATGATAAATACATTCTATATATAAGGCATGCTGATTTGCTGCCTTCCGCCATCCAGCAGGGAACCACCACTGTCCTGATAATCAAGTCAGTAGGGTGGGAAAATACCACTGTTTAAGAAATCTGGCTTCTATCAGCCTCTGTCACGGAGAAGTAAAGGAGACTGGCTCTCAGTAAGCAAAAGTGGTTTTAACATCACAAATGAAAATGGGAAAGAAGTAAAAGTCTGTAAAGAGAGAAGAACAAGGAGCCAAAGACAAAGAAAAATCAGTTATCAGAGTGGCTGCAGAGGTTTTTCTAAACAAAGAATTGTATGAAGCAGCTGAAGTTCAGTACAAAAAAGACTCCACCCTACCCAGCTTCTGCTGCGACTTTTCCTCGCTCTGAAAACTCCAGCCCACAGAACAGAACTCCTCTGACTTAAAGTGCCTTTAGTGCTCCGTTTTAAGCACTCTTCTTTTAAACGTCCCACTCTCCACATTCAGGCAAAAGGACTTATCCTAGACTCTCCCAGAAATATTCAGTAGTATACTCTGCCCCATGGCCGATGTAGAAGCTCCAGATTTACAAACAGCCTGACTGTCTTCAGATCCATTTCCCAGGTGCAAATCTGTCAGCCCCCTTCTCAGCTTCAAACCAGAGCTTCCTCTTCATGCTCTTCCTTCCCGAGGCTTAACATTCCACCTATTTCCCAAACCGTGCAAGAAACACCACAAGCAAAGCAAACGGCAAACTCACCATCCTCGCCTTCTTCCTGGGCTTTTATTGAGACAAACTGCCCTAATAAAACAGTCAGAATGAGGAGAGGTCTTGCTTCCACCCAGTTTGCCATCATGTCTAAATATTAGACATGTGGGTCCTCCTGGGAGTGAAAAGTAGATTCTAAGGTTATTGTAGCACCATGAAGTCAGCTGCAGGCTCTTTCAGCACCAGCCCCGGGGCAGCCTTTGCAAACCCCCTTTTTCAGCACCAGCTCCAGCACAGTCTGAGAAAACTTTTTTCAAGCGATGCAGCTTTAAATAGGAAGAATGCTGCCTCCACTTCTTTTCCTGCCCCTTTTCAGCTTGTTCAGGCTCATAACCATCCAGTGTCTGCCAAGCAACGGTCTGATTGATGGTAAACAACCAAATCAGAACACGCGCCTCCTCTGTGCCTTGAACTGTCCCTTCTTCATTTATGTTTTAAACATAAATGGGGGCTTAATCACAGAAACAAACGTTTATTTCTCTTTCTTTTTTTTCTTTTCTTCTTCTTCTTTTTTTTTTTTAAGACAGACTGTTAGAAGAAAATAGTCCTATTCTCCCCTCCCTAATCCTTCCCCCAGACACACCCCTTCACTTTTTCCCTATAAGCTGAAAAAGACATTAGGGAGGAAATACAGCCTTTTAGCCTAGTTTTTGGAGTCTAGATAATCCAGGACTCTCGTCCACCTTAAACTTGCAAAGGATCAAATTTTAACCCTTTCTTTTTACTGAAGAGGAAGTATTCTTGTCTCCCTGCCAGATTCTGTTTCTTTGCCCAGATTTTGTAAGGGGACCATTAAAACTGTGTCCAATTCAAGTCCAGGTGAAGAGACTGTTTCAGACAAATTTGTGATGCGTCATACTTTAAGATTATCTCCAGATTTCTCCACATCTCTTGTTTAGGGGAACACATCTGCAGGTCCCTCCTGTCCCAGAAAGTTTTATTCTGTTGAAAACTAGTTTACTATGTTCCCGTAAAGGGATGGGAAGTATACCGCATTTGGACGCAGAAAGTCTCGCTTCAAACAACAACTCTGCCACTTACCAATTTCATAAACACAAACTCCTTTATCTCTGCGCACTCCTATTTTCTCATTTGAGAAAAGGGCTTTGCCCTAACCAGTGTACAGGGTTTAGTGACACTAAAATGAGTAATGTATTATTAACTAAGTTCCAAATTACGAAGAGCTACATAAGAGTAGATGGTGGTGTTATTATTCCTACACCAGTTTTTCAGGGACTGTGGCAGTTCCAGTGACACATGCTATTTAACAGCAATATTCATAAATATTGGGGCCACTTCTCATGCTTGCCAAGATCTTAATGACCTCAGAATGTTCTACATAATCTAATACATTTGCTACCTTGACTCCACCTAGAATGGCTATGCTATATAATACAGGTGAGTCAACGGTCTATAGTAACTCAGCAGTGATCAGGCACCTTGCACTGTGCTAAGCAGTGGGAGACAATGACCCAAAAGAAGTGAAAGCCATGCCCGTTGCCTTTAAGGAACACATGTAGATGCTAAAAATGCTAAAAAAAAAATAAATTTACATGAAACAAAGAAATATAAGCTGAAGCATATAAATATGTGTGGGTGCATTAACCCCAGGAGGAATTCCGAGAAAGGAGAGATTATAGGGCACGATTAGGTAAGTAATGCCCTGTCACTTTTTGTAGAAGAAACCCAAGAACCTCTGATTTTTAGCTTGGAGCTAGAATCTCTGGAGAAATATTCCAGAGGGGGTCAACTTTACAAGCAGCTCTAACGCTGCACTTCTCAGTTTAATTTTTCATTTTTATAAGAAAGATTAAAAACACAATTCAACCTCTCACGGTTCCCTCCAGTTTCAGCCTCTTCTTCCTATCAAACCAAAAGCATATGGTGTGACAGGGACATAGTAAATATTTTCAGGACAGCTGTGATAAATTAGCTCGTCTTTGTGAGCTGTGTGACTTGGGCTTTTCCTCTGTGATCGGCTTCAGGATCCTACATTACAACTTGGAAAAAGAGTAAAACGTACACAGGTGTTGACCAGGTGTGTTGGTTGCATTCAGTATAGAGGACTCAACCATTTCTTAGTCCTTGAAGAACTGATTCTAGGCCTCGGTGCTTAAGTGGGGAGCTCAGAAATCCATCACAATTTCAAGGAAGCCCCTCCCAAGTGTACATATTATAATAATACATGCCTCCTGGGTAAGTTTGTACCAAATCGACTTTCACAGCAACCTTGAAAGTTATTTATTATTTTTCTTAAATCATATATAAGGATTTATGGTTCAAAGAAGTTTACCTGCTCAAGTTTGCTCAGCTACTAAGTGGTAGACTTAGGGTTCTATTTCAGAAATATCTGACTCCAAAGTGAGTATTCTCACTTCTTCCTAGCTCTTAGATCAGTCTGACACCAATATTTCCAGTTTCCAAAGAAAAGATGTCTCAGCACCTTCAGGGTCGGTCCTTCCCTCTGTACTCTTTATCCTATCCCTTCACGTCTCCTTCAGGACATTATTCTGTGTCCTTCTCTCTATCCTCACAAAAAGAAACAAAAACCCCCCAAAGATTTCCCCTAACTACTCATCTTCTATAGTCTCCTTTTTTCCTTCTACTTCCTCACCACCCAGTTATACTTTACCATCCTCATTAGAATATCATCACCAGCACTGCAAGACACATCAATATCTCTTTGTTGATAAACCCAAGACCTTTTGTCTTTTCTCCCTGTAGTATTTGGTACTCTGACTACTCCCTTCTTCTGAAACTCACCTTCCTCCCAAGACTCCCTGGTCCCACATACTTCTCTTATATGCCCTGCTTTTTTGGTCAAACTTCCTTTTCTAATTCCTTTCAGAGAGTTATTGTGCTTTCCAGCATTGTCCTATCAGCATTTTACCCTCCTTGCCCATTCTCTTGGGCTATTTTAACTATTAGATCCCTGGACTTTATTTCCATTTACATGCTAATGATTTCCAGTCAAGACTTTCCTCTTCAGTTGTAGATCTGCAGACTTGTATTTCTAAGTGTCTGCATTGAACACCTTTCTCTGCACAAGTCCATGAAACTCAGAGGCCAAAATGAAACCATTATCTCTCATTGTTCTTTATACCCATTAACATTGTCACCATTATTCTAGTCCCAAAGATCAGGAACATAGAAAGACACCCTTTCTTTTCCCTCAACCTACATCCAACTGATGGCCAAGTCTTGTTGATTTTGTTATGCATTTCTTCACTCGTTTATTTCTCCTTTCTTAAAAAACTAAATTAACTCCCAAGTACTTACAAAATAAAGTTATATGATATTTTAAAAGAAGAAGAAGGGGAAGAGGAGATGGGGGAGGGGAGGGGAGAGGGGAAGAGGAAAATGCCTATTTCTTGGTTTCCATTTCTTTCTGCTTTCCTCTTTTGGCTTCAGCCATTGGAAACACAGATTTTTCCCAGGCATATAAGCAGTTTCACACCTCGGAATTTTGCTCAGGCTCTGACCTTTGCCTGAAACAACAATTTCCCTGGTATAATTCAGTCCCTTATTCAACAAGATTTGTTGAATGCCTATTATTTGCCAGGTTCTACTCAAGGATCTAAGGATATATCTGTGAACAACACAAACGAGGTCCCTGATGCTGTGGAGCTTACAACCTTGAGTGGAAAAACAGCAATAAATAAGTGAGCAAATATGCAAACAGGTAATTTCAGACAATGATATGCTATGAAGGAAATAAATAGTGTGTTGTTTTAGAGTTGTTCAGAAGTTGGTGGTAGGAAGAATGCTGCAGACTAGGGCCATCAGGGCAGACCCACTGAAAGAGGTAACAGTGAATCTGAGACCTAAAATTTGAAAAAGTATCTATCCCCAGAGAACTGGGAGAAAATGGCATTCCAAGCAGGAACAGCAAGTGTAAGTGGCCTGAAATGATATATTACCTTTCTATGGCTGCCATAAAAATCCTCACAAACTTAGTCATTTAAAATAGTATAATGTAATACCTTACAGTTCTGTGAGTCACAAGTCTGTGTCTCACTGGGCTAAAATCAAGGTGTCAGCAGGCCTGCATTCCTTTATGGGTCTAGGGGAGAATCTATTTCTTTGCCTTTTTAAACTTCTAGGGGTCACTCACATTCTCACAGCCTCTTTCTCCATTTCAAAGCCAGCAACCCAGTATCACACTGACACTTTTTTTGTGGCCACATCTCTTTCTCTGACCACAGGCAAGAAAGGTTCTCTGCGTTTAAGGACACAGTGTGACTGTACTGGTCCCACCTGTCTAATCCAGGATAATTTCTCCCATCTCAAGATCTTTAATCACATCTGCAAAATCCCTTTTGACATGAAAAGTACACAGTTTCCGAAGATTAAAACATGGACATCTTTGAAAGGCCATTATTCCCCTTTCCATATATGGGAATA
This sequence comes from Leptonychotes weddellii, assembly GCF_054177405.1. Lineage (NCBI taxonomy): Eukaryota > Metazoa > Chordata > Mammalia > Carnivora > Phocidae > Leptonychotes > Leptonychotes weddellii. The sequence continues at coordinate 41,242,504 of NC_138371.1, read as the reverse complement.
AGCTCTGAATGGGCAAGAATAGAAAGAAAAGCCCTTTCTGGCTAGGGTCTGTTAGTAAAGTGTTACAGGTCACAGAGAGGACTTTAGATTTTTTTTTTCTAAACGCAATGAGAATCTAAGAAAGATCCCCACTGGAATAATGTACTCTAATGTGCTGATTTTTAAAAAATCTGAATGGCTTATAAGAAATGTATTCTACCAAGGCAAGAATGGAAGTGAGGACACAAGTTAGGAAGCACTTTTACTCCAAATGAGACATGATGGTGGTTTGGACTGGGGAAGTGCAGTGAAAACAGAAAGAAGCAGAGGGATTCCAGATGTATTCTGGAAATACAGTCAATGAGAAGTTCGATAAAGGGAAAAATTGAGGAGGACATCTCTGCCAACTAAGAGGATGATAGAGCCAGCGAAGCTTAAGTTTTACCAGCCCACCTTCCTCACAGGCAAACCAGCCTGTTCCTTCATAGAACCGAGGGACATGTTCTGTGCAGACCTCGCTAACGTCTCATGATATTTACATGTCTGTTTCTCCTATCAGACTGGAAGCTCCCTATGACTACAAACATTGTTTGGTTATTTATATTTGCCCAAGAGTTATTTGTTGAACACATGTCATTTGGTAAAGAATCAGTGGAACTTGATGACTGAAAGGCCATGACAGACATGGCAGTGAGCATAAATAAGAATGATTCTAAGATGCCAACCCAGAGGACTAGGAAAATGATGATCCTGGTGAAAGAACTATCTCGGCTAGGAAGAGAAACTGGTAATAGAGTTGAAGAAGAGCACATAACAGATTAGGCTCATCTCTGCACATGTATGCTATGAAATAGCATAACCATAATTTCTGAACAGAAAAAGCCTGCGTATTATGAATATACTCTCTTTCTGGCAGAAAGCCACTGTGAAAATAATAACCATAAGAATAGTAATAATGGGTAAAATATATTAAGTACTTACCATGTGTCAAATGCTATGTAAGCATTGTCCATGTATTAATTACTATAATCCTTAAATCAATGCTATGGGATAAGTGCTATTATTTTCCCTGTTTTACAGATGAAGAAAGGAAATTGAGGCTCATAGAAGCTAAGTAACTTGTGTCAAGGCATACATCAAGAAATTACCAGATCCAGGTTTAGAACTCTGGCTGCATAGTCCTCTCGTAACAAGGAGTTGAGGTTCAAAGAAATTATAGGATGTTTATTTCCTTAGCTTAAACTCCATCACCGATTTTTTTTTTTTAATAAATGACAATACTGGGAGAATCCCTTGAAATGCATTTAGCATAATATTTTTTCAAGTAAACAAATATATGAACCAATGAATTTAATTACAAATACTATCTATATCCAAACTTTGTAAATACAGGTTACTTCTAGCTGAGTATTTGTACTAAAAATATATCTTTCTACATCTAGGCAAAATTAGAAATAATTTTTTTGTATTAGAAATTGTAAACTTCTTAAATTATAAACTTTCATTTTAATCTAAATATGTTTCAGAATAAGTCATATTTTGAGAAAAGTTTGCGATTTTACACTCCAAAATACTATCTTATCTTCTGAGGCAATCAACAGCCACATTTAGAAGTTATGAAAAGTCTTGTGAGCCAAAATCATAAGTGATCTGATAAATAATACTAGCTTCTGTAGCACCCTCTTCTCTACATACTGTTTGAGTACACCATAGTCTTTGAGACTCACTATAACCCAGTAAAGTAATATGGTCAGGATGATTATTTCCATTTATACTGGGATTCAGAGAGATTAGTGACTTTTCAGAAGTTACACAATGCAAACAACAGTCTTCAAACATAGGCTTCCAAGTCCTAGCACTCTATCCATTGTACCTCACGATAACTAAACTATAATTCAAATTTTACTAATTACTGTATACTTGAAATTTTCTAAAAGAGTAGGTCTTAAATGTTCTTACCATACACACAAAAAGGTAAGTATGTGAGATGATGGTTGTGTTAATTAACTTGATTACAGTTATTTTTTCACAAGGTACATATATATCAAATCATCACTTTCTATACCTTAGGTATACATAATTTTACTTATCAATTATACCTCAAAAAAGCTAGAAAAAAACTAAAATAATAACAGTAACAATAAAGTCTTCAGAATTGTAGTGGTTATGAGCACAGACTCTCAAGCTAGACAGAGTCCAAATCTTGGCCCACCACTTACCAGCTGGGTGACTATGAAAAAAATTGCATGTCTTTCTGCAGAAAGCTTAGTTTCCTTGTCTGCATAATGAGAATAATAACATTGCCTACCTCACTGGGTTGTTTTGGGGATTAAATAGGTTGATATTTGTAAAGCTCTTAGACAATGTCTGGCATAAAGGTAATATTATTATATATGTTTTGGTTAAATAAAAACAAGTAACAGCATTAGTGCTTCTTTTAAAAAACATAATTTGTCATCAGTTTAAAATTTAACTGTTAATATGTATACAATGGAATATTACTCAGCCATAAAAAAATAAAATCTTGCCATTGGGGACAACATGGATGGACCTAGAGAGTATTATGCTAAGTGAAACAACTCAGACAGAGAAAGACAAATACCATATGATTTCACTTACATGTGGAGTCTAAAAAAATAAAACAAATGAACAAATAAACAAAATAGAAATAGAATCATAAATACAAAGAACTCATAGTTGCCAGAGGGGAGAAGATTTGGGAGACAGGTGAAATAGATAAAGGGGATTAAGAGGTAACAAACTTCCAGTTGTAGAATAAATTAGTCACTGGGATGAAAAGTACATATGGGGAATATAATCAATAACATTGCAAATAACAGTATATGGTAACTTATGGTAACTACACTTACCATGGTGAGCATTATGTAATATATAGAATTGTCAAATCACTATGTTGCACACCTGAAACTAATATAACATTGTATGTCAGCAATACTTCAATAAAAATTCTTAATAAAATAAAATTTAACTGTTAAAATTTACATAAAGATGAAAACCTAAGGTAACTAGAAGGAAGTTTAATTATCTACCACAGTATGCTCCAGTAATTCCCTCACTGTGTTTTTTTTTATATTATGTTTATTAAGGCATGCTTTATTTCTTTTCTTTTTTTTTAAGATTTTTTTATTTTTAAGTAATCTCTACATCTAATGTGGGGCTTGAACTCACAACCTGAAATTGTCTCATGCTCTACTGACTGAGCCAGCAGGTACCTCAAGGCATGCTTTAAATAGAGCAAAATTCACATTTTTAGGTGTATGGTTCTTTGAGTTTTGACAAATGCATACAATCATGTAACCATCATCACAATCTAGAGGATATTTTCTTGCCCCCACAAAGTTCCTCCATTTTGAGCCAATCTTCTCCCATCCCATCCCTGGCACCATTGATCTGATTTCCATCACTATAGAAATAACATTCCAGAATGTTATATAAATGAAATTTGAAAGTATGTAGTCGGAGGCACCTGGGTGTCTCAGTTGTTAAGCGTCTGCCTTCGGCTCAGGTCATGATCCCAGGGTCCTGGGATCAAGCCCCACATCAGGCTCTCTGCTTAGCAGGAAGCCTCCTTCTTCCTCTCCCACTCCCCCTGCTTGTGTTCCCTCTCTCGCTGTCTCTCTGTCTGTCAAATAAATAAATAAAATCTTTTAAAAAAAATAAAAGTATGTAGCCTTTTTTGTCTGGTTTTGTGATTTCATCCATGCTACAGCAGTTCATTCCTTTTCTTAAATTTCTATATTTACATGTTTAAATTTATTCTCTCATTCTTAACCATTAATCTATTGTTTATTAAGCCTAATAAATCCTAAAATACAGATGATTGTTTGTATTAGAATAGACAATTCTCTGTAGCTAAAATGAGAGTCCATGAGTCAGGGCTTCCCCTCAGGGAAACTTTTTAGATGGCAGGACTAGGTACAGGCTACAAAGGAGAAATTGTCCAGAAACTCAATGACACCAAAGGCCATTTATACCAAATGAGCTTGTTATGCTCCATATACTGCTTTTAAAAAATTAAAAGCCTAAGAGTCTTAAGCTGTTTCTCAACAAAATAAGGAGTGATTCAGTTCTGTTGACAATTATGTGGCAGCCAAAGTTCTGGGAATTGTGTCCTTGGTATGGAGAGGGAGGTAAAGGGCAAGGAAATTAATGGGATGTATTTTTTTCACATTTCACAAGCCCATCAGTACTTTGTTTAATATTTTAAATTTTCCTGTACATCGGGGCAAACTACTCCTTCAGCTCCTCTAATAACTTCAGTTGTTTTGTAGAGCTGAGGAATTCTCTGCCTTTGAGACACTATGCAAGAAGATTTTATAAGTTGGCTCTTAAGAAAGGATAGAATTCTATATAAAAGAGCCATTTTTAAGTGTCATTTATGTTGTAGTTTTGTTTCACATTTCATATTTGTGTCCAGTGTTTGAATAAAAATAATTATACCAGGCATCAGTTATATCAGAGCACTCAATAACAATTTTTTAAAATACTTTTTTAGATAATCTATGAATAATAAAAAGATCCAACCCATCTCCCTCTCCCCAATGTAGACATATCAAAGAGGAAATGACCATCAGTGGTCAAGTCTTAATCACTGTGGAAAAACAGAAACTTCTGTTCACAATACCTATTATCACAATTCTTTATAATATTCAAGTACTTTAATAATCATCAAGAAGCTAAAATGACATTATTGAATGAAAAATACATGATGCATTTGGATTATAATTTTTTATTTAAATGTCTTCAAGTAATCAATAAGCTCATTTTGGTATAAATATACAATTATGAATTCAGAAGGGCTCTGACTACAGTAATTGAAATCTTAATTAAATATCAAAATGTGTGGCTCAGTCAGTTAAGCATCTGACTTTGGCTCAGGTCATGATCCCAGGGTCCTGGGATCAAGCCCTGCATCAGGCTCCTTGCTTAGCAGGGAGTCTGCTTCTCTCTCTGCCTCTGCCTGCCGCTCCCCCTGCTTGTGCGTGCTCTCTCTCAAATCAATAAATAAAATCTTATATAAATAAATAAATAAATATTAAAATGTGTCACTATGTAGCCATTTTTCTTTTTTTGAATCATCTTATTTTATTTTTTTAATTTTATTTTATTATGTTATGTTAATCATCATACATTACATCATTAATTTTTGATGTAATGTTCCATGATTCATTGTTTGCATATAACACCCAGTGCTCCATGTGCCCTCTTTAATACCCATCACCAGGCTAACCCATCCCCCCACCCCCCTCCCCTCTAGAACCCTCAGTTTGTTTCTCAGAGTCCATAGTCTCTCATGGTTCATCTCCCCCTCTGATTTCCCCCTCTTCATTTTTCCCTTCCTACTATCTTCTTCTTCTTCTTCTTTTTTTTTTTTA
>NC_138371.1:41143256-41236629 GCF_054177405.1 Leptonychotes weddellii | reverse complement strand
CCTCACACCAGTCAGAATGGCTAAAATTAACAAGTCAGGAAGCGACAGATGTTGGCGAGTATGCGGAGAAAGGGAAACCCTCCTACACTGTTGGTGGGAATGCAAGCTGGTGCAGCCACTCTGGAAAACAGTATGGAGGTTCCTCAAAAAGTTGAAAATAGAGCTACCGTACAACCCAGCAACTGTAGCTGTTTTTCAGTCTTTTTTTTCCTGTTTCAAGTTTTTATTTATATTTTAGTTTCTAGAGTAGAATTTAGTGATTCATCCCTTATATATAATACCCAGTGCTCTTCACAAAGTGCCCTCCTTAATACCCATCACCCATTTAACCTATCTCCCCACCCATCTCCCCTTCAGTAACCTTCAGTTGTTCTCTATAGTTAAGAGTCTCTTATGGTTTGCTTCCCTCTCTCTTTTATTTTTCCCCTTCCCCCTATGTTCATCTGTTTTGTTTCTTAAATTCCATATGAGTGAAATCATATGGTATCTGTCTTTCTCTGATGACTTATTTCACTTAGCACAATACATTCTAGCTCCATCCCCATCATTGCAAATGGTAAGATTTCATTCTTTTTGATGATTGAGTAATATTCCATTTTCTGCTCAATTTTTTTATGAATCTATTAAAAACTCTCCAAATTACTTCAATTATTTCAGATATGGAAATTGTCAGTAAAAGAAAGAATTAAGAAGTTACTGTGTTCCTGAGGCATGAGCATCAGCCACCACATCCTTGTTTCAAATGTACCTTGAACATCCTAATATATCCATCCTACCTACTTAAGGGTAGGTTTGAGGGTTCTGGTTTCAAAAGTTACATGCAATTCAATATAATGCACACTTACTGAGAGATTACTTTGAGGATGCAAATATATATAAAATCACATATCAATCACATCTTCTTTATCCATTCATCAGCTGATGGACATTTGGGCTCTTTCCAATGTCCTAAACACCACAAGGATCCAGTGGCTCATTGATTATACTGCTTAGAAATCAGAAACATTCTGTATATCTAGATCATATTGCCCTAATTACTACTGAATTAAAATATGTAGATATCCATATACAAAAACATATACCCATACAAAAAGAGTTGGTGAAAAGGTAATTCATAAACTTGATTTTGAGTATGATCTTAAGTTACTGTACCCACATAAATCTGAGTCCTCCTTGACACCTAAAGATGAGAAAATCAAAGCCTCCTGTGATCACTTCCTACAAAAATTGGGTTGTTATTCCTAATACATAGAAAATACTAACACGGGTTTCACTCACCAGTTGGAGTATATTATTTTAATGTTTTTTTTTAAGTATGTGAGTGATATTGGCTCCTGAGATTTGGAAGAACACATGGACCTCATTTTCTTGTTTTACAGAGACTTACTTTTGTTTTCTCTGGAATAATTGCAATTATAAGATATTATTGGATGAGTGAGATTTTATAAATGTGCCTTGTCTTCCTTTCAGCATCATCTCTACTTCCATGATTTTGGAATGAGAGGAATCTGGAGAATTGTCCCTGGAACATCTGAAATCTCTTTTTCCATAAATATAATACATAGCTAAAACAATCAAGGGACCCTTAGAACTTTGGCAATTTCTCTCCCTGTTACTTTAACTATAATCAAATTTATACACATTTAATTGTAAGAAGAAATCCTTTATTAATTTGCATTTTATAGTTAATCTCTAAGGCCCATCAGTTGGCTCCAGAAGCCATAGTGTACTTAATTTACTAAATTTATTCTGAATTTTGCTCAATTTTTAATGAATCTATTAAAAAGTCTCCAAATTACTTCAATTATTTGGGATATGGAAATTTTCAGTAAAAGAAAGAATTAAGAAGTTATTGTGCTCCTGAGGCATGAGCATCAGCCACCACACTCTTGTTTGAAATGTACCTTGAACATCCTAATATATCCATCCTACCTACTTAAGGGTAGGTTTGAGGGTTCTGGTTTCAAAAGTTACATGCAATTCAATATAATGCACACTTATTGAGAGATTACTTTGAGGATACAAATATATATAGGATATAGTCGTTGCCCTCCAAGGGCTCACCTGGTTTGGTGGTAATAGACATAAGCATTGATATCTATAATCCACGTACTACCAGGATGAGTTCTATTATAGAAGTGCACAGAACCACAGAAAAACAGAATAGGGTAAAAAGACATAGAGTCACAGGGAATCTAGAGTTTATGGAGGTGGTAGAATTTAAGCAGAGCTTCCAAGAATAGATAGCTTTCCAATAGAGATTGGCTAAAGGAAGGTTAGGGAAGACAGACAGGAAAATATTCAAGTGGCTTAAAGAAATTGTTAATAGCCTAGCAGAGTTAAATCTCAATGGTACAATATTGAGGCCACTCAATAGTACAAAACATGAAATATTTAAGTAAAACTTAAATACTTATTAATAAATAAAAAATATATATAAACAATAAATAAATTAATACCTAGCAATTTATTAAGTAAAACATAATATTTTGAAAGCATGAAGTATTTACAGTAAAGGAAATGGGAAGTGGGGCCAGGAAATATTTAAAAGTCAACTGCAATAAATCCCAACCCTAACAAGATTTTCATCTTTTAACAGTCTAGTCAGTATTTCAAGATAATATCTATGCTAATTATTCTACCTCATGGTATTATGGGTTTTTTAATGATTTTACTAAACTAACATACTACTGGACTATATTCTTCAGAATGCTCTCTCACTGGAGAGGGACAGAAAGACATCAATAACATGCCTACATCTTTATTCATGCAGCAAAAAAAAAAAAGTATTTCTAACACTCTGCATGGTTTTATTTCTTGTAGAACCACACCCACATCTCTCTTCCAAAAGAAGACATAGCTCAAGAAAAAATGTGCATGAATCAGTAACCATACATAGATTAGAATGCTGTTTTTCACATAACAACCTCATCTCATCTTCTAAGTTCACTCCGAAGTGGTTTTTCAGCAGCCTGAGAGTCAACACAGCAAAGAGAAATGGAAAACATATTTGTAAGTCCCTCTCTGATGTAAGTCTGTGAATGTTACTAGCCCTTTAAAGTATTTAGAAAGAAAAATACAGCTTCAAATTCCAAATCCTGAAGAAAGGGAATGAATAGCTAGTATAATCAAACTAATTTTAGGTTAAAAAAAAACAAACAAGGAAATTAACAAAAACTCCTTTTGCGTCATTAAGAACTTGAAGTGTGATCTCTCTGAAAGGACTGTTCCACAGAATATTATCTCTGATAACAGTGGGCCATAGGAAATATGAGCTCTGGTCCCAAGACAGCCTCTGACTAACCACTTGACCTAAGGAGAGCTCCATACATTGGCAGAGCCCAAGTCCTTGTTTGAAAAATTAGACAGTAAAAGACCCTTCATATTTCCAAGTATTATTACAGGAACCATTCATGAATGAGTTTTACAAATTCTGAAAATTAATAAAATATAAGCTATCATTCTTATTCTTACTACATTTGAGGGATGATTAAATACAAATAGGCTGTTTGAGAAAAGCTCTATTCAATTCTTTGCTTAATAATGGACAGTGCGGGATCCTGCACTTATTTTTAGCCATTTAAAACATATTTTCAGTGGATAAAAGGACAAGACAAGTGAGCAATGCCTAGTTTGGCAGGATTCCCTTCAGGCTGCCTGAACTCAGAACTTCCAATTTGAGGGTTGATCTAAAAGAATGAGCTAAAAGGAGAGTATAAGTGTTTGGAAGAGAAAAGATGGGAGAGAATAATGAGAGAAAGTATCTGATATCCCCCTGGAAAAAATAGACTTTCTATTTGCTTAAAAGTAATGTACATTAGCTAAATATTATTCCTTTACAATTTATGACTATGAAAATTTCAAACATAAGTACTATAAAAGATTTGATTTGATTACATAGAGAAAATAGAAAAATGACATGCGTGGAATCCCAAGTTTTTGTTTTGATACCGCGAAGGACTTTCACAAGGACACCCCATTGAATTCTCTCAACCATACAGTAGGTTAAAAATCTCATGTTATAGGTAATTAACATTAAGTTCGGTAGGGTTAAATGAGATGCAAAAGTTACACAACTAGTAAGTAAATCATGCAGGAAACCCAGATCTGACTTCCAGTTCGTCCCCTACTTTAGAGGGTCTAAGCATTCCTAGGTGCGCACAGGATCTTCTTTTTGGGGAGTTAAGGGTGAGTCTGTGAAGTTTTCCCTTTTCCAAATACATATCTATACAAGGCCAAAATTTTTCATACACTTTAAACATTAAAACAAATGGCAACAGCTTGAAATCAGATGCAAATATGAGAATCCTGCTGCTTTCTATTAAATCAGACATTAAAGAGATTTGCAAATATGTAAAATAATGCCACTCTTCTCATTAACTTTTTGTTTTGGTAAGTATTGCTACTTTCATAAAAATACACCATTTATGTTAACACAAAATGGGCATATTATTATTTTAAATAAATTAATAACAAAAAATTCTCAGTTTTATTTCTAAAATGGTGAATATCAATAGGTATAATCTACTAAATTTTATTTAGGGTCCTCAATAATTAAAAAAGTACAAAGGGCTCCTGAGAGCAAAATGACAATTTGAGAAACATTTATACCATAGCCCAAGCATGTCCATTTCTCTTCTACATTTTTAATACAGTATTTAATTTTCAAGTCTACAAAGTAGAACAGGCTTTTCATCCCACCCATAGAGAAGAGAAAATGAAGAAAATATTTTAAAAATCATTTCACTAATAAATCCACCCCCTTGATATAATCATTGGTAACATTTACAACATCTATTTCTCTTCAAAGATTTTTTTCATTTGAGAATGCATTTTCAATATGTAATCTCTTGCTTAATATATTGCTTTTCCCCCCAATTAACAGAGATAAGAATTTCATGCATGCTACTAAAAATTCTATGAACACCTCTCTTAATGACTGTATAATATTCTATCATATCCACTCTATAACTTATTGAGCTACTCTCCTATTGTTAGTTACTTGAGCTGTTCCCGATTTAAAATATTACAAGTAAAGGAAAGCAGAGAGGGTTCCTAGTAAGATTCTCTAAGTTTCTGAGCGGTAAATGAAGGCACCTGGAGGCACACATATCCTTTGTTGTGGTTAAGGAAGGGTATGTTACAGCTGCTGAATTGGCTTTATGTTTATTTAGGTTTATTTATTTAGTTTATTAATGATATTTAAGCTGAGATTCAAATGAGAAAGTAGCTAGCCATGAGAATTTCCAGGGGAAGAAAACTCCAGCAAAAGCTCATACAAATGCATACAAATGATGGTAAACATTAGGCCAATTCTACCCTAATTTATAATTTATTCATCAACTATTTTATCTAATCATTCATTCATTCAACCATGTTAATATTTTTCTTTCTCAAAAGTCCTATACACTTCAGGGTGCCTGGGTGGCTCAGTCGATTGAAGGTCTGACTCTTGATTTCAGCTCAGGTCATGATCTCAGGGTCCTGAGATGAGCTCTGTGCCAGGCTCCCTGCTCAGCAGGGAGTCTGCTTGTCCTTCTCCCTCCACTCTTCCCCCAGCTCTGTGCAGGCTCACTCTCTCTCTCTTAAATAACTATAAAATAAAATAAATAAATAAATAAAATAAAATAAGGTCCTATACACTTATTAACCTGAATAGTTAATTCCCCACATGTCATATACTAATGTGTATATGTATGCTTTCAAGTGATGTTTTATCTCTTTAGACTAGTAGACTATGGGTAGGAGAAGAATTAAGATTATTTTTTTTTAAACTTCTGTGAGCTGGATTCCCATATATATGAATTGTTGGGCAAGTCCATGATCACAAAGTAAGATTGGATACTTTATTAATTCTGTTCTTATTCAGCAAGGATTTATATAATCCACATATAAGTGGTCATTAAAAACTTAAATGTAAAAGTATCTGATTAATGCTAGCAAAAAAGATGAACCATGAGATAATGCTATAAGTAACTACAGAGTAAGATTTATTAAGGTAGCATTTTATTTTTTCTCTTCTCTTTAAAATCTAGAACAACCCTCAAGTTCTGTTTGTTTGAGTTCATCAAATCACAAAGCTATAGAATGGCCAATTAAAAAAAAATAGAACTCTAAAAATTCAGTTGATAAAGGTTGTTCAATTTAAAGTCTAAATTATGTACAAATACAGCTATAGAACTTTCTACAGTTAGACTTTCTATCCTAATATAATAAATTTGCCAAAGGAAGCAACAGATTACTTGGTTTTCTCCTTTTGCCACTTCAGATTCACTCGCCATCCTTTTTCACATCTCTTTACCCCAAGACGCTGACATTTACAGGTTGCATCAGCAGACAATCTTGTCCTCTGACTACTTATTATGGCTTGGCCATTGGGGAGCACAGTGGGGAATTAGAAAGCAGGAAGAGAATGAGGTCAGAGTATTTATTCTCCTGGCCCCCTCCTGCCAGGTTGTGGTTAGAGAAAGGCTGCATTCCTGAGGAGTAGCTTTTTCCTACAGCAGTACCTCCCCAGATTCCAGGAACTGCTCTCCTCTTTCTCCTTTAGGCCTAAGGATGATAAAGTCAGGTCCTGGTGCTTTACCATGTGCTGTTGATCTTACTTTCCTTCCCACACCTTTCTAAAGAGTGACTGCATTGTCCTCCTTTATCTCTATTGAGGATTTCATCTCTTGTGGGCCAGTATCCTGATAGATATAATCCATCAAAAACAGAATGCATCCAAGTGTTGGATACAGAAGAGTGTTAGTGAGAGACATAGAAAAAGATAACTGAGAAAAGATGAACCAGGTGAAAGCAAGGCAGATATTTGCTTTAGCAACTTGTGGTTAAGGAATTCACCAATTTATGAGTAAGAATTAGTACTTAAAAGTAAAACTATATAATAAAAATGAAGAAAAATTATATTTATTGAATACTCTGTGCCTGGCATTCCACTAAGAGTTATCCAAGCATTATATCATTTATTACAAACACCATCTTGAGATAGGTTCAAAGATAAGAAAACCAAAACCTAGAATGGTTAAGTATAATCAGAGAAAGATAGTGATTGGAATTGGGTTTCAAACTCCAGTATTTTTGAATCCAGAGTCCATTCCCTCAACTTCAACACAATGTCACCAAACGGTAATTATTTAGCCATATAATTTCTACCTTTTTCAATTTTTACATTATATTTATATATGTATATATAGTCATAAACATGAGGAGGTAGCATAGCATCTTAATCAAATGACCTGTAATATTTACCAGATCAAACTCAAAAAGTCTACGGGAAGAGAATAGGCTGGCAGAAAGGAGAGCTTCACTATAAATTTCACTGTCAGCCATGCCAATCCCATGGATGCTGAGAACTAAGTGAAGGTGGACGTTAAAGGAATGCTCAAGAAAATAAATCTCAGTCAAAGCTACAGACCTTTCCACCTTGTTTCTTTGCTACTTTTCTTTCACCACTTTACTTTTCAGCAAATTTCCAGCCCCATAAACTGCCAGCATGGAAACTAAAAAGAGAAACTGAAAAATAAAAGGAGAAAAGACATTCAAGGAGAAGGCAGAGGAAGAACAGCACAACACACAAAGAGTTTACACAAAGAGTTTTTCAGACTCTCAATAAAATTAGTGTGTACTATTTCTATTAACAAATCACAAAAATAATAAATTGTGAGCCAAAAAGTTTATATACTAATAGGAGATGTAAAATAAGTTTATCAGTGCTCAAAAAAGAAATGGAAGATAAAATTTAAAATATTTAGAACAAAAGCCATACGTGAACATAAAAATAAATATTCCTGAAAACAGAGAGATAGTGAACAAGCTAGAGGTACTCACACAAAAATCAAGTGGAAGATAATACAATTATTTAAATATACAAAGGCAAAGATAGATATTGGACGACTAAAGAAATCAGAGATTCAATATATACATAATTGATGCTCTTGAATTAAAAAATAGAACAAAATGGGAACAGAAAACATATCCAAAGATATGAGAGAAAAAACATTTTTAATGAAAGGAAAGAACATCTTGAATATACATATAGAAAGAGTACATGTATCATAACAAAGTTGTTACTGGATGATCAATACCAGGTCATATCTTGTTGGATTTACTGAACTTTCATGATTAATAAAAATTATGTGAATATTGAGGTAGTTAAAAGTCTGATACAAAGGAGAAAAATCAAGTTGGCTTGGATATTTTTTACAGTAATATTCAGCACCAGAAAAAAATGGAGTAATATCTAGAAAATACAGAGGAAAAAGAAAAGTGGCTCAATAATTATTCTTAAAAATAAAATCTGCAGTGATCAAAGTTAGCCAGTGAAGAGACCGCTTTAAGTACAGTGAAATGGAGGCACAAATATGAAATGATCGTGCTACAAACTGAAAAAAATGTGACTAAAGGAAAATAAAAAACATGTGTTAAGCTTGATGGTCTAAATAACAAAGTAATCCAAATTAGGAGTTGGAGAAGAGGAAAGGAAAAGGAAAATAAAATGTACTGATTTTCATTTTTTTCATTGCTAAAAGTCATTAGATCCTATCTCAAAATGAATTTTGGAACAAAAGGACATCTAGCTTCTAAGTAGGAAGTATAAAGCTAACAAGTGCATTTTCCCCATCCTAATAATAAGAAAAAGCCAGATAACCTTCAAAATCATAATTTTTCTTTAACCCAAAAGAAACCTGAGGTTACAAGGCAGCCAAGCAGCATGGTTTCCAACAAGATAAAAAGATGGGGTTGTAAAACAAATTGAAGAAGAGACAATGGGACAAAAGTAATACTTGGGGAGATAGTAGCTAAGAGTTTCTCTAAAATAATAAAATATATTAAAGGTACTGATTCAAGAAACTCAGAGAACACCAAGCAGGATAAATAACAAAGAGGAAAAACAAAACATCATATTCAAACTTCTGAAAACCAAAGATAAAAAAAATATTTAAGGCACCTAGACTAAAAAGACAAATACATAATATATAAATAATTGCACCAGATTTCTCATCAGAAACTTTGCAAGACTGGAGACAATAGGATATCATTTTTAAAGTGGTGAAAGAAACCAAAAACTTTTTACACAGTATAAACATCTTTCAAGCCCATTACTGGAAGTCCTACACTATAAGAAAAGTTAAAGAAAATTATTCAAGTAAAAGGAATATGATAGAAACTTGGGTCCACTCAAAGAAATAAAGATCTCTGGAAAAAGTTAAAGTAAATATAAAAGATTTTTATTATTGTTTTTACTCTAAATCATAATTGAATTTCTAAAACAGCAAAAGTAGCAATTATAACATATGAAAAAGTAAACTATATGATAAAAGTAGCATAAAAGTGGGAATGAGAGAGTGGAATTATACTGTTGTAAAGTTTAACACTGCATGTGAAGGTTGATTTTGATTAAAAAATGTGTATTTTGAACCCTAGAGCAACCACTAACAAAGTATTAAAAATAGGTATTATTCATAAATCCATAATGGAGATAAAATGGAATCATACAAAATATTATCATCCAAAGGCAGACTAGACATAGCTAAAGAGAGAACTGATGATTTGGAAAACACAACTTAAGAAAATATCCAGAATGCAACATGGAAAAACAATAAAATAAGAAATATAAAAAGGACATTAAGAGGTACAAAGGTTAGAGTAAGAAACTATAACATATATCTGATTAGAATTCCAAAAGGATGAAGTCAAAAAAATGGAAAAAGGGCAATACTTTAAAAGATAATGGCTAATAATTTTCAAAATTGAAAACTAACCTGACCCTCAAAGGTAGAAAGTGTAAAAAACAAAAACAAAAACCTAAACAGAATAAATAAAAAGGAACTCACACATAAGCACATTGTATTAAAACTACAGCACACTAAAGACAAAACATTATAAAAGCAGAATTGGAAAAAGAAAGGCAAATAACTGAAAGGAACAATAAATAAGCTAAAAACTGACTTTCTAACAAGAAAAGAAACCAGAAGGCAGTGTAAGTTACTTTAGGACTACACTTTAGGAAGAAAACAAAAGTTATCTCAGAAAAGAAGTCTGAGATGCAAGCAAAGAAAAATGTTATACATATGGGTAAACCTAAACAATTATTGACCATATAAAACAATTCCTAAAAAATCAGACAGGTTAATAAAAACAATACAAAACTAAAATTGTAATATATCTGCTGGGTTTTGGACGTAAAGCATTTTAAGTGCCTGATTTAGCTGGTAAGAAGTTAAAAATATTAATTTTAGATTATTAATTTTAACATGTGTATGAAAATATCTAAGACAATAATTAAAAGAAAAATTAAATGCATAAAATATACTCTAGCTGGGGTGGAAGATTAAAATGTGAAAAAAACCCAAAATCTATTAACCTCTTCCCTGAAAAAACAAGAATAGAAAAAGTAGGATAAATCAGAAGAATAAAATGCAATGTTAAAAATTAAGTTGTAGTAAATGTAAATAAACTGAATTATGCAGTTAAAAGCCACAGATTATCAGACTGGGAAAGGTAGGATTTGGATGAATGGGAGAGAGGTGAGAAGAATAAGAGCAAGGAAAGTGTGGAGGATGGAATAACTGACTTACTCAAGAGGTGATAAGTGAACTGGCCAGAGTAGGCAGAGGCTTCACATTCAGAAACAGGAAAAATTAATTTTTCCAGGTTTAGAATTCATATGGTAGAAAAGAGAGCTGCTGAGCGAAATAAAGAAATTATAAAAGTAGTATATAAGCATGTAGGGTAAATGAAGGAGAGAGATTAGAATATGAGATTCCACCATTCACTTTGAGGAATGATTCACTTTAAGGAAGGTTCACTCTAGGCATAATGATCTTGAGAATCATCATGAAAATCATTATCTTTGTTGGAAGATTTGGCCGGAAAGGAGGAATGAGGATGAGCATAAGAGAAAGTGGGATCAAAGATATATGCTCATTTATTAACCTTTTCTAGAGAACAGTTTCAATCACTCATATTTCACTACTTGTTATACTTAAATTTATCAATTTTTAAGTGAAATTACTTACTCTTTAAAGAGTTTTGCTTAATAGCTCAATATCTGAAATGCAGTTTTTTGAAGTATAGTTTGAAAACAAGAGAAAAGATGAGTCCTTCAAACATACGTACAAGTCAAGGAAATAAAATGAGGATATATCATGACTATAATATAATTATTCTGCCTTATTTCTTTGCACCGTCCCAAATCTAAAAGTGGCATTGCTTTCAAGTTCTAACCAAAAAAAAAAAAAAAAAAAATAGAATGAACTTAAGTACAATGTAGTCAAGAACCAAACACCAGAACTCTAACTTACAATCAACACACCCATCCCATAAATACAGGAGAAAGTCTGGTGGCATAATAGAATTACAGGGAGCAGACCAGTATTTGCTTTGGCAGATGCGGAGACTGTGCAAATAGGAACACAGCTGTATGCTGAGTACTTTAGTGTTTCTAAAACTGCTGAATCAGACACAAAAGAATATCCAAAGTTGCAATGTATCAGCAAGTTTAGAGAACTGAGTGCCATTCTATTTTTTAAATTTTTATGGAATAAGTGACCTCTATTAAGCGTTTTCGTCACCATGTCAGTTGTAACACAGTAGTTCCCGCTTCAATATTGAGAGCCACATCTTACTTACATGGCTATATTTCTTGTTCCAATTTGGATATTTTACTATTTGCCACAAATGTAGCACAGGAAAACTCCAGAGGAGCTGGTGACCCTTTAGCCTAAAAGAGACTTAATTGAATATATAATTAGTTACATATGTGTGAGAACTTTAATAAAAGTGAAATATCTCACATTGAAATTCTGAAGAGTAATGCTAGAAAATTACTGAGAATAAAATTAGAGAACTTGATCCAAAGCTATCCCTGTATAAGAATGAGGCTTTTTCACTTAATTCCACATAAATGTTAATTTTCCAATTTAATAATTTATGATGTTTTATGGAGAAGTTTAGGTCTTTAGCATTTCAAAAATGAAAGTGAAAAAGAAACACCTTTTCATTTACCAAGCAGGGCTTTGCCCAAAGATGTTTCCTGAATGAATAATGACTAAATGGTCCCTTAGTGCCTTACTTGTCCCATTCTTGGAAATTTTTAGGACTTCTTTCTGGGCCAATTAACCACAACCTACTACAACTTACCTTGTTTCTAAATTATGTGTTCATGTGTGTCTGACTTCCCTACTGATTCAGTTTTAGGCCTATCTGTGTTTCAGTAACTGTTGTTGAATTGACCTAGACTTACTTTCAAATTATCAAATCCATTTCATCTTTAAAGTTTAATCTCAGCACACTAGACTATTTCCCTACTTTATTTTCCCTTTAGATTTCTTGTCCCTATACTATTTTTTTTTAAATGAACATTTCACAAAGGCTACAATTAGACTTCAAAAGACTTCAACCTGTGGGCTGACTCCTGATTGATTCATAGTGACTGCCTGGAACATTTTACTAGGAAGAGCTTGAGGACAAATCTCTGCATTAAGCAAGAAATAATACAGTGCTGGATTAATTATGTCTGCTATGGACTTGGAATGGTGGGGTGAAAAGTGGTAGAATACTTGCCATTTATTTTCTTTTTTTATGGAAATCAGCTTTCCCTTTCATTGAATTATGTTTGACATAAGACATTATATAAATTTAAGGTGTACATGTGGATTTGATACATTTATATGTTGTGATATGATTACCTTTGTAGTGATCGTTAGCACTTCCACCACAACATATAATTGTTTTTCTTTTTTATGGTGGGAATAACCAAGATCTTACCAAAATTGATGATTATAATACGATATTGTTGTCCATATGCTGCATACTGTGCATTGGATTTCCAGGACTCATCTGACTACTGGCTGCAAATTTGAGTCTTTAAACAGTATCTCTCCTATTTCCCCACACCCCAGCCCATGGTAATCATCATCTTACTCTAGGTTTTTGTGAGTTTAGCTCTTTTATATGCCACATATAAGTAATATCATACGGATTTGTCTTTCACTGTCTGACTTATCTCATTTTGCATAATGTCTTCGAGGTTTATCCATATTTTTACAGATTGAAGAATTTCCTTCTATCTCATGGGGTTTTTTTGTCTGTGTTTTTTTAATCTGGTATTTTAATTCCAGTTTAGTAATCTACAGTGTTGTTTGTTTCAGGTGTAAAATATAGTGATCCAACAATTCCATACATCACCCGGTGCTCATCACGACAGGTGCACTCCTTAATCCCCAACACCTACTTCACCCATCCTGACCTACCTCTCCTCTGGTAACCATCAGTTTGTTCTCAAAACCTAAGAGTCTCTTTCTTGGCTTGTCTCTCTCTCTTCCTCTCTTTTTTTTCCCCTTTGCTCATTTGTTTTTTTCTTAAATTCCACATATGAGTGAAATCATATGGTATTTGTCTTTCTCTGACTAGACTTACTTCACTTAGCATTACACTCTCTAGCTCCATCCATGTCATTGTAAATGGCAAGATTTCATTCTTTTTATGGCTGAATAATGTTCCATTGTGTGTGTGTGTGTATATGGAATATATATATATATATATAATCTTCTTTATCCATTCATCTATTGATGGACACTTGAGCTTCTACCATAATTTGGCTATTGTAGATGATGCTGCTATAAACACAGAGGTGCATGTATCCCTTTGAATTAGTGTTTTTGTATTTGGGGGGTAAATACCCAGTAGGGCAAGTATAGGACTGTAGGGTAGTTCTATTTTTAACTTTTTGAGGAAACTCAGGAATGTGGAGACGCCTGCCTTGAAAAAATAGCTTTTTCTAATTCCTATTTTGTTAGCCAAAAGAGAAGAGAGCTATTTTTTAAGTCAAAATATCTGAATTAATAAAAGAATAATTACTTTGTGTTTAGTTTACACCAGTCACCACGCTAACTGCCTTACATGGATCATATCATTTAGCACAGACAATTCTGGAAGAAAGGAACTACTGACATCTTTACCATCATCATCTCTAATTTAGAAATAATAAAAGAGAGTTTGGGGATGTGCTCAAAGCCTCAGCTCTGATGAATAGCAGAGAAGAAATATGAAACCCAGGAAATCTAATTCCGAACCCTGTATTTTAAGTTACAATGGGAGGCAATGTCTCTAAATGAGACAATAGGCCATCTATAAGTCCTACTAAAATAACTGAACTGAATATTAGTGTTCAGAAACAGCACAGTTAGTGTTTGGTCTTGCGTTAGATTCCAATGTCCATGCTGTACTTGTTACCTAACCCCGTCTCTATGAGCCACTCTTGCCTGTACATAAAATGGAGGTAATGCTCCCTAAATGGTGGAGTAATTACAAAGATTAGTAAAATAATTGCATATAAGATATCTGACCAATAGTAGATGTCAATAAGTGTGGGCTGTCTATACTCATACTTTAATTTCTTACAATTCCTATAGGTAATCAGATCTTTAGGGTTAAAAAAAGGATTTATAATTCACTGGAGAAGCAAAAGTAATGAACCTTTTAAAATAATTACAAATTTGTGTAACACATTAGAATCAAGATATCACATTTATGAGAAAAATTGGTAGAGTTTTTAAGTCACTATAGGACTAAACTCATACCACCCTGCCAGATTCCTCATTTCCTAAAATGATCTATTTAAAGTAGAAGAGCAAGCACTCCCTTCCCCTGCAACAAACTATTCTTAGCCTCTCCTAAGTCTACAAAAAACTTTTTAAATGATCATTAGGTGCGTCTGTCCCATCGTGGCTTAGGAGTGGAAGAACTGAGTAGGGAGTGGGGAGGGGTAAGAGATGTGTGGAGATAATGGGCCCCTGACATGACTGACTAGGAGTAGAGAAAGAGCTGGTTCACGTGAGTCCAGGCTCATTGATGGACTCCATAAGAAAGGCAAGTGGTTAGAAATATGTCAAAGCCAGGCAGGTGACTATAGCCACAAAAAAAGATGGCAAGAGCAATAATATCCAATCTTAAACCAAATGCTGAAAGGAGCCCCAGGGGAGTAAATTCAACAAAGGTATACAGGTACAGAGGCCCAGGCCAAATTCCTCTGTCCTTATCTATTATAGCACTCAGAATCCTAAGGACACAAAACACAGCTTGGACAGAGAACACAAGTGGATTCACATTGGATGCATATGCCCTCCAGGCCAGCTACATACAGATGCAGAAATAGTAGCTGCCTGTATGTTGTGATTTGAGAGGAAATAAGCTTCTTCTCTAAAAATATCATGTGATGAATAAAAGTCCTTCGAACTAAGGAGTGGTTCCCTGTTAACTGAAGTGTTAGAGTCAAGCCTGAATAACCCCTGAGGAGGAAGGAAAATCCACTCATCTTTGTTATTTACAACTCACCTGAAAAAGTATTTGCCCAACATATTCACCCTGCCAGCAATTTTGTGGAAGTTGTTTGAGATGAATAAAATGTGGGAGGCAGAGAGGGAAAGAAGAGCCACAGGGCACCACAGGACTGTGAAAGGTGACATTAGAAGCCTTTGATAACAATGTCACATGCTTGTAAAGTTTATATAGAATTATTTTCAACTGTATTGTGAGCAGCAATTCAATAAGAACGTCTAGGTAATATTAAATTTGGAAACCTAAATTAAAATTCTTTGACTAGTAATATTAGAGATGATTTTTACACATAATTCAATTTATACTTTTAAAAGTAGCAAAAGTGATTTTGGAAAAATATCCTTGGATTTTATGCAAATTCAAGGCTAAAAAATGGCAATGTGTGCTCCTACAATATTGGAGAATATATGTGAAAAGAAACGATCAATACTACTGCAGATACTACTAAAGCTTAGTTTTCTTCTTGTATATGTTAAATTGGAATTAAACTAGGGTAAATGTATGACTTTTCAAACTTAAACAAGAAGACTGTAGACTAGAGTTGTGAAGTTTATTGAATGGTGGTATTTTCAAAAATTGGCTATATTTTAATTGGCTCCTCTAACCTCTATTGTTAACTATGCACAATATTTTTGCATCATTAAAACATATCTTCAAAATTAGGCCAAGAGTAACTTGGGAAAAAAATAACAAGCATTTCAGCTTCCATTCTATTAAACTTAAGCCAGAAAGAGCTTACTCTGTGCTATGGTCTGAATGTTTGTATACCCCAAAAATTTCATATGTTGAAATCCTAACTCCTTTTTAAAAGGTGATGGTATCAATAGGTGGGCTCTTTGGGAGGTGTTTAAATCATGGGGGTAGAACCCTGATGAATTAGTGCCTTATAAAAGAGCCTCCAGAGAAATCCTTAACCCCTTCCATCATGTGAAGGACACAATAAGAAGTCTATAGCCCAGAAGAGAGCCTTCCCCAGAATGTGACCATGCTAACACCCTGACCTTGGACTTCCAGCCTCCAAAACTATGAGAAATAAATGTCTGTTGTTTATAACCACCCCATCTGTGGTATTTTGTAATAGTAGGCCAAACAGACTAAGACACTCTGTTATTTTACAGTTTCAATTAATCTGCTTTAATGACCTGCATCAGTCATACAACTCCTTTACCAAGCATCTAGTAGGTGCCAGTCTCTGATCTAAGCGCTAAGGTTGCAAAGATCAACAAGCTGCCCACAAGAAGTGCATATTCTAGTGGTTTAGAAAAGCTGATAAATAACTATAATAGAAGGAAATAAGTGCTCTGGGTCACCGCTTTTTCTGGCCAGATTTCTGTAACAAGTTCTCTACCTTATCTGTCTTCACTTTCACCTCCTCATTCTTCACTCTACTCTATGCAGCAGGGCCATCTTTCCAATGAAGAGGATCCCCCTGTGATCACTAAGTCCCAGGCAAAAGTCTGCATGCATGGTTACCTTACCAAACCCTGGCAGCAATCAACACTGTTGCTACTCCATCTTTTTGGAATTTTTTCTTACTAGTTCTGTTCTTAATCCTGCTTCTCTAATCACTCTTTCTCTCCTTTTGGTGTCATATTCCCTGACTCAGCCTTTACTTGTTGCACTTATTAAAAACTTAGGCATTGTCTTCTTTTCTTTACTCCCCTCTCTCTCCAAACCCTTGATTGGAATGTCTATGCTAGAGAGTCTCAATGTACTTTTCTTTTACTCATGAGCTACACACAGATTTATACATCATTGTTCTAATATTCCTCTTGGTTGTCTCGAAGAAATATCAAACTCCACTTGTCTGAAACCAAACTCATTACCGTTCTCCTCCAATCCACCCTCCTTGCTTACTTACTTTTAATCCCAGTTCAAAAGTCACTTCCTCAGGAAATTCCATGCAGTAAAGACCAAGGGCATTTGGTTCACCATGAATGTACAGTGCTTTGCACAATATCTATAACATAATAAGGGATTAATGCACACTTCATTTGAATGAATGAACAATCTTTGGAAGTACAGAGGAACCAGTCATTAATTTTATATGGAACTCAATTTAATAGAACAGTTCACTTTTGAAGGATGAACAGGATATTGTCAAGATAAAAAGGAAGCAGAGGAGGCAACAGAAGTAAAACAATGGAAGTATTAAATGTTTCAGGAGAATGAATTGAGGACTACAGAGCAAAAGGCATGGTGAAGCAGGCACTGGAAGCTGGGAGATGGGGTGGGGACAGTCATAAAGGAGGAAAGGGAAGATTGGAAAAAGAGATGAAAAAGTAGATTGTGACCAGAGGTGAGGAGTCTTAACTTTATCCCATAGGCAACTAGGACCCATTGATGATTTCCAAGTTGAGGAGGAGGGATGATCTGTGTTCAAGAAAGCATACTGTATTGGTGATTAAGCTATTGATGGTCATCTCCAATCCATCCATCCATACTCTGTTCTAGGATGCTAATGCTGACACTCTGCAAATCACCGTCTTGCCACCTGGTTCTGTTAGATTCTGTCAATAGGGGACTGTAAAGGGAAACTAGAAGACTGGTAAAAAGGAAAGTGGACTCCCTCTTTCCTGTTTGATTCATGTTTTTATCAGAATCACCCTGCCATGGCCCTTGTCCTTCTTTTGGCCCTCCCATGACCAGTTATGGAGGTACCAGTAACTTCCAAGCTCTGTTCCTCCCCCCAGGTTTGAGTTCTCCTTCATAGGGTCCTTCCTCTAACTTTCTTGCTAAATACTGCAGCCTCATGTCTCTGTTCCCTCAGTCCTAGGAGAAGTAGCAGCTTCTGCAATTATTCCTCTGGTATTCTTTTGTATTTTTTCAGTCTTCTAATAACTTATTGTTCAATACATCTTTAATCTCCATGTGGGACTTCTATGGTTCTTAATGGACCCTAACTGGCATAAACACTTCCCTATGGGTTATAAAATACAGTGGTAAAACCTGAAGTTAGAAGATCAATTAAAAGACAATTTTAATATTCTAGATAAGAGATAAATCAGAGAAGCTGGGAAGAGTGAAGATAGTGATGCAAATAATAATAGTTAATATTTATGGAGCACTTACAATACACCAAGCACTATTCTAGGACCATAATCCTTATGATATAGATACTAGACTTAGTTCCATTTTATAGACAAGAAAATTGAGGCCCAGGGAGGTTTTAAGTAACAGGCCCCAGGTCACACAAATAGTAATGGTGGAAACAAGATTTAAACCCCAGTCTTCTAGTTCCAAAGTCCTTCCTTTTAACAACTAAAAAGGACTAGAATTATTGAATTATTTCTGAGAAAGATGCAATAGTATTTGAACACTCATTCAACAGAAAAGATCATAAAGAAGGAGAAGTAAAAAAAAATTTCAAAGACATACTTCAGTGAATGGGTGGATGATAAAGCTATTAATGATAATGGAAATCTTTTTAAAAGATCAACTTTGGGTGCCTGGTACAAATAATTAATTCAATTTTGAATATTTTAAATTAAAGGTGAATGTGGGAAAGGTGAGGTGTGATGTCAGTTGAAAGCTGAATTTGAGTTAGGTCATTTAAATGGCTGACATAAAGATACAGATTTCAGAGTTCTCAGAACAAAGATGCTAGATAAAGTCATGAAAGCAGATGGTAATGCCTGCTCTAAAAGGGAGACTACAGAAAGAGAGTGAGCAGAGTTTTCAAGCGGTTAAGTAAAATCTTATGACTCCTTTTTCTACATAAAGAATAGCAAACAGCCTTCAGAAGAAATATATATTAAGCAGTGGAATGGAGACACAGAGAATGAAAGGAAATGTATGTGGTATGACACACAAGAAAAGTATGAAATGATTCAAGAGGTTTTTGGTATTTTTTTTTTAAAGGAAACGTGAAGTAGAGGGAAATGGGAGATACAGACAGTTTAGAACAAAATGTTTTAGTTCCTGCACTAAAATGCAGGATTCCTTAGATTGATCATATGTCTTAGCATGATTTGGCAACAGAGACTGAGATGACATCAGCAAGCCAATCCCTTAGCCGAGTAAAATGAGTCACATTTTCGTCTGTTTCCACTTGATTAAAATATTTTACATTTGTTGAGCTTGGAAAAAAAAAAAAAAGACACAGGAAGCCATTGAAAGTGGAAAGTTGAAAGTCCAAATATGGTTTGTTTCTGACTCACCAGAATTGCAGCATCATAGGAATTAAGTTTGACTTAAAAAGACTTAAAAAAAAAAAAAACTTCTATTCAAGAAATAATTCCCCAAGTTACATAAAAATGTTTTATGGCTTTCTTAAACTTATAACTTAAAACCAAACAGAGAAAACCCTAAAAAAAATTACCTTCTGTAATCTTTTTTAAAATATAAATATCAACTATAGAAAAAATAAGTAATATTTGAATATCACCTGGTCTTTATAACTTATCTTGTTCAGATTAGTATAAACTCCTAGTTTGGATGATTCAAATGTATCTAAACATTTGCTTCTTTGGAACAGAACAGGCAGGAAAAGCAGAGTAAAGAGGTGGGAACAGATTTGCTTCTTTACAGGGATCTATGCCAAGTAATCTGCAAACAATCCATTTCCTGGCAAATGTCTGCTAACTGGTTTGTTCATGTCTTTTTTGTTTGTTTGTTTTTGTTTTTTTTTTAAACTGTAGTTGCTAATACTGACCTTCAGATCCCTTAACAACAAAAAAGACTTAGAATTAGGCAGAATTCACTTGGAAAAGAGATCCATTGCTGCTGACTTTAGGCAGTTATTTTTCTAAGTACATGAATTATTGTGAGGCCCAAATTATATAAGTGAAAGAAGTCTTTAACCTATAAGGCACTGTATAAACCTTACTTATTATGTATTAATAGACCAGAGCATGTAGAGATCATCTATGAATGGAAACAACTCTATTTGATATCATTTCATAGTAAGACAATGTGCTGCTTCATTGTTCTTTGTTCTGTAGTGACATTAATTAAATCTTTTTCATCAGTAAAACTTATTAAACTTATTAAACTCTTCAACAACCAGTGGGTAGGTCTTTCTAAATATAACCAAAAACCACATAGAAAAAATACTGAGAAATTGATTCAAAGTTCAAAACTATGTTATGTCAAAATAAATTTAGATGACAAATGCCACACTGTTAAAAATTATTATTGTTGTTGTTACTATAACATATGATAGACAAAGAATTAAGATTTATATCTTAAAAAGAGTTTTTTTTTTTTTAAGATTTTATTGATTCATTTGACAGAGAGAGAGCCAGAGAGCAAAGCAGGGGGAGCAGTAGAGGGAGGGGAAGAAGCAGGCTCCCTGATGAGCAGGGAGCCCAATGTGGGATCAATCCCAGGACCCTGAGATCATGCCGGAACCAAAGGCAGACGCTTAACTGACTGAGCCCCTCAGGTGCCCCTTAAGAAAAGTTCTTACATATCATTAAGAAAAAGGCAGACTCCAATAGAAAAATGGGCAAAACTATGAACAGGCAATGTAGAAAAAAAAAAGGCCAATAATAAATACATACATATGAAAATAATTACCAGAATTACTAAAAATCAAGTAATGAAAAGTTAAAAACACTGAGGTACTGAGGTGCCTGGGTGGCTCAGTTGGTTAAGTGTTGCCCTCAGCTCTCAGGTCATGATCTCTAGGTCCTGGATCAAGCCCTGCCTCAGGCTTCCTGCTCAGCAGGGAGCCGGCTTCTCTCTTCCTCTCCCTCCGCCCCTCCCCACTGCTTCATTCTCTCTCTCTCTCAAATAAATAAATAAAATCTTAAAAAAAAAACACTGAGGTACCATTCTCACATTTCATACTGACAAAGATCAAAAATGAAAATACCCAGGGGGATCCTGGGAAAATGACAAAAGTAGAAACAGCATAGTTTTTGGGTTTTCCAGCAAACCTACATAAAAATGGAGGGAAGAGCTAGAGAGAAAACTAAAAACCCATGGACAACATTTACAACAATACTAGATGGCAATATACAAATGTGTGGGGACAAACCACTAACAGCCTCAAACCTGCATGGGATGGAAAGCTGTGCAAGAGAAAGTCAAGAGAAGCCAAGAGGCATCTAATGACTTGAGAAACAAGACAATCTCCAAATAGCTGCCAGCAAGTATTCACTGAAAAATCCAGTAGCCTGGCTTGAGATCAATTGCTTGGAGGGGGAGGTGGCACAGTGAGAGTGATCCACCTAGGTGGAGAGGATTATTTTGTCACTGACATTGTTTAGAATTGCCAGTGGAGGCTGATAACATAAAGCAGATCAACTTCCAGTAGTTCAGTTTTGAAAAATTCTCTATAGACTATGTGACCTCTTTGAGTCGAGCCACTAAACTCTACTGTATGTTGTTAGATTCATTCAGCAATTCACTAATTCACTTATTCATTCAGTATTATTTTTGCTAGAGATGAGAATTCAAAGATAAAAAAAATAAAATACCTACTGCCTCAAGATCTTAAGATCAAATATGTAAACAAAAAATACTATAATGTTATTAGTGCTACAGTAGAAGTTGTATATGTCACTAGGATGTATTAATCAGGTTAAATAAGTCACATTGGAGAGCAGATAGTAGGATTCTAAAGAAAAAATAGTAAAATAAAATGGTTAAGATCACAAACTCTGGAGTCAAGCAACTCTAAATTCTAATTCTGAACACTGTCACTCACTAGCTGTGTGAAGTTGGGCAACTGGGCTTCCTCAGTCTCTATTCCTTCGAAAAGAGAAAATGGTAATACTACCTCAGAATGTTATTAAGGAATAAATAAGCTCAGTAATACTCTGAGCCCTTAGAATTCTCTCTGATATATTCTGTATACTCAAAAATGTACATTTTTTTTATTATTGAATGGATCTAATAAAATCTAAATTTGCTGGACAAAATGGTATGGACAGACCCATGAATATTTCATTGATTAGTGGAGGACCAACATGAAGAAATTGCAAAAATTTACTTTGAAAGAGTACAGAAAAGGAAGGGGGGGGGAAGGTGACAGCAAGTAACCATGTGACAATATTGTATTTTGCCTGCCTGATTTAATAAAATAATTCTTAAAAAAATTAATACTGGTTCATTATTTATGAATGAGGACTCATTAGTTACAAATAATATTGAATAGCTCCATACAGTCTTTGCATTTATTTGCTTCCTGAAGTAAGAGCATCAGCATCTTATTGTCATAGAAAGACATAATAGTGGTGGTGAGAAATTCCTTAAAGGGGATCAGGACTATAATAAGTGTAAGAGTTGAGTAGGTTCACTCTTCTGAATTGTGGCATGTGCCCTAACAATGTATGCACATAATCATATTTTTTGTAAAATCTGTAAAAAATAAGATATTTTAACTGTAATCAATTAAGGTCACTTTCCATGCTGACTTCTTTGTCACACTTTCCTTTATGGTCCAGTAGTGTTGAAGCAGCCACAGGCATTTTGGGAATCCAACTAAGAAGCTGAGTTGGGGAAACATTTATTGTTGATTTGGTGGGATATATGTAATTAGCTCACACTACCTTCCACATACAGTTAAGATGTTACTAGCAGGCCCAGTATAGGCATGACTTCAGGAAATACTTCTGCTTGTTGTGCTGACTGGCCCAGCAACATAACACAAAGGCTCAGGGCTAGAACTTATATATTAACATGAACATGTCCTACAGTGCCTTGCAAAAAAATAAAAAAATAGGTAGGTAGTGGAGAAAATACAAGATTTGAAATGTATAAAACCAGAAACTAGTCTGGAAAATTCTTCCAATCATCAGCTGTGTATGACCGAATCACAGTATTAGGCTCTCATTTATGCATAGTCAAAGTGAAAGTTCTCTCCTCTCAGCAATATATTTGATAATTCAATGCACACGATTGTAAATGAACAATGCATTTTGGGGGGCATGGGATTGGTGGGAAGTGCATTAAATGGAATTGTCAGTTACCTCTATTTGTAGGACACAACCCATAGCAGTAGTAAAAACAGGAAGTACCTCAAAATGTGAAAATGCTTGTTTTGTATGCATTTCAAGGTATTGGATTATATTTTAGTATATCTATTTCATCTTATTCTGACAGGGTGGAGCAAACAAAATGCAAATTCCACCAATGCAGAAAAATTGAAAAAGCTAGTGTTCCAGTAACAAAACTACTGCACACATACACATCAGTCAATGTATAAAGTATAACTGCATAGCTCAATACAAAAGAACAGCCATTTAAAAATACACTTAAATTGCTCTTCCGTATGGTTTTAAGTTAGTTTTGTACATTTTTCACAATTTTTGGTTATATCAAAATTCAAATATAACAGTCCTAGCAGACGCCAAAAACATTAAAAAAGACTGGTTAAAATTCAATCAGAAAACTCCTACATATATGGCATTTGTCAAGTTTTCATATTCATATTTATTATTACTTTTTTTCTCACTTTAAGTAAATATTAACTTGCATACCAAATTTGTATTTGTAATTTTCTATTCTTTTTCTTATAGAAGTCTTCTCTCAAATTGGGTAAGAACGTACCTCATTGGAGGGCAAAAAGGAAATGGATGAACAAAAGTATCACATTCATGATGACTTAGGTAGGAAGGTGGAGATTATACTGTAAAACATTTGGATATAACGTATAAAACAGAATGATAGATACCAGAGTTGTTCATGTCACGGTATTTAGAGCTACAAGTGAACCAGCAAAATACAGTTTAGATTTTTCAGTATAAAGTATTTTCTTGGTTACACAAGAATGGGCTTGGCATCCAGGTTGAAGTGCAATGCAGTGTAAGCCCACACAATGCCTTGGCCAAGCACGTAGGATGCTGTGGAGCCAGGGTCAGCTTTATAAGCTACAGGGGCACCTGTATATGTGCAATGGGCTCCACACTTCGAGTGCCCCGTGCTTGTTCATTATTCTGCCATCTTCTTGAACATCGTAGTAAGTTTTGAACATGGTGGTCCACATTTTCATTTTGCACTGAGCCCTGCAAATTATGCAGCCAGTTCTCTGTAGAACACACATGCCTGTCACGACAGCCCATGTAGAGCTGAAATGGTACTTTTAATGTCTGGCTGGCTGTCACCAGCTGTGGGCTGCCACAACTAGGATGTGACTTCAGGTAAGGAGACACTCTGCAGTGGAGGCCCACCCTGCAGTTGCTGATAGCTGGGAAACAAGTCGTCTGGAGGGGGCCCTAGGCAGTCTGTTTCCATTTCCACCATTGGCATGATGCCCATTTATTGGATGTTGTGTTAAGATCTTATTGCAACACTTTAAAAGATAACTTCAGTTGCCCAATTTTCTCTTTTCTCATTATAAGTATGTAAAGATTCCCAGAAGTCTAAGTCATTTTCCTAACTCTTAATGACTTAGTGAGAAAATTTCACACTCAAATTTCTTTCTTACTGAGAAAATTCCTTAGTGAGAGAACTCAAATTATTTTAATTGCATTTTAATTTTAAATTTATAACTGTAACATAAATTCAGTGCACTAAAGAAAAAAGACAAGGACTAATTTTCTACTGGGGTTTAATATGCCAACTGCTCCCACATTAACCAATACAGAGAATTTTCAGTCTCTGTCTTTTTATTATTTTTTAAAGATTTTATTTATTTGAGAGGGAGAGAGAGTATGAGCAGGGGCAGAGGGAGAGGAGTGGGTGAAGCAGAGTCACCACTGGAGCAGGGAGCCCGATATGGGGCTCAATCCCAGGACCCCAGGATCACGACCTGAGCCAAGGCAGATGCTTAACCAACTAAGCTAGCCAGGTGCCCCCAGTCTCTGTCTTTTTAAATTAAATTTCACTTAGCTAGGGGTGCTTGGGTGGCTCAGTCAGTTAAGCATCCAACTCTTGATTTCAGCTCAGGTCAGTATCTCAGGGTTGTGAGACTGAGCCCTGTACTGGGCTCACATGCTGGGTATGGAGCCTGCTTAGGATTCTCTCTCTCCCTGTCCCTCTTCCTCTGCACCTCCACCACTTCTCCTTTTCTCTAAAACAAAACAAAACAAACTTTACTCAGCTATACATTTCAAGTAGACTATTCCAAATAAGGTCATATTTTAGGATGATTTTAAATTCAGCGGATTCTGGAAACACATCAGTAACCCTGGTTATAAATTAAGAAATAAAACACTGGTAGTTACAGTATATAAAGCAAAAGAACCAATGTAAACAATATTTAGCATCCCAATGTTATTTCTGATGCTCTGTGGTATGTAAGCAAGATGATAAGCATGAAGATCATCACCCAACCCTTCCCACCCCTCTTACCCTGCTCTTTTTTTCCCCAAAGCAATGATTTCTTTTGAACTTACATTCGTATTTGCTATTTTCATTGCCTATCTCCTCCCTCTACAAGGTCTATGAGGTCAGGGCTTTTTGCCAGTTCTGTTCACTACCATATCCCCAGTACAAAGAAGAGTGGCTAACCCACAATCAGTACTCTAAAATAAGTTGTTGAATGAATGAATGACTACATAGAAATTTATAAAACCTTCCTAAAATTATAACTAAAAATATAGAATCCATAAATCCACATTTGCACAATTAGCAAAAGCAAAGTGCTATTATACTACAGCTCAATAGAAATCAAAATGGAAATGATAAAGTAATACTCAAACTCTTAAACCCTACAAATTATTAAAAATAATTACAGCATAAACCAGTTTGAAGTTTAGTTTGTGGATGATAGGCTTTTGGTGCAGTCTAAAAGTTACCTTAAATAGCCAAAAGATGTTATTATCATTCTTTTTTTAAAATAGAGAAAAATCTAGAGAATAGTATCTGATACTAGTAATAAAGCTTGGTTTCTATTTGGCCTATCAGGATATAATTAAGATCTTATCGTTCACAGAGACATAGGAACTTAAATCCTCAGGGTAAAAAGTAGGAGCAAGGAAATAAATGTTAAAAAGAAAAAAAAATTATAGTCATGCTAACATTAATACTGAAAGTACATGTTTGGTATGAAGCCTATACCCAAACATTACAACTTCTTTACCAAAAGATACTTATTCAAGAAATGTAATTAGATAAGCTTACATTTAGGTTGCTAAAAAAAGAAGGCACATGGAATTTAGACATTAGCCTCTCTTGACTCTTGTATATAGGAATTCCCATTTAATAGATCATGCCGCCCAAAAAAATTCATTTAATTTTGTCATTCTATTCTCTCCTCATCTGCTCCTCTATGGTGACAAGAGAGAAAAATAGTGCATAATGTTATAAAAGTTGGACTAAAATTTGACAAATTAATTATGCTGGGCAACAAAGCTTGTCCTGAAGGGAGACCTGGGCAGCTTATCTCCATGGCCACCATGTGTCCACCATAACCTTATTTGTCTACGGAATGGAATATTCTATAATTTGGATCTATTTAAGACTCAAAGTGAAGGGAATTTAGCTTGAGTTCATTCTAAGTTATAGCCCTGAGGCCTTGAAAAAAAATTCAAGGTTATTACTAGAATTAAGCACTTAAAATAATGCTTAACTATGTCAATTGATCTAGGTAAATCACTATCATTTCATTGCCACTTAAATTTCCTCTTATTCTCAAATAGATTCTAACTAGTAAATTCATCTGAGTGTGCTTTGGAGTTTAAGCCATATATGTCTTCATATGTTAGTGTACATCAGAATTACCTGAGATGACTGATAAAAATGGAAATCTATAGGCCCCTTTCCCAAAGATTACAAATTAATAGGACTGGAAGTATGGTCCACATATTAAGAAACATTGGAATAGATACCTATACATTTCCAAGTTTTTGCTAGATTTTTGTGGGAGTTTCTAACATTATTATGTGAAATGGACAAGGAACACTTGATGGATAAAAGTTTATTAAGTATTATTTTTCATAATATATTCTCTAATACATCTAGGTCAATAAAGAATATTTCATATCTCCTACCAGTTGTATCCTCCTATCCAGGAAAAGTGCCAGTTCAAGTTTGTTCTCCTACAAAATCAAAAGAAACATGTGTGTACTGGTAAATGCCAGAATAGAAATGATTGGGTAATTTCCTTCTTGGGCAACCTAACAGACTGATCTTCAGAGAACCTAGACTGGGCACTTGAAAAAGCACTTAAGGGCTTGACTCTGGGCCATCAGACTTTGGCCAAGGCAAACCTGTCTCTTTTCCTCCACAGAAGGGGCAGTTGTGTTTGTAGTTTAGGAAAGGAAATAACTGATGCCCAGTAGAAAGCCTCCCAGAATTCCCAGTTCTGCTGCAGGCTGAATGCAGAATATCACTGAACATATCAAAAACAGATCTCAGGACAAGAGTAAGTCAGCATTGGTCCTGAGAGCTACTTCATATGAGATTGCTCTAGTCTCCTATGCTGAGAAATTCTCATTCACCCAGCACAAGTATTCCCAGGATGTATGTCAGAATACCCCATGGACAACATTGAAGGACTATAAATAAATAAATTCTAAATTTTAGTCAAAATGGACAAATATCTGGGTTTTCTCTACATGAGCCCAGCTAAAAATGTGCTCCATATGAATTAGTTTTATACTAAAATATCTTACTAGCTTATGTTCATTAGAAAATAAATTTCTCCAAATGACTTAGCACATAAGAAACCTCCACCACCGGGTTTCTGTGAATACTAGAACAATGTAGGCAGTCTGTAGGTCAGAAATAAGCCAGAAAATCTAAAAAAAAAAAAAGCTAATCAGGTTGTAATGATATTCTCCAAAAGACATGTATAAGAATATTCATAGCAGAACTATTCCTAATAGCTAAAAAATCAGTAACCACCCAAATGTGTACCAATAACAGAATGGATAAATAAATTTATGGTTATGATCATACAGCAATGAGAACAAATGATCTATAATTATGTACAATTATGCAAACATCTTATAAACATAATGTTGAGCAAAGACAGCCAATATTATGTTGTTGGTACATACTGTATATTTCTATTTATATAAAGTTCAAACTCAGGAAACAATAATCTGTGGTGTTATAAATCAGAATAACGGTTAACTGAAGGGAGGAGGAAAGATACTGATTGGGTGTTGGTAAAGGGGGCTTTCTGGGTTGTTCACAACATGAGGAGGTTAAAACTGAAGAAAACTATTCATGACAATCTGACCCAAAGGGATAAAAACCTCTTCTATCTTGAAAAATAGTCTCTAATATTGTTTCAACCTAAAATATTCTTGCTACATCTCAATTATCACAGACTCTCAGAGAAATCTGTATTTGAATTTGGCAAAACACCAGTTGTGTTCTCTTTGCATTATTTTGCTAGAAAATAAAGTTATTTTTTTCCTATTTACAACAAAGAGAATATGATGAATGTTTTAAAAATAATTATTTTTAAACAAAAAACACTTTTCAACTATGAAAAATAAAAATAATTAACTGTTTAAAAACAAAACCAGAGTGGAGCACCTGGGTGGCTCAGTTGGTTAAGCATCCTACACTTGATTTTGGCTCAGGTCATTATTTCAGGGTCGTGATCTCAGGGTGGTGAGATCTAGCCCCATGTTGGGCTCTGTGCTCAGCACAGAGTCTGCTTGAGATTCTTTCCTTCTTCCTCTACTCCCCCTCCCCCGTTCGCTCTCTCTCCCAAAAGAAATAAATAAAAATCTTAAAAAAAAAAACCAAAAACAAACCAGAGAAACAACAGTAAAAACAAACAAATAACAACAAAAACTCTTCAACATATAATGCATGTTCCAAGTTGGACACTGAATTTTGAGGATTTTATGGATTTTTAAAAATTTTTATGTTATTATATTGTTTTGCTTTTTCCTATTGTTTTCTACTTCTAGAACAACCACTGAATTGTTACACTGCCTGGTTTAATTCCCAATTCTTCTACCAATAAGTGGCAGAATTTGGGGCAAGTTAAATATTTTCTCTGTGCATAAGTTTCTTCCTCTATAAAATTAGGAAAAGAATAGTAACATATCTACAATGCTTTTGTGAAAATTAAATATCATTGTATAAACATTTAGTATAGTTGTTGATGCAGTAAAAGTGCTTAATAAACAGTGTCTTACATCTATATCTCTTACCTGTTTCCTTTAATACAGATAAGAAGCACAGAGCATGATTAGTTGGCAATCACATTTCCAAGTACTCAAACCATAAAAGCATATGTAAATAACAAGAACTAGTACTAAACAGAGGAATGACAGAGGAGTGATGACAGCAAGTTGGTGGGCTAGGATGCCCCAGACCCTCCTTCCTCCTACAGAAACACTGACCCCACAATATGTGGACCAATTCCCTATATGAGATATCCAGACAGTTCAGAGGCTCCTGTTCCCCAGGAGAGCACATGGCCAAAGTGAAGCCAGTGGGAAAATTCGTGGTACTGTCTTGCCATGATCCCTCTCCCTGGCAGAGCATCACACAGTTGAGAGGAAACTCCCACCTCCTGACTTCTCCTTGGGAAGGATAAGAGAAGACCAGACCATAAATCTAACATTCTGTGCTTATAGTTAACAAAACTTCTCACTTAAAAATTTAAGAGGGTAGATCTCATGTTAAACGCTTTTTACCACATTTACCACAATGACAGATGGTAAATAATAATAATTCTAACAGAGGTAAAGGAATAATAACTCTATCAGAAAGAATAGTAACATATGAGGATGGAGTGAAGAAAGAAAAAGGAGAGCCCCTTCTGAAAGGTAACCTCACAAAAACCTGGG
This sequence comes from Leptonychotes weddellii, assembly GCF_054177405.1. NCBI lineage: Eukaryota > Metazoa > Chordata > Mammalia > Carnivora > Phocidae > Leptonychotes > Leptonychotes weddellii. Next base: position 41,206,636 of record NC_138371.1, on the reverse strand, counting down.
ATTGTCATCCACACCCAAAACTTTTGATCCCTTCTCTAAAAACTGTTCACTTCGTAAAACAAAACAAAACAAAACAACACTTCTACAAAATTTGCATTTAAGATAGCCAGGTCCTCATTAATGTGGATGCCTACTATGCACATACAGAACTGGCTTGACTCCCTAGCCACCTAAAATGAGTCTTCCATTTTGATTGATAACTTCTTTTTTCAATTTTTTTATGATAAAATGCACATAACATTAAGTTTACCATTTCAGCCATTTTAAAGTGTACATTGTGTGTGGTATTAAGTACATTCATAATTTTGTGAAATCGTCACCACCATCCATCTCCATAGATTTTTTCATCTTGTAAAACGGAAACTCTACAGTCATTAAACAATAACTCACCTTTCCCCTCTCCCACCACCCCCTGGCAACCACATTATACTTTTCTGTCTCTATGATTTGACTACTCTTAAGTATCTCATCTAAGTGGAATCACACAGTATTTTTCTTTTTTTGACTGGTTTATGTCACTTACCATAACGTCCTCCAGGTTCATCCATGTCGTAGCATATATCAGCATTTCCTTCCTTTTAAAGGCTGAATACTATTCCACTGTACGTATATACCACATTTTGCTTATCCATTTATCTGTAGATGGACATTTGGGTTGCTTCTACATTTTAGCTATTATGAATAATGAAGCAATAAACATGGGTGTACAAATATCTCTTTGATACTGTGCTTTTAGTTCTTTTGGTTATATATCCAGCGGTGGAACTGCTGGATCATACGGTAGTCCTATTTTTAATTTTTTGAGGAACTGCCATACTGTTTTCCATATATATGTATCATTGGAAATGCAAGGCATTAAAGACATTGCTGTCAACAGCTTCAGCAGTGATGGGAGATGGAGCCAGTGGCTTTGGCAGCAGTAAAAGAAGATGGGGATGATTCACATATCAGTGACCTCAACATCAGACATCAGCAACAGCTCACATGTAGACTGCAGCAAACCAGTGGTAGAAGGCTGAGGTAACCATAAGCACTCAACTCCAGAGAGCAACTGCAACCTCTCTTGAATGCATCCACAGCAATATCTTGAATGAGCATGAATGATAAACTTCCCTGCTGGGAACACAGGAAACATTACCACAATGAAGTAAAGCAGGAGAAAAAAGAATAGGTGATTATCTTGTAGTTGATGGGAGGATTTGTGCCTGAAGTAGAGGGGAAAAATACCTGCTGAGCAAAGGAGTAGATGGTGGAAGAGCATTTGTGTTTCTAAAGAATGGGTGGGAGCACACCTGAAAAAAATGTGTTCTTTTGTGTGACTATTATTGAGACTTAGTTTATGCCTCAATGCTGGAATGGCCTGGGAATACTGATAAATCAGTAAAATTTAAAAGAATAAGCAGCTAGATTTCTGGTACACCAAGTTTGCTATTTCAGAAATTTCTCCCAAAAAAGGCAAGAAATTTCAGTCAAAAGAAAACATGTCCAAATAATAGTCTCCACATCAAAGATATTTATGATTATTATACTTAGTGTACAAATTATTGTTTTCCTGCTGATATTTGTACCTTTATTCTTACTGTCTTCATTTTGTTTCTAGGTAATTAGAGGCTGAGATCTAGGAAAGATAAAGTGTTTTAAATGCTTCCATTTAAGAATAAAGTTAGTGTTACATTCTAAAGCAAAACTACATGTAGTCACAAGTTAAACAGAGATGATTAAAAATGAGACATTACCATTTCTAATTCATACTGCTGTTTGTCAATGAACATAAACATATTAAATAGTCAACAATATTTGAGACCCTAAGAACTATGAAAAATAGAAATGAGAAAAGCATATGGATTTAGATACCTTGGAGTTATTAAATATAACTCTGATAGTACAGCTTTACTTTTGTATTTGGAAAATAAAATCTAAGAGTAAACATGTCTATATCATATTTCTGCTCTTAATCTTCTTTCAACTCAATCTTTATATTTTAAGTTTATCTCATTTTCTTTTACTCTTGGGATAGCTATATTTGATCTTTCAGTCATCTTATTTTAAAGATTCTGTTTTACTTCTGATTCTGTGCTATTTTCTTTATTTTCTCTCTTTTATTTTATGGTCTATGTTTTCTACGATATCATAGAAAATATCTATTCTCAGTATATTGTAAGTTGTGAATTCTGTTTTTAGTTCCATTAGTGTTTACTTTTATATTTGTTAATGACATTTCTTAAGGGCATAGTTGGCAGCTTATCAAGTTCAGGAATGAAATAAATTCTATTAACTTCCTCCAAAGAAATTATTGAATTACACACTTCCTCGACCTTGTCCCACCTCTCTATACACACCCTAGTTTTTGCTTTTATGCTTTTTGAAATCACTACTATTGTTACATCAAAAAATTATTTAAAAATTATAATATATCTTATTCAAGGAATTGTATTTCTCTCTTATAATTCTACTTATGATAATAATTAGACTCTGTTCCATGCTTAAATAACTCAAAACCCACCACCACCCCTTTCACACTATGAATTCCTCATTCAATTTCTCTAAATGGCTGAACTGAGTGTTTAGATGGAGATTTTGGTAAGACAGATATGTAAGTAATGTATTTCCTGAGCCTTTGGTTGCATAAGAAAACTTTTTTGTCACATTTTTATGGGAATAATAGCTCAGTGAGATATAGAATTCTTGAATCAAATTCATTCTCCCCTGAAAATCTGGTAGATAATGCTCCCCTATCTTCTAAGAGTACAGCACACAGGTGAACAGCACAGGACCTAGAATTATATATATATTTAATTTTGGCTCTGCTAATTACTTGCTATGTAACCTTTATAAATTACATAGCCCTTTCTTTATATTCTACATCTCAGTGTTCTCATCTGTAAAATGGGACAATTATCCCTCAGGATTGATGTAAGAAATTAATGACATGATCTGTATTAATGCTATCTAATAGAGATATAACATGAACCACATATGTAGTTTTAAATTTTCTAGCACTCACATGTAAAAGGTAAAAACAAAAAGATAGGGGTGTCTGGGTGGCTCAGTTAGTTAAAACAGCCAACTCCTGATTTCAGCTCAGGTCATGACCTCAGGGTCCTGGGATTGAGCCCCATAACAGGATCCATGCTCAGCGGGAAGTCTACTTGAGGATTTTCTCTCCCTCTCCTTCACCTCTCCCCCAGCTCACACACATGCACATGCACATGCATGCACACGTGCACTCTCTAAAGCAAATAAAATCTTTTAAAAAAGATCATATTAATTTAAATAATATTTTTTACTTAACCCAATATAGTCAATACTACACTGTCATTTCAATATATAAACAATATAAAAATATTCTTTTTTACTAACTCTTCAAAATGTGGTGTATATTTCATACTTATACCATACAGCTATAATATACATTTATAGCATAAACATATAACATATATAAATTTGGACGTGCTACATTTCAAGTGCCCAGTAAGCACATATATCTAGTGGCTACCATACTGGAGAGTGTAGAGCAATATAATATAACTCAATAGGGTACCTGATACAAACATTCACTAAATTATATATATTCTTACTGTTTTAAAATTATACAGAACTTTTATTTAATATTATACATTAGTACTCTCAGAAAACTCTTTTGTTTTTTAAATAATTTCTTCTGCCTAAATATATGCAGGAGTCTTTTTATTTTTAGCTTAAAAACTGTTTCTTTTTTTTTTTTTTAAAGACTTCATTTATTTGACAGAGAGGGACACAGCGAGAGAGGGAATACAAGCAGGGGGAGTGGGAGAGGGAGAAGCAGGCTTCCCGCTGAGTAGGGAGCCCAATGTGGGGCTCGATCCCAGGACCCTGGGATCATGACCCGAGCCGAAGGCAGACGCCTAACGACTGAGCCATCCAGGCGCCCTTAAAAACTGTTTCTAAGTAAAGTTTTCATTGAAATATAACATAATACAGAAAAAAGCACAAATTATAAGTGCTGACCCAAAGAATATTTACACAGTGAACATGTAACCTCCACTCAAATCAATAAACAAAACAATACCTGTACCTCAGAAGTTCCCCTATCTATTCCAGTTATAACCTCTCCAGGTGACTTCAATCACTATGGTGTTTAATTTTACCTATCTCTGACCTTTATACAAATACAAACATACAATGTGTATCCTTTTATGTCTGGTTTCTTTTGCTCAGCATTATGTTTCATCCACACTGCATAAGAGTTTGGATTATACTTTTCGTTGTTATATAGTATTCCATTGTATGAATATACAAAAATTTATTTATGCATTCTTCCATTCTACTGTTGATAGACTTTTGAATTAATTCCAGTTTAGAGCTTGTGCAGAAACAAGTTAACGTAGCAGACCTGACTGCTATCCTTAGACAGGATTGCACGTACTGTTGGCCTTTGGCTGGTACCTGAGAACTTGGATTTTGGAAGGTTTCCCACCATCCTAATTTTAAGAAAGACTCATTGCACCCAAACTGTAAAAACAATATGGTTTATGTGAACATCTGCTTTCCTTCTGGAAGTCTGGAATTCTGGTACATGCTGCATAGTTGACCGGCCCCAACAAAAACCTGGAGTACTGAGTCTCTCTTGAGGTTCCCGGAAAGACAGTATTTCACAGATGTTGTTACACCTTGTTGTTGGAAGAATTAAGCATGTCCTGTGTGACTCCACAGGGGCAGGATTCTGGAAGTTTTCCAGGTTTCCTCAGGACTTTGCCCCATAAGCTTTTCCCTGTACCGATTCTGCTTTGCTTTGTTACCCTTTTACTATAATAAATTACACTGATGAGCATGACCCTGGGCTTGTTGAGTCCTGTGAGTCCTCTAGTGAATCATCAAACTTGGGGGGTAGTCTTGGCAATCCCCAACACAGGGCTAGGGCTACAATGAATATTCTTGTGTATGCCTTTTGGTAAAAATATGTTAAATACATATACAAAGGAGTGGAATTGTTGGTTCATAGGATATATATTCAGCTTTACTAACACTGAAAAATCGTTTTAGTAGTTACATCAGTTCACACTCCTAGCAATAGTTTATGAGAGTTCTAGTTATCCACAACCATCCTGTCTAACACTTGGCATTTTCAGCTTAGCCAATTTGGTGAGTGCAGAGTGACATATCATTTTGGTTTTAATTTGCAATTTCCTTGATGATTAACTAAAGTTGAGCTTTTCATCTGTTTATAGGCTTCTTGTATATCCTCTATTGTAATACGTCTGTTCGGTCTTTGCCAATTTTTCTACTGGGTTGTTTTACTTTTCCTTATTGATTTTGTAGGTATTCTTTATGTATTCCATACATAAGATCTTTATTATTTATATATGAATGTCTGTATATTTATTTATAATATGACAAATATTTTCTCCCACTCACTCTCCTCATGTTAACTTGTAGTAAGCAGAAGTTCTTAACTTTAATGTAGTTTATCAATTTTTTTTCCTTTATACCTAGCAGTTTGTGTGTCTTGTTTAAGAAATATTTACTACCCCCAAAGTCATAAAGATGTCCTCCTATGCTTCTTCTAAATGATTTACTCTTTTACCTTTTACATTTAGATCTACAATCCACTGGAAATGATTCTTTGCATGTGGTGAAGTCTTTCTTTTTCCTTGAAGTCAAATAACCTCTCCAGAATTTGATTCACAATTGATTACTCTTTATTTTCTCTGTGATAAGATGTACCCTTTTGATCTGTAGGTTTACTGTTTACATCAGTTCAAGAAAGCTTTTCTTTGTAATTATATATTTTAATATTTTCCTGCTCCATTTCTTCTGTCTTTCCTCTGGAAACACTATTGCTTCCCACTCTGATATGCTCTATTTGTGATCATTTCTTTAGAAGTTATGTTATCTTTCTGTTTCATTCTCTTTTATTGTTCTCTCAACTTTATCTCTTATTTTATAGAATTCACAAAAGAGGAAGAGAATAAGATCACAGAAATGATTACCACTGCAAGACAATAACAGCAAACAAGGCAGCTGGGCTCAAGAAATGAAAAAGAAGTCACTATTACAGTAAAAAAGTTTTTTTTAATTACATATAAAATAATACACATACTAAGTAGCATAAGAATTCAAAGGAGTGAGGAATCACATTGGTCCAGGGTTAAAAAGGAATGTACCTCAGAGAAGGTACCTCAGAGAAGTTGGTGAGTTTGATGATGTGATAATAAGAACATTACTGTGGTAAGAGCCAAAATATGTGTAATAACTGGTATTTAGTTATCTTGGCAATATATGGACCATACAAATTCACAATGACAGAATATAATGCATACTATTAAAAATGAACCAAAATCTATATTTTTATTTGGCTCAAATGTTCCATTTGTTCATGGAAGTTTATGAAAGTCAAGCAATAATTAAACATGACATAGAAATTATAATTCTACATTTGATGGATTTTGGATTTCCTTGGCACTGAATATGGCAAGTTCCAATTATGAATCAAACATATGTAAACATCACCATGTTACTTAAGGTTATGTATTAAAGCTATTAAGGCCAGTCTGACGCTTTCATTGAACCAAATGAAAATAAGAACTGAACTTAGTCAGGCTTTTCATAGAAACTAAATATCCTCATCATAACTAAAATCAGCAATGGGATTCAGGAATAAAATACACTCTTTGTGAGCTATTATGTTCTGCATTCAGAGTTGAAATATATATGCATGTAATAAAAGTTCATTCTAATTTCCAGAATATTTCTAGTTACATTCCTTTTTCTGCTTGAGAATTTGCATTGCTCCATGATTAGACCCCTTCGCCTGCTCTGTCATAAACATGATTTCTTTTTCCTTCTGCTGATGTTTCAAAATGCAAGTAAGGTAGCCAGAAGGACAAGTAAGATTCCAAAGAATCTTACTGAGTATCACCATCTTGATTAGTTAATTGCTGACCAGGAAATGGGCCTCCCATTTGCAGCCTCAAAGACCTGACTTTTCCTGGACATTGTCAATGGATCATAATCCTGAAGTATGAATTCAAAGTTCAAATGGATAAACATTCAGTGAGAAATAAGATTCTAAATAGAACTAGAATCTTTGTATTTCTCGCTAGGAAAATGTACATGAGAAACCAAATATAACTAGAGATCACTTTTTTAAAAAAGGTAATTACTTAGAAAAAATAAATATTTACTAGATCCTACTGTAGCATTACATATCTTTTTGCAACAGAGAACAAAATTTCAAATACCTTAGAGGTCAGGTAAGTAATATCAGTTAGCAAAGGAATCTCAAATGAAGACTTTGGTGAACTGAAGGACCATAGATTCTTAACAAAAGAGCTACCAGAAATCTCTAGTTGATCATTGTAATGAGGGAGTATAGATCCATTGTTGACAGATCTTCCGATTTTTGTATGTTCTTTTTCCAGTTTGATTGAGAAATAATGGACACACATGCTGTGTAAATTTAAGGAATATAACATAATGGTTTGATTTACGTATATTTTGAAATGATCACCACAATAGGTTCAGCTAACATCTATCTTCTCATATAGAGATAAAATAAAAAGAAAAGAAAGAAGAATAAAAGAAAAACTTTTTCTCCTTGTGATGAGAACTCAGGATTTACTCTCTTAACAACTTCCTATATATCATACAACAGTGTTAGCTACAGTCATCATGTACCTTGCATTCCTAGTACTTATTTACCTTATAACTGGAAGTTTGTGTCTTTTGACCACCTTCCTCCAATTCCTCCTACCCCTATCCTCCACCTCTGGTAATCACAAGTTTGGGGTTTTTTTCTTTACTTTTTTAGATGCCACATAAAAGTGATATCACAGAGTATTTTGTCTTTCTCTTTCTGACTTATGTCACTTAGCATAATACCTTCAAGTTCCATCCATGTTGTTGCAAATGGTAGGATTTTCTCATTTTTTATGGTTGAAAAATATATATATGTATGTGTGTGTATATATATATATATATATCACATATATATCACAACTTCTTTATCCATTAATCCATTGATGGACACTAAATTGTTTCCATGTTTTGGCTACTATAAATAATGCTGATATAAACATGGGCATGTAGATACTTTTTCAAGTTAGAGTTTTCATTATCTTTGGATATATTCCTAAAAGTGAAATTGCTGAATCATACTGTAGTTCTATTTTTAATTTTCTGAGGATCCTCCATATTGTTTTCCATAGTGGCTGTGCCAATTTACAATCCTACCAATAGTAAACAAGGCTTTCCCTCTCTCCACAACTACACCAGCATTTGTTGTCTCTTGTCTTTTCCACACGGGCCATTCTAACAGGCCTGAGGTGGTAGCTCTTTGTGGTTTTCATTTGCATTTTCCTAATGACTAGTGGTACTGAGCATCTTTTCAGGTACTTGTTAGCTTTTCATTTACCTTCTTAGGAGAATTGGGTTATTTATTTTTTGCTATTGAGTTGTATCAGCTCTTTATATGTTTTAGATAGTAACTCTTTATCAGACATATGGTTTGCAAATACTTTTTCCCATTTTGTAATTTGGTTTTTTTTTTTCATTTTGTTGATGGTTTCTTTTGCTGTACAGAAACTTTTTAATTTGACGTAGTCCCACTTGTTTATTTTCTACTTTTTTTGTGTGCTTTAGATGTCATATCCAAAAAAAATCATAACTGAGACCAAAGTCATGCTTTATTCTAGGAGTTTTATGATTTCAGGCCTTGCATTTAAGTCTTAATCCATTTCAAGTTAATTTTTGTGAGTGGCATAAGATATAGGTCCAGTTTCATCCTTTTATATGTGAATATCCAATGATCCCAGCACCATTTATTGAAGAGGCTGTCTTTTCTCCATTGAGTATTCTTAGCTCCCTTATCAAATGTTAGTTCACCATATATGCTTGAGTTTATTTCTGGGTTCTCAATTCTGTTCCATTGGTCTATTTGTTTTTATGCCACTACTGCATTGATGACTATAGCTCTATAGTATATTTGGAAATCAGAATGTGTGATCCCTCCTATTTTTTCATCTTCTTAGGATTGTTTTGGCTATTTGGTATGTTTTGTGGTCCCATGTAAATTTTAGGACTGTTTTAGCTACTTCTGTAAAAAATGCCATAAGAATCTGGATAGGGATTGCTTTGAATCCATAGATGGTAGTATGGACATTTTAACAATATTAATTCTTCCAATCCATGAACATGGGAAAACTTTGCATTTATGTGTGTTTCCTTCAATTTCTTTCACCAATGTCTTGTAGTTTTTTCATCTCTTCATTCTGTCTATGAGTGTCTTTAAGGCTAAAATGAGTCTCTTGTAGGCAGCATATTTTTGGATCTTGTGGTGTGTGTGTGTGTGTGTGTGTGTGTGTGTGTGTTTAACCCTTAAGTCATTCTATGTCTTTTGATTTGAGAATTTAATCCATCTATCTATAAAGTAATTATTTACAGGTAAGGACTTACTATTGCAATTTTGTTCATTGTTTTCTAGTTCTTTGTAGATCCATTGTTCCTTGTTCCTTATCCTACTGTCTTTTTCTGTGTTTTGATGTCTTTTGGTATCAGTATGCTTTGTCTTCTCTATTACGTTCTTTCTGTGTAATTACTACCAGATTTTCCCTTGTGGTTTCCATGAGGCTTACATGAAATATCTTAAACTTGTAACACTCTATTTTAAACTGGTAACAACATAACCTCAATAGAATTTATATACTTGATACATTACTTCTCTTCCTCTCATATTTTAGGTTATTGCTGTTACAATTTACATGCTTTTTATATTGTATAACTAATAACAGATTATGTATTTGTGGTTATTTTTGCTACATTCTTTTTTTAACTTATAAACTAAAGTTGTGAGTTATGCACCATTATTACTATATTGCAGTCTAATCATGACTATATATTACCATTACCAGTGAGATATATGCTACCTTTTTGTGTTTTTATGATGTTAATTAGCATTCTTTTATTTCCACTCAAAGAACTCCCTTTAGCCATTCTTGTAAGGCAGATCCAGTGGTAATGAACTCCCATAGGCCTTCTTCACTCTTTTTCATTCTCTCTCCTCTCTCTCACTTTTTTCCTGCTCCTCTGACTGGGTAATTTCCAATGTCCCACCCACCAGGTCATTGATTCTTCTCCATGGTCAAGTCTACTTTTGAAACTCTCTATTGAATTCTTCAGGTCAGTTATTGTATTGTTCAACTCTAGAATTTATGTTTTTATGATTGCTATCTCCTTGCCAAACTTCTCATTTTGTTAATGCATTGTTTTCCTAATTTCATTTAGTTGTCCTGTGTTTTCTTATAGTTCCCTAAACTTCCTTAAGAGAATGATTCAAAATTCTTTGACATTTCATAGATATTAATTTCTTTAGGGTCAGTTATTGGAGCTTTATTAATTTCCTTCAGTGATATCATATTAACCTGATCTTTTGTGATCCTTGATTTTTTACATTGGTATCTGCTCATTTGATTAATGCGCTCCTCTTCTAGACTTTACAGGTTTGCTTTGGCAAAGGCAGTTCCTCACCAGTCAGCTCAGTTTGGGTTTCTGGGTTTGTCTGTTGATAATGTCTTTGGGCAAGACGAACCTGCTATTATGGTCCAATTTTGGGCAAGGCAACTGTTTGAGTTCTAAGGATGAGGATGGGAAGGTGTTCCACTGGCTGAAAACAGTTGGATAGGACTGCTGGCTACCCAAGTGAGGTTGCAGGTGGGCTCTGCAGTTGCCTGAATTCTCTGATCAGGCTTACATATAGTTGGGACTGGGTACTATATTCAGTGGTGATGGCATTATGAATTGGCTTCTCTGTACCAGCAGGGCAAGCGTCTAGGGCCCAGGGCTTATATAGCTCATTGTTTGGGGACCTAAATCAGGCCTGAGTGTACACTTAATTCCCTGGTCAGGTGAGGCCACTAGTTTTGCTCTATAGACAGGGGAATCCACAGAATGTGCTCTCTATTTAAGTGCCACTGTAAGCACTTGGCAGTTGAGTGGGCTATACAGCTTACCATGTGCTCTGGTGAAGTTTCCTGTTTGGATAGGCTGAAGGGTACATTCAGCAATAAGCAGGGTTACAAATTAGATTCCCTGCCTGGGTGCAGTGAGAGAAGAGCTCTAAAACTGGTAAAGCTCTTGTCTTACCTCAAGCCAATTTGCATCCCAACTTCCCTGGCTGAACAGGGCCACCGGCTTTGCTCTGTCTGAGATTTTCTTGGCTCGAACACCTCTAGGCTGCAGAGCTTTCAGGTGTTTTCATTAGCCCTTCTGGTTAGATAGGGCTGGAAGGCACTCTCCACAATGGGGTTGTGATTCAGCACCTTGCCCATGCGTGGGCAAATAGGGTGCTAGGGCATGCAAAGCTCCTCATTTGAGGATCCAAATCAGGCAGATCTGTATCCTTCCAAGTTCCCAGGTCAGAATGCACCCCCAACTTAGTTCTGCAGATGAACAGTTGGAATTCCTACTTGGGCACTTCAAGTATGAACTCAGTCTGCCAAGAACTGTGTGCTGTTTCAAGACTTTCCCCTTCTCTAACACAGTCAGACTCTCAGTGGCTGGACCCTGAAGATTCCCCTGTAAATCTCCATGATATGAGATCAGAATAGGGACTCCCAGAAAGTGACCCAAAATGCTGTGGGAGGCTGGCTGTCCCACCTGGCTTCTCTTTTCTCACTGGAGGAACCAGAGGCTCGGGGGAAACTTCTCCACATGGTATTGCACTGTCCTGGGGGAGGGGCAAACAGTCAACATGTAGTCCCTTCTGTTACTCTTCTAATGTAGTCTGTCTTGGATTCTGAGGTGCTGATGGTGCTTCAGCTTCACCTTCATGTTCTAGGATTTTCTCAGTGGTGTCTTATTCTTGAACAGATATTAGTTGCTCTTCTTATGACAGGGAGAAAAGTCAGAAATGATCCCTGTTGACATCTCTGTGACTTCATCTGATCTTCTAATTTTTCAAGAAACTCCGGAATTTCAAATTTTAATGTTTATCCTCATATTTATAAATGTTTGAAACTGTAATAGAATAATGGCCTTCCAACTATACCCATGAATCCTCAGAAGCTATAAATATATAACCTCATCTGGCAAAAAAGATTTTGCAGATGTGATTCAGTTAAGAACCTGAGATGGCGAGACTATTTTAGATTATCTAAGTGGGCCCAATTTAATCATAAAGGTCCTTAAGAGAAAGGAAGAAGCAGGGAAGGAGATGTGATGACAAAAGCAAGGGTCAGAGTCAGAGAAATATTTGAAGGTACAAAGTTTCTGGTTTTGAAGATGGAACAGGGGAGGGGAGACAAGTAATGCAGGTGGCTTCTATATGCTAAAGAAGATAAGGAAACCCACTGTACCCTAGAGCCTCCAAAAGGAATGCAGCCTGTCCACACCTGTTTTTTAGCCAAATAAGATCCATTTCACACTTCTGGTTTCCAGAAATATAAGATATAAATTTGTGCTGCTTTAAGCCACTGCATGTGTGATATATTATTATGGCAGTATTATGAAACTAATGCAATATTTAAAAAAAAACTCTAAGCAAGCCAAGCTAATCATATCTGTGGGCCAAGTTCTAGCCTCTAGACTATAAAAATAAGTACATTTGAGAAGATATTAAAGACAGCCTTACCAACAGAATAGTAATGTTTAAAGTGTTAACTAACTTGGGCGCCTGCGTGGCTCAGATGGTTAAGCGTCTGTCTTCAGCTCAGGTCATGATCCCAGGGTCCTAGGATCGAGTCCCACATCGGGCTCCCTGCTCCTTGGGAGCCTGCTTCTCCCTCTGCTTCTCTCTCTCTCTGTCTCTCATGAATAAATAAAATAAAATCTTTTTAATAAATAAATAAATAAATAAAGTGTTAACTAACTTAAGATGAACTCTTCCCTATAGAGTACAGGGTTGCATACTATCAGTATTTTATGGCTTGACGTTCCTTTCTTCTTTTTGTGTTTCTCTACCCAACCAGTGTCTCCTGTGATTGGCTTATCTGGGTTTTACTCCAGTCCTGTTGGTCCAGTAGTCAGCCAGTGTCTTTAAGATAGCTTTGTAGATCTCTTCTCTAAACACTTTGTGTGTTGTTTTCATCATATAACTCCCACAGGACATCTTTCTTTACTTCCAGATTCTCAGAGGAAGCTTCATCGTAGCTCTCAAGTGCAGTCAATGCATGATAGAACACATAAATATTAGTGACATACAATAAGGGATTAATGGATTAATCAGTCAATAAATCTGTGGAGGGAAAATCTAAGACATTAAAATATGTTCAGAAATACACATCATGAACAAAACCGTATTCATAATATTTTGCCTTTCCTATCCATGGGTATTTGTTCCCTCAAATGGACTTCAAATTCCCAAGTCTAGTCACATATTGCTTTTGTTTTATCATTAAGCCCAAATACAGTTGATCCTTGAATAACAGGTTTGAACCATGTGGGTCCACTTATACATAGATTTTTTTTCCATAAATACAGCACAGTACTGTAATGTATTTTATCTTCCATAAGTTTTTCTTAAAAACATTTCTTTAACTTAAAGAATACGGTATATAATACATATAACATATAAAATTTATGTTAATTGATTGTTTATGTTATTAGTAAGGCTTCCAGTCAGTGGTAGGTTATCAGTATTTAAGTTCTGGGGGAGCCAAAAGTTATTATGTGGATATTCAACTGCATGGGTGGGACAGTGCCGCTGTGTTGTTCAAGGATCAACTATAGCTTACCATTCAGAAAAAAAAAAGATCTACTAATCCCTCTTTGTATAGTCATATTGTTTTATATAACTTTCATTTTCATTCTTCAATCTTCTATAATGTTCAGTGGTGCCCTATTTTCTTCCACATCAAATATAATCACCTTATCCCACTATATATCTTTATTACTCTCTGACACATAACTCAATTCTTGAAACTGAAACTTAAAGAGGTACATTGTCTTGCACAAGGCTATATAACAAGTAAGCAGCAGATATAAGATTCAAATACAGCTCTACCCAACACCAAGCCCTCCTTCTTTTCACTGTATGCCTCACAGATAAACATGCCTTATTGGGTGCTACTTCACTGTGTTCACTTCTTACTAAAACCGATCTATTCAAATTTTACCCATCCTTTACATCTGATTCAAATTTTGCTGGCTTCCATTCAAAGATAATATATTTTGTGAGAAAAATCATTAACATAATGCTAAAAATGTCAAATTACAATATATTAACTTTAAAGTACACTTTCAAACAGAAAATATAAAGCGGAAAATTTGAAAACTCCATGAAGCAGGTTGAACTTGATATATGGGAAAAACAAACAATGGATAAGCGAAGAGGTTGCAGGGAGGAACCTATCAAATGATCCTGGAGAAGCTGGAAAAGTAGGACACAGACCTCTCAGTTCCCAGCAGCTTCCGGTAGGATGGAGCGGCCTGACCAGCCTAAATCCCTCTTAACACCTTAACACTCATGGAGTCCAAGAACTAAATGGAGACACCAGAATAGATGAGCCAAGAAAAAAAAAAAATCACTGTTATGAGAGCCTGCCCTGTTTTGATGGATTGGGATAGAGGGGCAGATAATAGGAATGCAGTGAGCTCCCAAGTGGATCAGGAAAATGTCACCACTCAGGAAGAGAAGACCAAAAAAAATAAATAAGTAAATAAAAATAAAATGAATGGAGGGCAGAAGAATACCAGAAGTTTACAGGAAGGAGAGGAAAGTGAGGTAGATATTCAGCAAATAAACATAGCCTTTTCTGTCAGGCCAGATTCATTGGATTCGAGGGGGAAAAACAGAAAGGTAGGAAGGAAAGGAAAGAAAGAAGGGGGGGGAATAAAAAAACAAAAGGCAAGGGAAAGAAGGAAGAAGGCATTTGTCTTTTGCAATTGCTTTTATATAAGTTCAATCTAGCAAAAATCTAGCATTGAACTATGGGATTCATGACTACAGTTTCTCCTAATTTATAAGAATTCCAGGTTTATTGAGAGCTGTTATTCATACCTTTTTTTTCTATTCAAATAATTCAAAAGACCACAATAGAACCACAACAGAGCAATATTTTATAAAGGATGCTACTTCCTTGGTATCACCCACTCCAGACACAGAAACTTAATTGCAATAATTAGATAAAATTTATACCTGGAAGAGATGCTTTAAATAAAAACTTAAATGGATTATTTGAGATGATGAAGCTCAAACTATGGTATGCATGCTATATGTGTTTTACTCTAAAGTTAACTTAGGGATACTTAAATTTTTTAAAAAACTAAATAATATACAGTTGGGATCCAATATGAACTTCCATTTTCCTCCTCACCAATCAAGACAGTTTCAATTCTTAGCCACGGTAGAACTTTCTCTTCGGCAGTCTAAAGAGAATGCCTCTTCCTGGGTTTCCCAAACACTTCCTCTGTGTGCACCTGTCCAGTGAAATACAGACCTTGTAGGTTGTCACTTGTGCCTCAGACATTCTTTAAGACATTTCTAAACTTAAATATTTATCAACTGACCTCTTAAAATATTAGCCCAAAAATACTGGACAAGCTATTGTCCAAAAATATAATCCCCCAAAGACCTGTGCATTTTTCCTACGTTCTCTACAGATGTAGTTTTTCTCTCTGATTATTCTTTCCTCCCTTCCATTGGTTATGTTTTGATCCTTCGTATTCTTAACTGCAATATGGTAAAGGGACATTTTTAGAATTAATTTTGCTTAGAAGAACAGTTCACTATTTTGGTAGAGTTAGAGTTGAAGCTGTTTTCCTTATCAATGCCATTACCATTACAATTTGTGTTTGGTATGATTCCTCTAACTGGAGAAGCTCATGGTATGTGCTGTTGAACCATTTCATTGCTAATATTATGGAAACCACAAAAGCATTTAGCCTATGATGAAAATAAATTAGACTTCAATAAACAGAAATTTGTTGATGTTGTCAATTTTACTTACAGACCATTGCAAATACTTACGATGATATATTTGGTTATTTTAAACAGGCATACGTCATTTTATTTTTGAAAAAAATTCCATCTTTCTAGAAAAAAGTATATCATATGAAACTTTCCATTTTCTCACAAATACTGGAAAAATCTAGTTCTAACCCAGAAATATAATCCAAATTATAGCATGTCACACATTAGTTAATTTCTCATTAGTTCTAGTTTGATATCTTTGTTTCATAGAATAATTTATCAAAAGAGTTGTCCCAGCTATGTCACAGCTGAGGCTGGGAACTGTAGTAAATGAAAATAGGTGATATTCCAATAGCACTTAGCTATCTGCCTTGGCTACATGAGACTGGGGAACCACATAGAAAATTGAACCTGTCCACATTTGGGCTTTAGTTATATACAGACATGTGATAGACTGCAGTGGGTAAAATGTACCCAAAGCCAAATAACAGGCTGATAGAGAGTGAGGCTCCCCTGAAAGAAAAATGATAAGCAGAAAATATGGAATATATGGAATATGGAATGGAGAATATGGAATAATGGATAAAAGCATAAATGGAGAATAACTGGTCCAGTGGGCCAGATTTGGCAAAACATATCCTTAATGAAAGAGGCTGGTGGTTGAAAATAGAGCCTAAAGAGATATTTGAAGCCATCAGATCTGGCCTTCTGGACTGGGGAGGGCTACCTGTGGTCACTGAGAAAGAGAAGACTCTGGGGTAAACGTGAAACAACTCTATTGCTTCCTACTCAAAGAACTTCGTCAAGCCAATTCTTCTGAGGAATAATAACTGCCCTTCCACTTATAAACAAAACAAAAAAGCAAGCCTGAGATGAAGGAAATGTTTCTCTGCTGGCCTTGATCTAAAACAGGTCAAATAGTGAGGGGGTCCAAGCACAGGTAGTAGAGAAGCTGGTTGTCTATGAACCTTAACAAGGGATCTGGGCAGGTCATGGCTCCTGCAGATAGACCAAGATGATGCTGACAACATCACATATGGTACAAGAAGCATCAAAGTGAGGAGCAGAGTAATGGACAACAGCCCAGAAAGATGGCATGTACAAAAGTAAAGGTGCAGGACTATGGAGTGAATTAAAGAAGAGACTAAAAAATGAACCTTCCTTTGGGAAATCCCAGAGAGCCAAATAAAAGAGAGAGAACCATTAGAAAGCTGGGAACTGTTTACCCAACAGTTTATTTAGTGTCCACAAATCAGTGGGTAATGATTTAATGGGGGCTATGTACCCCATCCTCTCTCCCCAGAGAGGTTCTGTGGTTAAATAGGATTGTGAAATATGTTCCCATAGCCCCCTTCCAGATTCACAATACGTATTAAGAGTCTGAAAAGCTCTGCAGTAGAGAAACCTAAAATGATCAAATTTATCTGCCCTTGGGGCAATTTTTTTTTCAACATCGCCATTGTCACACCGAGGTTTACATGCCATGTAAGTTTAAGAAAACCTAGCAAATTTATAGTTTTTAAACTAACACAACATAGCATGCAACCCAGTGCATCACTGTTCAATGATAGGGTTCTGAAGATGTATTTGATGAATGTTCAAAACCTTTAAAATCAATACATATTCTCATTTTTCTAGAAGTAAAATTAACTGTTATAATTCACTTGGAAATATTTCATTCTCCAAATAGTTTAGCTGGAGTTTAAAAAAAACAACAACAACTTAGTTTTAGCTAGTTCTATTAGTTCCAAAATATTAGAAAAAAGGAATGTATATATTTAATCTACAAAATGTCACAGTTTTTATCCTAATAGCATGTGCTTTTATCAATGTCCAAATTAGTAGTTTTCTGTATCAAGATATGGCTGTGTATGTCATAATTTATGTTTGTAAATTAAGTCTGACATTTCAGAGAAGTTTCCCTTATCTACAGCTATTTCCATGTTTTAAAAAATTGGAGAAGAAACAGATGTTGAATAGTGATACATATTTCAAACTATTTCAAAAATATTTGGCAGCAAGTGCTGGAGCATTAGTGGAAGAACAGCTCTGTATAAATGGCAAGTTTATTTTGCATGTACTTTTCTTGAAAGAAAAAACTAATTTGAAATGAGACAATAGTGATGTGTATTATATAAACCTTTATTAATATGAAAACCAACTTGTAGAGAATATTATATTTCATCATAATTTTCAGTCTCTATAAAACTCTATGTAGCTACTCAGACATGGAATATATTGAAAATATTTCAAGTTCCTTCTGCTTACTATAATCTGTGATTTTTAAAATTAACCCTGATGATTTTACCCATCCTTTCTACCATTTAATTTCTTTTTTTTTTTAAGATTTTATTTATTTGTGAGAGAGAGAATGAGAGACAGAGAGCGTGAGAGGGAGGAGGGTCAGAGGGAGAAGCAGACTCCCTGCCGAGCAGGGAGCCCGATGTGGGACTCGATCCCGGGACTCCAGGATCATGACCTGAGCCGAAGGCAGTCACTTAACCAACTGAGCCACCCAGGCGCCCTCTACCATTTAATTTCTACTATAGCTTATAAACTAACACTTGCTTGAGAAAATAGACTAATTCATGATCTACTACTGTTTCACAATAATTTCTGAGAGATTCTTGTGGTTGAGTAATAATTCAGTTGCTGGGCATATCTGGTCATTTTGCATAATATGTTCACTTTATTTCTGGTCAAGCTATCTTTCCACATCATTAAAATAGCTTTAAAGTATCTTTAAGACTCTTTTGGTGGATAGATTAAAAGATGATTTCACTAAAAAGAAGGTTATTATAATATTTCAAAGGTTTGGGGGGGGAAGCATTAGTTGGCTTAACTCAAAATTTTGCAATGAATTTTCTTAAGCATTTGTCACAGGGATAGCCAATTTTGTAGTTTTCTTTGGCATACCAAGAAAGATTTTATTAAAACACACTTGCAGGGGATGAAGTTTAGCAATATATAGAATAAGCATATGTTATATCAGATTATTTTTCCCTTTGCTAAAATTCTCTAGGATGGCTGCTGAAATTTGTTACTATTTTTATCACTAATTAAATCATATATCAAAACAGTCAAAATTCAGAGACTGTCTACATGTCACATCAAAAGAAGGTAGCAGCTTTAAAGCAATGAAACTGTCATTAATGCAAAACTTATATTCTTTCTCCAGTTGGCCTTGAACTTTAAGCTTTACTGTGTATGTTATGGCCAAACTCCAGCAACTTACTAATTTATGACTACATAGTAGATTGGTTATAGTTTCCTATGGTAACGCAGGATCCAAAATTTCTGTATTTAAAAATAATCCAGAACTTATTAGGTGTTTTAGCATACTTGAAGTACAATAAATTGTCTTTGTCATTTTATTACAGAATTCCAAATTAAGGTTTTAAAAGCAGTCTTTTTATCTATGGTCACTTTTGATTGAATACTCCTGCTTAAGTAGTTAATTAAAAATAAGACAATCCAAATAACAAACACACCACTCAGTCACAGCTGTCAGCTGGATTAAGGCCAGTGTAGTTATGTATCCCATTCCATGTACATGAATACGGCTGTATAAGTGGAGGAAAGAACAGCACATTTCACTTCTAGTCTACAGCTAAGCCACACCTTCCAAAGAAAATATACTATATGAAAAGGATAAACAATATTCAAGATGCTTAAGGTAGTAGGGAACTGGAACAGCAGCTCCCACTTATTTTAAGGCTTATTGTATTAAGAGTACCATTCCTAGGGGTGCCTGGGTGGCTCATTCAGTTAAGCATCTGCCTTCAGCTCAGCTCATGATCCCAGGGTCCTGGGATCGAGCGCCACATCAGGCTCCCTGCTTCTCCCTCTCCCTCTGCCGCTCCCCTGCTTGTGCTCTTTCACTCTTTCTCTGTCAAATAAATAAATAAAATCTTAAAAAAAAATCAAGAGTACCATTCCTAGAGCTTTAGATATATTAACTCATTTAATTCGCACCGCAAACCTATAAGGTTAGTACTATATCATCCCATTTTATAGATGATGATTAAAGCATGAGTGATTAAGTGATGGCTAATGATCATGCAGTTGGTAAACAGGAACCATGGTTAAAACCTACACAGTTTGACTTCATAATCCATTCTCTTAACCAAGTAATGAAGTTTAACCGGGATCTTTTGCATTTCTAGAGACAAATATTTTAGCCAATTGCTCCAAATGTTCTGTGTCCAACCAATTTGGAGTCACTTTAGCTAGAATCTTCAATAGAATGTCTCAACCTGCTGATGTGATTTCCTGCAATTCCTTCCCTCCCCTCCTTGAAAATTCATCTTAGTGCACTGTTTTCTCTACCTTCTTCCTTCATTGAAGGAGTAAGTGTCCCTCTTCCTTGCCAACACTAATTCAAGGTCCCACTTTAGTGCTTAATTCCATGTCCTACCATACTCTATAAATTATCTTGATTCATAGCTGTCCTCACACTACTGCACAATATTTCTTCCTTTGCCCAAGACTATAACATATTCACATCTCTACTTCCTTCAAGAAAATAATCCCTCAACCATGCTCCCCTCTAAAACTATCATCCCATCTTCACTCCTTTACCTCTTGCAATTTTTATTTTAATTTTTAAAAGGTGGTTAAGTCAGTCATGGTCATTTAGTCAGAGACCAAAAAGAAATCACAATATGAATTGTTCAATTGCTCTGGTGTAAAGAGATCAAGACTTGAAGACAGAAATCTACCCTGCTTAATGGTATGAATTCTTGACACCAATCAGTTGCAAAATGTGAGCAATGATACCCATCCCATTGGGTTCTTGTGAGAATTACATGTGATCAAGTGTGAGAATACCACTCAAACTCATCTTGGAACACAATAATTAGGAAATACTTGCTGACTGTGAATTATAACGGCTGTAGTAATAATTATATTAGGAAATTATCCTTTATAATAAGTGAGGAAAGAGATCAGAATGGATGAAAAGGAGAGAGCACATCTGTGTGAAGGAGAAAGAGAGAGAGGGGTCAAAAGGGAGAAAGAGAGAATGATATTGTGTAAGCACTAATTCCTAGGAGATGCTCTAGAATTCATTCATTCAGCGAATATTTATAGAGCACCTACTGTGTTCTAGGCATTATTCTTGGCACCTGGAATTCATCAGCGAACTAAGCAGAAAAAAATCCCTCTACTGTCTAATTTTGCCCACTCCAACAAATTAATCTTTCTAAAGAACCACCATGATAGGTTCTTGCCTTGTTTGAAAGTCTTCAGCAGTTCTTCATTGTCTATTTAATAAATTTCAAACCCCTTAGCCTGTCATTCAATGTATTTTTTTTTACTTCAATCTGTTTTTTAGTTTATTTCTTACTATTCCAACTTTCCCATATATGAACTCTCAGGAGACATAAAAAACAATATTTTAAAGGGACTCTAAAGCTTCTGCTGGGTTTTAGAATTGAAGTGTATTTAACTATGGCTGTGATATTTGAGAGGCTTGAGGAGAGGGTGGAGTTGCAGATGATGGGGCTATGAAGGAAAACTGGACTAGGGCTAGATTATAAAGGAAATTATATGCCACACTAAGAAGTCTGAGTTTGCTTTTTGTTTTGTTTTTTTAGAAAGGGAGGGTCAGATTTGGGGCAGAGGGAGAGACAGAATCTTAAGCAGGCTACATGCCCAGCGTGAAGCCCAACACAGGGCTCTATCTTATCATCCTGAGATCATGACCTGAGCCAGTCAAGAGTCAGACACTTAACCTACTGAGCCACACAGGCGCCCCTGAGCTTGCTGTTAAAGGCAATCAGACATTATCTGTTTTAACAAAGGAGTGATATGATCAAATCTGTATTTTCCAACGTTCTGGAGGCAATGTTAGAGTAAATTTGAAGAAGAGAGGTAAGACAGTAATACTGTAAGGATGAGAGGTGGTGATAGCTAAATAATGCAGTGGAGCTGATGGAGTGAAGGATCTCATTCCTAAGAAATATTTCAGTTACTATCAGTAAGGTTGGCAGAGTGGTTTAATGGTTATGTGGCTCTGGAGTCAGACTGCACTTGTCCCAGCCTGTCTTTCCCACTTACTGTCTGATTTAGGTAAATTAACATACCTCCCTTAGATCCATTTTTTTCTCATCTGTAAAGTAGAGATAATCATAATATCTACCTCTAGAGATGCTGTGAGAATTAAAGTCAATAGTTTATACCAAGTTTTTGGCACCATAACTGGCTAACTGTTCTATAAATATTAGCTATAAACCTGTATCCCTACAATGTGGAGAGTTAGATGCATTGTCTGGACTATAGGTCTTCCCCCCAGCTTTGTGTGCCCTCAAATTTGCTAAACGTCCTTATATTCTACACATAATTGCATTTTTTTTTTACCTCTAGTAGATCATTTTTCAGGCCATCTCTTTCACTTTGATTTCCACCTGCCAAAATCCAAGCTAATACCACAGTCCATGGTTTAGTCATATCTTTAAAATTCCCAGCACTTAAGTTCATAAGGTTTGAATTAAATTCGATCAAAGTTCTCTAAAAACTTCGCCAAACAAGCCCCTGAACTTTCATAGGACTTTGGGTCCTTTTGAACCTTATCACATACAGTCTTGCATCTGAGGGCTTGATGTACATAACTCATCTCCCCACATTGCTCCATGAGTCACTTCCCCACTGCAACTTTCCTGGTGCTTTATACCTGATCAAATTGGTGTCTTAGAAGAATAAATCCAATGCATAACTATTTGATGAATCACTCACTCATACAATGGCAGGTAATTCAAAGGAAGTCCACCAAATAGATTATAAATTCCTTATTGCTATAAACTGACTGTCCTTGTAGTCAATAATAAACTTTCATGTGTCATCATTATGGAACCTGTTGCCAGGAAGTAATCTGAAAAGTACTCATTTAGTAATCTTGAGTTCACACAATTTGGTCTTCTGTTGATTGCCCTTGAATATTTTATTATTCTCACAAAGTCTTTCCAAAAATGAAACTCATATCTTCTCAATTAAGATAATTTTAACTTTTAAGCATATGCTGTACTATAATTTAACAGAGATGATAGCTGCTTATCATGCTTGGGTCACATTACATTTTATTGTGTGGGCAGGCATCTGAATGTTTCACAAATAGCAGTTATGAGCGGTGTAAATATTGGTTGGCTTATACTTAGTTTAGAAACTTAAGGCTTCTCTGGCCAATGATTTAAGCCAGTATCACTGTTCCACTAAAAGATCTTGGGCAGGGCTTACAAATGTCTTGGGAGGGCAGCCAGCCAAATACATGTGCCCTCCAGATTTCCAAGTCTGGGTCTGAGAAGGGAAAAAAACCTGCCTGACCAGACTCAGGGCAGACAGCATCCTCATGGCCACTTCTGGCCTCTGGTGCTGTGTTCTGCCTGGGCCCTTGACAGCACTCCCACATAACTGCTGCCACTCCAGGCTCTGTGTGACACAGAACATTTCCCCTGACATTACACTGAATACAGAATCAAGCTACCTCTGCTTGTCACCAGAAGCCAAAAGACAGTATTTCACTGCATTAGAAGCAAATGCTGCTGAGGGATGCCAGGAAAAATGTGAACCTCGCGCCAGTTTGGGAAGTAAACCACCTCACAGATTCTTGCTTAATCTAGCAACATTTGAAAGTATCAGTACACATACCTCTTTCATTTTGAAGACACCATAATCATTCTGTGTCTTATAAACACTATCCTGTCACCTACAAACAGTTGTTATGCTATTAATAAAGTGCACAGAGAAAGTATTTGCACACTCCCTCTTACATCCCTTCCCAAGAAGTAGACCTTAAGTCATAGAAGGCAAAAGTGATGTATCATTCCTCCTTCCACCAATCAGAAAATAGGCTATTTTACACATATTACAAATATGTGCCTCTGATCCAAAGACTTCGGTTGATATGAGTCTAAGAATCCAAACATAAACTTCAAGTGTTGATTAAGTGAATATGTGATTAAGTTAATTTAAAAATAGTTAAAATCCAAACATATCAAAAGTCGAGTTCAAATATAAATTCCATGTGAGTCAAAAATTTGTACTCCCCAATTAATTATTAAAACAGTCAAATTTGTGTAGTCATTTGACATTCTTTCCAGTGTGCAATAAAATTTATAAGGTAATTTTAATGCCATCTGTACTCTTAACTTTTCTCCATCCAAATGGCCACCTTCTTCTTCTCAACCCCAACTCCCCAAATCTCTGTTCTGAAACCCACTATAACTTGGATAAATGTTTGAAAAATGCCGATATTTTCACAAAACAAACTAAATTTATATTGTCCCTGATATAATAATTCTTTTTGCATCAAAAGAGTCACTGCCAAATACACAAATATTTTATGTTTTTTTAAATTTTGACATGATTCAATTTAAAGTTATTAATTCTTACTATAGGTTGGTTCCAATGTTAGGCACTATATATAATAAAATAAGCTCCCTCAAAGAGCTTATAATCTAATTGGTAAAGTATATATAAAATTATTCAACTACTAGCCCTTTATCTGATATGTCATTTGCAAATATCTTCTCCCATTCTGTCGGTTGTCTTTTGGTTTTGTTGACTGTTTCTTTTGCTATGCAAAAGCTTTTTATCTTGATGAGGTTCCAATAGTTCGTTTTTGCCCTTGCTTCCCTTGCCTTTGGTGATTAACATAACATAATACTAAAAAAAATTATTCAACTACAACATACAGTGGAGTGATGTAAGAACTAAAGTGAACTGCAAACATGTTGTAAGAGTAAAGTAGGAGAAACTATTCATCTTGATGAGGGGAATCAGGTAAAGTTTCATCAAGGAAATGGCACTCAAGCACCCTGAAACATGACTGTGATAGAAAAGAATTGGCAGAGGGGCACCTGGGTGGCCCTGTCAGTTTAGCAACTGACTCTTGGTTTCAGCTCAGGTCATGATCTCATGGGTTGGGGGACTGCGCCCCATGTTGGGCTTCTCACTCAGCAGGGAGTCTGCTTGAAAGATTCTCTCCCTCTGCCCTTCCTCTCTGTCTCTCTCTCCAAAAATAAATAAATAAATCTTTAAAAAGAAAAGAATTGACAAAATATTTACCCTCTGGAACATCATGCCTTGAAAGTACAAGGAGGATGAAGGGACTGACAATGTGGAATGGTTAGAGTATATGGGGAGCTGGAATAAGGAGGTGGGGCTTTAAAGGTGATTAGAGAATGATTTTGACTTTCAGGATTTATTTGTTACTTATTTACTATACATTTGGATGTATTTACTGCATGTCTGTTGTATTCCAAGCAGAGCACTTGGTACTGAGGATTCAATGGGGATTAAGAGTCAATCCATGCCTTCCTGTCTAGAAAATCTGGAAGGCAAATTTAAAATTTTATTACATTTTTGGGCAACAAGAAACTTCTGAAGGTCTTTGCAGAAACGACAGAGCAAATGAAACTGTATTCTGAGAGCACCTTCAGTAACATGTTACACAGATTGGAGGGACAAAAGATTGAAAATGGGAAGATGGGTATGTCTTGAGGGACACCTATTTCCCTCCTGTGCTGCTTCCTTTCTGGCAGAATGAGGGCGAATAGCAATATTACCCATGGTTTCTCTTCTCATCCTGAGGTGGAAAAATGACTGACCAGATTGGCAAATTTCAAAGGATAAACCAGGCACAGAGCCCTGATCATTTCTCTTCCTGCCCTCAGAGAACTCACGTTTGTCTCAGCTTCTCCAAGTTGTCCACAGTTGACTACAACTGGGTGGGTAGGGTGGCTAATTCAGGACTTCATAATTAGGAAAATTCGGAGATCTTTCCAAATCTGTGCCATCAATATTTTTTACATGCTTTTGAATGTACCATAATGATTTAATTGGTCTACTATTATTGGAATTTAAATTACTGCCAAACTTTTCTATTACAAACAGTACCACAGTTAGTGACATGTACATTCCTCATTTCACACACTTTTGAGTTTATCTTTAGGAAAAGTACCCAGAATCAAAGGTTACTTACAGTCATAATTTTAGTAGATATTGTTAAATTGTTCTTCATAGGAGTTGTACAGCAACATATGAGAGAACCAATTTGTGTCCACCATGTTTACCAAAACACTGTTTAGATTTTTATGCAAGGTTCCTTCATTTCTAGATGTCTTTTATAAACCACTTTTAACAAGCATGAAATGTAAAAAAATGGACCAGATCTTGGGAAGAGAAAGATAAGAAATGGTTGCTCCTGCCAGTTACCAATTATCATAAAATATATATTTAAAACAATCGTTCCAAGTATAATATAACCCCAAATGGAGATGTATATATTTTATCTTATCCATTTAAAAATCGTTTTACCTATACCATACTATCTGTTATTATAATACATGTAATCCCTCTTGTTGTGAAATAAGTATATTTAAGTTTATTGTAGAAGTAAGTTCTGTTGGGTAAATTCCTGTTATTTCTGTTGTGAACTTAATTTCTGCCAATGTAAGAGTATAGTTCCAGATGATTAAACAGATAATACCACAAACTTTGGCAGAGTAAACACATGCCTCATATTTTCTTCCACTGTTCCACAAAAACTAAAATATCTGGGCTAATAATTACTCTAATTATATCCAATTTTGTACCCAAAATAATTCATTATATTGTTGTATTTTCTCTATAATTTTAAATTACCATCCTTTTCTGAACAGATGAACAGATGTCTTGGCTAATGACACCCTATCTTCTCATCGGGAAGAGGAGATGATAACCAATTCAGTAAAAAATGAAAGCTTCCAATTTTTGTTTAGCATAGTAATTCTGGGCCCAGTATTGCAGAAATGCAGTATGCATTTGCATTACAATATGGAGTTTCTTAATTAAATCCTACCTTCAAAGAAGATTGTAAGGAAGGTGATATATGTTTGAGTTTGTGTGCAAAACAGGAGACATGTAATACTAAAAGGATTCTTTTTCAGAACACCTGGGTGGCTTAGTGAGTTAAGCCTCTGACTCCTGATTTCAGCTCAGGTCATGATCTCAGGGTTGTGAGATCACGCCTCAGGTCAGGCTCTCCCCCGGGTATGGAGCCTGATTAAGATTCTCTCTCTGCCCTCCCCCACCCAAAAAAGGATTCTTTTTCTTTCTTACAGAAAGAGGAAGGACAGGGAGCTGTAGCAGCCCAGAAAATAGCCTAGTGGTTAGGGGGCAAGAATAGTGACACAGAAAGAATATACACCCAGGAGCCAGCAGAACCAATGTCAACCTCAGCTCTGCAGCCAAATGAGCCAAGGCAAATTATCTGCCAAATCTTGATCTGTTTCCTCAGCTGAAAAGTCTGACCATATGATCTCCAAGATCCCTTCCTGGTCCAATATTCTGTGTATGTTCTGATAATTCCATCCTTATCCAACCCTCACTCTCACCACCCAAACACAGCAGTTAAGTAAAGTTTATCTGAGTTAGGAAAGGAGTTAATTGTGACTCATTTTACACACATCAGTCAAGTAATCTGTAATGAACCCTTGGTCCATTTTAAATGATAAATGTCTTTGGTGGCAGATCAGTTGCTATTCAAAGAAAAATGTGCACCAGGAGATAATTACACAAGCAAGAAATGTGTATTAATTTCCTTCTCGAAATGTGTATTAATTTCCTTCTCAAAGTGTGAAAAAAATGTGTAACTGAATGTTGTAAGCCATTCTAAGATTTTCCATTTATAGAGTCTTATAGTATATTCATTCAAGTGTAATTTTCCAAGGTTATTTTTAACTTCACACAGTAAAAATGTGATTGTTCTACTTCACTATGGTAACCATATGTCACCAATTTTCCAAGGCAGCCTCAATTCTAATCGTTTTGTTCCAAATTTAGACCAAGCTTTGGACTTTATCTCTTTTTTTTTTAATTTAGGGAATATGATTACATATATACTTAATTATTCCCTTTCTGTGTCTTTCTTCCCTGATTATAATAACAAACTTGATATGAGAAGAACAGACTAAGGAGAGACCCAGATTTTCATATTTCACATCTTTGTACTTGGTTAATGGCTTCACAAGCTGATGTGGTGACTGAAGAAGCTGGAACCTGACATAGATTTACCCTTTAGGTAGACACAGACACTAGGAGATATTTGGCTATAGTAACTGACCTCACAGAGTGAAGAAGGGCTGGAAGAAAGGCTAAGTCAGGACTGTTCTATTGTTAGTGATATTTCCAAGTGGAGATATTAGGGTCCTTAATGAGAGAAAGAAGCCAACTAAGTTTAGGAAGCTAGATAGGGCAGTTGTCTTCTGGGCAGAATATACAAGGGCCAAAGAACCTTGACAACTGGGCTGAGATCCCAGTTACTACTAAAAATCCACACAGGAATGAGACAGATAAGGGCAATGTGGGTTATCAGGTACCAAAGAAAACACCCAATACTGGGCACAAGGACATATGGAAGTAAGTAAAGTGTTTATTTCTTTAATTTTATTTTATATTGGCTGTAGATATGATACTGCATTCTTAAATCTAGCATACAACTCTAAAATATAAGTTGTTTATAAACTTTGTTGTATTACATACCTCTTTGAGAAACTACTGAAACATACGGTGTCAGAAAAAAAATATGCATGTGATGTCTTACAGCAATTTCAAGGGACTCACAGCTTCTTAGAAAGTTACCAACAGACTTCAATTTAAAACCTTTAGCAAAGAGAGATGTGACTTTGTAGGGTGATCTAGGAGTTCAGTGACGAGTAAATGCCAAATCTAGTTGGCAACTAAGGCTGTTTGGATAGCCCACTGACCAGTGAGGAGTCCCCAGTTTCTAGAATTGGGATTTTAATTAATAGAGTTAGCCTCCATGGGAAGCTAAGCCTATTTATTACCACTTTCCAAGTGTCCTGTTTCATTTAGAAAGTGGAGCAGAGCTAACTTGTGGTGTGAAAAATCAGTGGGCCCAGCTCATGGGAACTGAGTATAGCAAAGGTTGAAAAATCCAATGAGGCTGAGACAATCAAAGAATCTGCTGCCTGTGCACCATGCCCAAACAACACAGACAAAAATAGTGGGATTTTAAGGGTCAGACTTGAATAGTAAAGGTCAGAGGTCAGGGTTCTGCTAATGGCTTTGACAAAAGGTAAAAAGAATGAAAGAAAGAAAGATGGTGACCAGATGTTCTCCATTTAGAATCTATAAAAGGGAAATTACATTATAGTAGGAAGAATTCAGATTATATAAAAGGAAAATCTTCCATCCAATGAAATTTGTAAAGCATGAGACAGAGTGACTGATGAACATTGTTATTCTCCTTCAATGAAATATTTAAAAATAGAACAGATGCTTGTATGTTTTCACTAATTTGAAAATAAGGGTTGTCAGAAACAAGTGATCAGGTCAGACATATATGGACATATTCAAATTCTCTGAAAGACTGGCTTATGTATATTTGATATTTATTTAACAATTTTTATAATTACTTTTGAAATCCATTGAATTCCTCTAATCTGACACTTCACCCAAACATTTCTACACAAAATTTTTGAGAATAAAAATACGCTTAATATAATTCATAGTCAACATAATCTCACAGAATCCATTCATCATCTTCAGTATTACTGTTAATTCAAATTAGTATTTATGAATAAGAATTAATAGTGAAAACATCAAGATATAGCAGTCCAATTACAACTTTTGAAATTATGTTTTTTAGGCAAAATAATTCTCATATCTATATATACGTACATGTTGAAAATAATATCTTAAGTAAAGTACACTCTGGAAAACTATGCAGAAAATAATGGAAAAATAAATACAAAAGAAGTTCTGGAAAGACTGTTAGGCAACTAATGAGATTTACAGATTGACCAAAAAAACCACGAAAACCTCCAAAGGATATTTGACATTTGGTCAGTCAGTCAGAAAAGAGAGTTGGCAGCTGGTCAGGAAAAACTGTGAATCATAAAAGTCTATCTCCTTCATCATACAGTGTATCTGAATCAGACATCTGCTAGCTAGTTCTTGGTCTTACTTGTAAGAGGCAGGAACTACTTTATATATTTGGCTTCATAACCACGCTTAGATTTCCTGTTCTTTCATTTGAAATATACATTGCTTGAACTCACACAGAATTTGGGGTACAGTATCACAATTCTCCCATCCATTCACACCATCCTTTATTTTGACCAACTGCTAAAGCAAAATTGCCATGTCTATCACCTCCAGCGGAAGTTTGACTTTCTAGTCAAACATTAGGAAGCACAGTAGTAACTGCTATAGCAACAGACTAAACAGACAATCTAAAAGGCAGAGTTAGAGGAAAAGGTAAGCAATTCCAAATACAGAGAGGTATGAAAGTAGTTAAAGAACTTTCAAACACAGCTCCAAGGCATGAAAACTAAGAGAATCCACATCACAGTTAACAGTATTCTTCATAAAAATATAACTATTTTATATTACTGTTTGCCAATATTACTATCTAAGAATTTGTTAAATGGTTTAACCTCAATTTCTAATGAACTACAAATTAAAAGAACAGTTTCAAAATAAGAATTCTAATCCAAAGTTTCCAAATGCTGACTTTTTAAGTAAGATTATATATGAATAATTTGAAATTATTCCATTCCTTTAGAGCTGTTTCCAGCTAGCCTTCCAGTTGAAAAGGAAAATATTAGCAGCACCAAATGTAAGCCACAAAGGAAAAAAAGACACCACCTGTCCAAACTCTACCTCCTTCACTTTTTTTCTCTAAAAGTTTTATGGTTTCCTCAGTCCTTCCATTATAAACTCACACACACACAACAAAAAACTCCTGGAACTAATAAGTGATGATAGCAAAGCTGCAGGACACAAAGTTAATATATAAAATTCAATTGCTTTCCCATGTACCAGCAATGATCAATTGATGAAATTAAAAACACAATACCATTTACATTGGCATCCCCTAAAATGAAATATTTAGGTAGAAATATAACAAAATATGTATAAGATCTGTATGAGGAAAACTGAAAACTGATGCATGAAATAAAAAAACTATAATAAATAGAGATATATTCCATGGTGACATGGTGACAGACAGAAAGACTCAATCAAGATATCAATTCCTCCCAACTTGATCTATAAATTCAATGATGTCCCAATCAAAATCCCAGCAAGTTATTTTGGGGATATTGAGAAACTGCTTCTAAGGTTTACATGAATAGCAGAAGATTCACAGTAGCCAACACAATATTGAAGAGAACAAAGTTAGGGTACTGGTACTACCTGACTTAAAGATTTACTATAAGGCTACAGTAATTAAAACAATGTGGTACTGGTGAAAGAATAGACAAACAGATCAATGGAGCAGAATAGAGTCCAGAAATAACCCCATATAAATATTGCCAACTGATCTTTGACAAAGACAATGCAATGGAGAAAAAACAGACCTTTCAACAAATGGTCCTAGGATAATTGGACAACCATATGCAAAAAAATTAATCTAGACACAGACCTTACATCCTTTATAAAAATTAATGCAATATGGATCACAGACTTAAATGTAAAACTCAAAATTATAAAACTTCTACATAACATAGATAACCTTAGGTTTGGTGATGACTTTTTAGATACAGCACCAAAGGCATGATGCATGAAAGAAACAGTTGAGCACTGGGTGTTATACACAACTAATGAATCGCTGAACACTATATCAAAAACTAATGATGTACTATATGTTGGCTAACTGAACATAATAAAAAAAAAAAGAAAGAAATAGTTGATAAGCTTAGCTTCATTAAAATTAAAGATTTCTGTTTTGTGAAATATACTGTTAAGAGAATGAAAAGACAACCCACAGACAGAGAAAACCTTTGGAAAAAAAAAAACATACCTGATAAATGAGATACCACTACACATCTATTAGAATAGATTATATAAAATCCATACCAAAAAAAATCTCATGGGGCTATTTTCTGTATAAATTAACAAGTTAATTCTAAAATTTATCAAGATAATAAATAAGATATGTAGTATTAGTTCAGCAAAAGACAAATGATGCAATGGAACAAAATTAAGAACCCAATGATAAATTCATGCATATATAAAAACTTTAAATATAAAATAGGGAGCATTGCAAAGTAGTGTGGAAAGATGAACTATCTCACATGAACTGAGAATATTTTTAAAAAGCATTTTTTAATTGTAGAAAAAATATAGAACAAATTTCTGATTTTACTTTTCTTAAATCAAACACAAAAATATAAATCATAAAATTAATTAGGATGAAAATCACCAAAACACATTTAAGACAAGCCACACTGGGAGAATATATTTGAAAAGCATATAACTGACAAAGGGTTTGTGTAGTATAAAGTGAATACCAGGACACATGTACAAGACTGCTTCAAAGCAGCAAATTTTAATAGCCCAAATTCAGAAACAACTCAAATGCCCATTAACAGTAAAAATGGATTAATAACTAGTGATATGACTATTACAAAGGAATACATGCAGTGATGAAAATGGACAAACTATAACTATTTACATCACCACAGATAAATCTTAGAAACATAACTTTAGTAAAAGACAGGCAGACTAAAAAGCATATTTACTGTATAATTATATATATAACAAGTTCAAAAACAGAAAAAACTAAAAATGTTGTTTATTGATACATAAATGGGTGGGGTAACTATAAGAAAAGCAAGGAGATATATACAGTAAAAATCAGAATAGTGGTTAACTCTAGAGGGAAGTAGGTTACAAGCAGGAATGGCCATGCTGAGGGCTTCAATATGATAATATGCATACAACCCAATAAAAAGTAAGCAGAAGATATGAATGCTTAGACTCAAGAAAAACAATAAAAAATTGGAATTCTCACTATATACCTCATAGTAAGGCTGAAAGGACAAAGATCTTGAAAGTATTCAAAAAGAATACACAGATGACCTAAAAAGAATATTTCTCACAAGGTCATATCTTCAAAGTTCTGAGGAAAAGTACTATCTAAAAAGAATTCTCTACTAAGTTAAAATATTGTACAAGTTGAAGAGGAAATGAAAGACTGCAGAAGTAGACCTAGTAGAAAACTCACTGATTTAAGCAATCACAGTGGTACCGAGGAACATACTGAATTTGTATCAGTGGCTTGAACATGGTAAGGGGCACACAGAGAGATCAGAACAGTTATAAAGGGCCAAATGTTATTTTAAAAACCCCTGTACACTAAGACCACGTATAAAAACTAATTCAAAATGAATCACAGACCGAAATGTAAGATGAAAACTAAAATTCTTAGAAGAAAGCAAAGGAATAAATCTTAGCAGACTTGGCTAAGGCAAAGGTTTCTTGTATGACATCAAAAGAACAATCAACAAAAGAAAAAAATAGATCCTATTTTCAAATGAGGTCACATTCAAAGTATCAGGGAGTTAGGGCTTCAATAAATCTTTTCACGAATCTATAGCAGATGTGAACAGACAGTTCTTGAAAGAAGATATACAAATGGCTGCTAAGCACATGAAAAGATGTTCAACATCATTAGCCATCAAGGAACTGCAAATCAAAACCACAATGAGATACCGCTTCACATCCACTAACAAGGCTAGAATCAAAAGATAATAACAAGTATTGGCAAGAAGTAGAAAAACTGAAACCTTCATATTCTGGTAGTAGGTACGTGAAATGATGCTGCCACTTTGAAAAAAAAGTCTGACAGTTCCTCAGAAAGTTAAAAAAGAGTTACCACATGACCCAGCAATTCCACTCCTAGGTATATACACAGGAGAACTGAAAACTTATGTCTACATAAAAACTTGTACACCAATATTTATATCCCCACTGTTAATAATAATAATAATCAAAAGATGAAAACAACCCAAATGTCCATCAACTGATCAATGGATAAACAGTCATATGGTAAATCCATACAACAGAATATTATTCAGCCATAAAAAGAAATGAAGTACTGATATATGCTATCACATGGATGAACCTTGAAAACTTTTTGCTAAGTGAAAGAACCAGACAGATGCAAAAAAGACATATATTGTATGATTCTATGTAATGAAATGTCCCAAACTGGGGGGAGCTGGGTACAGGGTTTCTTTTGGGGTTCATTAAAATATTCTAAAATTAAATACTAGTAGTATCGCTTGCACTCTGTGAATATACTATAAAACACTGAACTGTACACTTTAAAAGGGTGAATTTATAGTATATTACCTATATCTCAATAAAATTATTAGGAAAAGAAACTAAAATATTGCTCAAAGAATTTTCTGTCACTAGTCATATGAAGTATACAGATAACTATGACCCAGCCATTCTACTCTTACCTGTGTGTGTGTGTATGTGTGTGTGTGTGTGTGTGTGTATATATATATCCAAAAATTCTTGGACAGTTACATAATAACATCTCTGAAAATGTTTATAATAGTGCAATATGTAGTGCTGGGATGTTGGAGGCAACCTGAATTTCCCTCAGTAAAAAAGTACAGATAAAATATGGTAGATGCACACTGTAGTATTAAGCAATCATTCAAAAAACAAAAAAAAAACAGATTAGATGCACATATTTCAGTGTTTCTATGTGGGTGAATCTCAACAACATGATGCTTGGCAAAAAATGCATATATTCATTATATAAAATTCGTGCACAAAAATATTCATTTTGCAAGAATACATATGAATTCTTACAACACAATACAATGAAAGATATACATTAAATACATTTAAATGGTTGCCTAAGGGGTAAGGAAGAAAATAGGAGTAATGTATACAGAAATAAAAGGGAATTAATTCCTATGTCATGTGCCTATCATTTTAAAATAGCAATAAAATAAGAATGCCAGGGAATTGAATAGTCAGAATAAAATGGAGGTTGTTGCCTAAGTCTGGGCTTTTATAAGCACCTAGAGACATGATTCACAAGGGCAGGCTGACTCCATTTAATGGACCAGCACTAGAGTAAATATGGATGATGTGTCTTACATTATATTTATGTTTACAGAAATGTTTTTAAAGTCAAGAATAAGTGGTTTACTAAAAGTCATTTGGTCAACTATGAAAATAACTTTAGCAGACTAAATAAGCCAACCAAACTCATAATAAGAGTCTTGCCATTATATATTTTAGTTAGTTTCATAGCTTTGTGCTTTTTATCAATCCATTTGTTCTTCTTTATATACTTTTATATATTACAATTCCTCCTATACTGTCTTTTATTGACTATTTAGTACAAAAATATATCCTCATATATGTAGTCTTCATTTGTCTCCCTATCCCCAAATTGGCATTAAAAATAAAGTGTTCCACTATTTTTTTTTACAATCAGTAAATATTATTCAGATAGAGTTCCGGTTTATTTTTTCCCACACCCTTTGGGTCACAGAATTTTTTAAAATCATTTTAAAACGGAAGTTCTTCATTACTATGGCCTCTTCATTTAGTCAGTCTTGCAATCACCAAACTAAAGATTCTAAGAAAACTGGCATTATGTCCACAAGAAACAAAATTATTATTTCATTTCTAAGATATAACATTCTCTTCTCTTTGAATAAAACTTCACTTTGTTGCCTAAAATCGTCAGTTCCAGCACCATTTCTCTGGATTACTGAATATGTGGCAGAAGTTTAAATTATTTCCAGATCTCATGCTATTTTTACGTTAGTCATCTGAACAAATTCTATTCAGCATACTCTTCACTTAGAAACAACCTTTCAGACAGACACCCTACCTCCAAGGAGTAAGAAGCAATGAGAATTAGTGTGTCTGAGGTACAGAGAAAATCCATGTCTGACAAGCATAGATTTGGTCGTTGCTTAATGGATTAAAAGAAATTTCTCAACTTTGAGTGAGCATATAGAGAACAATATGCTTTTTCTGGGAATAGATTTTATTTTATTTATTTATTTTTTAAAGATTTTATTTATTTACTTGACAGAAAGAGACACAGCAAGAGAAGGAACACAAGCAGGGGGAGTGGGAGAGGGAGAAGCAGGCCTCCCGCAGAGCGGGAAGCCTGATGCGGGGCTCGATCCCAGGATCCTGGGACCATGACCTGAGCCGAAGGCAGACGCTTAACGACTGAGCCACCCAGGTGCCCCTGGGAATAAATTTTAAAGAATACACAAGGAGCACTTTACCAGTTGGCCAAAAGATGAATCATCTCTTTTTAACAAACAAAACCCTACAGGAAACAAATGCCACTATTTGTGGCTACTTTGTATAAATTTAATTCTCCATTAAAACAATATCCCTTTTACACAAAGCTACACATTAGGGAAGACCAAAAAATGGTGTCACTTTTGGTTAAGACAATTTTACACGAATCAGATTTGGGTGTTAGCAACTACTCAGCAGTTGCTTAACCTCTCAGAGCCTTAGTAAAGGAGGGATAGTAAATAAGACGATCACTTGTGTCCCTAAAATTCTGTAATTCTCTGAAACGAAAGTCTAGCCTCGTCTTAATGGAATGAAATGAGAGATTCCAAACATTTGGTTGGTTACCAACTGCAATACTTAACCATTTTCATGATCAGGAAATTCTTCTTGAATAACCTAAATCTTAAGCCTTTCCAATAATTCTTTCTATAATGTGGCTAGAAAATGGATGATTACTTTCCCTTGTATGGAAAAAATTTAATTCCATACTAGAATAGAGCTAATAAATCACACCTCACATTTTTTTCCAGGTGAAATAGTCCCAAACTTTCCTTAAAAATCTCAATTTCCAACTATTTAATCATGTGGTGGCTTTCCTGTTATTCTACACCAAGTTTTCTAGATTTTAGCTATGGATCCTAAATCCAGACAACAAAATGCATACAGGATTTGAAAAGAACTCTGTGTAATTCTCTACCAGTTGTGCACATGGACAAGGAGCACAGATATTTCAGGAACTAAGAAAACCTTCACTCCTTGTATATCAGGACCACCAATTTTGTGAAATGATTATAACCTGCTCTTTGCCAAGAATGCCAGTGTAAATGACTGGGTGGTTCTCCTCTACCATCCACAAACCAGAAGAAGGTACAAATGGCTTTTCTTTATAGTATTCTATGGAAAGACACATTTCAAATTAGGTGGATCAAAACACTGACTATTTTCTGATCTCATACAATAGCAATGTAGACATGTGTTCTGCTTTTGTACAAGAGATCTCAGATAAAATTAAATTGCTAGGATGAAAGGCAATATGATGACAGAAAGTATAAAAAGTTTTAAATGTGAGATCTGATTCAAAATTGTGTCACTATCACCTGACAGCCTATGTCATTTCATAGGTTGTCACTTACTTTCTCTGGGCCTTAAGTTTCCTCAAAAATAATCGAGAATAACAATATGTACCTCCTACGATTGTTGTGAGATTTCAATTAGATAATTAAGGTACAACCCAGATGTATATTACCCTCATGTCCACTCAGGCTAACTCTCGTACAACCCTGACACAAAATTAGGATCTGTCACAAGCAACAACAGGAAATCCATTTATAGCAAGCATAGTATAATTTGGGTATTTTTGCTGAAGATTTACAAGGTCTCAGGGGGTATACATACATTTCACTCATAGTTCTCTTCAATCTTCCCCAGATTTTGGCCACAAGGCCTGTCTTTTCCTAATCTTGAGTTCAGCATTGCAGGTGCTCATCTTCTTTCTCTTGTATCATCTTCATCGCTTTGACTGTCCTGCTCTTTGTTATGTGAACAATTTGGCCCAGTCCCAGGTTCTGCCTAAAAACATAGACCTTCCCCTAGAAAGTGCTCAGTAAAAGACAGAAGGCACTGGAGAATTATGGGTACCTGTTTTAACTACTACAAAAGCAAAGACCTTTCTTGATAAGGTACTTGATGAATATTACCTTTCTTCATTTATCCTTGTGGGAAACTGCACCAAAGATAGTTTTTATGTCATGCTAAAAACTGAAAATAATAAATACTGAATCATGATAAGTATTTTAATCTTAAAATACTGCTGTTTCCTGCTTTACAATTTATAGTTTCAAATATTTCTAGTGTCCATGGTCAATGACTGTAGTTAAAAAATCAAAACCAAATGCATTGATACTCTTCAAAGCAAGACCTAGGGGGTAGTGATTGAATAGGTACTATTATTTTTTTAAAGATTTTATTTATTTATTCATGAGAGAGAATGAGAGACAGAGAGCACGAGAGGGAGGAGGGTCAGAGGGAGAAGCAGACTCCCTGCCGAGCAGGGAGCCCGATGCGGGACTCGATCCAGGGACTCCAGGATCATGACCTGAGCCAAAGGCAGTCGCTTAACCGACTGAGCCACCCAGGTGCCCGGTACTATTATTTTTTTAAGCTAGCATATAATTATTTTTATCTTACCTAACCCGTGTCTTATCTCTACTTATGGTATTCCAGTTTTGCGCTGCTAAATGAATTATTTCTAGAAGAATGGCCCTTGACTTGGTAAGCTCTTCTGTGATTTTAATTCTTTTGGCTATAGTAAACCAAACTTTGGCCACACAACAGTAAATTTTACTACTGCTCTGAGATCATTAACAGGAAAATCATCTTTAAGACTATTTATTTTTCTATTACAAATCTTGCCTACTTTTGCATAGAAGTTATTAAATTGTATGACATTTGGTTTCTAAACCTCATAATTTAAATGCTAGCAAAGTATTTTTATTAGCATTAAATTCTTCTCATTAAAGAAACAAAATATTGCCTTCTAAATACCTGCAGCATATTTTTCTAATTTGTCATTTAAATCTTTTTTCAAAATGTTATTTATATGGTAAATTAATTAATATACAACAGTTGAAACATGGAATATCCCTTTAATTATACATATGTATATATTTTTTTCAAATAAAAAAGAATGCTTATTTCAAAAATTCCAACCTCTTAGGGGTGCCTGGGTAGCTCAGTCGGTTGAGCATCCAACTCTTGGTTTTGGTTCAAGTCATGACCTCATGGATTGTAAGACTGAGCCCCCTCATGTCAGGGCTCCACATTCAGGAGGGAGACTGCTTGAAAATTCTATCCCTCTGATCCCTCTGCCCTCCCCCTGCTCACTCACGTGCTCTCTCTCAAATAAATAAATAAATCTTTTAAAAAAAATTCCAACCCCTTGGAATTAATGCTGGAGGCAAATCTTACAGATTCCCATTAATTTGCTTTGTTTTATATTTTAAGCCTTTCCTTCTAAATACTACCAATTAATCTATTAGCTGCAAATATGTAAGAATACAGAAAGCTTTTTTATTTCCAAATAACAATATTCTTTTTTGATGATTTATAACAAGCCAACATGATAGACCAATTGATTTAGTATTTTATTAGGTTGAACCTTATGAAATTGCCCCTTTTTAGGTCAAAAATGGCCAAGTATCACCAATTTCCTATGGTTTAAACTAACAATTATTTTTCCGGCCCAGAAAAAAATATTGAGCCATCTCCCTTTCAGTTACACCTAGAGCCACTAGGAATTTGTGGTAATCGGTCATACGCACTACACACACTGCTTCTGATTTCAAATTTTGTCTCAACCAAAACCAACTTGTATATTTTTCTCCAAATTAGGCAGTCTGTATGCTGGGGCAGAATGGAAGTTGGTTGAGTTTAAGGACTTTTATTCACTATGTGTAATGAGCACCACATGCTATTTAATGCCATATATTTCCTGGATTACATGTCTGCTGAGATGCCTTACCCAC
Organism: Leptonychotes weddellii; assembly: GCF_054177405.1. Classification (NCBI taxonomy): domain Eukaryota; kingdom Metazoa; phylum Chordata; class Mammalia; order Carnivora; family Phocidae; genus Leptonychotes; species Leptonychotes weddellii. The sequence goes on along the minus strand of NC_138371.1, from coordinate 41,167,147 downwards.
TGGCTTACTTATGGTAGACTGTTTCCTTTGAGGTTAAGGACATAGAAAAACCTGGGAATTGTTTTCTGGTTTTACCAATGACATCAGACTTCCAAGATGCCGATAAATATGAACTAGGTTTTTAAAGTGAATGCTTACTACATTGCACGCAATTATTGTCTTATTGCCACATTTAAATTCTCCTTAGGAAATGCTCTTTTATGAGTCATATTACATAAGTTTGACTCACTGAAGGCTCTAGCATTTTAGAAACATACTTTGAAAATATAATTAAACGGAAGTTGACATGTTTTTGTATTATTTCTGGAATAGCATCATAATTTAGATTTAATATATTAAAAAATACAAGATTTATTTTCTCCCATGCAATAACATATTGGCTTATTTCATACTTTTTGGTAATTTTCCAATTTTTTTAGTTCTCATTTCTACTACTTCTGTTATTTTGAACTTGCCATTCAATTGCCATAAATCATGTCTAAAAATTAAATTCTTAACTTGGTAGCATTTTAATTTTCCTATTTTTCTAATGTAGAAAATGTATATTTCATGAATGTTGATCATTATATATTAAGTTGACTTTTGGAGTAAAACAGATCTGCATTTGAATCTCAACTCTGCCATGTACCAGCTATGAAACTTTGGGAACATTATTTTACTTCTCTAACTCTGTTTTCTCATTTGTAAGATGATGATACTAAAAAATTATATGCATCATGTTGTCTGTGAAGAGTGAAAGTTTGACTTCTTCTTTGTCAATCTGGATGCCTTCTTTTCTTTTTGTTGTCTGATTGCTGAGGCTGGATTTCTAGTACTATGTTGAACAACAGTGGTGAGAGTGGACATCCCTGTCGTGTTCCTGACCTTGGGGAAAAGCTCTCAGTTTTTCCCCACTGAGGATGATATTCACTGTGGGCCTTTTGCTTATGGTTTTTATGATATTGAAGTATGTTCCCTCTATTCCTACATGGCAGAGAGTTTTTATCAAGAAAGGATGATGTATTTTGTCAAATGCTCTTCTGCATCTATTGAGGGGATCATATGGTTCTTGTCCTTTCCTTTATTAATGTGGTGTATCTCACTGATTGGTTTGCGGATGTTGAACCACCTCTGCAGCCCAGGAATAAATCCCATTTGGTCATGGTGAATAATCCTTTTAATGTACTGTTGTGATACTTTATGTAGAAAACCCAAAAGACTCCACCAAAAAATTGCTAGAACTGATACAGGAATTCAGAAAAGTCACCGGATATAAAATTGATGCACAGAAGTCAGTTGCATTTCTATACATTAACAGTGAAGCAGAAGAAAGAGAAATCAAGGAATCGATCCCATTTACAATTGCAACAAAAACCCTAAGATAGCGAGGAATAAACCTAACCAAACAGGTAAAGGATCTGTACTCTGAAAACTATAAAACACTTATGAAAGAAATTGAAGATGACACAAAGAAATTGAAAAACATTCCATGATCTTGGATTGGAAGAACAAACAGTGTTAAAATGTCTATACTACCCATTCAATGCAATCCTTATCAAAATACCATCAACGTTTTTCACAGAGCTAGAAAAAAAAATCCTAAAATTTGTATGGAACCAGAAAAGACCCTGAAAAGCCAAAGTATGTTGAAAAACAAAAGCAGAGCTGGAGTCATCACAATTTCAGACTGCAAGCTATATTACAAAGTTGCAATCATCAAGACAGTGTGGTACTGGCACAAAAACAGACACATAGATCAATGGAACAGAACAGAGAACCCAGAAATGGATTCTCAACTCTATGGTCACCTAATCTTCAACAGAGCAGGAAAGAATATCCAATGCAAAAAGTGTCTCTTCAATAAATGGGGTTGGGAAAATTGGACAGCCACATGCAGAAGAATGAAATTGGACCACTTTCTTACACCATACACAAAAATAAACTCAAAAAGGATGAAAGACCCAAATGTGAGACAGGAAACCATCAAAATCCTAGAGGAGAACACAGGCAGCAACCTCTTTGACTTCAGCCACAGCAACTTCTTGCTAGACATGTCTTCAAAAGCAAGGGAAAGAGAAGCAAAAATGAACTATTGGGATTTCATCGGGATAAAAAGCTTTTGCACAGCAAAGCAAACAGTCAACAAAATTAAAAGGCAACCTGCGGAATGGGAGAAGATATTTGGAAATGACTTATCAGATAAAGGGCTAGTATCCAAAACCTATAAAGAACTTATCAAACAACACCGAAAAAAAAAACCCACAAAAAATCCAGTCAAGAAATGGACAGAAGACATGAACAGACATTTCTCCAGAGAAGACATAGAAATGGCTAACAGACACATGAAAAAATGCTCAACATCACTCATCATCAGGAAAATACAAATCAAAACCACAATGAGATACCATCTCACTCTGGTCAGAATGGCTAAAATTAACAACTCAGGAAACAACAGATGTAGCCAGGATGCAGAGAAAGGGGAAACCTCTTACACTGTTGGTGGGAATGCAAGCTGGTACAGACACTCTGGAAAATAGTATGGACATTCCTCAAAAAGTTAAAAAATAGAGCAATTGCACTACTAGGTATTTATCCTAAGGATACAATGTTTACAGCAGCATTATCAATAATAGCCAAAATATTGAAGGAGCCCAGATGTCCATTGACAAATGAATGGATAAAGAAGATATGGTGTATATATACAATAGAATTTTACTCAGCCATCAAAAAGAATGAAACCTTGGGGCGCCTGGGTGGCTCAGTCGTTAAGCGTCTGCCTTCGGCTCAGGTCATGATCCCAGGGTCCTGGGATATAGCCTGCATCAGGCTCCCTGCTCAGTAGGAGGCCTGTTTCTCCCTCTCCCACTCCCCCTGCTTGTGTTCCTTCTCTGGCTGTCTCTCTCTCTCTGTTAAATAAATAAATAAAATCTTAAAAAAAAAGAATGAAATCTTGTCATTTGCAATGACATGGATGGAACTAGAGGGTATTATGCTAAGTGAAATAAGTCAGTCAGAGAAAGATAAATACCGTATGATGTCACTCATATGTGGAATTTAAGAAACAAAACAGATGAACATAGGGGAAAGGAAGGAAAAATAAAATAAGATGAAAACAGAGAGGGAAGCAAACCTTAAGAGACTCTTAACTATAGGAAACAAACTGAGGGTTGCTGGAGGGGTGGTGGGTGGAGGGATGGGGTAATTGAGTGATGGAGATTAAGGAGGGCACTTGATGTAATAAGCACTGGGTGTTATATTCAACTGATGAATCACTAAACTCTACCCCTGAAACTAGTAATACAGTATATGTTAACTAAATTGAATTTAAATTTAAAAACTTTAAAAAATTTTTAAAAAGATGCTTTCTAAAAAAAAATCATATGTAGAAATTAAATGAGGCAACAAATATAAAATATATAATTTTATTACTGACCTATATGAAGTGGTGAATAAAAGTACTATTTATTACCAGTATTATTATTTACCCAATAAACCAAAACAAGTTCTCTAATCATAGATCTTTTAATTATCTAAGGCCTATCTACACATATGAATAAGTTAATCAAAATATTCTTAACATGACCCTAAGATTCACTGAAACACATCACAGAATTAAGGTAAATCAAGTAAGCAAGAACAAGTATGGCTTATTTAGTTAAATAAGGGGTTGCAAACACAGGGACTGGGTTAATTATTACCTGTGAATTTAACTCACTCATCATAAATCCTTGCCCCTCTCTATATCCCATAAGAGCAAAGCATTACAGACATTACAAAGGCCTACCTAGCTATTTTTCCTAGACTTAAGAATCACAGGGCAGAGTCCTTTGCAGGCTATAGTTTGGGAAGACACTAGGTTTCAGAAACAAGAAAAGCCTTGCTAGCCACAAGGTATGCACAAATTCTATGGAAACAATATGTGTTAAAATAAAACCAAAGTAGATTTCCCTGTATTATAATTACATATAGTTAATTATAGATCCAGCATCTTCTTCATCATGGGTTTATTTAAAATATTCTAAAAGATTGGCCAGTTGTCAGTGTTTATTTATTACTTGACCAAATACATTGAACAAACCAATGGTGATTTGCCAATTCCCACTGGTAGTATCTAAAAATGGGTTAAGAACTTCCTTTCCCTTATAGGAACAATCAGAATGTGCTTAGGTTTCCAAAATGGATGAGTCCCAAGGGGTCAAGTAGGGTTCCCTGGAAACATTACTTCTAATACTAAAAATAGGGAGTTTCCTCCAGGAAAATAAATAGCTCCCATTCCCAGTATGCTAGCAGCAGACACCTGAGAGATGTTCAAATGAGAGCAAGAAATAGAAACTGTAGATAAGCACTTCAGTGCAATCAATACTAACCATAAAGCCAGAAGAGACAGGGCATGGTCAGTGCTGGAGATGAAGCCACACTGACCAGTGTGTCCAGGGTGGTCAATGTGAAAAATAATCTATATGAAAGATTACATAATTGATTCTATAATCATGGGGCTAAAGCAGGATCCCCTGGAAAAATAGGAGACTTGATTCCCAATCTTAGTGGTTCAAACAAAGAAAATAGTCAATACTGAAAATGAGCTATGAGCACACAAGGAAAATTAAGCACTACAGGGCCCAGTGCATCACCTTTAACAATGTAGTGTGCAAACAAAACCTGGGTCTAAAATTATACTTGAATCAAAGTAGATGACTTACTTGAAGCTAAATGGAAGCATCTGAGAAAGTTTGCAGCCAACTGGTAAGTCTTGATTTGAAATTTTTGACTAGGACCAAATGGTGCAGAAGAGTAAGAGATGACCAGAAGGTGAATTAGAACGTGACTTTGGACAACCAAGCCTAGATAGACATAAATTCCTAGAAAAGAAACTCACTTTAAGATAAATGCAAGGAATTATATTCATACCTAAGTTAACTGTTGGATAGAATTTACCTTAAATGTTTTCTCAAACAATTCTTTGATTTGATTTCAAGTTATTAGATACTATAACCTGACAGTCTGGAGGTTGTTATAAACATAACCAAGAATTGATGTGCAAATGACATCCTTACCATTAGCTCCAGAAATGTAACCCAAACAGGAAACACTTTGGGTGACTTTGGATATTATGAGGAACATAAAGCTTCCATATGTGTGTGTGCACAAATATTTATATTTCAGTTAACATTCTGCTGGGTAAATAGGAAAGTATCTTAGAAAATATCTTCTGCCACATTTTTAAATCACAATTTGATAGTGTCTTTATTATATCCTTCCTCTTTGTAAGTTAAATTAAATATTCTCCTCCTGGCCAGACATGGGGGAAGGAATAGCTAAATTTAGAAAAAAAAATATTTAACTTCCCATGAAGAATCAAATACTTTTTTAATTTCTGAAAAATTAATTAACCAAGTCACTTCTCAGTGACAATAGAGTTTTCCATTTTCTTGGTTTTTATCCAGGAAATTTTGCTGCAAGATAATAGATGGCATTACCTTTTTCCTTGGTTAATAATTAAGAAAAATAGTCTGTCAAAAAAATTTATTGTATATCAACAATATGTAAAGTATACTTCTGGGGAGAAATAGAAAAAACATTAGAGGGCGTGAGACCAGATTTCAAATAGCTTTTAGAAACTTCTCTTTGCCTTCATTCTTAAAATGCATTATAAAGGATCTCATGTTGGATTTTTCTTATATGCTATTTGGCACATTGTGAGTTCTTTGAATCTGAAGTCTTCCACTTTTCTTCAGTTCTTAAAAATTCTTTGTAATTACTTCTTGAAATATTTTTATTTCTTTTTAAAAATTTTCTCTTTTTCTGTGACTGCTATTAGATACTGATACTTCTTTTGTTCTCTGTATCTCTTAACTATTTTCTCAATCTTTCTATCACTTTATCTCATTCTAATGCCTTCTAGGAGAGTTCACTGACCTAAAATTTAAAATCATTAATGAACTGTTAAGCTGTATCTTTTCTATTTAGTTAAATTTAATTCGTTATTTTAATAATCGTGTTATCATAGCCATCACCTCCAACTGGTTCCTCTCCATAAGTGTTTGTTTCTGCCTCATGTTTTAATTATATTCCCTTAGCACTCTGAAAATATTTATTATGCCTATTTTAAATTCTTTTGTTTGTTTAATTTGTTCTTCCTCTGGAATGTGATATTTCATATATTTACAACATTGAGGAGATGGAAGTAAACTTAAGTTCAATCCATCACCTTCATTTTCAAACTCTATTTTCATTTTATATTAAAAATCTTATCCAAAAAGAAAAAGAAGGAAAAGAATGGTAGGAAGATAAAAAGGAAAGAAATATGAAAGGAAGAAAAAACAGACATATACCAATATGTCAAGAACTTAGTAAAGGAAAGGGAACAGAGATTGGAGAGAAGAGGGTAAGCTTTCAAAATTAAAGGAGGAATTAGTAGCAGAGGAGGAGTTAAGATGGTGGGGTAGTAGGAGGACCTTATGCTTGCCTCCTCCCTCGAACACAGCTAAATAATTATCAAATCATTCTGAACACACAGGAAATTGATCTGAGGACTGAGAGAACAAACTGCACAAGTAGAGGGAGAAAAGAGGCCACATCAGGTAAGGTAGGAGGTGCAGTGATGTGATTTAGGGAAGAAAAGAATCACAGGTGCAGCAGAGGGGAGGGAGTCCTGATCACGGAGAGAGGAGAAACAGAGAAAGAGATTGAGAGAGAGAGAGAGAGCTAAGGCAGCATGCAGAGGGCTGCACAAGAAAAACACTTCCCCAAAACCACTGACTAGTTTTTACAAGCAGCAGAGCACAAAGTCTGAAGTTTTAGAAGTCCACGCCATCACCAGGGTCAAGCCTGGCAGAAGTAGTTACTCCTGTGGAGAAGAAGGGCAGAGGCCCAGGAGTGGACAACATGCTCTGAGGATCCCTGGGTCACACTGGGAGAGAGTTCTACTTCTTGGAGTGCATTTGGGAGAGGTGCACTGCCTCTCAGGGGACAAAGGAGCCAGCAGGTGCCATTGAGCTGCCCCATTCATTAGCATACAAGCAGAGACACCTGATGAGGGCAGCTAACCTGGGCACCAGCTTTTTGCTACACTTTACCATAAAATCCAAGCCCCTGTGTGGTGGTGTGACTGCTTTTCTGGGAAAAACTGGCACCAACCACAGCATGACGAGACCTTCCCCCAGGATCACTGCAGGTCCAAGTTGTGCAAGGTCCCTAATATTTGAAGTTTTGAAACAGAGCCACGCACCTGAGATAAAACACAGGAGGACTGCACCACTGCTGGGTGGGTAAACAGCACAGACACATACAGGGTGAAGGCAGGGATCTGATGGAAGCCTGGGACACAAGAAGGGAGATTGTTCACTCTGCTGTGAGGGCTTCCTGAACAGTGTAGATGCAAACTCCTCTCTCCAGGAAAGAGAGCAGGCCAAAGCCATTGTTCACCCTCCCATCAGCATAGACAGACTTCAGCAAGTGGCACAGTGTACACAGTGGAGGCTTGAGCCACTTACACCAAGTCCCACCCCATTGCACTCTGCAGGTGTCTTTTTTAATAGGACAGGTGTGATTCAGAGCCAGAGCAGTAGCAGGCCCCTCCCCTAGATGACCAGCACAACCCCCCTTCTGCCCCGCATGCACCAGGTCTACTGATCATAGGGTACTGCATAGCTTCAGCTCTAGTTGAAATAGGACCAGGGAGATACCTAGACAAAATGTCAAGACAGAGGAATTCATCCCAAAAGAAAGAACAAGAAGAGGTCACAAATAGGGAGCTAATCAAAAGAGATGTAAGTAATATGCCTCAATCAGAATTTAAAACAACAGTCATAAAGATACTAGCTGGGCTTGAGAAAAGCATAGAAGAAACAAGAGAGACCTTTACTGCAGATATAGAAGACTTTAAAATCTAGTCAGCCTAAAATAAAAAATGCTATAACCAAGATGTGAAACTGACTGGATGTAATGACCATAAGGATGGAAGAAGCAGAGGAACAAATAAGTAACATAGAAGATTAAATTATGGAAAATAATGTAACCAAAAAGAAGAGGGAAAGAAAAATATTGGATCATGAATATAGACTGAGAGAACTCAGAGACTCCATAAAGCATAATAACATTCATATCATAGGAGTTCCAGAAGAAGAGAGGGAAAAAGGGGCAGAGGGATTATTTGAGCAAATTATAGCTGAAAACTTCCCAATTTGGGGAAAGAAACAGACATCCAAATCCAGGAGGCACAGAGAACTCTCATCAAAATCAACAAAAGCCAGCCAACACCAAGACATATCATAGTAAAATTTGCAAAATACAGAGGTAAGGAAAGCATCCTGAAAGTAGCAAGGGAGAGGAAATCCCTAACCTACAAGATAAGACAAATCAGGATAGCAGAAGATCTCTCCACAGAAACCTGGAAAGCCAGAAGAGAGTAGCAGGATATATTCAACACATTGAAGGGGGAAAATAGGCAGCCAAGAATACTTTATCCAGCAAGGTTGTCATTCAGAATAGAAGGAGAGATAAAGAGTTCCCCATACAAATAAAAACTGAAGGAGTCTGTGAACACTAAACCAGCCCAGCAAGAAATATTAAAGGGGACTCTTTGAGTGGGAAAGAATAAGCAAAAGCAACAAAAACTGGAAAGGAACAGAGAAAATCTCTAGAAACAATGACTTTACAGGAAATACAATGGCACTGAATTCATATCTATCAATAATCACTCTGAATATAAATGGACTAAATGCTCTAATCAAAAGACATAGGGTATCAGAATGGATAAAAACAAAAAACAAAACAAAACGAACAAACAAAAAAAACAAGACCCATCTATATGCTGCCTCTTAGAGATTCACTTTAGGCCTAAAGACACCTATACACTGAAAGTGAGGGGATAGAGAACCATCTATCATGCTAATGGAGGTCAAAAGAAAGCTGGAGTAACCATACTTTTATCAGACAAACTAGATTTTAAACCAAAGACTGTAACAAGAGATGAAGAAGAGCACTATATCATAATGAAGGGGTCCATCTAACAAGAAGATCTAACAATTGCAAATATTTATGCCCCCAACTTGGGAGCAGCCAAATATAAAAATCAATTAATAACAAACATAAAGAAACTCATTGATAACAATACAATAATAGTATGGGACTTTAACACCCCATTTGCAGCAATGGACAGATCATCTAAGTAGATAATCAATAAGGAAACAATGGCTTTGAATGACACACTGGATCAGATGGACATTACAGATACATTCAGAACATTTCATCCTAAAGCAGCAGAATACACATTCTTTTTGAGTGCACATGAAACATTCTCCAGAACTGATCACATATTGGGTCACAAATCAGGCCTCAACAAGTACAAAAAGATTGAGATCACACCATGCATATTTTCTGACCACAACACTATGAAATTTGAAGTCAACCACAGGAAAAAATTTGGAAAAACCACAAATACATGGATGTTAAAGAACATCCTACTAAAGAATGAATGGGTTAACCATGAAATTAAAGAAGAAATTAAAAAAAAATACATGAAAGCAAATGAAAATGAAAACATGACAGCCCTGAACCTTTGGGATGCAGCAAAGGTGGTCATAACAGGGAAGTATATAGCAATACACGTCTACCTCAAGAAGCAAGAAAAGTCTCAAATAAACAATCTAACCTTACACCTAAAGGAGCTAGAAAGGAAACAGCAAATAAAGCCTAAACCCAGCAGGAGAAGGGAAATAAAAAAGATCAGAGCAGAAAAATATGCTATAGAAACAAACAAAAAAACCCGGTAGAACAGATCAACAAAACTAAAAGCTGGTTATTTGAAAGAATTAATAAAGTTGATAAACCCCTAGCCAGACTTACCAAAAAGAAAAGACCCAAATAAATAAAATCATGAATGAAAGAGGAAAGACCACAACCAATGCCACAGAAATACAAACAATTATAAGAGAATATTATGAAAAATTATATGCCAACAAATTGGGCAATCCAGAAGAAATGAATAAAGTCCTAGAAACATAGAAACTACCAAAACTGAAACATGAAGAAATAGAAAATTTGGACAGACCCATAACCAGCAAGGAAACTGAATCAGTAATTAAAAATCTCCCAACAAACAAAAATCCAGGCCTGGATGGCTTCCCAGGAGAATTCTACCAGACATTTAAAAAAGAGTTAATACCTATCCTTTTCAAACTGTTCCAAAAAATAGAAATGGCAGGAAAACTTCCAAACTCCTTCTATGAAGCCAGCATTACCTTGATTCCAAAACCAGACAAAGACCCCAAAAAAGGAGAATCATAGGCCAATATCCCTGATGAATATCGATGCAAAAATTCTCAATAAAATAGTAGCAAATCAAATCCAACAGTACATTAAAAGAATTATTCACCATAATCAAGTGGGATTTATTCCTAAAATATAGAGGGGTGGTTCAATACTTGCATATCAATCGATGGGATACACCACTTAATAAAGGATAAGAATCATATGATCCTTTCAATTCATGCAGAAAAAGCATTTGACAAAATACAACATCCTTTTTTGATTAAAGAAACCCTCAATAAAGTAGAGAGAGGGAATATACCTCACCATCATAAAGGCCATAAATGAAAACCCCGAGCTAATATCATCCTCAATAGGGAAAAACTGAGAGCTTTTCCTCTATAGTCAGGAACAAGACAGGGTTGTCCACTCTTACCATTGTTATTTAACATAGTACTAGAAGTCCTAGTCTCAGCAATCAGACAACAAAAAGAAATAAAAGACATCCAAAATGTCAAGGAAGAAGTCAAGCTTTCACTATCTGCAGACGACATGATACTCTACGTAGAAAACCCAAAAGACTCCACCAAAAAATTGCTAGAACTGATACAGGAATTCAGAAAAGTCGCTGGATATAAAATCGATGCACAGAAGTCCGCTGCATTTCTATACATTAACAGTGAAGCAGAAGAAAGAGAAGTCAAGGAATCGATCCCATTTACAATTGCAACAAAAACCCTAAGATAGCTAGGAATAAACCTAACCAAAGAGGCAAATGATCTGTACTCTGAAAACTATAAAACACTTATGAAAGAAATTGAAAAACATTCCATACTCATGAATTGGAAGAACAAATAGTGTTAAAATGTCTATACTACCCAAAGCAATCTATACTTTTAAAGCAATCCCTATCAAAACACCACCAGCATTTTTCACAGAGCTAGAAAAAATAATCCTAAAATTTGTATGGAACCAGAAAAGACCCTGAATAGCCAAAGTATGTTAAAAAACAAAAGCAGAGCTGGAGTCATCACAATTCCAAGCTTCAAGCTATATTACAAAGCTGTAAGCATCAAGACAGTGTGGTACTGGCACAAAAAGAGACACATAGATCAATGGAATCAAATAGAAAACCCAGAAATGGACCCACAACTATATGGTCACCTAATCTTCAACAGAGCAGGAAAGAATATCCAATGCAAAAAAGACAGTCTCTTCAATAAATGGTGTTGGGAAAATTGGACAGCCACATGCAGAAGAATGAAGTTGGACCACTTTCTCATACTTCACACAAAAATAAATTCAAAATGGATGGACGACCTAAATGTGAGAGAGGAAACCATCAAAATCCAGGAGCATAGGCAGCATCCTCTTTGACCTTGACCACAGCAACTTCTTACTACACACATCCCTGGAAGCAAGGGAACGAAAAGCAAAAATAAACCTATTGGGATTTCATCAAGATAAAAAAGCTTCTGCACAGTGAAGGAAACAACAAAACTAAAAGGCAGACTACAGAATGGGAGAAGATATTTGCAAATAACATATCTGATAAAGTGTTAGTATTCAAAAATCTATAAAGAACTTATCAAACTCAACACCCCAAAACCAAATAATCCAGTTAAGAAATAGCCAGAAACATGAATAGTTATTTTTCCAAAGAAGGCATCAAGATGGCCAACAGACACATGAAAATATGCTCAACGTCACTCATCATCAGGGAAATACAAAAACCACAATGAGATACCACCTCACACCTGTCCATATGACTAAAATTAACTCAGGAAACAGCAGATGTTGGCAAGGATGCAGAGAAAGGGGAATCCTCTTGCACTGTTGGTAGAAATTTGCAAACTGGTACAGCCACTCTGGAAAAGAATATGAGGTTCCTCAAAGTTAAAAATAGAACTACCCTACAGCCCAGCAATTGCATTACCAGGTATTTATCCAAAGGATACAAAAACACTGATTCAAAGGGACACATGCACCCTAATGTTTATAGCAGCATTATCAACAATAACCAAACTATGGAAAGAACCCAAATATCCATCGACAGATGAGTGGATAAAGAAGATGTGGTATGTATGTATAATAGAATACTACTCAGCCATCAAAAGAATGAAATCTTGTCATTTGCAATGACATAGATGGAGCTTCAAAAATTGCTGAATTGAATTTTTATCATTGCAGATGTAAGTATCAGGCACAATATGTCTAAAATATTTCGCAAGCAGAATAAGAAGTTGGGAAGATACCACTGGGAAAAAGAATACTTTCAAGTTTTCAAGTTTCAGACTTCTGTAATGCAAAAGAGTTTATTAAAATAGAAAGTTAAAATTAGTTCTTTTTAATTTAAACTTATCATCCTAACACAGATTTCCTTTTCCCGAGGATTTCATGACTATTTTTCTTCCCTACAATAATTTAAAGAATTTTGCTTAAACATTTTTGCAGCATTTATTTAGATATAATATAAATACCTTGTCAGGTCCATTCATATGTGCTGCTTCTTCCTACTCTGCTTGAAATTACTATGCAAACTCTATTCTTCATATAATTATTTTAAAATCCATTTTGGGTTTTGTCAAAAATCCAGAAAGAGCAAAATTAAAACTGCCATAAATAGTAGTTAGTAAGAGTTTATAGAGCTTGTAAGAACAGTTTGCAAACTGGGAGTTCTGAAATTTAAAAGTGATATGAAGCTCGGGGCATGGCATTACAGGATGACTTATGAAGTGAAAATGAGGAAGTTGTTCAATCTTTACAGTGATTGGTTATTACAGTGGAGGTTTCCAGATGGTTGGGGATTGGCTAAAAATGATTATCCTATACCATTTTTAGGGAGATAACTTAAGTTTCTTTTATGTTTATCAGAGGCACTCATAAGTAAACTAAGTTAAGCTTCTCTTACGTTCATAAAATAAGCTAGATTTGGTTTTGCTTATGGGGCTTTAATGGTTTTGTCTGCTCAGGGGATTCTCAAGTCTGGTCTCTATTTTTAATTTAATTTTAAAAATTCCTCACACTCTTTGTATAATATCAGATAGTATACAATAAGAATTTATATTATACAGGTATTCAACAATAAACTATAAAAGAACAAAGCAAGAGACCTGGAATATGGTTTGTTTCAGAGAATTCTCCTAATCCATTATAGCCCCAAAATGAATTTCTTGACAATGTTGTCTCTATTATTTCTGTATTTTCAATACAGAATATATACATTTTGTATTTGGGCATATACTGTGAAATACTGCTTATGTTAAACAAGTCAAATAGAGAAATTGAGGCTCATGGAGATTTCTATGTATCTGTAGGGATAAAACCCAAGCAATTACCCAGCAGGAAGCCAATTCTCAGTCAAAAAGAAGCAAATAACTGACTTTGAATCAGTCTGCAGCTTCCCACTTAAGAAAGCACAGGATTATAATGAATTAACCAACAATTCTAACACTATTCAATAATTATACTATTTTTTCTCATTGGGATGTGTAAAAGTGAATTTAAAACAATGTATGTATATTTTATAATAATTTTCTTTACAATAAATTTGAATATTTATTATATCACTTAACCTTACAAAAATCCTGTGAGATTGCCAGGATGGATATTTTTATTATTATTATATCCGTTTTATAAATAAAAACCTGAATTCAACTAAATCAACAGACTTCTTCACTATCATAAAACTAATATAAAGTGGAACTGGATATCTAAACAGAAAGTGAATTGAAAGCCAAAATAGTTCATTGTATGCAGTAAAAGTAAAAGGAGCTTGGAACTTTACGCATCAAACCACTGACCTAAAATACCACATGGTTATGAATAATTAGGAAAGAACTACAGCTGGGTAGCCTGCCTAGTGTAACATTGCAATAAATGGCATGGTTTGTATGAGTGAAGGCTTTGAGTTTACTGGATATTTAACAGACAGTGTCTCAAAAAATCAGACTCGCCAAGTAGTGACTAAAGAATAAAATTGTCGTTGTCACCAACTCATCTTTATGTTTGTTTAATGAGGCAAAGAATCTCAGTCCCATATTAATCTTTTGACTAAAAACTACACCCTATGATCACAATGGCTGCCAGTAATACCATCTCTAAGAACAGTTAAGTTTGACTGTCCGCAAAAAACTCATTCCTTCAACAAATATTTATTGAGTATGTACTATATCTGTGGAGATATTGCAATGTACAAAAGTCCCTGGTACTTTTGGAACTTAGATTTCTCTGAAAGGATCAAACAATAAAGAAACTACTAAGTATATAAGTGCCATTAAAAAGAATAAAGAAGGTGAAGGGGTGATCAGGGAGGTGATCTGGGTAGAGACCTGAAGGAAGTGAGGGAATGAGGTATGAGGAGATATATGTAAAAAGAGCATCCTAAGCAGAGGATCGGCAACTAACTGCAAAGGCTCTGAGTGTGCTTGGCATGTAAAAATGGAAATCCTTTTCTCATCAGGCCAAGTGAGGCAATGGGACAAGGCTGGCAAGTGGAGGACAGAAATGAGAGTTGACTAGAGCATCTGGAAGGAATCTGTGTATTAAAATTTCAAAAGGTGGCAAAGGATCAAAATGGAGCAAAGTCTAAAACAGAATATCCCAGCAGAGAGCAGCGAGTCTCTAGGCATAATAGTCAAGGTACAAAATGTTAAAAATGGTAAGGGGAGGTTTTCACTCCATCCTTGGTCCTCTAAATATGTACATCTCATCCACACACCACCAGCCAAACCTCAGGAAGTTCCAGAGTATGGAATTGCCACCACTACCATAACCAAGGGAAAGTAATATATGTTGAGAATAACATTCAGATATATGTCAGAAATCCAATTGCAGTGTCTTATCAAAAAAAAAAAAAGTCTGTTTCCCTCACTTTCAAATTTTCTAAATTGTGTTGGTGCAGCAACAACACAGCCCCATCAGCACCTTCCATTACTTTCAGGTTATGAGATGGTTATTCCACATCCAGTCCCCCATCCCAAGGACATTAAGCTTTCCCCAAACCCCCAGTTAATTCTGTACAAAATATCCATTAAACTTTCATTTCCTACTTAGTGGCCATAACTGTATTAGCTGCAAGGGAGTCTGGCATTAGTTTTTTGTTTGTTTTTTTGTGGAGAGACCTAATGCTACCTCCAACAAAATTGGAATCTGAAGCATTGAGGGATTATGATACAAACAACCATAATTCAGAAATCAAGGAAAGATCCAGATTCTAGTTAATCAGGAAGCAGACCCATTATGGCCAGTGATAAATCAAGTTCTTTGACCTAGGAATCCATTGCATATCAGAGGTAGGTAATGGGACCCCACATTATGAAACATATTAATATTACCATTATCAATAATCAAAAGGTGAAAACAAAATACATGAAGATAAAATGTGATGACATATAATTCTCCACCTCCATACCAGCTCTTTATTCAGCTCTGGAAATATATAGATATAATAATGTATTTAGAATAATTACATTGTTTTTCTGTCTGGAATGTTAGTGCAAAGATAAAATGATACTAAACATTTCAAAAAGAAGCATGATATTATAAAACAAATATAAATGTTGGAAATAAGAATCATTAATTCCACTCCTGTATCTGCTTCTAGCTTCTTGTCTGAAGCAGTCACTGCCAACCTTTGCACTTGTAACTTAAAAATAATAAAACTATGATCAGAGGAAAGAAAACTATTAGGCAGAGAAGCTAATAGAAGGCATATGTTAACTCTAAGAAATTTCATGTAACAGAATGCAAAATAATGAGTTAGTTTTCATCTACAGTATATAGAAATAAGATGGATTAATTTCTAGCACATCAGTTGTATACATGTTATCTTACATTCTTGATTAACATGTCTGACTATGTGGATACTTGATTCATCTTTCCCACATCAGTGATTTTACTCTCTGAGTGGGATACTGGGAGCAAAAGAGGTTGGTACATGTGGGCAGGATCAAAGTAAATTGCTTGATTCAGAAGAGTTTTTGTGCCTGCTGATCTTTTAATACTTTAAAAAGATCCAAATCCTAAAATAAATGCAAAATAGTTGTTAGATAATAAAAATTATGTGCATATTTTCTGTGAAAATCAATCTGAACAGCAACAACCAAAAGTCTATGATAGTTACTGAACAAATTAAGCAGATATGGTTTTCTGCATCTTAAAGTTTAAAATCTGAGAAACAATACTCGAGGGCTGCCTATTCAACTTCACCAATGTATATATTTGCCTCCTGAGTCATCAAAATAGTTAAGGATTTATAGTTAAATGTAAGGAAGTGAAGAGCTATGGAATCTTCATGTAGGGAAATATACTACTAGGATTTAGATGAGTATGTGTTAGCTTGTTTGGAAATGAAGAGGAAAGAAAGAAGATTGGAAGGAAGAAGGGGGGGAGGAGTTAGAAAAAATAGGGAAGAGAAAGGAAAGAGAAAGGGAAGCAGAAAAGAGAAAAGAAGATAAGGGAAAGCAAAGCAAAGTAGATAAAATTTAAAGAAAAGAAAAAAAAATCAGTCTATGACATTTTTGAAAGAGCAAAATGTGAGCCAAACTTAATCCCCATGGTCTTCCTCCAAGAACCCATAACCTCAGATTAATCATGAGACAAACATAACAACTGAAGTATTCTACAAACTCCTGACCAGTACTCCTCAAAACTGTCAAGATTATCAGAAATAAGAAAAATCTAAAGAACTGTCATAGCTAAGAGGGACCTAAAGAGACATAATGGTAAATGTGTCCTAAGTGAGATTCTGAAACATAAAAAAGATATTAAATAAAGCTAAGGAAATCTGAATAAAGTATGGACTTTACTTAATGATAATGCATCAATATTGGTTCATTAATTGTGACAAATGTGCCAAAGTACTGGAAAATATTAACAATATGGGAAATTAGGTATGGGGTATATGGAAGCTCTCATGTTTTCACAATTTTTCTGTAAATAAAATAGAATTATTCTAAAGTTTATTTCTAAAAATATGGGCTTAAAAATCATTCTAGCAACTTCAAAAACTACCATATGTATCCAAAGTCAATCAGTAACCTGAACCACATTCACCATTAATCTGGAAAAATGTACTAAAATTACATGTTACAAAGAATAATGCTCCTTAGTCTAACTAGTTAGAACCAAATCCTTAGAATAGATGATACCTTTCCAGTTCTCTCAGGATAAACATCTTCAGCCAACAGGTTGGCTTTTCTTCAGCAGGCTCCTCTTTTCAGGAAGAATAGACTGAAACTGTCATGGGTAGCACAGGAAATATATAGATCACCATCTTGATGTCCGTCACTTTAAATCTAAATACTGACAACTGTGGAACTTTTTTTATTTATTTTTTACTTTATTATGTCATGTTAATCACCATACATTACATCATTAGTTTTTGATGTAGTGTTCCATGATTCATTGTTTGCGTATAACACCCAGTGCTCCATTCAGTACGTGCCCTCTTTAATACCCATCACCAGGCTAACCCATCCCCCCACCCCCACCCCTCTAGAACCCTCAGTTTGTTTCTGAGTCCATAGTATCTCATGGTGTGGAAATTTTTAAAAAGTGAAGCATAACAATTGCTACCCCTGGGGTCAGGCAGATCTGACTGGGCTACTCACTGTCTCTGTTCCATTGAACAAGTTACTTAACCTGTTTCATCTCTTTTCCCAGTTTTAAAATAGATATAATAATACAACTCACCTCATAGGCTCATTGTGTGATTTACTTGAAAGAGTGTATGGAAAACACTTAACACAGAACTTGACACATAGTTTGCTCTCAAAAAAGATTAGCCAGATTTTTAATTTCTTCAAAACTTGTCCTCACTTGTTGTGGTAGTTATTAGAACGATTTGCCAAATATTTCTAGGTCTACCTCCATTCCAGACAAGTGGTCAATTACACTCTGTGGTCCTTTTCTGGTTGGGAGGGCTGTGACATTCTGGCCAAAAGATTGTGAGCAAAAGTGATGCATGTCACTTCCAAGTCAATAGGAGATCCTGTACAAGTCCTTCTCTTTGGCAAGGTGACCACTCATGTTCAGGCAGATGTCTGACTACTCTGTCACCCTCAGCCTCTGAGTAATATCAATTAGTAAAACTCTAATGTTGGCCCACAATGAACACACCTAGAAGTAAACCTTTCAAGTCCTAAGCCACCAAGATTTGATAAGCATAACCTAGCTTCACCTGCCTCACATATTTCAGTTCTCAACATTTGTAACAAGCTTCTTATAACCTGTAACTCAAATCAAGGGTGCCTGGGTGGGTCAGTCAGTTAAGCGTCTGCCTTTGGCTCAAGTCATGATCCCAGGGTCCTGGGATTGAGTCCACGTTGGGCTCCTTGCTCTGCAGGAAGCCTGCTTCTCCCTCTCCCTCTGCCTACAGCTCCCCCTGCTTATGCTCTCTCTCTCTGTCTCTCTTTCTGTCAAATCAATAAATAAAATCTTTTAAAACTATATAAAAAAATTAATATGCCAATTTGAAACAGGCTTTTATACAGACCTGGCTCTGTTAACAGAATAGTTAAAAATACTAAGAATGCCTAGTACAAAGATAATGAGGTATTACCCGTGTTATATAAAAACAGCAGAACTCCTTAAACATTGTAAAAGAAGGAAAGGAAATACTTACTGAATATATTTACCACAGTTTTCCTGACCCAAGGATCTTATCAAACCTCATTCAATATTCATAGTTTTTTTCAAAGAATTAGTAATCAATTATTTAGAAAAGTCTTTTAATTCTATTTTTTAATATTTTAGTGTTCCTAATCAATGAACACTTTTTTGTTTAATGTGGTAACCAAATACAGCTAGTTCTTGCAAACCCAAGGATTGACCAGAATATAAGGCATGCTTGAGTAACAAAAATTTTGCTGGAGTGTTTTACTGTTTGGAGATGGGAGTTGTTCTTGCTATTTGTTTATTTTATGAGGCCATTTATGATATCTATATTGACACTTCTGAGCTAGCCTCCAGTTTACTATTGTGTAAACATGCACACATGTGTGTGTGTGTAAGAGAGAGAGCACACAAGAAAGCAATTGGAAAAAGTTCTTTTGAAACTATATCCTTTAAGGAGAGAGAAAAATTGAAACTTCGAGCAAGGCAGAGTGAACCCCTCTGCTGGCTACTATCCTTGAATATCAGCATCTGTCTTCTGAAATAGGCTACCATAACAAAAATTGGCACTGTTCCCCTTAATGCTAGACTACATGTCAAAATTTCCCCAAGGCTTGAAAAATCACAACTGTATTTTATTTATTAAAGTCCTGGATCTATCAACACCTAAACCTGCTTGTATTTCCAGGTCTTGCACCTTTAGAGAAAGTTAAAACAATTTGAAAAGATGCCTTGAATTCTAATAATCTACATGCATAGTGCAATTTCTCACGCGTGTCATTTCATTTGGTGCTCACAAAAATCCTAGAAGACAGGCAAGGCAAGAAATATTATATTGATGTTATAGAAAGAAAAGCTGAAGTTGAGATAAAATAACTGATTTCCAGAAGGTCACATATCACAACTACAAGGCAGGACTAGAAGGGGTCATCCAACATGACATCTTCCCAATAGCAACAATGCTTCCACCCAAGCCCAGGAGGTAAGACATAATTAAAGAGTTACTGGTAAAAGTGGCCTCTAAAGGTAGAAGGGGAAAGATTTTTAAAGATATGTATCCCTGGGGAAATTCCTTTGATAAAACAGAATGTCCTTTAGAAATTAATTTCTCTATTCTCATATTTTTTCATATTTTCCTCTTATTAACTACAACCAGAGAATCCTTCCATGAAACAAATGGATAGCTAGCTGAGGCATGAACAGTTCTGATCGAACAAATCATTTAATTAGGATGTTACCTATCTCCTCAAGGAACACCAAAGGAACACATTTTCTATCAGTATCATAATATTCCATATCATCCCATTGGCATATGTTTCAACACAACCTTATTTCACCAGGCAGCCATTTATTTCATTTAATTACACTTTGAAATTCAGTACCTGGATTCCCTAGGTGGCCTAAAGGTGCCTCCACAGAAACTCACATGTGGTAAAACAAATGACCGAGGACAGAGGGAGCACTAAATGGCGCAGGCAGGTCAAATTGCACAGTTTGGCACTGCATTTAGTAAATTATAGTCAAGCAGCTTTTAGTTGTGTCCTAACTGTCCATTTTCAGATGGTACTTCTGCCAAACACCAGATCACTAGGGCTCATTAAAAAGCTCAAATAGCACATTCAAATTGGAAACTATAGGTCTTATTTATTTCTAGTTTTTCAGCTGGCAGACATGAAAAGCACTTTTGAGCAGAAAAAAAAAAAAAGATGAAGAAATAACTTACAGTGAATGGAAAATGTTAGGAAAGCAAGGGCTAGACAATTCTATGAGTCACTACTGAGATATCTAAAGGGATAGGGATTCCAGTCCACTCATTAAAGTGTGGGCTGAAATGTTGCTTTATTTTTCAAGAATTTCCATGGGAGGCACTTGGAGGGAAAAACAGGCAGTGGTCACACTTGACTACAGCCAGAAAAGGCATATCTTGAGAGTGGTGAGACACCGGCGCAGCTTGAAGACACTCCACAACATAGATGAGATTTCCAGTCACAAATGATTTTAAGAGACTTGACGGCACTACTTCAAAAGCAAACATGATCCTCCAGAACACTGTTCTAAATGAACAAATGTAGCTTCTAAAATTATTTTTACTTTACTTCTGGGTTCATAAATACAACAGAGTCAGTTTTGTCTAAGATTTAAAATCTTAGAATGCCTCTTTCTAAAAAGGGAGAAAAATATTCTAAGATAGGAACTAATTTTAGATTCACAATTTTCTTTGTAGGAAGAAATTGTCACCTATTAATTTTTCACAACGGGAACAAAATGAAGAAACATTACCTTATAGATATTAATTTAGAGTGAATACCATGATATCTACTACCTATTTCCTAGGGGTAAAAAATGGTTTATGCCTTGGAGACAGTCTGCGTAAATTTGAGAAGTGTCAGTTCTATCCCTGAGAAGCCATGGTGGGCAGTAACTGGAACACAGTGAAATCCCCACCCCATCATTTAGTAGCTTAAAGTTTCGGTGTCCTCTATAAAAATGTAAAAAAAAAATAGTACCTAATTCAGGGAGTTATTGTGAATTTAATTAAATAACATCTGCAAAGCACTTAGCACATAATTAATGGTAGTTGTTTTTATTATTAAATTTTTAAGAAACATTTTTCCACAAAAAGGTAAAGAACAGCTGACTACATAATGTTATTTCCAGTTTTGTTACTGACCACTGAGATTCGGCATAGATGGGCCACAAGCACACTGAACACAGGATCAATGACTTAAGGAAGGATAAGGGGAATGCAAGAGATATATATATATAATGATGTGTATGTGGAAAAGCCCCACTTTCAGGCCCCTCCTTCATTCAGCTTGACAAGTATTTGATGGGTTCCCACTGTGGTCCCTCTCCTCCAAGAGATGCCTCATGCCCGCTTTCAAGAGCTACTCTCAATGATAAGACATGATTTGCACACATGGAACAATGAAATATATGATTAGATAGTAAAATGAATAGTATAATAAAGGTTATAAAGTGGATATTTAACAAAGCATGTCAAATTATAAGATTTAGAGCCATACACGTGCAGAGCCAGCTGCAAAAAAAAAAAAAATTATGATTAATCTTAATATATCTCAAAATGTCATGCTCTACTAATCTGCAAAAAAAAAAAGAGTAAAATTCCAACAACTTTTGGTCATTTCATTTTAGACATCTAGTTTACTTATGATTTCTAAATTAAACTGGAAATCCACCAACTTGGGTTTCATCTATCTGAATTTTAAATGTAATATTTACCTAATAATTTCTCAAACATCCCAAAGATATAAAATTAGGATTGTTTCACCTTTATGAGATCAAACCATTCAAGGATTCCTCAAATTGTGTATTATACATGTGCAAGAGGCAAAGAGCAACGGCAGTGAAGTGTTCAACAGATGTCAACAGCATCATAGGAAAAAAGATCAGAAAAGAAAGTATGCCCCCTGGTGTTTATGGAATGAACAGATGTCCAACCGTTTCTGAACACGAATCATAGCTGAAAAAAGAAGTTTGAGTTGCTTCCCTCTAATTTTCTAGGTCTTGATTCCAGTGTGTCGTAACAAGTTTATGACCATGCATATGTAACTAAAGTTACTGCAGACAAGTCTAGTCCTTGCCTCTCTCCTCTGTAAAATACAGAGGTATAAGCTTGTTTATCTATCTTCTTGTGCTGATCTTCTTCCTATTTGAAATTTTTAGGACCTGAGAGTAAAAGAAGATGTGTTTTCCTGAGTATGATTATGTAGTTATTTAAAAGCTCTATATGCAAGATCAAACAGTCAATAATGTAACTGTCTGGTGGCAAAACGAAAGGAATCATATTGAATTGCCATCATTCCTTCAGCCTTTAGCCCACACCAGAAACCAGAGTAAATCACACGTAAGAATCTCAGTGAACTGATAGGAACTCCAGCACTTAGAAACTGGCTATTGACCTACTTGTTTCATATAGCTCTACAAACTCACAAATATTTTTTTGGACTCACAAATATTTTTGACATTAATCATTCACAGTCATTTTTGCTACATGCTCTTATTGATTGAGGGTACAGTTATAATTAAAGAGCAGTATAATCTGTGGTTATGAGCATAGACCCTTGGACCCAGACTGCCTGATTTCAAATCCCAGTTACAATGCTGACTAGTTGGTGGCATAAGCTTGGGATAGTTACTCAATGTCTTTGCCTCCTTTCTCTCATCCATAAAATTGGGATCATATTTATAGCTACCTCATGGGGTTATATATACCAATATATAATAGAACTCTGCCTGTAGTAATTACTATACAAGAGATTACCAACAGCAACATTATTTGTTATTTTATTACTATTTCATTTCTTCACTTTAGCCTATTGTGTATTGCTACAATGCTTTATGCAAAATAAGGTTTTTAGGTTGGAATAATTTAAAATGTACTAGAGTATCCAGAAATAATCAAGAAATATGTATCTATGGGAAGAAAATAATACAACTTTGCTGATATATACAAAAGAGGAAATTGAGTCATGCAATGTTTATGAATATGAAAAAAGAATATTATAATGATGTAGTATCAACATAAATGTTTTTATTTAAAAGTAACAATAAATCGGGGCACCTGGGTGGCTCAGTCGTTAAGCGTCTGCCTTCGGCTCAGGTCGTGATCTCAGGGTCCTGGGATCGAGCTCCACATCAGGCTCCCTGCTCGAGGGGAAGCCTGCTTCTCCCTCCCCCATTCCCCCTGCTTGTGTTCTCTCTCGTGCTGTGTCTCTCTCTGTCAAATAAATAAATAAAATCTTAAAAAAAAAAAAGTAACAATAAATCTAATTCAAGCTGACTTTATTTTTTTAATTTTTTTTTATTATTATGTTATGTTAATCACCATACATTACATCATTAGTTTTTGATGTAGTGTTCCATGATTCATTGTTCGTGTATAACACCCAGTGCTCCATTCAGTATGTGCCCTCTTTAATACCCATCATCAGGCTAACCCATCCTCCCACCCCCCTCCCCTCTAGAACCCTCAGTTTGTTTCTCAGAGTCCATAGTCTCTCATGGTTCGTCTCCCCCTCCGATTA
>NC_138371.1:41103833-41142756 GCF_054177405.1 Leptonychotes weddellii | reverse complement strand
AATGTATTACTTGCTTCAGAGGTACAGATCTGTGATTCAACAGTCTTTTTTTTTTTTTAAAAGATTTTATTTATTTATTTGAGAGAGAGAGAATGAGAGAGAGCAAGTACATGAGAGGGGGGAGGGTCAGAGGGAGAAGCAGACTCCCTGCCAAGCAGGGAGCCCGATGCGGGACTTGATCCAGGGACTCCAGGATCATGACCTGAGCCGAAGGCAGTCGCTTAACCAACTGAGCCACCCAGGCACCCTGTGATTCAACAGTCTTGCACAATTCACAGAGATCACCATAGCACATACCCTCCCCAATGTCTATCACCCAGCCACCCCATCCCTCCCACTTCAGCAATCCTCAGTTTGTTTCCTGAGATTAAGAATTCCTCATATCAGTGAGGTCATATGATACATGTCTTTCTCTGATTGACTTATTTCGCTCAGCAGAATACCCTCCAGTCAAGCTGACTTTAACACCTAAAGAGAATTGGGGCACCTGGATGGCCCAGTTCATTAAGCATCTGACTCTTGGTTTCAGCTAGGTTGTGATCTCAGGGTTGTGAGATTGAGAACCCCCCATCAGGTTCCATGTTCAGCATGGAGTCTGCTTGAGATTCTCTCTTCCTCTCCCTCTGCCCCTCTTGCTCATGCTCGTGCATGCTCCCTCTCTAAAGTAAATAAATAAATCTTTAAAACTAATAAATAAAAATAAAATAAAACCTAAAAAGAATCTGGTGACTCTAATAACGAAAAAATTCAGACATATCAAATAAAGTCTGATCCAGTGGTCCAACAGTGACAAAAAATACATGAATTCTTTCTATCTCAGTTCTTTGCCTATATCTTCCTTCCAAAGCCACAAGCATAGACTTCTTTTCCCAGCATCCCCAAGGAGTACTGACATTCTCTGTAATTTGGAATTCCTGCAGTTGGGTCACTGGCCCACCATCTGTGTGACAAGAAAGATGGAATGGAATGATTGGTTTAGCTTCCCTGAAAACATATGGGTCTCCAAAGGAAGAAAAAGGTCTGATACAAATGGGATAGGTAGAAACATATTTTAAGAAGACACACAACAAATATTGATCCACCTAAAATTAATTTGTAGGCAAACGGAATCCAACTAAAATTCCCATGTAGTTTTGGAGGATCATTTAAGAATTTTAATCATTGAGAGCTTCAGAAAAATGCACATGGGAAAAAAGCTAATTTGAGGACAAATACAACAGTAATGTTGGATAGCAATTTGATCTACCATATATAAAAACATATAAAGTTATGATAATTAAAACAGTGTAGTACAGGTGTAAAAGCAGGCAGATAAATCATTCAATAAATAATAGTATAATTGAATAACCACTTAGAAAAATTAAATTTTAGATCTTCCATTTAGACTGCATACCAGAATAATTATAAATGGAGAGTTAAGTCAAAAAAATTAAACCATTAAAAATGAGTACTTCTAAATGTAACCATTTAAAAAATATAAACAAATAAATAAAAGGACAAGTTAAAAAAAGAAAATCTTCTTGCATACTTAAACTTTTCTGTAGCAAACTGGAAAAAATTAAATAAATAAAAATAAATATTTATGAGTAAATATGATTTTTCTGAATTGGGAAGGGCTTCCTTTATACAAAAACAAAGATGAAAATGAAAAGATTGTTAGATGTGACTAATTAAAAGAACTAAATTAAAATACCTTTTCACTTAAATCAAATTTTATAACAAAATCAAAAGGTAAACCACATTCCAAGAAAAACATTTGCCTTAAATTTAATAAGGCATAGAAATAAATAATGCTAAGAGATCAATTAATTAAAACAATTAAAAATGTAAAAGAAAATTGGTAAATGATATAAACTTATACTTCATAAAAGAATATTCATAATTAACAGGAAAAAGTTGTTAATCTTTCAAGTTAGAAAAGAAATAAATATTAAAGCAATAAAGTATAACCTTTAAGGCATAAAAGAGCAAAAATTAAAATATATATAATAATGCCTTAGTCAGTTTGGTCTGTTGTATGTAAGTGCCATAGACTGGGTAGCTTATAAACAACAGGAATTTATTTCTCCCAGTTTTGATGTTAGAAGTCTGACACCAGGGTGCTAGGATGCCCAAGTTCAGGTAAGAGCACCCTTCCAGGTTGTAGACTGCAGACCTCTTTTATCCTCACTTGGTGGAAATAGAGTAAACTAGCTCTCTGGATGATTATCAGGGCACTAATCCTATCCATGAGGGCTCCGTCCTCATGACCTAATTACCATCCAAAGGCCCCACTTCCAATCATATTGTGGATTAGATTTCAATATATGAATGGAGGGGCAAATATTCAGTTCATAATAATTGGTATACAATAAGGAAGTATTGTCATACATACATAAAAGGATTATATATTGATTAAATTTCCTACAGAAAAATAGTTAACAATCTCTCTCAATAATCTCAAATATATTTTAATCCTTTGACTCAATTTCAATTTTAACAATCTATCCTAGATTGTTATTAAAGATTTATTATTAAAGTTGTCATTAAAAAACAAAGACTTAAACACAAAAATATTCATCACATCATTATCAAATAAAAAATTAAAACAATAAAAAATGTTCCATAATAAGGGAACTAGAAAATAAATTAAGGTTATATCTATATTATGCAATAATATGCAAAGGCTAAAGATAGGTATAAAAAGTATCTACAGGTGTGAGAAAATTCTAAAAGTTGAGAGAAAAACAGTATACAAAACGTGTGTTTTTGTGTGTTCACGTCTGTGGTATGTGTGTGTGTGTGTGTTTTATCTCACTGAGGGAAATTGGAGAGAAATAAACAAAAATTGTTAACAGACCCCTGAGTAGAATACAGGTGATTTTTATTTTCTTTTTTATAAGAATTTTCTATAGTACCTACTTTAAAATAATATAATGAAATCAAAAGCACTTTTAATGTATTAGAAAAGCTTTCATTTGCAGTTAGGTTATTATGAGTTATTTGGAAAATAACTCCTTTTATTTATTAATTTTTTAAAAAGATCTTATTTATTTATTTGACAGAGAGAGAACAAGCAGGAGGAGAAACAAGCAGAGGGAGAGGGAAAAGCAGGCTCCTGGCTGAGCAAGGAGCCTGATGCAGGGCTCAATCCCAGGACCCTGAGATCATGACCTGACCCGAAGGCAGATGCTTAACCAACTGAGCCACCCAGGCGCCCCAAAATAACCCTTTTTTAAAGAAAACATTCAATCATTAATATACATTATGTATAAATTCCTATTTTCATGCATCAGGTTTGTTTACAATGATGTACATTTGCAAAATACAGTAAAAAAGTGTGTTTTAGTCATTATTAATCCCTGAAAAAAAATATATGACCAAAAATAACTTCCCCAAAATACTTCTCAAATATAATAGTGTCTTTTACTATTTTTTTTTTTTAATAAAGATTTTATTCATTTGACAGTGAGAGACACAGAAGAGAGGGAACACAAGCAGGGGGAGTGGGAGAGGGAGAAGCAGGCTTCCCGCTGAGTAGGGAGCCCGATGTAGGGCTCGATCCCAGGACCCTGGGATCATGACCTGAGCCGAAGGCAGACGCTTAACGACTGAGCCACCCAGGCGCCCTCTTTTACTAGTTTTAATATTACTTTTTGATCTCTTTTATAATGCTAAAGAAATAAAAATTGTTAAAGAAATGAATTCTATAATTGAGCAACTGGAGATAGCTACCAGCTAATTACTGGGGCCTTTTTGCCTAACAGAAATAATGTGCATCAGATTTTTAAAAAATAATATACAATATTAATGTAACAAAACAGATGTGTAGGATTTAGATTTGAGCAAGCTGAACTGTATCACTTTATCTTCCAGAATTTCCCAACATCCCATTTGAATATTTTGGGAACTAGTGTTGAGTCTAGTGCTCAAAGGATTTAGACTGAAAAAATAAATTTGAGATTCCATCTTATAGTTATTGAAAACACACACACGTGCACACACATACACACGTTATACAAAGGACACTTCAAATCCATTTTAGAAGGAGGTATGCTAGACATAACAATACATGAATGGTATTAAACCTCAAAGCCAGGGAAAATGTCTTTGCATGTAAGGACCCCTGGTGAATTAGGGAGGCCACCAGAAACGTACAAATTCATAGATAATGGCTTTGTTGTAGATTCCAAAGTACTGAACTTCATCCTTGATGATAAGCACAATTTAGTAAATAAAAAGTGTTTCAAAATTTTATATGCTGTTCTTCTTTTATGCTGATCAAATACAATATGTCAAAGAAACATCCAATTAAATTTTCCGAACATTTAATTAAAGCACTTAAGAACTCTCATTTAAAGAAAGTCATAGTGATTCTTAACTAAATTCCATGGGTTAATTTCATAGATGTGAATAAACATTTTGATTTCATACACTTTAGGTATGGAGAGTCTTCTCTCTAAATGGTTTAAAGAAATGCAAGTGTCCTAGTGGTTATCTTTGTATTCACTCAAGTCACAAGGCTGGAAGATTTAAGTTTCCACTCAGAGAAATTAGCTCTATAATTTTAACGACACCCTGGCAGTAAATAGAAAGCACTTTTTTTCATATTGCCACACATGCTATTTCAAATGTTCATTAACTCCTACAACTGCTCAAGAACAAAATGACAAAATCCATAAAATTTTGAGACATTTTCATTTTCTCAGTTGTAGTTTCTTATACTTGAAATCTATTATTTCATTCCTGGCATCTCTTTCCCCGTAACTTTATTACTACATATGATTTTAAATTTAAATTTAATGATGGATAAATTCTTTCAGAGTAGGTGTTATTCTAATTCTAGAAATACTTCAGACATACCATACAATGTGGTTGTAAGCCACACTCTCAAAGAAACTCACTTGGAAATTATGACTCACTGTGTGGACAAGATCATTTCTCTTCATCATGACCTGAATTTTTCTATGTTGGTAAAATTTTTCCTCATTCTGTGCTACTGAAAAATTTTGTGGTTTTTTTCCCCCTATGGACAATTAAGCTTTGCTGTTTAAAAAGAGAGCTTTCTCTATCCTATAATGTTTTGTCCCAAATCTCAGATTATATAAAATCATATTTTAATAATATTGATAAAAGAAAATAAAAAGTACTTGTAGTAACCCAAAGAATGATTAATTTTACCTTAATTTTAATTTCAATTATTTTTCTAGATAAATCAATAACACAAAAATGTACAGTATAATGCTTATTTTTATTACTATATTTTTATCTAAGGACCTTAAAATGCCCAAAGAATTCTCCTATTCTGATAGATACATAAATAAATACAATTATCAGTAATTGACAATTGTTAAATGACAATTATTATCCCATTCTGAAAGAAACAACTATAGCCAGGTTCAATTTTGACAGCTGATTACAGCTACTCAGCATTAGCCCTATGTTTTCTGGCTTCCAGCTAAATTTAATGAAGACTACTATGCCAGTGAAACTAAGTTCTAGTCTTATACCTGTGACTTTGGTGTATGACTTCAAAGAAGTCATTTAATCTCTGAGTCTTAATTTTAATCTCTTATTTCCCCTAACTAGAACTATTTTAAACATTTGTTTTCAGTTCTAAAATAATATGATCCTAATAAGAAAATCTAGTCATATTACCACAAAAATTGTTTCTAATTTAAGTCATTTCATGGAAAGAAACCACTAAAACATTTTACTAGGTAGAATCTGTTTTGTTGTTGTTGTTTTGTTTTCATTTTTTCTGTCTTAGAAAGGTTTTTGGCTTAATCAGATTAATCTTATTTTTCTTTTTTTCTTTTTTTCCCCATCTCTACTATTTTTTGTTATATGTCTATTTCTATTAATAGTTATTCTGAAAAATCTTAACCTACAAATTTAACTTAAGAAAAATAATCATCTTTGGGGCGCCTGGGTGGCTCAGTCGTTAAGCTTCTGCCTTTGGCTCAGGTCATGATCCCAGGCTCCTGGGATCAAGCCCTGCATCAGGCTCCCTGCTCCACAGGAAGCCTGCTTCTCCCTCTCCCACTCCCCCTGCTTTTCCCTCTCCCACTCCCCCTGCTTGTGTTCCCTCTCTGGCTGTCTCTCTCTCTGTCAAATAAATAAATAAAATCTTAAAAAAAAAGAAAAAGAAAAAGAATCATCTTTATCCACACCATAATATACAAGAACCATGAAACATTTAGCTCTCAACTCTTCTGCCATCTTCCACATTATTTTTATCTGGTATTTTAGTTCTACCTTATTTTTAACCTCTCCAAAATGTAATAGTTTTACACAGTTGATTATTTAGGTTAACCCACATCTTTACCACAGATTTGTTTCCATTCGCTTCTCTCATTCCCTTTCTTCCTTCCACATTTAGTTGTCTTCTAATAATTCTTTCCTCAGTAATCTGTGGGAGGTATCCTCCCAATCCTTATTTATCTCAAAATGTCTTTATTTCTTTCCCCTCATATTTTGTCCATCATAGTCCTTCTCTCTGCTTGCTTTTAAGATTTCTTTGTTTTTCGTATTCTACAATCTCACTCTGATATTTCTAGGTGGGAATTTGATTTTATTCTATGCTATTTTGATTTAATAGCTTGTATTTACATTTGCTAAGTTCCCCACCAATAACTTAGTTTACTATTGCTATTTTTTTCACTTTCCCTATTTTCACTACTGAGATTCCCATTAGATATACATTAACATCCATGTTCTATCCTTTATATCTATTGACTGCTTTTTATTATTTTTCATCTCTTCATTTCTCTGTGCTATAGTCTAGATGATTTCCTCATTTTTGCCACAAATTCTCCCTTGAACTATGTCTCCTTATATATTATACTTCTCATTTTCTTATAGTTTATTTCATATTGTCCTTTTGTTTCATTGCGATTTCTGCTCCACCTTTATCTTTTTAAACAATATTAACACAGTTATAGACTCATTCCGATTG
Source organism: Leptonychotes weddellii (assembly GCF_054177405.1). Lineage (NCBI taxonomy): Eukaryota > Metazoa > Chordata > Mammalia > Carnivora > Phocidae > Leptonychotes > Leptonychotes weddellii. Next base: position 41,135,819 of record NC_138371.1, on the reverse strand, counting down.
TTTATTATTCTCTATTCTTGAGAGTGCTAATCCTCCTGTTTGCTGTCTATGCCTGCTTACTCTCCCTCACAATGGTTAATTTGCTAACTTTTAATTTTAAGTTCTTCAGTGGGTTTGTGTTTTCCACAGGAGTCCTACATTCCCTGAATTATTCTGACAGATCAATTTTGCACTTTTTTTTTTCTGACAGAATACAGTAGATTTTAATGGTTTTTGACTGGTTTTTATTCCAATTTCTCAGCCTGTATTTCCCATACTATTCAGGAAATATCAGTTGTAACCCCAACTGGAACAGACCCAGGGTTTCAGTTTCTCACTAGTATCTTTTTTTCCACTTGAAGCCCAAAACAGAGAGCAAATTATTAGGCTGCTTCCCAAGGTTTATGTACAGAGTGTTTCTAGTTCCATTTTTGCAAGGAGACCACTACTTTAAAGCACTGGTTTTTAAGCTGGGTACTCGGTACCAGCTCTCCACTCATGAGGATCAAATGACATGGCCCTCCTTATATGGGTATTAAATTCTTATCCCATAGAGCCTATATCAAACCTAAAACCCTTGTGAGCTTTCATTGTCTCAGCTACCCTTTGAAACTCTGCCTTTATTTCTCTCACTTCCTGGCACTGGTAGATCACCTTTTCTTTCATTGAAAACATTGTATTTTAAATTATTGAAGTGTAGTTTAAGTTATTTAGATTTTTTTTTAATTTTGAGGACAATAATCTGCATTAGTTTAGTTCATCATGTTCTGTAAGTATTAAAATATAAACCTAAGGACATACACATAATTCTGAATTGTCCAAGAGATTTGACCTCACACTTGTGTCAAATAGCACTTCCAAAAGATGTTTGGAATCGTTAGAAGAATGAAAGTCAATCACAAATTTAAAAACATTAGGATGTAATGTATCCTTGGTCTCCACATCATACTAAATAAGTTTGTTTGACATGGAAAGTTAGAGAGGCCTAATCGAAGAATGAATTAAGGCAGTACCTGCTACCGTTAGACAAAGAGTTTCAAGATCATAAAATTTACTGAGATGAGGCAAAAACAAGGCAAGCGCGCTGGGAAAGATGTTACAATAACTCAAGTGACAAATAGTTGGAATTTGGATAATTAACTTGGCGGCAAAGATGGAGAGGAGAAAATGCATCCAAGAGATGATGTGCAGGAGGAAGCACGAGCAGCATTTAGCAAAGTGTTGGGATTTGTGGAGAAAAGACAGTAAAGAAATGCCTCCAGCATAATGAAGTTCTAAAATAGGTGTATAGCGAGAAATCATTTGAGATTCTACAAAGTAACAATATCCCACAAAACTCATATGTGCAAAACTGTAGCTTATTTTATTTTCCTTTAATTTAAATTTTTGACTCTGAGGCCCCATGCTGCCAAATGTAAAAACCTAATTTAGTCACCTTATAGTACACTCAATCCCACTGAGTGATTTTTAATTACCTCAGTCTGAAATGCAATCACAGTCTCTTTGTCCCCATTCACCCTTCCCTGAGGCTGATACTAACAGGAATGCATACAAAGTGCATCCCATAATGGTCCTTAGGGTTCTCAGTTCTATCACTGTCCTCAGGGCCTCTTCTGAAGGGCCCAAATCCTGCCATGGCCTCAGGTGGCACAGGAAAAATCTTGTGTCCTGTTGAAAACTGTGGGAAGTCTATGGGTGAGTGCAGTGTTTGCTCTTCCCCGCACTCTTCCATTTCTGTGAGGTTGCAACCATTACCGACCCAGGTGTGGGACAGGTGTGGGACAAGGTCCTTTTGTTCTCATATCTTTGACACATGGTGGGGAATGTACGCCAGGTTCAATGCCTACCTTGTTTCCTCTTCTTTACCTCTAAAATACTCCCTATCTCCCACCTGGAGATTTCTCTGACCATAGGACTGTGCTGCAGTATACAGGAAGCGCAGAGCTCATCTGGAGGTAGGCACTGCCACTCCAAACATCCCTTCATGCCACTTAGGAGAATCTGGTACCCTTGTTCGCTGCCCATTTCCTACAACAATATTACCCTCCCTTCCCCTGTACAAATGATGGCTCTATGTTTCCCGCTTTGAGCAGAAATGGAGAATGGAGTTAGAGGTTTGGGTAAGAAAGCACATCAGTATTTTCACTAATCGTTCTATCATGTAGGGTTTCCCAAAGTACCAGGGGAACTGGATAAATGGAAATATATTTCAAGGAAGACAAAGAGATGTATTGTAACTGTAATATGATTGAGTCATCTCTCACAAGGCAGAAAATTCAGAGGCTGGCAAAGGCAAAGAAGGTGTAAATAGAAACTAAAATTAGAAGCAAAAATATTTGCTAAAAGAAAAAGAAATCCCTAGGAAATACTAGGGGAAAATGACAAAAAAAAATCATAAAAAGAATTGTAATAATTTCTTTAATGAAAATAAAAAGGGAAGAGGTCAAGGAAGAAATTAAAAGTGGACAGGATTTTATTATTCAAACATAAAAAGGGTTTCTAAAAACTCCAGTAAATTATATTCCATTGTACAAAAATTTTGATGACTAAAATAACCAACTATTTTCAAATTAATAATATCTTTCTGTTATAATGCCTTTGGCTGCATGTAACAGAAACCATGTCTTAAGATAGCTTAATGAAATAATTATTATCTCTCAAATCAGGAGGTCCAGAGGCTCAGTGGATCCCAGGATAGGACTTCACTGGACCTCTGGACTTCATAATTGCCAATCATAATTCTTTACATGGCTAAACTTTGTCTTCAAAGGCTTAGGTTCTTTCTATTTCTCTACTCCTCCTTCTTTATTCTTGGTTTTATTTTCAGCCTGGTACACTGCTGGTTATATCCAATCTCAAAAAATAGAGAAAAAAAGAGAGAATGCCCCTTCCTGTAGTGTAAGATGTAAGGAAATGTACATCTCCCCAAAGACCCATCAGTTCTCAACTCACTTCTTCAGGTGTGGAACCACCACCTTTTGAGCTGGGACAAGGGCAATCAGGGTCCCAGAATTCTCAGCAATGACACACCAAAGGAAGAACCTCCAACTCATGGGTGGGAGATAGGCAGAAGAAGACACCCACACACACCTCTCAGCCACAGTCATTCAAAACTTAGCCCAATCATCAAGTAGCTGGGGTCAGGATTAGAAATGATATACTTGGACTCACTTTTAATTCTCTCTCTGTCATTGGTTTTTATCTATTTTCCCCTCAAAACATCTCTCAGTTAACTTCTGTCAGTTACATTTCTATTCAAATTCTATAGCACCATCTTCACACCCACATAATAACAACTAACATTATAGTATGCTCGCTCTGTGCTGGACACCTAATCGGGTCATATGATTGTTGTTTGGTATTCATACAACTATTCAAGATAATCTTGTGTTCTTATCTCCATTTTACAGATGAGGAAACAGCACAGTTTAAGCAGCATTCCCAAAGTCACAAAGCTAATAAGTGACTTCAGGTCTAAAATCAATCCACTATACTAACCTTCTCAAAAATAATCCTGTAATATTGCAAAGTTGGATTTAGTTCCATTAAATTGTAATGGACAAAAGCACAAATGTAAAAGAGAAACATGTTGAAAAACAAGAATTCAAATAATGATACTATTTAACTAATTTGTTTTTTATTTTTCAATATTTTTTCCATAAAAAAAGTAAACTTCTTTGGATTAGCTTTTGCCATAGCAGAATACATAGGCTATCTTAAGTATATAGTTCTTATCCTTCATTTTTATTTTGGGGTATATTTGCAGAGTGGGGGTGGAAAGAGGTTGTTTGGTCTGAAAGTTTTTCAAGCTTCATTTTTTATATTCATAGGTTGGTTAGGATGAAATTTATATGCCATTTTATTTTTTATAAGATGATGGTAATATCAAGAGGAGAAAACTTCACTATGTATTAACTGTACAGTGACTCTTGAGATCAAATCCATGAAAAGTACCTTAAAAGCATATGAGAAACATCTGTATTTTTAGCATAAAGTGGGGACTCCTTAAATAAGAATGCAGAATGTCAATGCTTAAAAACACAGGTGTCTGGGGCTCTCTGGGAAGCTCCAGTTTCTCAGAGGCTGCACACTTTACCATCTGTACTCTTTTAGAATCATTAATGCAAACTGGCATCTCCTAGGTATGTCTATTTCAAAAATTAATTCACAGTGACTTGCCTTTGAACTCACATAAATGACAATTTATTTGGTATTTGTTGAAGAAAATCTAGATGCTTTTTATATTATGTAAGATATTCTTTTAAACATTCTTCAGAGAAGTCTAATGCCATATAAAACCACAACCACAAAAAATGTCATTCATGTCACTGATTGTAACTTAACACCCAAAGTCTTAAAATTCTTACTTTTTCCAGAAGCTGAAGTGAAAAAGAGGTGGTCTCTTATTGCACATCTCTCCCATTATTTCTGCATTCTATTTGCCAAAACAATGAAATATATTTTATCAAAATGAATACCATTGCAATTTCAAACAGTTGGAACTTAAACATGAAATCACTTGCATTTTTTCAATAATGCTTTGTCAAATCCCTTTTTTTAACTTTCTTTTTTTTAAGATTTTATTTATTTATTTGAGAGAGATAGCAAGAGCGAGCACAAGCAGGGAGGAGAGAGAGAAGCAGGCTCCCCACTGAGCAGGGAGCCAGAAACGGGGCTCGATCCCAGGGTCCTGGCATCAGGACCTATGCTGAAGGCAGATGCTAACCGACTGAACCATCCAGGCGCCCCTCAAATCTCTTTTTCCCATCCTATAGTATCATATTTGGTAGATTCCATAACTTTAAGTCATTTTTATTAAAATTAAGTCCAATATAAAACTTCAAACTCAAACTCAATCTAAATCTCATCAACCCCAAGCATGAGGACAGACCTGGACTGCTGGGGTAGTGATAGGGTAGGGGCTCAAGGTAAATCTGTACATCTGTATTCTCCTTTTGTTGCCCTTTTCCTTCAAGGCCCAGCTCCTTCACTTGTTAGGGGTAGGGAGGAAGGAAAGGGAGAGGAACAAGCGCCTCTTTATTTAACTGGCTGCTATTACAGCCTTCTCTTGGCTTTCTCTGCCTCTCTGGCCAGACACTGATGCCCTGTGTGTAGCAGCAGCCATCCAAATGCTGACTCTCCTGAGAAGGCTGTACAAGTTCTTGCAAGATTTTAAGAGGTCTCCTTAGACTACAGTTCTCTGCTAAAACAGAATAAGCTCCAGGTTAACATCATTCTCCAGTCCCGACTACCTCCCCTGGCAGTTCATCCACCACATCTTCCTACTGGGACCTGCCTCCCTAGCGAGAAGCCCTACAGGGTGAGTGTCTTAGCTCAGGCTGCTCTAACAAATACAACTGACTGTGTGGCTTAAACAACAAACATTTATTTCTAATGGTTCTGGAGGCTAGAGTCCGAGATCAGGGTGCCAGCACTGCTGGGTTCTTGCTGAGGACCCTCTTCCTGTTTAAGTCTTCCCATGGCCTTTCCTTGGCATGTGCACACACACAGAAATGTTGTGTCTCCTTTTCTTTGTGTAAAGGCATTAATCCCATCATAGGAGCTCTACCCTCATGACCTCATCTAAACCTAATTACCTGAAAGGTTAAATAACATAACTGGGGATTAGGGTTTCAACATATGAATCTTGGGGGGACACAAACATTCAATCCATATTAATGAGCAAGCAGTGATAAGTGAGTCAGCCTGCTTGCCTTCCTTGGTATAAGCCCGGTCTCCTCTTTACCACACCAAATGGTAAGAATACAGGCTCTCTCCACTTTGCCAACAATCTCTCATTGTGTTTCTGGAATTTAAATAAAGTTTGCTGGCTAAGCATCCAATCAAGAAACACAATGCCAGCCTGGTAAGAACCCCCATTAACCCCCATTCTTTACGAGTGATTCTCTTGGAGCCCTTCTACTCCCAGTTTGGCCTTAGAAAAGAAAGCATCTCTATTCCTCCCCAAGGAGGGGAAAGAGGGAAGCCTCTAACAATAACTGAGCTTCTGATGATTCCTGTCTCCCCAGTCTAGTCATTTTATAGAGAAAGGGTGGTGGTGGGGATCGCTGATGGTGTTGGTTCTGCCTTTTATCATTAGCTCTGAGGGAAGTGTTAATAATTTCTTCTTTGGGGAAATTCTCTTTAAATTGTTTAAATTTAAACCTCAGATTTTTCAGCTCTGACCCTAGACATGGAACATTGAATCCCCACTGAATATCCTGTTGCAGAAGCAAATTTCATGTTTTTAATGTTACTCCACAGCTTTTAGCCATTTTCTGAAGTTTTTTGTTTCTTGGTTTTTTTTCAAAAATCAGCCAGGAAATACTGTATCGAACTCATGTTTATTTGCACACAATTAATATTTCCTAGATTACTAGCCAAGAAGGTGTATTTTTAAGCTAAAATTTTAAGCTAATGTTGTTAAATAGTTTTTAATATTCACTTTGATATGTAATTCCATTAGTTTAAAAAATAATAATTTGGAAACTGCATTAGTTCACTGATTCATTAGTTCATTGCTTTGAGGTAATCACTTAAGATCATCCTCCATTTTGACAGGTGGAAATAACCTCAAGTTTAGGAAATCTCTGCACCATGAACCGACACTGATATATGCCTCAATTCTGTCTAATCTGCATGGACGAACTGCCAAAACTTGATACTAATATTCTGCCTATAACTATATTCTGCCTATAACTATATTCTGCCTATAACTATATTCTGCCTATAACAAACATATTTCAATATATGACACAATATAGTTTCCTTAGGCCATTAAATATGATTGGTCCATGATAAATATTGCTTGAAGATACCTACATGTTATAGGGAAGGCATCATTTTCACTGACAAATAACTTATGCTTCGAAACATAGCAATGCCTTCTGAAATAATCAGTTTTATTTAAATTCCATAGTAAGTCGTGGTGCTTCCACTTTGTATTGAAGTGCCTGCATAAGCAAAAACTTAATAAAAACTTCTCTAAATCAAGAAGATCTTTCTTAATGTGGATCAAACCACATGATATCTTGGGGAAAAAAACAAAAAGCAACACCCAGAATGTTTAAGGACTAACTATGGGAGCAAGGTGGAACTAGAGATTATGAAAGGATGCCCTCTCTGGCCATTACAGTTCATCATATATAAGCATACATTGAGAATGGTTCTCAAGGAAAACTAGAGGATTAAGCCTGCTCATCAAATCTTTCAATGGGGTGTATAAATCTTTGAGTTAGACAACGCTTTAGGTATTGTTATGCAAAGATACTTAAGCCAAGTAAGGTCAAGGTTCTGATGCTTTAATAATAACACTCACACTCACATATCCCTTACTATGCTCTATGTTATACTTACTTTACAATTTGTCTTTTTTTTTCCTGTCTGCAAATTTGTGTGGAAATATCTCTCCGCACATTTCTGTCTTTTCCTCTGTGGCTGGATTTTTAAAAATCTACTCTCCACATTCTCAGAAAAGAGTCCGAAACTACATAGTGTCTTATCTAGAGACTTCACAAAATTAGGAAACTTTGAATGTTCCCAGGTTTTCTGTATTTTCTCCACTGTATTTAGAGGTATAAAAATAAAATAGCTTCTGCATTTGTCACCCAACTTGGAGAAATAAAAATAATTCTGTTTGGGGGGCAGCAAGAAAGCAAGAATAGAACTGTATTCCACTTTTCAGTCAGTCTTGGGAGGGGAAAAACTGCCCAAAAATAAGGTGATGAAGAGAAGAGAAGTAGTCATGTCTCCAGGAGCCATGGCAAGAAGAGGGGAGAGCTCTGCACAGTGGTTACATCTGAGAAGTAAGTAGTGATTGGGTTAATGGTAGATGGCCAAGATGGTTCCAGAACACACAAAGTAAACTAGATTCAATAGGGAAATAAGCATAGGTTCTGGTGTCAGTCATATGGGGAGGGGGGAGGTCTTCATTCTCATGCCACCCTAATGACTACAAAGGTGACTTTGGAGAAGTCATGTATTCTCTCTAAACTCTGTTTCCTTTCCAGGAAAATGGGCACATGTGCACCACCTCAAAGGATTTTTTATGAAGATTAAAAAAGATAATCTGTGAGAGCATCTATCTCAATGTCTAGAACATTAAATGCTCATGGAATAAAAGACAAATATAAATGTGACACTGTAATCATCCTGGAACAATAACATGCTTAAAATATACCTTTCAATGCCCTACCCAGCTCACTGGACCTGTTTAAACCTAGTAAAATAATGTAGTATCTCCTAGAACTGGGATCATTAAAGACTTGAGAAATAAGAATTCCTGTAATTTTATGTTTGAAGTTGTAACACCTTTATATCTTTGTTTATATCTAAAGAAAAAAATTGGCTAGCCATTTGTACTATTTCTAAAAGTGAAGTGAATTACACTGGATTTATATATCTACTAGAGACTGCTGAAATTTTATGGACTATCACTTTATATCAAAGGCTGTCACTGAAGAAAAAAACATGGTTAAACAGCTCCACAATCTGGTTTTACTGTATAAGTAACCTAGACAGAAATTTTATCAGAGATTTAATTTACTCATCAAGGCTAAAACAGAAAATCCCTCAAATCCAGAAGAAACAACAAAATAAGATATTCTCCATAAGATATTTATTTTGTTGAATCTTTGGTTCATGAAAAAGCTAAGTAAGTCCTAAAAATACATGGAGAAGGGATTTCTGGAGGAAAGAACTTTGTGTTGTATTTGTCCATACCTAAATCACAGAAAACAGAAAAACAGAAACTAAAACACAAATAAGATTTTGATTCTATATATGACAGAACTTACATTGTGATCAAGCTAAAATTGAAGTTCATGACATTATGTTCTGGTGATTGAGAAGATTATTTTATTTGAATAAAATTTGGTACTAAATTCCTCACCTAACCTAGTAATTTTATAATGGACGTCCCATTTCCCTATATCCTAAACTGAAGATCCATTTTAATTTAATTAATTGATGTTAATCAACTTAGCATATTTTAGAGGTATTTGCCTATCCAAATTATTAAATGTTGAAATTTCCCAGAGATTTTCCCATAAATCACAATTCTAAGATTTAAACTTTTGCCATGAAATCTCCTGAAATATTATATACTAATATTTAGAACTTGAAAGCTTCCCTGAAGTTAAGAGAAACCATTTTCATAGGGGCATTTTAGGACAATGGGCAACATGTTATGGTACCAAAAGTCTGAACTTCAGGAGCCAGCAACCCACTCTACATCCCTCTCAACCTCATCCCAAGAAACACATAAAATACCATATGATTTCACTTATATATGGACATAAAACACAAAACAAATGAACAACAACAAAAACAACATCAGAAACAGACTCATAAATACAGAGAACAAATTGGTGATTGCCAAAGGGGAGGGGATGGGGAAGTGGATGAAATAGATGAAGGGGATTAAGAGGTACAAACTTCCAGTTAAAAAATAAATCAGAGGGATGAAAAGTACAGCATAGGGAATACAGTCAATAATATTGTAATAACTTTGTATGGTGGTAGAGGTATGATATGTATGGTGATAACTACATTTACCATGGTGAGCATTTCATAATGTATATAATTGTCAAATCACTATGTTGTATACTTGAAACTAATATAATATATAATAATATAATGATATCTGTAAACTATAATTAATAAGAAAAGTGAAAGGAAAGGAAAGAAAGGGGAAGGGCAGGGAAGGAAAGGAAGGAAGGAAGGAGAAATTTAGTACACAAAGCAAAAACAAAACTAATAAATTCCTATCACTGCACATTTTTAACACCTTGGCTGCCAAGGTATATGCCAGGTGCTACATAACAAGCAACCAAAAAAAAATCTCTCAGTGGCCTAGGACCAATATATGATTTTTTTTGAGGGAGGAGGGGGAGTCTTTTTACTTTCGTTGTTGTTGCTTTGTCGTGCAAAATCCAATGTGTATATTTCTGAGGGGACTCTTTGGGGCACCTCTCCTTCAAGTAGTGTCTTAGTGATCAGAATTTCTTTCACCTTGTAATGAGACCATTATATATATTGGCCTTCCTTAGAACGGGTCTTTCTGTCAAACTACTGCATTTAACCAGCTCACAAGCACAGAGACAGCATTTGGAAATTTGAAGAGTTTTTAAAGGCCAAACCTAGAACTGGCATACATCCATTCATATTCTGTTGACCAGAACTAGTCACACACTCTCACCCAGATACAAGGTGACTGGGAAAAATAGTATTTCTCTGTAATAGAAAGAAAAGAAAGTAGTTCTTTGAACACATTGCAATTTTTGTGTCTTACAAGGCACAAAAAGAGAAATGATGGGCTTAATCTTTCTTGTTTTCTTATAAAAGGAAGCAGAGAAGTTTGTCAGGCAAAAGAACCGTTTCCCTATTAATATTTTTTTAAAGGGCTATATCAAGTGAGTGTTACACAGGGAGCACCAATAATAGTGGTTGTTCAGAAAATATAGAGAGATTATTTATAATCTTATTTCTAGTAGCCTTGATGTAAAGCCCAATATATATTATTTTTTAAAAAAGAACTTGCGAGGGTGCCTGGGTGGCTCAGTCGTTAAGCGTCTGCCTTCGGCTCAGGTCATGGTCCCAGGGTCCTGGGATCGAGTCCCACATCGGGCTCCCTGCTCCACGGGAAGCCTGCTTCTCCCTCTCCCACTCCCCCTTATTCTGTTCCTGCTCTTGCTATCTCTCTCTCTGTCAAATAAATAAATAAAATCTTTTAGAAAAAAAAAAAAAAGAACTTGCGAAGTCATTTCTGTAGAATGACACACTAATCTGCATGGTGTTCTCTAGTAATCAAAATGTCATAGAGTTCAAGTCATTAACATTATTTTATGGATAGTATATACCTACTGGTAAAGCTTCAAATATCAATTTTCTAATCTAGAATTTTATTAGGAATGAGATTTTCAAGTAATTTTAATTATTCTAGCATTATTGTCTCCATATAAATTATAAGAAATATTCATTTGGTTTTGGTGTTATTTCATGTTATTGTCTCTTAATATATTTTGTTCTCTGATAGCAAAAAAAAAAAAAAAGCTAACACATCTAGACTGCTTCCTATGCCAGGTAATACAAACATTTTTCATGTACTGTTAGGTCCTAAGATTGAACCAAGATTGTCTAGTTCAAGAATCCACATTCTTAATGACTAGCAATGACTCTTAAAAATATTCTTTATTTAAAATAATACATAAAATTTTTTAGTAATTTATTTCTACATATTACCACATTTTCCAAGCCATTTAATCTGCCACTTTTATTACTTATACCAACAAACCACTTTCATCCACACTGATGGAGTGGGGAAGGGTATATATAATCCCAAAGAGTAGTACGTAATCCAAAAATTAGGTGACTTTAAATTAATGAGAATTATTTCTATGTTTGAAGTGCAGACTTCGTCGGATTACATTAGGGATATAATTTATTTGCAGGTGACTAAAAGCAGCTGTGTGTCAACATGCAAAATGTCTCAAACTGAAATTTATAAACTATAAAATTGATTAGCTAGTGTCCAAGATTATTAGATTGAGCAAGATATAGGAGCAGTAAATATGACTGTAATTCAAATGGAATAAAAACATGAGCACTCACTTGTTCATAACAAACATTTTCTCTTTAGTACTAAATATATGAAATGTGTTTATCCTCAGAGCTCCTGAACTCTCTAGATTGATGCATGATACACAGAGCTGAGATGCCATCATACTGTTTCTTATTCTAGACCCTATATCTGACCCACAGTAGTGCACTGTGTCTGCAACCACTGGTATGAGTGGTCCTAGCCAGGGCTGAATTCAAACTGCATTAATATTTCATTTCATCTCAGTGTCTGAGAAGAGAGTTGGTGTGAGCTCACTTATGAAATTAAGTTAAAGTATAAAGAGATGTGTTAGAGGTTGAATTGTGCCCCTGACCCCCCCCAGATTTGTATGTTGAAGTCCTAAGCCCCAGGATCTCAAAATGTGACCTTATTTGCAGAGATGATCTTCACAAAGGTAATTAAGTTACAGTGAGATCATTAGTGTGGGCTCTAACCCAATGTGGCTGGTATCATTATAAAAAGGAGGAATTTACTTACAGACTTAGTCATATAGGCAGAATGCCTTGTGAACATAATGATGATCATCTGTAAGACAAAAAGAGAGGAACAGATCCTTCCCTTACAGCCTTAAGAAGGTACCAATCCTGCCAACACCTTGATCTTGGACTTCCAGCCTCTGAACTGTGAGACAATAAATTTCTGTTGTTAAGCCACCTGGTTTGTGGTACTATGATACTGCAGCCCTAGCAAACTAATATAAGGGCATAAAAGTACCAATTAGGTTTTCCTCACCAGCAGAGTCAACCTGTATAACATTACTTATGACCTAATCAAAGGGTTTAGGGAGTTCCACCTGTCTCCACCACCCATTTTACTGAATTCCCCACTTTCTCATTTTCCTCTGGCCTTTGATTTCTATGCCAGCCTTGAATTAGTTGATTCCCTCTATACACCTCCCTCTCCTAGTTATTTAATTTAATCTTTCAAAACAAGTGGATTAATTAATTGCCATGGGTTTGTCAATTAGGCTCAACAAGAAGCCCTTTAAACTTACTCTACACTACAGCATTTTTTTTCTAAAGTTTTTTATTCTCCATGAACTCCTTCAAATAATTGTACCTGACAGGTAAATGATATTTTGATGAAGCTGTTTTGACATGGTGTCATTTTAAAATAGCTAAAAATCAAACCATTAAACTTTTATCACCAACTTTTATTTTTAATTAATTTGTGAAACAAATATCACTCTGTCTCCTCTCCCAGCCCTAGGAGATGGGATTGAAGAAAAGCCAAAGATAGAGTGAGGTTCAGAGGTTTCTGTTGGTACAACCTCTTTGAATAGGCTGGAATTTTGACACAGCTGCTTTAACTACCTACAAGCAAACCTCTGTCAGAATCAAAACAACTGCCTCCGAATGCACAAGCTGCACCTGACTATGATTCATTTATTTATCATTATACATCTGTGTTTCTCAAACAAAAGTATGTAAATCCCTAAGATATGATTTACTATGCCAAGAAATGCTCAAAAGCAAGGCTAGACACGACATAGCTTCTTCGGGTATCTATTTTTTTTTTTTTTTAAGATTTATTTGACAGAGAGAGAGAGACAGCTAGAGAGGGAACACAAGCAGAGGGAGTGGGAGAGGGAGAAGCAGGCTCCCGGCTGAGCAGGGAGCCTGATGCAGGGCTCGATCCCAGGACCCCAGGATCATGACCCGAGCCGAAGGCAGACCCTTAACGACTGAGCCACCCAGGCACCCCTCAAGTGTCTATTTTAATCAAATTTGAAGATAAAATAACTTTACCTGTTATTGTTTTTATATCAAGACAAACATGGATATGGCATGAAATAAAATGAAAATTGTATAAATTTTTAAAATAAAACATGACAGGGACGCCTGGGTGGCTCAGTTGGTTGAGCGACTGCCTTTGGCTCAGGTCATGATCCTGGAGTTCCGGGATCGAGTCCCGCATCGGGCTCCCTGCTTGGGGGGGAGTCTGCTTCTCCCTCTGACCCTCCCCCCTCTCATGCTCTCTCTCTATCTCATTCTCTCTCAAATAAAAAAAAAAAAATGTTAAAATAAAACATGACATGGGGCACCTGGGTGGTTGCAGTCGGTTAAGTGTTGGACTCTTGGTTTCTGCTCAGGTCATGATCTCTGGGTCATGGGATTGAGCACCCCCCCCACCATCAGGCTCCACACTCAGTGCAGAGTCTGCTTCAGATTCTCTCTCCCTCCCCTTTTGCCCCTCCCCACTTGCTCTCTCTCTCAAATAAATAAAATCTTTAAAAAAATAAAAATAAGTAAAATAAAATAAAATAAAACATGACATGTTGAAGAAAGAGTCTGTACCTAGTCACTCCTCTCTTACTTCCAACCATCCATGTTTCTTCTCCACTTAGTGATCCTTTGACAGAAATGTTTGAAAAGCACAGCTGTAAACAATTCTATAGCTCTCCAACACACACACACCCACACCCACACACACATCTTCACATTTTCCACCTACTTAGCATTTAATCATTTGTATGTATAACTGTGTGTGTGTAATCTGCAATGATTGTTCCTAAATCATTTACTCTTATTTGTTTGCATATTTTTGAGAGTTTCAAGTTATCCCATTGAAATGTTAAAAGAAAAAAAAATGAAAAGGCAACCTACAGAATGGGAGAAGATATTTGCAAATGAAAAATCTGATAAAGGGTTAGTATCTAAAATACATAAAAACTTGTAAAACTCAACAGCCAAAAAAAATGAATAATCCAATTAAAATATGAGCAGAAGACATGAATAGACATTTTTTCAAAGAAGACATCTAGATGACCAACAGACACATGAGAAGATGCTCAACATCAGTTATCATCAAGGAAATACAAATCGAAACTACAATGAGGTATCACCTTGCACCTGTCAGAATGGCTAAAATCAACAACACAAGAAACAACAGGTGCTGGTGAGGATGTGGAGAAAGGGGGACCCTCTTGCACTATTGGTGGGAATGCAAACTGGTCAACCACTCTGGAGAACAGTATGGATGTTCCTCAAAAAGTTAAAAAGGAAGCAAGCTCTTTCATGTCTTATGGCATGAGTCCCATCATAAGGGCTCCACCCTGATGAACTAATCATCTCCCAAAGCCTCCCATCTCCAAATACCATCACATTGGGGATTAGGTTTTCAACATATCAATGTTGGGGGACCATTTTCAGTCAAGAGTGGGAATATATTCAAAAGAATTGAAATATACACTTATATGAAAACTTGTACATACATGTTCAAAGCAGCATTCTTCATAAGAGCCAAAAAGTAGAAACAATCCAAATATTCATCAACTGATGAATAGATTTTTTAAAACGTGGCATATCTATACAGTGAAATACTATTCAGCCATAAATCATGTTCACAGTGAAAGAAGCCACATACAAAAGCTGCATATTTGCACCAGGTTATACAACTATATATAATTCCAATTACATAAACTGTCCAGAAGAGGCAAATCTATAGAGACAGATATTATATTAGCAGTTGTCAGGGTCTACAGGAGGAGAGGAAAATGGGGAATGAACATTAATGGACATGGAGTTTACTTGGGGAGTTATGAAAACGTTCTAAAATTACATACGGCTGATAGTTGTACAGCTGTGAATATACTAAAAACTACTGATTTACTTTAAAAGGGTAAGTTTTATGGCATTTGAATTATTTCTCAATTAAATTAATTATTAATTTGTTCTGATTAATTATTCCTCAACTAAAAAAAAGTAGCCATTAAGGAAGTAAATAGACAAGATCCAGACTAGGAGAAACATTATCTGAAAGGACTCTTAGAATATAAAGAGAATCTCTAAAAAAAATTTTTTTAAATAGGTGAAAGGATTGAAGAGATACTTCACAAAGCAAGATAAAGAAATGACCAATAAACAAAAAGAAAGTTCCTCAACATCATTAGTAATCAGAGAAATGCAAATAAAATCACAATGAAATAATATTTCAATCTCACTTGAGACGTTAAAATCAAAAAGACTAATACTAAAAAATGACAAGGATATGGAACTCCATTCATTGCTGGTAAGACTGTAAAATCATACAATCACTTTAGAAAATGGTTTGGCAATTTCTTATAAAATCCTATGATGGAGGGATCCCATTCTTAGGTATTTATCCAAGAGATATAAAAACATACACTACAAAATGACTTTTACAAGAATGTCTTAGCACTCCTATTTGTAATAGCCAAAAATTGGGAACAATGCAAATGTTCATCATCAAAAGGACAGTGGTATATATATTCATACAATGGAATACTACTGAGCAATTAAAAGGACTGAATGACTCAAACACACAATAATTTGGATGAATCTTAAAAACATGCTGTGTCAAAGAAGCAAAACCCAAAAAAGTACATACTGTATGATTCAATTTATATGAAGTCCAAGAGCATGCAAAACTAATCTCTGCTGTTTCTGGTGTCTGGAGGAGAGTGGTGGTAGAAGAATGACTAGAAGGGTCACATGGGAGCTTTCTAGGTGATAGAAATGTTCTACATATTGATTTGGGTGGTGATTGCACAGTTTTGTACAATAGTCAAAACCTTTTAAACCTCTGCTTTAAAAATGAAATAAAAATAGAAAAGATCTGTAAATAATAAATCAATTTAGAAATTACTCAGACTCCATCAAATATCCAAAAATTTAGATTTAGATTAAATTTATGAGCAAAGGATTGGGTATTCTTTTTTTCTGGCCTACTTTTTGGTCTTTTCTTAACATTGATAACTATGTTTGTTGGATATGCATTTGTGTCTATATTTCCCCAAATTCAAACACTCATATTTAAACTAGATTAAATGACCTCATGCATGCATGCACACCACACTTAGAAATACCCCTTTCGGCAGCATTATGAAGTGTTTTTTGACATCCTTTCTTAATTAAAAGAAAACATATGTCTTCAATTACTAGTACTATAGGCTTTCAAAATTGTGGGAGTAATCCAAACTACTTCCTTCAAAGACAACTGACTTAAACATACTCACAAAGGAAGCATAGATTAGGATCATGATTTTTATCTTTTAAGAGACTAGAAGAACAGAAGGGGTTACAATCTTGTCATTTTATGCAACTCTTCTGTTCCAATATATCAAAAACTTGATAAACCAAGGTCATGAAGGACAGCTGAAAAGGAATCAAAGTAAACAATGTACTTCGTTGCCAACAGAGTCTGCCAATATGAGATTAGAACTCTCTATCCTAGTAAGAAAATGTCTTTGGAAAGTTCCTTACAACATTTTATGACTCACAGATATTCCCAGAGGTTCCTGTTTCCATTCTGCTGTAGACAGTGTTTGAAGACGTGCAGTTCTTGTCAACTGTTGTTCTTAGGCAACTTGGCTGAGAGGTCTGTTTAAAAAACATTTGTTGGAAAGATAATATGTTTGGATGTTTTAATTTTCTTAACCAAAATTCCAGATTTTAAATCTAGTTTAACTCTTAATTCAACATTGACTTAAAGAATAGCCTAAGAAGAATTACTATGTTAGTTACATAATATGTACTATGAACTGAGCAATTTTCCCACTTGAAAACTCCCAAACCAGGGGGTACGTATTCTTGGCATAGTCTGCTTCGCATATCTTTCCAACTGCCTCCAGATCCCTGGCTCTGTATTCAATAGTTCTGGCTCTGATCTTGGCCACCCAGCTCAGTACCTCACCTTGGCTACTACTTTGACCAACACTGCCAAAACACCTTCCAGCCCACCAGGACTTGATTCCTGGCTATCCTCCACTTTTGTCTAATCCCAGTTCTCTCTTTCTGTTCTAAGTATTGAATATCACTCCTGAGGTATATTTTCTCCCCATACTCATCTAGCTCTATTCCACTCTACTTGCAGATAGACCCCCAAGGCCTAGTCTCTGCTCCTAGCCAGTTCCTCAACTCTTTCCTTTCTCTACTCCCTAAAGTCCTGAATAATAAGCCACCTGGTTTTTAACAGTTCCCATCATCTACATATGATCTTATTTGTTTTCTTGACAATAACTATAAAGATACAGACATGAGAGAAAAAAATATTATAAAATATTTTAGCATTATCCCAATAAAAGTTATTCCTTCATTTAATAGAAATGTAAATGGAAGGAGACCTGATCTCTCTTGACTCCTTAAATGATTCATCACTGCTCTAGTCCCTAGCCCAATCCTCCATCTCTCTCTTACTCTTGGTATTTCCCTCACATGTGCTTTCTTTGACAAAGCAGTTCCTCTCCCAGATTCCACACCCAACTCTCCCTTGATTCTGTCATTGCTCAGACTCTCCACAGATGCAGTAACTGGATCCAGCCCAGACACATGTTTAGTTTGACTTACACAGCATTTAAAAAATTTTTCAGGGCGCCTGGGTGGCTCAGTTGGTTAAGCGACTGCCTTCAGCTCAGGTCATGATCCCAGGGTCCTGGGATCGAGTCCCGCATCAGGCTCCCTGCTCTGCGGGGAGCCTGCTTCTCCCTCTCCCACTCCCCCTGCTTGTGTTCCCCCTCTCGCTGTGTCTCTCTCTGTCAAATAAATAAATAAAATCTTTAAAAAAAAATTTTTTTTTCAGTTAGTTGACAATATTTAAAAATTGGAAGAATAAGCCTAAAAGTAGAGATTTCCAAAGAAAATCAAAACAGGATATTGAGTAGATCTTTGCACTCCCATGTTCACTGCACCATTATTTATAATAGCCAAGATATGGAAACAACTAAGTGCCCATCAACAGATGAGTGGATAAAGTAGATGTGAGATGTATACACACACACACACACACACACACACACCAGAATGGAATATTATTCAGCTGTGTGAGAAAGAACGTAGTCCTGTCATTTATGACAACACAGATAGACTTTGAGGACATTATGCTAGGTGAAAGAAGCCAGACAGAGAAAGACAAATACTGCATGATATCACTTATATGTGAAATCTAAAATGGGGAAAATGTCAAATTCATAGAAACAGAGAGTAGAAAAGTGGTTGCCAGGGAAAACATGGTGATTATAGTTGATATACATTGATAACACTTGTACAATTGAAATTTGCTAATAGAGTTGAACTTAAATGTTCTCACCAAAAAAGAAAAAGAAAGATAAATACATGGAGCAATGGATGTGTTAATTAGCTAGAAGGGGAGGCAGAAATCCTTTCACAATATATATGTATATCAACTCACCACAATGTACGCTTTAAGTATCTTACAATTTTACCCCAACAAAGCTGAAATTTTTAAAAATTAGGTGTCGTTTGCTCAAGTTCATTAGTCAGTAAACTACAGTTTCAAATCTGTGCCCATAAATAAGGTTTCATTAGAACACAAGCATGTTCATTTGTTTATGTCATATCTATGGCTACTTCTATGCTACAACAGCAGCGTTGAGCACTGTGACAGAGACCATATGGCCAAAAATATTTCAAATATTACCAAAGCCAAAATACTTACAGTCTGGCCCTTTACAGAAAATGTTTGCCAAACTCTGTTGAAGATGGTTCTCAATCAACACGGGATGCCCTGCCCCCAGAGATTCTAATATGATTAGTCTGCAATGGATGCTGGTGTCCAATTCCCAGAGATTCTGATGTTATCGTGCTGCACTAAGTGCTGACGTTGGTATTTTCAAACTCCCAGACAATTCTGTTTTGCATGTAGGCTTGTGAACCCCTCAATTAGGTAATCTAGATGCCTTCAACAGTCTATTATTCTTGTCTCTTTCTCTGGGAAATATATATTTCCCTTGTTTAACTAGGAAAAGACTATCTTCTACCCACCTTCACAAGTGTTCTGAGCAATGCAAAAGAGGCCTTTGTATCATCAGAAATCTAGATCATAGCTTAGTGCTTTTTTAAAAAATAGGTAACATTATCCTCAGTTTGAAAGTACAGAAATTGAAACTCAAACATGTTTAGTGCCTTTCCTAACTTCTTTTCTTTCTTTCTTTTTCTTTCTTTCTTTCTTTCTTTCTTTTTTTTTTTTTTTGTAATCTCTACACTCAACATGGAGCTGGAACTCATGACCCCGAGATCAAGAGTTACATACTCCTCAGACTGAGCAAGCCAGGCACCCCATAGTGCTTTATAAAAATAGATTTTGGGGGCGCCTGGGTGGTTCAGTTCGTTAAGCATCAGACTCTTGATCTCAGCTCAGGTCTTGATCTCAGGGTTGTGCGTTCAAGCCCCACGTTGGGCTCCACACTCAGTGTGGAGCCTACTTAAAAAAAAAAAAAAAACGGATTTGGGCTCCAACACAGATGTATCAAATAAAAGTCTCCAAGAGGCAACAATTTTGAAAAGCTCCCCAGATGATTCTGATAAGTAACTAGATTTGAGAGCAACTACCTAGCTATGACACAGTCATTCACACAGTTGCATTCACTGGAAGCTCAACTAGGGCTGAAATGTCCATGATAGCCTCTTATCCTTCAGGGTATCTCTCTACATGGCCTCTGATCATTCAGATGTTTAACTTGAACATCTTGAAAGCATGGCAATTAGGATGCAAAGGGTAAAGACAAGAAAGCTCCAAGCCCCTTTAAGCCTGGACTAAGAAATCTCAGAATGGTACTTCTGCTGCACACTGTTGGTTAAAGCAAGTCAAAAGTACAGCCCATATTCAAGAAGAGGGGAAAGAGACTCCACCTCTTTCTGTGAGAAGCAGCATGCATGTATAGGAAGGTGAGATATTGATGGCACTCATCTTTGGAGACTATCAAAAAGAATCTAGTAAGGAGCAAAGCAAAACAATGGTAAGAGTCAGGCATTAGGATTGTGATATGAATAAAAGAAAGGTATGAACAAGAAAAGAAGTATGAACAATGAAGTATCAGGGAGGAATGTTCCCAAAAAAATATTTTAACTAAGACAGTTCTTTCAAATAAGATATTTAAACTGAGATATTTGAAATAAGGTTGTTGAGTTTTTTTTAAATTAGACATTAGAACTGAGTTAGGCATGAACTGTATGAAGAAACTGAACAAGAACTGAAGCATTCCAAATAGGGAGAAGATTGTGGAATACAAAGATATGGAACATCATGAGAGCAAAAGCTGCAAGTACCTTGGTATGGGTGGAACAAGGATATTTGTGGATGGAGCGACTTTCCAGCAAACAGCTGTACATTAAGATCTGGAGCTTAAGAAAGAGGTCTAGGCTAGAGATATGGATTTGGGAATCTTCAGAACATACATGATGGTAGAAGGTCAGAAGGTGAGCCAGAAGAGGGTCATATGGGACAAAAAATATAGTGAGAAGGGCACAAAACCAGGAACAGAGATCGTGGAGGTCACTGATATCTGAGATCCTACATAGGAGATGTGAGAAATAGCAATAGGAAAAGTAGGAGGCTAACTTATTAGAAAAATATCTAAAAAGAAAGGGGGAGTTTTCAGGAAGGAGGAACTGGTCAATAATGCCAATTGCCAGGCGCCTGGGTGGCTCAGTTGGTTAAGCAACTGCCTTCGGCTCAGGTCATGATCCTGGAGTCCCTGGATCGAGTCCCGCATCGGGCTCCCTGCTCGGCAGGGAGTCTGCTTCTCCCTCTGACCCTCCCGACCCTCCCCCCTCTCATGCTCTCTCTCTCTCAGTCTCTCTCTCAAATAAATAAAATCTTTAAAAAATAATAATAATAATAATGCCAATTGCCACAGAAAGTGGGTCAAGACAAAAGCAGAAAAGTGTCTATTGGATTTGGTGATAGGCATTGGTGAATTCAAGGATTGTTTCAATAGAAAAGGAGCAGAAACTAGATTGTAGGGGGTTTAACAGAAAAGAATTGAGAAAGTATGAGAAGTTAATGTAGTGCAATTGATGCAAGCAGTGCTGTGAACAGAAAGAGGGGATGCTGAAAGATCTAAAACAGTCAAAATGACACTAATACACTGACACTTGTACATTAGTACATATTAGTAAGTGTTAGTTGACTGAACGTGAATGAATGAATAAATACATAGTATAAAGAAGTAACTGACTTTCACAGAAAGGCAACAACTTCTTTAACATTATCCCTTCCAAATTAAAGTTCTCAGCATGGTACACTAATATAACTATGATTAATTCCAAAGAAACCCTGTATTAATTCCTTTATTTATGTTCAGTTCTTACAAAATGCTAACAAATCCTTGCACTGGATATGTGTAAAATCATGAACAACTAAAAGCAGCTTGAGGCAAAAGAAAGAAAATTGGATTGAGTTCTGCTCCAGGTTTCTAACAACTCACTTGTATGTCTTTAAGTTTGCCCCTTCATCTCTTCAGGCTTTGGTTTGCTTTCCATATAATGAAGTGTGAATTAGATCAGGGATAGAGAATAGGTATCAAGTGATTTTAGTAATTGTCAAACCTATCCAGAATCCCATCAGCAAGGATTAGGTGTTTTCACAAGGAAAAATTACTATCAATGTTAACATCAGTTTCTGCTTTGATCATGTCAGGAGGTATACGTACATTTCACAAAACACATCCCGTATCAAGTAGTCAAAATCATCACTATATATTTTATACTGAAGGCTCAAATCAGGGAAGCATTCCTAAAATACAGATCAAAAACACAATGCAGTGAATTTGCTATTTGCTTTTTTCCTATTTTTAACACTAAATATAATTTGAAATATATATGACCATATATATATATATTTTACAAGTCAAGAAAATAGAAACCCACACTCAACAGAGGGAACTCAATGGAGGAAATTGGTTCTGCAGGTGTTAAGAGGTCTGCATGTGCAAAAACAGAACATTCCATAAGTAGCCACAATGCCTGAGGTTAGGGTACCAAAAGGGAAAAGCTGGAGATAACCAGAACCTAGGAGCTACAAGATTGAGCCCCCAGATTTGATGCTTTAAAGAAGGGACTTTGGGCTGGCTGCCGCTGGTACCTCTGAGGGAACACAATAAGATGGTTCTGGAAGTGCCAAAAGCAGCTGGAGGCTGGAGTCACTTACATAGCTGAGGCCACTACCTGATGCTTAGAATAACTGCCATTTTGGAATTGAGGCCAAGAGGAATAGTACAAATTTTAAAACAGTAAGAAAGTCTATCTCCCCTTTCATCATATAGAAAGCCCACCCTCCAATATCTTCCAGATCCCTCTAATGCCTTCAAGAATCTGGCAAGAAAATCTGAGGAATGATATTTGCAGGGTCCTAGTATCACAAAGTAGAGTCAAAAAGGAGGACATGGAACTGAGAGAATAGTTAAATAACTGGCACAAATTATTTACTCAGAAAAGTAAGAGTTAATAATTGCATCAGAGTTAATAATTGCATCAGAGTTAATAGCAAAAGAATTAATGTTGAAGGAGGTATCTTAGAGAATGTAAGAATTAAGGAAATTTATACATGAATAAATAAGCATATCTGAGCAGAAAAAAGAAAGCTGTTCTATGCTTAAGAAATGAGACAGAGAAAGAGGAAAGAAACAAAGAAAATTTGGACCTAGAGGAAAAGATCTCTGTTAAAAAAAAGGCAAATGACATTAGTATGAAAATCATAATGGGAGCACCTGGGTGGCTCAGTCAGTTGAGCATCCGACTCTCGATTTTGGCTCAGGTCATGATCTCAAGGTCATGGGATGGAGCCCCATATTGGACTCTGTGCTGAGCAGGGATCTACTTGAGCTTCTCTTTCTCCTTCTCCTTCTGCCCCTCCCCCTGGTCACACACTCTCAATCTCTAAAATAAATAAATCTTTAAAGAAAAAAAAATCACAATCATAACATTAAAAACTCTATGTAATTAAATTAGGTTCCAGGAAGAAGAAATTGGCCCTTACATCAGTGCCACAGACCATCATGAAATGTCCCCACAAGACCGTGCTACCTTAAATCTAGGATCCCGAGGCTCATATACTCTTGAGCAAACACTGCTCAAGAAGTGCCCTAAAGTTAAGATAGACCAACAGTGACATCTGCTGCCATGGACTTATTTTTAAAAGGGTCAATTTCAACATTTCAAAATTAAGTCTCCTGCCAAACCACTGGACTTCTGCTGTGATGAGTCAGCACTTCTGGAACTCCTGTTTGTCCTCTGCGCTATTAGAAGATTTTCTAAGTGAATGCAGAACATGGGAAAATGAGAGAGTATTTGAAAATATAACTAAAACAAACAAAAAACAGTGGGGGTGGAGGCATAAGTGATGAGAAAAGAGACTTCACATTGTCTTTTCTCATCCTGTTTTTCCTTTGGCTAAGTAAGTCCAAATTAATTTGGTAGTTGTTAGCAAGCATGAGCATGTTCTCAGTAAAAAAAAAAAAAAAAGGACTAATTTAACTTTTGCCAGTTTCTGAGGATTCAAACCCAAAATTTCAGCATACCATAACAGACCAGGAAAAAAAAAAAGTCAAATGATCAAAGGAGAAGATGTGGAAATGTTTAGAGTTAGTCTTGCTTAGGAAACCTCTTCCTAGTTATCTAATTGTTTACCTTGATTTTACCTCCTTCAACATCTGCTGACCCTCAGGCTTTTGCTTTTCTGAAAGCCAATCGAACAGAAGGTTTGAATCAAACACCATGGCTTTTAAAAAATACATATAATCACCAGTAGAAAGTGGTCAGTGTGGCTCATTTATGTAAACCAGCAGATACTAGTTCAAAAAAATGGGTTAATTTATTTGCTTGAGAAAAAAAATTGGCAACTGACAATGAATCCCAGCTCTGGTTATGATGAAAGAAGGTGAACAAGAAAGGCCGATGCTGCAATGAAGGAGAACTGAATTAAAAGTTCTGACTTTAGTACAGGTTCTGACTGCTCACTAAATGTTTATCACCTTGAGGAAATCATGTAACTTCTCTAGGCCTCAGTTTTCTTTTCTGTAGTATGAAAGGACTGGACTATATGAGGGATGAAAAAACGGTTTCAATTCATTTTCCTTCTTTGGTTACCTGGCATTGGCTACTTATAAGTAATCTTAAAGCTGCATGCAGAAGCAATGGAAAAGGTGCTGAGCCATTAGCAGGACCTACTGTGGGCAACATGAACATGGAGTAGCAGCATGCATGACATATACACACCAAGCTTAGACAAGATTCTTTCTCCCAGTGTTGTTGTTTTTTTTTTTAAGATTTATTTATTTGAGAGAGACAGAGAGACAGAGAGAAAGCAATGAGAGGAAGAGGCAGAGGGAGAGAGAGAGAGAGAATCTCAAGCAGACTCCAAGCTGAGTGTGGAGCCTGAAGCAGGGTTCGATCTCACCACCATGAGATCACGACCTGAGCCAAAACCAAGAGTCAGATGCTTAACTGACTGCACCACCCAGGCGCCCTTCTCCCAGTATATTTGGCAGCTATACATTCTGCTATTAGCTGTCATTTTCAGTGCCTACTATGTTTCAGCTATGCAAGACACTCAATCATTTCCAATATTCATCATATTTTAAAGACAAGGAAACTTGGAAATATTATATAATTTTCTCAAAGATACACAACATAGCTGGACTCAATTACTAACATAATATCCCAACATTCTTTATTGTGAATAAAATCTTAACTTCTCATATTTTGAATCATCCCCTAGTCGTCTTGAAATACAAAACCTATATTATACATCATTGTGTCTTGCCTTAATACACCCATTTTCCTACAAAAGAAAGGATAAAGGCTTGACATGAAATTAGGCTAGACCACATAAACATGAAAGGGCAGGGCAGGAGCTGCAAGGAGAATGGGCCCAAGGAAATGCTTTTTCCAGCGTATGGACTAGGAAGGATTGTTGAAAATTAAAAGTGACAAAGAAAGAAACAATAACTAAACATCATGTTCAACTTTTAAGCAAGTAGAATTCTAAACAAAATCAGAAGGATACTGAATCCAAACTGAAAAGAACTGTAAAAACAATGTGTGTTGCATCAACTGGGTTTGTATAGACAACTTAATTGGTACAGTACTCAGGGACGTACTAGCTACATGGCAGTGCTTGATGGACACACTTTGATGATGAGGGTTACAAATAATTCAGAAAATAGATTCCTGATAAGAACTATTTTTTGAAGGTTCTTTAATTTGATGCAATACTTTGGACATTTGTTTTTTGTTTGTTTGTTTTTGTTTTTTATTATGTTCAGTTAGCCAACATATAGTACATCATTAGTTTCTGATGTAGTGTTCAATGATTCATTAGTTGTGTATAACACCCAGTGCCCATCACAGTACGTGCCCTCCTTAATACCCATCACCCAGCTACCCCATCCCCCCACCCATCTCCCTTCTGTAACTCTCAGTTTGTTTCCCAGAGTCCAGAGTCTCTCATGGTTTGTCTCCCTCTCTGATTTCTTCCCATCCAGTTTTCCCTCCCTTCTCCTGTGGTCCTCCGCACTATTCTTTATGTTCCACATATGAGTGAAACCATATGATAATTGTCTTTCTCTGATTGAGTTATTTCAGTTAGCATAATCCCCTCCAGTTCCATCCATGTTGATGCAAATGGTGGGTATTCATCCTTTCTGATGGCTGAGTAATATTCCATTGTATATACAAATCATATCTTCTTTAACCATTCATTTGTTGAAGGACATCTCAACTTCTTCCACGGATTGGCTATTGTGAACATTGCTGCTATGAACACTGGGGTGCACATGCCCCTTCTTTTCACTACATCTGTATCTTTGGGGTAAACACCTAGTAGTGCAATTGCTCTATTTTTTAACTTTTTGGGGAACCTCCATACTGTTTTCCAAAGTGGCTCTACCAGCTACTTTGGATATTTCTTAGGTTATAATGTCCAGGTATAGTAGAAAGCAAGACACTAACTTTCAGTTACAGCAAACTAATGCTTCCCATCAGAAGTCTTCTCAGAAGTCTTTGAAAGTGGCATCACGAAATTGGTCCATCCTGACTAATTACAGAATTATATGCCAATGCTTTCAGAGTACATACTCAGGAAGTTACAGATGCCTTTGGAAAATCACCCAACAACATGGATTAGTAAAAAAGTTTTAAGGAAACCAAATGGAAGAATGTATCCATTGGAGAAAAATGATTAGTAGCTAGACTGGATTTCATATCAAAATACCTCATGGTCTCTGATTAGCTGACTGATTCATTCATGTTATAAACATTTATTCTTTATTTATTATGAGTTTGGCACTCTGACAGTCACCATGATTACATTACAAAATAAAATACTCCTAACTTTGATGAGTAGACGTCCAGTTGGAGACAGGTACATAAATAAATTAAAACGCAATGTGACAAGTAAATCAACTGGATTATGTTTGAGATACATACAAATTATATGAAAGCGAAGTAATAAATTTTCTCTCATGAGATCAGAGAGGGACCAGAAAGGGATCAGAAAGACACATAAGTGCAGAGCTGAACTGAATATCAGTATGTTTCTGAGGACAACAGTTACTTGCATGTTATTTATATGATATTAAGATAGTAAAAATATGTTGCAACTAAAGTCAAACTCAGACTTTTACACCAGCCTCATTCATATGTTAAGATAGCTCTGAAAACAGTACAGTCAATAACAACATGGGGAAAATGGTACTTGTATAATTATATAAAGCAAAGTGTTGTGTTATTTTCCATCCCTGCTACTGTAAGGTAATAAATAGCATTCCAAGGTGTGAGGACCCATCATGGCATCATGCACTTAGAAAGTTAACACAAGAAAAGTCCTATAAAGAGTGTTATTTCACATGTGCTCTGTGACTAATTCTGTTTGTGGAATGAACTGAGCCATGGTCATAGGTCACCTTCAGCCAGCCAAGAGAATGTTTCCAGAGTGTAATTGTTCTGGGCATCAAGGCACTTTACAGCATGTTCCCATTGCTTTTTTGATAGTTTGTGGCCAGGAGACTGCTGAGAAAATATTATTCACCCAAATTAGACTGGACTAGTCAACCGCCTGGTTATTACATCTCCATGTCAGCACAAGCCATGTCGGCAACCAAATTTACCAGATGTTTCTAATTTCTCTACCTTCTGAACTACATGATGCTTTTTTTCTGGCTTTGAAACATTTTAAACAAAGGACTTTCTGTAATGGCTCAGGAAACTTACAAAATTAAAATCCTGGTTGATATCAGAGTAAGAGTCCTGGCCCTTCTGCCACATCCACATTGATGACTTTTCCTCCTTGCTACACACTACTTGTGAGATTCTCTCAGCAGAGTTTTTGGCTCTAGGAGTCTCATTCACTATCTAGAGATTTCCATCTGGCTAACAAATAGAAAAACATCACTGAATTCTACATGTCCTCTGCTGCTGTGTTATCTAAAATAAATGCTACTTCAAATTATGGCCCAATGTTAAAAATGATCGAGTCACATACCTTTCAAACCAGCAACTGCATTTCTAGAAAATTATCCAAAGATTTTCATACACGTTCACAAGGAAGTATACATAAGGATGTTCATTGCAGCATGGTTTATAAGACTGGGAATTAAGTAATTACCTAAGCATCTATCAGGAAGGGGTTGATGGAATATTTTATGCTATGTCCACACAAGAAATAATATTCAATCCTTAAAATAACTAGGCATCTCTGTATATATAATAATTAAAAAAATCCCCATAATAATTGTTAGGTGAAAAAATAAGATGAAGAACTAGGCCAATATGCATATATATATATGTGTGTAAATCCTAGCACAATATATACTATGTAACTTTACATTTTTATTATACTTTGTATACCTTTCTTTTCTAAAAGTTTTTAATTCCAGTTAACATACAATGTTATATTAGTTATAGGTATAAATATAGAGATCCAACAATTCTATATAGGACTTACTGCTCATCACGATAAATATACTCTTTAATTCCCATCACCTATTCCACCCATCACCCCACCTGCCTCCCCTCTAGTAACCATCAGTTTTTTCTGTAGAGTTAAGAGTTTGTTTCTTGATTTGTCTCTCTCTCTCTTTTCCCCCTTTTGCTCCTTTGTTTTGTTTCTTAAATTCCACATATTAGTGAAATCATATGGTATTTGTCTTTGTCTGACATTTCGCTTAGCATTATACTCTTTAGCTCCATCTATGTCGTTGCAAATAGCAAGATTTCATTCTGTTTTATGGCTAAATAATATTCCACATGAATATTCTTTATTCATTCATCTATCAATGGATACTTGGCTCCGTCCATATCTTGGCTAATGTAGTTAATGTTGCTATAAACATCAGGGTGCATGTATCCTTTGGATTGTTTTTGTATTCTTTGGGTAAATACCTAGTAGTGTGGTTGCTGAATCCTAGGGTAGTTCTATTTTTCACTTTTTGAGGAAACTCCAAACTGTTTTCCACAATTGCTACACCAGTTTGCATTCCTACCAACAGCGCAGGGGGGTTCCTTTTTCTCCAAATCCTCGCCAACACCTGTTGTTTCTTGTATTGTTGATTTTAGCCATTCTGACAAGTGTGAGGTGATACTTCATTGTGGTTTTGATTTGCATTTCCCTGATGATAAGTGTTAATGAACATCTTTTCATGTGTCTGTTGGCCATCTGGATGTCTTCTTTAGAAAAATGCCTATTCATGTCTCCTGCCCATTTTTTAATTGGATCATTTGTTTTTCAGGTGGTGAGTTGTAGAAGTTCTTAATATATTTTGGATACTAACCCTTTATCAGATTTTTCATTTGCAAATATCTTCTCCCATTCAGTAGGTTGCCGTTTAGTTTTGGTGATTGTTTCCTTTTCTGTGCAGAAGCTTTTTATTTTGATGTAGTCCCAATAGTTTATGTTTGCTTCTGTTTCCCTTGCCTCAGGAGCCATATCTAGAAAAATGTTGCTATGCTTGATGTCAGAGAAGTTACTGCCTATGTTCTCTTCTAGGATTTTTATAGTTTCAGGTTTCACATTAGGTCTTTAATCAATTTTGAATTTTTTTGTGTGTATGCTGTAAGAAAGTGGTCCAGTTTCATTTTTTTGCATGTTGCTGTCCAGTTTTCCCAAAACCATTTGTTGAAGGGCCTTTTTCCCATTGGATATTCTTTCCTTCTTTGTCAAAGATTAATTGACCATATAGTTGTGGGTTCATTTCTGGGTTTTCTATTCTGTTCTATTGATCTATGTGTCTATTTTTGTGCCAGTACGATACTGTTTTGATCACTACAGTTTTGTAATGTAACTGGAGGTTTGGAATTGTGATGCCTCAGCTTAGCTTTTCTTTTTCAGGATTGCTTTGGCTATTCAGGGTCTTTTGTGGTTCCATACAAACTTTAGGATTGTTTGCTCTAAGTTCTGTGAAAAATGCTGTTATTTTGATAGGGATTGCATTAAATATGTAGATTGCTTTGGGTAGTACAGACATTTTAACAATATTTGTTCTGCCAAACAATGAGCATGGAATGTCTTTCCATTTCTTTGTGTTATCTTCAATTTCTTCCATCAGTGTTTTATAATTTTCAGAGTACAGGTCTTTTGCCTCTTTGGTTAGGTTTATTCATATGTATTGTATTGTTTTTGATGCAGTTGTAAATGGAATTGTTTTCTTAATTTCTCTTTCTGCTGCTTCATTATTGGTGTATGGAAATGCAACAGATTTCTGTAACTTGATTTTGTATCCTGTGACTTTACTGAATTCGTTGATCAGTTCTAGCAGTTTTTTGGTAGAATCTCTCAGGTTTTCTATATATATCATGTCTTCTCCAAATAGTGAAAGTTTTATTTCTCCTTAATAATCTGGATACCTTTTATCTCTTTTTGTTGTCTGATTGCTGTGGCTAGGACTTCCAGTAGAACAAAAGAGGTGAGAGTGGGCATCCTTGTTTTGCTCCTGATCTTAGAGGAAAAACCGAGAGCTGATGATTAAGGATGATGTTAGCTGTGGGTTTTTCATATATGGCCTTTATTATGTTGAGGTTTATTCCCTCTAAACCTACTTTGTTGAGGGTTCTTATCAGGAATGGATGTTATTCTTTATCAAATGCTTTTTCTGCATCGGTTGAAATCATCATATAGTTTTTATCCTTTCTCTCATTGATGTGATAGATCACACTGATTGATTTGCAAATATTGAACCACATTTGCAACCTGGGATTAAATCCCACTTGACCATGGTGAGTGATTTTTTTTTTTAATGTATTGTTGGATATGGTTTACTAGTATTTTGTTGAGGGTTTTTGCATCTATGTTCATCAGAGATATTGGTCTGTAGTTCTCCTTTTTTGTGGTGTTTTTATCTGGTTTTGGTATCAAGGTAATTCTGGCCTGATAGAATGAATTTGGAAATTTTCCTTCCTGTTCTGTTTTTTGGAATAGTTTGAGAAGAATAAGTATTAACTCTTCTTTAAATGTTTGATAGAATTCACTTGTGAAGCTGTCTGGTCCTGGACTTTTGTTTGTTGGGAGTTGTTAATTACTAATTCAATTTCTTTACCAGTTATCAGTCTGTTTGAATTTTCTATTCCTTCCTGTTTCAGGTTTGGTAGTTTATATGTTTCTAGGAATTTATCCACTTCTAGGTTGTCCAATTTGTTGGCATATAGTTTTTCATAATATTTTCTTATAACTGTTTTTCTGTGGTGTTCATTGTTATTTCTCCTCTCTCATTTGTGATTTTATTTATTTGAGTCCTTTCTCCTTTTTTCTTGATAAGTCTGGCTAGAGGTTTATCAATTTTATTGATTATTTCAAGGAACCAGAGCTTGGTTTCATTGATCTGTTCTATTGTTTTTTTTTTAGTTTCTATATCATTTATTTCTGCTCCAATCTTTATTATTTCTTTCCTTCTGCTGGTTTTAGGCTTTGTTTGTTGTTCTTTTTCTAGCTTGTTTAGGTGTAAGGTTAGGATATTTACTTGAGATTTTTTTTTTAATACATTTTTTAAAATTTTATTATACTGTGTTATGTTAGTCACCATATATTACATCATTAGTTTTTGATGTAGTGTTCCATGATTCATTGTTTGCGTATAACACCCAGTGCTCCATGCAGAACGTGCCCTCCTTAATACCCATCACCAGGCTAACCCATCCCCCCACCCCCCAAGAGTGCTTTCATTCTCATGAACAATCAAAATATTGTATTTTTCCCATTCTTACTACTATTTGAATGTAGACTTTTTTTTTCCTAAAGGAATTTTTATTGTTATGTTAATCACCATACATTACATCATTAGTTTTAGATGTAGTGTTCCATGATTCATTGTTTGTGCATAACACCCAGTGCTCCATGCAGAACGTGCCCTCTTTATACCCATCCTCCCACCCCCCTCCCCTCTAGAACCCTCAGTTTGTTTTTCAGATGTTGGCAGGGATGCGGAGAAAGGGGAACCCTCCTACACTGTTGGTGGGAATGCAAGCTGGTGCAGCCACTCTGGAAAACAGTATGGAGGTTCCTCAAAAAGTTGAAAATAGAGCTACCATATGATCCAGCAATTGCACTACTGGGTATATACCCCAAAGATACAAATGTAGGGATCCGAAGGGGTACGTGCACCCCGATGTTTATAGCAGCAATGTCCACAATAGCCAAAC
>NC_138371.1:41041267-41103333 GCF_054177405.1 Leptonychotes weddellii | reverse complement strand
CACTTATTTGTGGAACACAAGGAATAGCATGGAGGACATTAGGAGAAGGAAGGAAAAAAATGAAGGGGGTGGAAATCAGAGGGGGAGATGAACCATGACAGACTATGGACTCTGAGAAACAAACTGAGGGTTTTAGAGGGGAGGGGGGTGGGGGATGGATTAGCCCGGCGATGGGTATTAAGGAGGGCACGTACTGCATGGAGCACTGGGTGTTATATGAAAACAATGAATCATGGATCACTACCTCAAAAACTAATGATGTATTGTATGGTGACTAACATAACATAATAAAATTAAATTAAATTCAAACAAACAAACAAATAAACAAAAGTCCTTTTATTGCTTCCCTAATGCTTACCTTATTCATTTCTGCTTCTGTATTTTAGCTCACATTGTTTCTCTTCTTAAATGCCCTACACCATTTTGTCATCTTATGTAAATTTTATCCAACTTTTAGGACCAACTTTAGATTCATTACCACAATCCAGTCTTTCTCTACTTCTCTTATGCACAGTAATTTCACCAAAGAGCATGCATTACCCAATTTAACATTTAATTATGTGTTATGTATTTTTTGAATTGTACCTTAATTATTTCACATAATTTGTTCTTTGTTCCCTCCACTAACTGCAAGCACCCTGAAAACAGGAATATATCTTCTCACTTCCTTCATTATACCCAAGCCAGAACCTGACCTGTAATCAATATTTGTGTGATGAGATGATCATGTGAATCACTTACCAATGTGGCCCCTCCCAACCTCTGCCTATTCCCACTGCCCCCAACATTCACACATACACACTTCCTTCTAACTGACATCCCTCCTTAAATCGGGGACCAGTGAAGGAATTCTATTCTTATCCTCAGAACAGAGTTATTCCAGCAGAAATGCAGAAAGAACAAATAAAGGATGAAATCAATAATTAGTTCTTGACCTTTTACCTCTAGATAGACTGGAAGTTCAAAATACAGTTTAGGTTGAATTACAAAAAAATAAAGACAATTATATTACACATCCAAATTTATTGCCTGAGAAATATCATACCAACTGTATTTTTTGACTAAGTGATTAATTCATTTATTAATGGATTCATAATAAAATGACAAAAGTTTGAACTAGACTCAAAAGTTGAAGACACAATTTCTAAATGGTCCTAAGTCCATTTTAAGAAATCTATTAAAATATTCATAAAATTTGGGGCACCTGGGTGGTTCAGTCAGCTGAGTGTCCAACTCTTGGTTTTGGCTCAGGTCATGATCTCAGGGTCATGGAATTAAGCCCACGAGATGCTCCACACTCAGCACAGAGTCTGCTTGTCCCTCTTCCTCTGCTGCCCCCCCCCCCAGTTTGCACTCTCTCTCTCTCTGTCTCAATAAATAAATAAAATCTTAAAATATTCATAAAATTTAAATAATAACATAATTTCATGGATCCGGAAAAACTTACTCAGAAAATACAATGCTAATTAATGAAGTTCAATTTCATACCTATAAATATAACATTTAGATGAGAAAAAGAAAATATATGTGATTGTATAACATAAACATCATAACAGGATAATTGTATACTAGATCATATTTTTAAGGCCTTTGTCAGTTTTCTCTTACACAGGTTAGGATGCATAGAATACAGGCAAATGAGAAGACAATGATTTCAAGACTACAAATTACAAATTTACTATCTTGAGTCTTTTCACAAAGCCACTAATCACCACCAATCACAAAGCCTGAAAAACAAGAATTTTAACCTATGTAGTCTTTAGGTAATCACATAATGAGCATATAAGGCCACAGGGCTGTTGAAAAAGAGTATAGAGTGTTGTAAATATTTCAAACCAGCAAAAAGTGTTCAGGTTATGCCTTAAATAAAGAGACCACTTTCCCTTTACCTGTTATTTTTCTCCTAATTTTACCAACATCATTCTGTCAACCCAGTACACTAAAACCATGATGATGGGAAAATATCGGTCATTTGTTTTCTTCTTACATTCTATGAGTTATTAACCAAGAGCACAGCTGGATGATTAACTACTTGTCTTAGTGCAAAATGTTCCAGTTGTGTCCTCACCGCCAGAATATTTTTTCATTTTTGATTTATAACTTTCCTGGCAAGCATATTATTAACTTTACATCTCTGTGGTTAACTGCCAAATGTGAACAATAAGTTATTCAACAAATCAGCTTCCCTGTTCTGAGTAAGCCTCATTTCTACTTGGTGAGGAAATATTTACTGGAAAGTGCTAAATGGTAGTAGGAAAATACTCCATATTTTTAAATTAAGAGTCCAAACTCATATCCAGGTCAATAATTAAATGTTATAAGCCTGGTTTAGGTAAATTTTCACTTCAAATATTTTTGAGAATGTTTTCAATCTCATTGAATAATGTTTAGAACCCATTTTTAAGTATCAATTTAAAGTCACGGGCGCCTGGGTGGCTCAGTTGGTTGAGCGACTGCCTTCGGCTCAGGTCATGATCCTGGAGTCCCAGGATCGAGGCCCGCATCGGGCTCCCTGCTCTTTTTAAAAAAAGAACTTAATTTTTGTTTTCCTTTTCTAGTGACTTTATTTTTTATTTTTTATTTTTTTTTAAGATTTTATTTATTCATTTATTTGAGAGAGTGAGAGAGCAGGGAGCCTGATGTGGGGCTCAATCTCAGGACCCCAGGATCATGACCTGAGCCGAAGGCAGATGCCTAACCGACTGAAGCACCCAGGCGCCCCCCAAATTAAGTTCTTATACCATGTATAATCTTTGAAGGAATAGGTAGGATACCTTTGAAACAGATGGAGGGAAATTATTTCATCTCTTTTAACATTGATTTAAAATGGTAGCCTGAGGACCATGCAGAAGCCTCAGCTGAGGCAGATGCTTGCTAAAAAATGCTGCCCTCCTCAGATATGCCTCCTATCTCCTCTCCTGGCCACTAGACCAATATGTAGGGCCAAATGTTAGCATAAACCTGACCTGGGAATTGCTATCAATGCTCGCGAGAAAAGATTTTTCACCAAAGCTGCTGTGAAGTCCTGTTAATGTAAACCTGTAGGAAGCAGGACAGCATGCCTGGAAGTGGCTCTTAATGATTCTGAACCAAGAGGGGACCTGAATTTAAAGCTGGATCAGGGAGAGTTTCTTGATATGGGCACTCTCTGTGGTTCAGGATATAATGCCCTAGCAACTTCTGATACACTGCTGGGATGGCTGCTGGAAGTCTGGAAAAAAATACAGCTTTCTTTTAAATAAATTTTAGATGCTAGAACTGCCTTAGTAGAGTACTGAGGAAAAAAAGTGAAAGTCCCAGAGAAGTGAACATGCTACAGTGTTCACTTCATTACATAAGACTTGAGAACCCACGGGCGCCTGGGTGGCTCAGTCGTTAAGCGTCTGCCTTCGGCTCAGTTCATGATCCCAGGGTCCTGGGATCGAGTCCCACATCGGGTTCCCTGCTCGGCAGGAAGCCTGCTTCTCCCTCTCCCACTCCCCCTGCTTGTGTTCCTGCTCTCGCTGTCTCTCTCTCTGTCAAATAAATAAATAAAATCTTTAAAAAAAAAAAAAAAGACTTGAGAACCCACAAGCTGACTTTCCCTGGAAGGGGCTGGGGAACATTTCTATGGTGATAAGGAATACATTAGAGAGAAAGACGCCACCATTACTGAGAAGCTTAGTAGTGGCTCTCCTCTGCAGGCTGAGGCTGATAACAGGATGTGCTGTTATGGAACTTGGCTCTCTAGTATCCATGAGGATGACAAGATTCCAGAATAGTAGAGACAGCTGGCAGCACTTAATTGTCAGAAGCAAGATGCATGTAATAACTGTAATTGGTAGCATGGTTGAAATGGCATCCAGGGCACCCTGACCCACAGAGAACTATCATGATGACTAAGAGACCATGGTTCCTAAAAGTGAAACAAATAGCAGTAACAAAGGAGTTTCTTGACATGATGGATATACAGAAGATAAACAGACTGGTAGACAGGTGGATAGGTAGGTAGGTAGATAGATAAATAGACAGACAAATAGACAAATAGATAGATGAGACAGATTCAAAAGAGATCAAGAATGGATGAGAAGAATATCAACTGCCCCAATGGAAAACTGCATTCTTTCACCTACATTCCATACTGAGCCAGTTCTTAAACAAGAACTCATCGGTTAAAGAAGAGGTCCTATCTCCATAAGCAAAGACTCTAAAATACCAAAGTGATTGATAATAGTGATTCCCTCAGTCCTTCACCATAGTGACCTACAGTCATTTATCAAATAAATTTACATTCAGGGAAGGGGAACCAGGGTCTTTTGAGGGCTACTGAATTCAGGATCTAAATGGACTCTGATAACAGAGACCACAATACAACACCTTACACTAGGTAAGATAGGAAATCAAGAACAATATTGTATTCCAGGCGGAATGACAGTTTAGAGTGAACCTCAAAGACAAAAAATACAGGGATGGTGTCTCCCATTAAGAATCCATTTAATTCACCAGTCTGGCCATAAAAGAATCAGATGGAATAAGGCAGATGACAGTGTGCTCCATAATTTAATTAAATACTAGTCCCAATTTCAGCTTTTTTGCTAACTGTGGTATTTTTACAGATTAACATGGCCTCTAGTATGTGGTATGCAGCTATTGATCTGGTGGATACCCATCAAGAAGGTATCAAAAGCAGTTCCCATACACCTGAAATGAATAACCACTATACATGTATTCTATCACCCAGGGGTATGTTGAATCACCTCTCTTCTGTCATTGCATAGTCCTAAAGCAACCTGATCATCTAGACATTCCATAGAACATATCATCGGTGCAAAATATTGATAACAACATGATAAACAGA
Source organism: Leptonychotes weddellii (assembly GCF_054177405.1). Classification (NCBI taxonomy): domain Eukaryota; kingdom Metazoa; phylum Chordata; class Mammalia; order Carnivora; family Phocidae; genus Leptonychotes; species Leptonychotes weddellii. The sequence goes on along the minus strand of NC_138371.1, from coordinate 41,098,496 downwards.
ACTGATAAGCAGAAAGTGGCAAGCACTCTAAATGTCCTACTAACATAAAAAAGCTCCTAAAAATGAGCTATACATATTACAAAGATACTACAAGGTCCTGATATTCTTGGCTTCATACTTTTCCTCTTCTGTTTTCCACTCTACAGTTGTATTTAGTGAATATTTTCATAATAAATCCCTAGCTTCTTCTGGGTAAGCAAACTTAAGACACAGGGCCTTAGATGGTTTTTCATACAAAGGCCCATGTTGAAAACACTTTGACGGAGATAAAGCAAATAAAAAAGAGAAAGTAATCAGGAATTTTTTTCAAGTGATATGGAAAATAAATGTAATAAAATATCTTGATAAAATGTATAGCTGTCATAAAAATCTCCCCCCAAAAAAGCAAAATATAAAGTAGATCTATAAAAACCTAGAAGCAAAATTTTGGTCATATGATAGGTTTTGGAAGGAGACTAAGGGATTAGAGAGTTTGCTACAGGGCTTGTCTTGTTAGAGGGAATATATAGGTATTAATAAATTCAATTAATCAATAAGAGTAAATAAGCATGAGTAGGACTTTTAAGATAAAAGCAACCACCATAAAAAATAGAATGTATCATTTCTAGCATGCAGAAGAAAACTCTAACAATCCATTAGAAAGCAAAAGTAGAGAAAAAAGAAAAATAACAAAAATATAAAACATGAAAAATATAAAATAAAGTGAAAGAACTAGTTTTTAACATAACAGCACCTTGAATAAATTTAAATAAATTAAACTCACTCATAAAAGAAAAAGACTTTCAGGTTGGATTACAAAATAAGATCCCACTACATGTTAGCTATAAAAGACAGCCTTAAAAGGCATAGAAAGCTGAAAATAAAATGGAATCCAAAAAAGCTGTGACAGCAATGTTAATATGGGATACATAAGAATTTAAGGCTACAAAAATCATAAAGAAAAACAGACATTATATTCTTATAAAAGAAACAATAAAAAATATACATTGACCAAAAACGTGGGATATATAGTTTTTATAAATATTGACTCAAATATACAAAGAAACAATAAACACAACTTCAGGAAGACATAAATAAATCAACAGTTTAAAAGATTGTAATACAACTTTCTCAGAAATTGTAGAGATCAAGCGGATTAAAATAGGAGCAGAAACACTGAAAACCTGAACAGTACAATTACATATAAAATACCCAAAATTCTAGGGGCGCCAGTTGGTTAAGCACCCAACTCGTGGTTTGGACTCAGGTCATGATCTCGGGTTTGTGGGACTGAGCCCAGCATCAGGCTCCACACTAAGCACAGAAGCTTAAGACCATCTCTCCCTCTCCCTCTCCCCCCCCCACTCTTTCTCTCTATCTATCCAAAATAAATAAATAAATCTTTTTAAAAAAAGCATAGGGGAGCTTGGGTGGCTCAGTCTCTTAAGCGTCTGCCTTCAGCTCAGGTCATGATCCCGGGGTCCTGGGATCCAGCCCCAAGTCAGGCACCCTGCTCAGCAGAGTCTACTTCTCCCTCTCCCTCCAACCCTCCCCCTGCTTGTGCTCTTGTTCACTCATTCTCTTCCTCTCTCAAATAAATAAAAAATCTTAAAAAAAATAAAAATTAATAAAAATTTAATAAATACATAAAACTACATGCAAAAAACAGAGAAAACATTTTCTTTTTTTTTTTTAAAGATTTTTATTTATTTATTTGACAGAGAGAGAGATAGTGAGAGCAGGAACACAAGCAGGGGGAGTGGGAGAGGGAGAAGCAGGCTTCCTGCCGAGCAGGGAGCCCAATGCGGGACTCGATCCCAGGACCCTGGGATCATGACCTGAGCCGAAGGCAGACACTTAACAACTGAGCCACCTAGGCGCCTGAGAAAACATTTTCTTTTCAAACATCCATAATTGTATGAAAATATAGCAGATGCTGGGCTACAAAGTAAGTCTCTCAATAATTCCAAAGGATCACTATCATACAGATTTTCTTTTACTATAAGCAAGAAAATTATTTGTTAGGAGGCAATATAGTTTAAAAATAAATTCAGCTGGAGAAATTGGAAATGGAACAACAGATAATTCAAAAAAAGACGATAACAAATAAAAGGGTAAAAGAAACAAACAAAAACAGAAGATAGTTCTTTGAAAAGCATTTTAATAATACAAAAATTCTGATAAGACTGATAAGAAAAAAAGGGATCTGACACAAATCAAATACAAAATGAAAAAGGGGAGTAACTACAGACATAAGATTTTTTTAAATCATAAAGGGGTTTTTGTATCAGCTATATGCTAGTAAATTTTAAAACCTAGAGGAAATGCATAATTCCTAAGAGTATTAAATGCCAAGTTGCACAAACAGAAATAGAGAACTTGAAAAGAAGAACAAATACTAAAGAAATTTAAGTGGTAGTAAAAAAAAATGAATAGTCAAAGTCTATAAAATGACAGTTTTTTCTCTTCCCTCTAAGACTATCTTTCATAGGTTTTTTTTTTCTTTCAGCATTCTAGGACCTTCAATACTTTTTAAATATTATCAATAATAGTAAACTCATTGTATTTTCCCCTATGTTAAAGGTAATGCATGGAGCATTTCTCCAGTGTCCTACATCTCCCAACAGGAAAAGTGTGCATAATGGGAAACAAGGCCTTCGATGTACAGAGCCAGAAATTGATCCGAGGGAAATTCTTCTAATCATCATATTTAGAAAATTGTAAGCAAAGGATCCAGCTCTCCCCAATGCCTAGACAAAATCAGGAATATACCGATAAGGCAACTAATACAGTTATAAAGGCACTACACATTTTCCCCTTTTGGGGATTTTTGTGAAATAGTATTTATCAGAATTCCTGGGTTTGTAGGACAAACACCTGTAGCTGCACCAGTAACTGTGAGTTCATCTGTGTATGAAGTTCCCTGTATCCCAATCACCCATACAAAATGTTTTTGGTTAATCATGCAAAAGACTAAATTACATTTCTATTCTCCCTATACATGGAATATATGACAAAATTGTCTACACTTGAAGAGGTGATCAAAAAGTATATAGCAACTTCCAGTTCCAGCTCTGACATGTAAAGAGCTTGAAAATATCACTCCCATCCTTATAATAAGTGCAACAAATTAAAAATGTATGACTTTTCTTTCTTTTAAGATTTCATTTATTTATTTGACGGAGAGCGAGAGAGCACATGAGCACAAGCAGGGGGAGCGGCAGGCAGAGGGAGAAGCAGGCTCCCCGCTGAGCAAGGAGCCAGATGCGGGACTCGATCCCAGGACCCTGGGATCATGACCTGAGCTGAAGGCAGACCCTTAACTGACTGAGCCACCCAGGTGCCCCAAATTAATGACTTTTCTTGAACCCACCAGAAAATTGAGATTGCAAAGACAAACTGTCATCCCAAAGACTGGAGAGACAGAACACAGGGAAACAGAGCTGAAATCAGTTTACCTGGAGCAGAAAGTGCTGGAATCATAAGCTGGTAAGAAAACTTATGTGGTAATTTTGACACATTTCTAGAGGCCAGGCTTGGACATGATTGGCAATAAAAAACTCCTGGGAGCTGCTCCAGTTAGGGGCTCCCCCACTTTCATGAACTTCACCTCTAGGAGCCTAGCAAGTCTCATGGTAAAGAGCCAAGAAAAATCACCTCATGTCTTCAGCAGGGAGAGGGGGAAAATAACCATTCTGAAATATGCCTCCTGTATTCACCATAGCAAATGCCTACCACTCCCTAGTGAAAAAGACCTTACTAGAGATTGATAAGCATAAGTGCAATCATCCAGTGTATGAAGTTCATAGCCCAGGAATATAGGCTCACTAAAATACTTAGAGGTAATTATAAGAGTACAGAACACTTCCCCTCCTCCACTCATTATGCCATATCAAGAGGGTTACAGTATAATTACAGCAGATAAAAGCTGAAAGAAGTGTAGGAACAATGCTCTATTTAAGAGGGACTTGTTAGGGGATGCCTGGGTAGCTCAGTAGGTTAAGCGTCAAATTCTTGGTTTTGACTCAGGTCATGATCTCATGGGTGTGGGATCGAGCCCTGCATAGGGCTCCATGCTCTGCACTCAGCAAGGAGTCTGCTTGATTCTCTCCCTCTGCCCCTCCCCCCTGCTCATATGCATGCACATGCCCTCTCTCTCTCTCTCTAAAAATCAATGAATAAATAAACCTTTAAGAAGGACTTCTTAGGGAAACCTAAAGACAACAAAGGAGACAGAAACAAAAACACTAGAATAATATGAAGCCCGAGACACGTAGAGCTACAGTAAACATTAAATCCAGCCCAACTCCTAGACTGATTAAAAACCTACTAAAGGCCTTTGTTTACCTCAGTTTCTATTACCTGATACATTATATCCAGCTTTGAACAAAAAAACATAAGACATATTAAAAGATACAAAAAAACACAGACTGAAGACAGAAAGCAAGTATCAGAACCAGACTTGGATAAGATGGATTTTAGAATTATCAAACAAGGAATGTAAAATAACCATAAGTAATATGTTAAGAGCACTAAAAGAAAAAGTAGGTGACATACAAGGACAAAGAAACTGTGTATATGTCATGTTCCTGAATTAGAAGACTCATTATTGTTAATTCTTCTCAACTTGATCTATAGATTCAATATAGTCCCAATCAAAATACCTGCAATCTACTTTATAGATCTTGACCGACTGATTCTAAAGCTTATATAGAAAGTCAAAAGACCCAGAAGAGCCAACACAATTCTGAAGAACAAAGTTCTTCAGTTCGAAGTACTGACCAAAATATAGGACTGATACTACCTGACTTCAAAAATTCCTATAAAGTTATTTTAATCAAGACAACATGGAATGAGTGGAAGAAAAGACACATAGTTCAATGAAAGAGAATAGACAGCCCAGAAATAGTCCCACACATATACAGTCAACTAATCTTTAACAAAGAAGCAAGCACAACTTACTGGAGAAAGAGTAGTCTTTTCAATAGTACTGGAACAACTGGAAGCCCATATGCAAAACCAAAAAAAGAAAAAGAATCTAGATAAAGACCTTATATTTTTCACAAAATTACCTCAAAATGAATCATAGGCCTAATGTAAAATACAACACTATAAAACTCCTAGAAGATAACAGAAGAAAATCCAGGTGACCTTGAGTTTGCTGATAAGTGGCAAGAACACAACGCAAAAAGCACAATCCATGAAAGAGAAAATTAGTAAGTGGGAGTTCATTAAAATAAAAAGCTTCCTTTCTGTGATAGACACTGTTAACAGACTGAAAAGACAAGCCAGACTAGGAGAAAATCTCTCCCAAACATGTGTCTGACAGAAGACTGAAATATCTAAAATATGCAAGGAATTCTTAAACCTCAAAAATAAGAAAATAAACAACCCAGTTTAAAAATGGGTAAAAGACCTAGGGGCGCCTGGGTGGCTCAGTCATTAAGCGTCTGCCTTCAGCTCAGGACGTGATCCCAGGGTCCTGGGATCGAGCCCCACATAGGGCTCCCTGCTCAGCGGGAAGCCTGCTTCTCCCCCTCCCACTCTCCCAGCTTGTGTTCCCTCTCTCGCTGTGTCTCTCTCTGTCAAATAAATAAAATCTTTAAAAAAATAAAAAATAAAAATGGGTAAAAGACCTAAACAGACACCTCACCAAAGAAGATATATAGATGGCAAATATGCATATGAAAAGATTCATAAAATCACTTGTCATCAGGTAATTGTAAATTAAAACAATGAGATACCACTAATGCATCTATTAGAATGGCTAAAATCTAAAAAACTAACAATACCATATGTTGATAAAGATGTGAAGCAACAACATTTTTTGCGGGTGGGGATGCAAAATGGTATAGCCACTTTGGAAAACAGTTTGGCAGTTTCTTAGAAGGCTAAACATAGTCAGACCATATGATCAAACAACTATAACCCTAGATATTTATTCAACTGATTTGAAAATGTTTGTCTACATAAAAACGTTCACACAAATGTTTATAGCAAATTTATTCATAGTCACCAAAAAGTGGAAGCAACTAAGATGTCCTTCAAAAGATAAATAAATAAACTGCCATACATCCATATAATGGAATATTATTCAAAGGTAAAAAGAAATAAGCTATCAAGCCAGGAAAGAGATGAAGGAATTTTAAATGCATATTGCTAAGTGAAAGAAGCCAGTCTGAAAAAAATGATATACTGAATGATTCCACTCTGGAAAAGGCAAAACTCTAGACACAATAAAAGTATCAGTGGTTACGAAGAGGGGAGAGTGGGTGAAGCCCAGGAATTTTTAGGGTGGTGAAACTATTCAATATAATACCTTAATGGTGAATACACAATATTATGCATTTGTCAAAACCCACAGAACTTTACAACACAAAGACTGAAAATTTGCATGCAATTTTTTTTTAAATCAATTAAAGTTCAAGGAATCCCAGGAAGGAATGTAGATGCTGACAAGAGAACCTGCTTTACAAATATTGGAAATAACCTCAGAGAAGAGGGCAAGGAAAAAAGGTGCTGACCTAAGTAGCTTTGGAAATGAGTAGTCTGAAAACATTAAAGGCAGAAGAATGGTCCACAAGCACTGCACTTCTGTCAATAATGTTGTGTACTATGGGAGTGCAGCTTAACAATTCTGACACAGCTATACATGTTGATGGAATTGAGTAATTAAGAAAATGAATGATAAATGGTGGTAGCCAGGTTTTTCACTGTTGGAATGAAAACCTATAGGTAAGCAAAGGGAGGAGGCTAGAATAATGCGTGTGGTAATGGATTCAAGTTTGAGACGTCACTATGAACTTACGTTTAATTTAATATAGACACAGATGGCTGCATATAGAAATATTTGTAGATATGTGTACTTAACATGGGTTAGTATGCACACTTCTATTTCCTTGTTCTGTCAATCGAGAGGAACTATGAGTAACAACACTCCAGTAGCAGTGAGCACACATAGCAACCAGATCTTAGTTACTAATGGCATTCTCCAATAAAAGGAACCAGGGATCCTTGGAGGATTGGATGATTCTAAGACTGGGGCAGGAAACACATGATAAACCCAGAACATCTTTAATATTAGAAAGTAAGGAAGTGCTAAAAAAAAACCACAGAACAAAATAACCCTACATTTGTGGTCTGTAGGTTAAAAGACCTCAGGACCTAACAGAAAGAGCTCCAAAGATGGAAAAATTTGAGCAACTACATAAAATATATAATAAATATCCATGAGTTCATACTGCTGTAAACAAATGATTGAATAAATAAATACTTGGGAAAAAGAGAGAACTCTCCTATGCAGAAGAATCCAAATTGTATATGTAGATACTGTGTTCTCAGTAGGGGGGAGCATAATTCCCCACTCCTTAAGTGTGGGCTGCACATTGTAACTCCTTTCCAGAGTACAGTATGGAAAGAAAGAAAAAGGAGTAACTTTACAGTGAAGAAACCTGACAGACACCACCTCACCCAGGTGATCAAGGTCACAACAGAGACGAATCATGTTAGGATTATGTCCCCTTGACCTGAAGTCGTGAAAGGGCATTTTCCCGTTGTGGTCCTCCTCCCCAAAACCATGGCCCCAATGTATTTATGAGAAAAACATTGGACAAACACCAATAGACGAGCATCCTATAAAATACTTGACCTGTACTCCCCAAAACTGTCAAGGTCATCAAAAGCAAGGAGAGTTTAAGAAACTGCCGTGGCCAAGGGGAGCCTAAAGAAACTTGGGAAGTATAAATGTAATGTGGTATCCTAGATGGGATCTTGACCCAGAAAAGGGCATCCAGTAAAAACTAAGAATATCTGAATAAACTGTGAACTTTAGTTAACAATAATATATTGGTATTGGGTCATTAACTAGGAAAAATGTACCATACTGATATAAGATGCTAATAATGTGGGATGCCTGGGTGGCTCAGTCAGTTAAGCATCTGCCTGCCTTTGGCTCAGGTCATGATCCCAGAGTCTTGGGATCAAAACCCATTGGGCTCCTTGCTCAATGGGTAGTCTGCTTCTGCCTCTCCCTCTGCCCCTGCCCCTGGCTCATGCACCCTCCTCTCTCTCTCTCAAATAAGTAAAAAAAAAAAAAAAAAAAATGCTAATAATAAAAGAAACTGGGTGAGGGAGTATTTGGGAACTCTTGGTATTAATCATCACAATTTTTCTATAAATCTAAAACCGTTTTTAAAAAGCGAAGTCTATTTTTTTCTAAAATATATAGCCAAAAAGCACAGTAAAAATATATAGAGCTATGTCATAGTTAAAGTACTTTGTAAATTTAATTTTATTACTTAAAATTTTATTTTAATACTTTTTTGAACTGCATGATGTTTTTGTTATTTTTCAGCTTTTTAAATCTGTAATTTGTTGTCATTTCTTTTCTCATGCCACATAAATATTCACTTTTATATTTAATTTTGCATAAGTAATTTTTTATTCTTTTTGTTTACAAGGACTGCCAAAATCATATGAGCTTCTGGGCTACCCTGCTGTAAGTCATGTTTTTTAGGACAATAATTTGCAGTTGTTCTGCCCATAAAACACTCCTCATCCCTCTACATTTTTGCCTGTTGAACTTTCTCTAACCTTCAAGGTCCATCTCAGATGACAGACAAAATGCACCCAAAAAAGCAGTTTACTCAGTGTTATGAAACCTGGATTTTCCTCCTAGCTCAAGCCTTTTCCATTGACAGCACCAACTTTAAAAAGTCATTTAACCTTCTTATGAATAGTTCTACTTCTGTCACTTGCCAGTTCTATGGCCTTGGCTTGTTATTTAATCTCTTCACATGCCAATTTCCTCATCTGTAAAATGGGGTCATAACACTGTGTGAGGCTAGGGTTAACAGCTGGACTAGATTTTTGCTTATCTCCAGGGATGTCTGGAAGTCTGGTACTGACCCTTGATGAAAATAAGAATGAGATATAGTAGCTAGTGACTTATAATGCACTGTTTCAAGTTCAGACCTCCCCTAGAGGGGCGCCTGGGTGGCTCAGTCGTCAAGCATCTGCCTTCGGCTCAGGTCATGATCCCAGGGCCCTGGGATCGAGCCCCATGTCAGGCTCTCTGCTCACTCGGAAGCCTGCTTCTCCCTCTCCCACTCCCCCTGCTTGTGTTCCCTCTCTCACTGTCTCTCTGTCAAATAAATTAAAAAATTTAAAAAATCTTAAAAAAAAAAAAAAAATCTCCCCTAGAGACACTCCATATTAGCTTGGCTACATTGTTTAGGATTGATAGTCTGAATCTGGTTTAACCTGTTACACAGCCTGGCTGTAGCAACATGGCCAATAAGGTACAAAAGACCCTTTGGTCAACTTGTGTTTAGGCTCCATTGAATTTAGATATCCCACACATATCTGTGCAGCTCATAACCCAAAGATGAAATGCATCTTGTGCAACTAAGAAAGGACACTGGGGGAGCTACACCTGGAGGTTTTCTGACTTCCCTGTAATTGCCTGCACTTTCCTTCTCCTGTTGGGCCATATCCTTTGCCATTATTAAAGCGGTACATAAGTGTACCCTTGGTTTCTTGTGAGTCCTTCGTTTATTTTACCTTGTGTAGCACCAACCCCATAAGGCTGTTGTAAGGATTGAAACGATAAACTTAAAGCACTTAGCACACTGCATTAAACATAGTAAGTATTCATTAAGTGATAGCCATGATTATTAATATTGCCTCTCTAACAAAGTCCTACTACAAGGTCCATTAATGACAGCATTAATTGTGATGTATCTCGATTCTCTTTTGCTTCTATGTACTATTATTATCTACAGTAGTGGTTCTCAACAAAGAGCTATTTTCCCCCCAGGGGCACTGAGCAGTGTCTGAAGACAGTTTTGGTTGTCACAACTAGGGAGAGATACCAGAGATCTCTGGTAATTAGAGACCAAGGATGCTGTTAAACCAACCAACACTAACCCAGAACAGCCCCTCACAACAAAAATTTATCCAGCCCCAAAAGCCAATAGTGCAAGGTTGAGAACTCTGGTCTATAGCTTTCTTTCTGCTTATCTTAATGACCATCACAGTCCCCAGGTACCAAGCACAGAGCTTTATGTATGTGTGTGTGCTTGTCTTCAATAAATATTGAATCTATAAGACAGCATGAAAATTTCTCTTGTATTACCAAAGAGTCACCTCTCTCTACAGTTTCTCTTTTTGGTAAACTGCCTGAAGACGGGCTGCTTCCTTTTGCTGTCGCTCCCCATCTACAAGTGTTGGTTACATGCAAGTAATCAAGGACCTGGAACTTTGTGCTGCTATCCCAGTTCTTCAAGATGTTTGCCCATCTTCCTGATTATATCCTTGTCACAGTTTTCCCCAAATCAGGTGAGTCATATTTTCCTCTCCCTAGTCCTTCTTGAATCCCTAGAATGGGATAGTGCATTCCTCCACCAGAAACTTTTGTAAGGGGTATAAGCAGTGGCAAATGATCCCAGTTTATTTTATTGAGCACCTGCAAGTAAATGTAGTGCAGAGAAAACCTACTGTGATAACTCGCATACTCGGTAATGCACACAGAAATTCTCCCTCACTCCTGCTCTTCAGAGAAACTAGGGAAAACTATATTCCAAAGACATGCTTGAGGTCATTTTTATTTTTCCTCAGGGTAGGCTCAGAACAACTTGTATAACTCAGAGCCCAGGAGCACCTCTGATACCTTTCTCTTAAAGTGACCAATGGTCCCAGTTTGCCAAGACAGTCCCAGGGTTGGCACTGAAAATCCCATGTTCTGGGAAATACCTCCACCCCAGAAAAACTAAGACAGTTGGTCACTTAATTCCTATGCAAGTGCTTTTTGGTATATAGAATAGCTCCATTTTAATAATGTTGTGATAAAGCAAAATTCCAAGTTGACTTCCATGCTACATTATTTTTGATTACTTCATTGGAGCATTACTCCAGGACATTATTTCTCCCAGACATACTTCACTCCTGTTCCTTTATATTGCTGGTGCACTAGTAGCTAGTGACTTATAATGCACTTATAATTCACACCTTGCCATAAGGCCACTCCCTATGCTAAGAAGCCACTTTCCACACTATTACAAAATGGACAAGACAGACTCAGTTGCTTCACCCAAACAGCTTCTTCCCCAGAGCTTAGCTCCAAGACAAGCATCTTATTCAACAGAAATAGCAATTTAAAAACTCTATCTATAGTTCTGACCCTTCAATGACTTCAATGCTATCATAGTTGTTAGTAACCCAACTCACTGCTCTGATTTATATATCCAGTATCAAGCCCTTCAGATGTTTTAAGTCATCTTCATAAAACAGTAGAAAGAATTAATATTGCCAGCCAAGGCTCTTCAATTACTGAAAATAATCAGCCATCTGTTTTTATGACAGTCTTTACCTAGATAGGACCCAGTTCAAAGCAATCTGGATTTTAATGGATTTTAGCTTTTAAGTTAATCATCTTCATTTATGATACAGATTTATTTTCCAATTCTTCTACCTTCAAATATCTACTGTAATACCCCCACCTTCATCCCCATTCCAGTTTACATTAAAAAAGTAACAAATATTTTCATTTGTTTTCTATTGTTTCACTGCCACCCTGTGAACTGGATAGCTCAGTTATTGTCCCCTTCATTTTTATAGATGAGCAAATGTATTTGAAATCAAAAGAGAAAAAGATAAGCTCCTTTTGAGGATATATATAACTGTGTTATCCATGTATTTGCAGAGTGCTATACACATATAGCACTCTGAGTTCTTTAGGTATTTCATTTGCCATGAAAACATCCTTAATGAAAACTACTGATCCATGTCAACAGCTTTTGGCTGAGTGGCAACTACAAGTGCTGATATATATCCTACTGCACAACAGACATGATACAGCACATGTTTAAGAAAATCACTAGTTTTCTGAGAAAAAAAAATACTCTAACTATACTGCATTTCATCACCAAAAAGACCGATTCACATTTAAGCAAATGCCAACATCATTTAGCAGTTAAATTCCTGTGAATATGCTTTCCTGTGTGTATTATCTTACACTGAAATCAACATTTTTACTGGAAGAGAATTTTTAATCGTCTATTATATAAAATCACCAGTGCGATATGTCCTACAAACAAAGTTTATTGATGTGGTATTAATTTGGAATAATGCCACAACTTGGTCATTATAAAACAGCATAAATGCTGAAAGAAGTTGTATAAGTTTATATCCAAAGGAAAGCCATTAATCTTTTTTGCCACAGCTGAGACGTTTTTCTTTTCTAACGGATGATGCAGATTTCTATGTCCTATCCATTTTGGGGGAAGGCATCATAAATTAGCTGTCCCATGTACCACAAATAATTGGTTTATTCAGGTGATCACGAAGGAAAAAGGAAAGGACTGTTCCTTGAGGATTTCTATCCTTCTAAATTTACTCTCTCATTAATGAATACAGGTCATTAATCTACTGCAAAAATCTACTGCAACATTATAATAGAGAGGATCTCCTTTGTACTATGAGAACAGTATGTGCCTGTTGTTACTAACAACAAAATAGTAACACTAAATATTTATTTTATCTAGACAACATACTAAAGTCCAGAACATAGAATGTAAGTTCAATTAAAAGAAGAAAGTTACTGTGATTTACCAAAGATTTAAGTTAGAACACGTGTCACTAATGCTCACATATAATATTATGGACACATGTTTTGAACTGGCCTAACCTATTTGACTCTGAAAACTGTCAAATCCTTTTGATTACTATCAGTACTCTCTAATAATGTATTTGTCTGACACTAATACAGCTATGCCAAGTTTCTTTTAGTTGGGATTTGCTTATTTTTTTGCATTTTTTTAAACTTTCAAACTTTTTGTAGCCCTATGCTTCAGATGTATATTTTGTATAGAGCATAGAGCTGATTTTATTTTATTATTAAAGATTTTATTTTATTTATTTGAGAGAGAGAGTATGAGCATGAGCAGGGGGGAAGGACAGAGGGAGAAGGAGAGAGAAAAGCAGACTTCCCACTGAGAAGGGAGCCGACTGTGCGGCTTGACCCCAGGACCCCAAGACCATGACCTGAACAAAAGGCAGGCACTTAACCGACTGAGCCATCCAGGCTCCCTTAGCTGATTTAATTTTTGTTTTATTTTTTAATCTGGTAATCTCTACCTTTTACCTGGGAGAATTTGGTACATTTATTTTGACTGTGATTATCCAAACTTCTTCCTAAAAGGGTTTTAAAAATCTGTATGCTTGTTCTTTTAAACTGTTTATTAATTGACTGCATATTAACTATGAATTTCATTTGTTATAACGGAAGATGTTGGCACTAATAAAGATAAGAACCACTGCTCTACGATCATGTGACTAAATGAACTCTTGGGTGTTTCTAAGGAATTACATAATTCCAAAACAAACGTTCCAAATATATCTGTAATAGTTCCATGGGCATTACCTAACACTGAAGTCAACAAGTCAACAACAACAAGTCAACTGAAGTCAACTGAAGTGAACCAAGTCAATGTTTGGATGATGTGTGTTACCTTTCCGTTGTTTCTGCTTGCATGATGAGAACTAACATCTTATTATATATACTATATATATACTATATATATATATATATATATACACACTATAATAAGATGTTAGTTCTCATATATATATATATATAACCTATACTATGCACTCACTCATTGATTAAAGACATAAACTTCATATGTCGATATTCTGTATTAGCTTCACTTATAAATTGACCAGACTAGTAATAATAATAAAAGTTAACACATATAGCACATACTGTATGTCAGCTATTGCTCTCTGATTTTACATATATGGGCTCATTTAATTCAGCAAGTCAGTTATCTTCTCATAGCAAACATCAAATGACTTCCTATTAATTCTTTGCATCATCAGAAATTATGTCTCTACCTCTAATTGTACTATCATCTCTCTCCTTCTTTCCCCATGGCCCTTTTTTTCCAGTTTCAGGAATAGGCAATGTTATGGGTTGAATGTTTCTGTCCCCCCTCAAATCCGTATATTGAATTCCTAACCCCCAATGTGATGGTATTAGGTCTTTGGTTGCTGGTTAGCCCACAAAGGTGAAGCCCTTATGAATGGGATTAGTGCCCTTTTAAAAGGAAACTTAGAGAGCTTTCTCTTGCTTCCACCATCTAAGGACACAGCAAAAAGATGGCTGTCTATGAACTAGGAAGCAGGCCCTCATCCAACACCAAATCCTCCAGAGTCTTGAACTGTTGTTTATAAGTCCCTCAGTCGGGGGTATTTTGTTACAGCAGCCCAAACTGATTAAGACAGGCAGAGTGGTAAAGCTGAAAGAGCAATGGAATCTGGAGTCAGAGAAACACCTTTTGAATCCCACTTCTAAGCCAGTTGATGGCATAGCAACCCTAAACTAGTTCCCACTCTGCTTCTTCATCTGTAGAATGCAAATAACAATATCTACTTCATAGAGTCATTGTGAGAATTAAATGAGATAATATACGAAAGTAGAAGATGTTCAATGTGTATTAGTTCTCTCCTCCCCATCCCATTTATAGCTGAGCCAGCAGAATTACATAAATCTTATTCTAACAATTTAAACTTTTGACCTGTAATTAAACAAAGTATTTTCAAAAACATCTTCTCTTACCACCACTCTATCTAAAATAAAACACTTACACACAACACACACACACATACTCAATGCATACACTGCACACATAACACACACAACTTGCACACAAAATGTATACACAATATATACACACTCACACCCAACACACATACAACATATACATACATAATAAACAAGCCATTTATACAAACACATATACTCATACACATAAATATATATACCTAAACCATACTTTATTTTCTTCACAGCATTTATTCAGTGACTGGAATTATACAGTTGATTGAATTACTTATTAAATGCCTGTGTTCATGAGAATGTATGCACTAATGGAAAGAAAAAGCAGCCCAGCTGTAGGTGCTGAAAAAAAGCTAATTCTGACATAGTGACATATGATTCATTCATTTAAAAAAAAAAAAAAAAAAAAAGCTAATACTTTAGGCCTAAAAGCAGAGGGGCAAAAGGATGAGGCCAAAAAAGTTTTTTATATTCTGATAGGCTCTAATACTTATGTTCTTAGAAATTATATATTTACTCTTGATTTACTTAAACACCAATATTGAATAAAGTTCATTGAACTTTTAAGAATGGACACAGGACTTCAATAAAAACGAAAAAATGGACACAGGCTCTGTAATTTTTTAGAGTTCAAAGTTACTGGGCAAGTTACTTATCCTATAAGTCTCAGTTTTTTGAACTATAAAATGGAGAATCCTAATCCTACTCCACAGAGATGGTGCAATAATTAAATTAGATGTTAGGAAACAGGAAAACACCTAGAACAGAGCCAAGTGTTCAATATATATTCACCAAGATTTACTACAGTTTATAATTTTCTGAGATTAGTAGTAGTACAGGATGGTTAGTATGGTACTAATTTTAACCACTCACAGAGTACTTGGTTTCAATTCAATAAAACATGTAAAATTGATATTGGATTAACTAAAGCCTGTATTATTATAAATAGTATAAAATTATTTCATGGATATATTTCAAGTTCATGTATGTCCAGTTTTTTCAAACTCTTCATTAAAGATTTTTATCCAATTTACATACTTTATACAATAAAATATTGAGAATGGATAAAAGCCTATCTGTTCCATTTGTTATATATATGAAAAAATTCTGTAATTATATATAAGAAACTATAAAATGGTAATATTTCTGCAAATGGATTAGCAGGAGGATTTTTCACTTTTAATTTTAAGGCCGTCTGGATTATTTAAGGGCTTTACAAAGAGCATGTATCACTCACATAATCAGCAAAAACAGTAAATATAGATTTTTCCAAAAATACAATCATTATAAAATGGAATTTATCCCATTTTTTACTCTGATTAAGCATTTTTGCATAAGTGGATATATTTTAAAATTACATTTCAAAGAACAAGATTTGTTGGCTTGCTACTACTTCATTTTCTCTTTGTAGACTTTTATTATATTTATACAAACAAACATTATTTCTTGAATACTTTCATGAACTCACTCTTCTCACTTTTGATGTTAGGACTGTTCCAGAGGGTGAATTTTGCAAGCCAATCAGTTTGTACCAAATGCAATGACTTCATATTTTGGGAAAGTTGACATGTTTTAAAAAACAGTATTTCATATGCTACACTTGGCACTAACTTCAGAATGCCCTAGATTGTTATGGATCATTTCATGGCAAAATTAATTTCTACATTACCTCACTTTCTCCCCAGAGGTTGTTTTTTTTTTTTTCTGCTCAAGCTAAGCAGACATTAATATCTCAGCAGGGAAAATCTGACTCTTTCAATATTTATAATAGCCTTTTCAGTCCCAAACATTACAGTGTTGGTTACAGTTACTGCTTGATAACTACAATAGGTTCTTTTCAGTTCAGTCAAATATTTATTGATCATCTTATTGATGATCAAACTGGGTTAAGCTCAAGAGTTACAACGATAGCTAGGTATTCTCTGCTATCCAAATATCCATCAACTAAGAAAGATATCTAAAAAGAACTTCAGTATGAGCACTGAGAACTAAGACACACAAAGAACAGGAATGCTCTCTCATTTCTACTTTTCAAAATAAGCATACATTCTTCCATTTAAATTGATATTTCTGTCTTATAAGTTCCTACTGAGTAAAATTCCTTTATACCTTTCTTTGTGCCAGGCTTGCTATATAGCTATGAATAATCAGGCTCAAAGTAGTATTTATGAATGACATTAATAAGAACTGTCCAGAAAGAAATATGGAAGGGACATACATTTATGGTCTCAAGATCATGTGAAACTAAATTCAATATGAGAAGCTTAAATCCTACAATAGCATAGAAAGAACACAGCCAATGGGAGGGGGGATAGGAAAGGGAAGAGAGAAAGAATATAATATGAATCAGTTCTATAATTCCTGTATCCTGTAAGCAAAAACATCTCCAACTCAGGAAATGTCTTTAATCCCATATGTAACTAAGGTCATGGTATGGCTTCTAGATACTATTTTGAACTCCTTTTTTTTTTTTTTTAAAGCAATGGGACAATGTCTTGTTGGTTTATGCTGTGAAAACACACAAGTGACAGAACTTATTATCCTTGAAATCAATTTCATTTTTGTTCAAGAAAATATTCTCTGAAGGAGTAAGAAACAACCTGCATAAACCTATGTAAGAAAGCAGTCATGGAAGAAGTATCTGGTCAAAGGACAACTGTGAATTGGAAAAGAATATTTGACCATAAAGAAAGTATAATATGAAAAATGAAATGACACTTGTATAGTGCATGAGTGACAAGGCACTGAGTAGGGTACAGATTTCACTTAATATTGAATTAATAAGTTATTACTTTTCAGGGCACCTGGGTGGCTCAGTCATTAAATGTCTGCCTTCGGCTCAGGTCATGATCCCAGGGTTCTGGGATCGAGACACGCATCAGGCTCCCTGCTCAGCAGGAAGCCTGCTTTTCCCTCTCCCACTCGCCCTGCTTGTGTTTCTGCTCTCGCTATCTCTCTGTGTCAAATAAATAAATAAAATCCTTAAATAAAAAAAAATAAAATAAATTATTACTTTTCACATATCTTTTTCTTTCCTAGGGCAATCTCAAAGTTTAGATTTCTTTTTTGAGGGAAAGATTCAGATTCCTATGGTTGCTGAAGTTCCTGTGGTATAATTTTTCCCTTTTTAAAAAATCACTCTTAGAAAGAAATTGACCATGACCTCAAAGTAATCTTTAATGAATTTTACCTATCATACTTTTTAAATGACTGCTAGAGATCAGTTTTACAGAATAACTGGAAAACCACATTTACAGAACATGTATTGTTAATGGATGCATTACTTCAAAAAAATAATCGAAGATTCACTTTTTTCTTAGTATCATATGAAGAGCACCAAATGAAAGCATAGCTGGAGTCTTTAAAAAATTTTTACAAAGAATTTTTGTGTTATGACTTAAAAGCATTTCCACTCAAAAATCTTGTAAGATGAATATTCAGTACTTAATGCAAGGTGTATTCTCCAAACTTAAAGTGTGCATTTTGGGTTAAGGGCGATGTGAGCTAGAGAATCTATGAATAAATAAATAAATACAAACATAGAGATCACCAGTGTATAACAGATTACAAACTCTCCTTTCATACTATGGATCTCTTTAAAAATACTTTCCAAACAGGTATTATGTTAAACGAAGTAAGTCAGTCAGAAAAAGACAAATACCATATGATTTCACTCATATGTAGAATTTAAGAAACAAAACAGATGAACATAGGGGAAGGGAAGAAAATAAAATAAGATGAAATTGGAGAAGGAGGCAAACCATAAGAGACACTGAACTCTAGGAGACAAACTGAGGGTTGCTGCAGAGGAGGTGGATCGGGGAAAGGGGAAACTGGGTGATGGGCATTAAGGAGGGCACTTGATGTAATGAGCACTGGGTGTTATATGCAACTGATGAATCACTAAACTCTACCTCTGAAACTAATAATACAGTACATGTTAACTAAATTGAATTTAAATTGAAAAAATTATTTTCCAAAGGCAAATAAAGCACCTTAATCTTCAACAAAGTTAATTAGAAATATGACTGCTTAGAAGATTTAATTGTCAAATATGCACTGAATAAACTATAAAGAAAATATTATATACCAAGATATAGGTGTACCCAAATATATTTATAAATATATACACATGTATTCATGTATATTAAGTACATGCATTGGAAAAAATTCAAATGTAAAGTAATTCAAGTGAGAAACAGGCATTCAGAGGCCTGTATTTAAGAATGAGTCTACAGAAGTAAGGGTGCAAAATGTAATTACTGAGATATTTTAAATGAACATAAAAGAATTATTGAACAAACTAAAATAACTAAAAAAACTTAGTTTTTTATTTCTACACCAATCTGCTTTAGCATTACTTCATACCTTTATTTTGCATAGATAGGTTGAAGGCCCCATTTTTATTTATTGAGCAATAATGTATATAGATTATCAATAATTTATTGATTTTATGACTTTTCTTCAAAATGGGAATAATGGCTTCTTTTGTCAATTAGTATGATGTCTGTGTTTTATGTGTAAGTTGTACACTGTTTATCAATGTTTAAGTTCTTAAAGGAGAATGTTAATTTCTCAAGTTAGTATGGTTTTTAGGATAATAGGGAAGTTTGCCCAGTACAGTATTATCTACTATTACAGTAGACTTACAGGTCTGGAAGGGATCTCATATCTAATTGGTCTAAGATCTTGCCTCGAGGTAAGTCCAAAGTGGTTAACAAATAACGCAACTTAATAAAAACAGTGATACTTGAAAATAATTACTTAGAAATCTGGAATTCAGAAGAGAGTGAATAAAAAGGAAAAAATAGTTTTATTCTGCATGACCCTTTCTACTAGCATGTTAACAAAGCTCTAAGATTAGCAGAGGTCAGAACAGTGGAAAGAAATCTCTAATTCTTCCTGGGGAAGTTTTCAACTCAGCCCAAACTCCAACTTGGCTCTCACTCTTCTTGCCTTCCACAGGAAGAATAAAGTCTCTTCGCTCTTTTCTATTTTTCTGGTACACAGGATGACTTCATGAACCTAGCTTTTCCACAATGTGTGTAAGCAAAGGCTGCTTTTATGCCCTCAATAAAATATTATACTTTATTTTGTTATTTGATTCTTTTATTGAATATTTGAATTTTTATGCTTATAATCTTTGTATTTTGTATGATTAGTTAATACTGGTATTCGATCACCTTCTAAGATCTTACATTTTAAATTCTGCTTTTCTTTATGTATTTATCCTTTTCTAGCCTCACAGTCAACAATGAAGAACTGATGTAATTATTCCACCACAAAGTACATCATATCTTCCATAGTTTACCCAGTATAAGATCTAAGAAGATGAGACCTCCAGGCTACTTTAGTTGGCTAATTTTTTACCATACTCTTGATATGTTTTAAGAACAAAATAGGGGGGGCGCCTGGGTGGCTCAGTCGTTAAGCGTCTGCCTTTGGCTCAGGTCATGATCCCAGGGTCCTGGGATCGAGCCCCGCATCGGGCTCCCTGCTCTGCGGGAAGCCTGTTTCTCCCTCTCCCACTCCCCCTGCTTGTGTTCTTGCTCTCGCTATCTCTCTCTGTCAAAAAAATAAATAAAATCTTTAAAAAAAAAAAAAATAGGGGCGCCTGGGTGGCTCAGTCGTTAAGTGTCTGCCTTCGGCTCGGGTCATGATCCCAGGGTCCTAGGAGCCCCGAGCCCCGCATTGGGCTCCCTGCTCGGTGGGAAGCCTGTTTCTCCCTCTCCCACTCCCCCTGCTTGTGTTCCCTCTCTCTCTGTGTCTCTCTCTGTCAAATAAATAAATAAAATCTTTAAAAACAAAATAGAATATGTTAGTGGCATAAATAGTGAAATCTTAACTTGTCCCCCAAAGTGCAATAACCAAGGACAGCAAAAATGTGGCTGCAACTCCCCTCTTCTGGCACATCGATTTGCTAATCACAGTATTCTTTCCCTCTGCACCAGATGCACCCAGATGCAGCCCCAGAATCTTTTTAAAAACAGTGCTCCAGGCAACCACTACCATTCTATAAATGTTGGCACAGAAACATAAGTACATTTGTATTTTCTGGTATGAAAGGGTTATTACAGTTTTTAGTTTATATTATCTATTCAGTTGTGAAAAATCCTAAGTTTAGTAGTTGTCAGTTTAAATAGGCTAAATATTGGAATATATGTTCCACTTTTCCTTTGGTAATCACTAAGACAGGGAAAGCCATTATATTGACTTGCAATATATGAAGAAATAAGTGTTCATCCATAGGCAAGACAAAGGCATCATATCCACAACTTTACAAGCTGTGCAAAGGGCCAACCCCAGTATTAGAGAATAGGTAGAAAAGATTAGGAATTTTTAAAATAAATAGTGGTTAATGTTATCATTGTGTTAAAATTATAAAATTATTATATACCTCATCAATTAAGTGTATGAATGATCACGTGTCTAAGATTCATCTTATCTTACAGGGCAGAGTCCAAACACCTTATAATGATCAAGGTCCTTCGCAGTCTGTTCCCAACTTTTTAGCAACATCTGCCCCTACTTCCTACCATGCCCTGACCAGAACACATGCTACATTCCAGCAATACTGGACTGTAACCAAGCACAGTATGGCTTTTCACATCCCCAGACATCGGAAAGTCATTTCTTTTGCCTTCAATGCCCTTCCTTCCTCTGCTTTATAATTCCTACTCATTTGTAAAGACCCTGGGAAAAATTAGCTCCTCTGAAGCCTTCTCTGAACTTGAGTATGTCAATCATTCTTACCCCAATGTTCCTGGAGCACTATGTACAGACTTACTGTTGCTCTCGTTAATCTCCCATAAATGACATACACAATCCTTAAAGACAAGAAAGACTGGTGCTTTCCTGTCTGTGTTCCATTTCTTGAACAGTACTTATACAAAGTACAAACTCCATAAATATATTTTGAATGAATAAATGAACATTTGAACCAATCATACACTAACCTAAAATGAATTCAGGTTTTAACCAAGAGCCTTTATTAGGTTCACACTAATCTCTCTTCTCCATTATGAAATTCTTAACTGTGCTATTTTTACAAGTCTAAATCATGAGTGACAATTTCGCAGCTTCTGTATTTATCCATCCTAATCTCTTCATTCTTCCCTCCTTCCCCATCCCTAAAAGAAGTAGTGAATACTACAGTGAGAGATTTTTATTTGAAAGAAAAAGAATCATACGTCATTACAGAATAAACATATTAATTGCATGATTTTTTTCTTTTGTGAATCATTTATTCAATAATTTGTATTGAGTAAATGAGCTTAATTATTCTGAGAGGCCTGAATTGGGACTATGAGTCACAGATGATCCACTTTTTAATGGTAAAAGTGGCACCCAACAGTTGGGCATACCCTTTTCTTTCAAGAGTTATCAGAATTAAACTTGGAGAGAAATTATCTGTTTATATCATAAAATAAGTTCTCATCCTTTTTTATGATTCTCTCTCTTTAAAGAATATATTTTCTGATCACTGTGATGAGGGAAATTTTCCTCTCCCTTACTCCAATATGGCCAGTTCCAAAAGTGATCTCTTTTTTAATTTACATCTATTTATATCCTACTGTTTATATAAAAGATATGAGACAGTTTACAACAAAAACACATATATAAAATACAATTAGAAATACAAAACTGTTGCCATGTAATAGGTGAAGTAAATATAAAATTTGTAAGAACAACTTAGATGCTGTCATTTAGTTTAAATCCTGGTTCTTAGTTGCCTGAAAGACAAGGTAAAAATGAAAGATAAAATGAGTAATAAACTCAAAATGTATTAAAGACCTAAATGTGAGACCTGAAACCATAAAAATCCTGGAAGAGAGCACAGGCAGTAATGTCTCTGACACTGACCACAGCAACATTTTTCCAGATATGTCTCCTGAGGCAAGGGAAATAAAAGCAAAAATAAACTATTGGGACTATATCAAAACAAAAAGCTTCTGCACAGTGAAACTATCAATAAAACTAAAAGGGAGCCTATGGAATGGGAGAAGATATTTGCAAATGGCATACCCAAAAAAGGGTTAGTATCCAAAATACATAAAGAACTAATATAACTCAACACCCAAAAAACCAAACAATCCGATTAAAAAAAAATGAACAGACATTTCTCCAAAGAAGACATACAGATGGCCAACAGACACATGAAAAGATGCTCAACATCACTTATCATCAGGGAAATGCAAATCAAAACTACAATGAGATATCACCTCATACTTGTCAGAATGGCTAAAATCAACAACACAAGAGACAGATGTAGGTGAAGATGTGGAGAAAGGGGAACCCTCTTGCACTGTTGATGGGAATGCAAACTGGTACAGCCACTGTGGAAAACAGTATGGAGGTTCCTCAAAATGTTTAAAATAGAATGCCTCTATGATCCAGGAATCACAGTACTAGGTATTTATCCAAAAAATACAAAAACACTAATTCAAAGGGATACATGCATCCCTATGTTTATAGCAGCATTGTTTTTAAAAAAAATTTTAGAGATTTATTTATTTGAGAGAGACAGAGCATGAGTGATAGGAGGAGCAGAGGGAGACGGACAAGTAGACTCCATGCTGAGCACAGAGCCCAATGAGGAGCTCAGTCCCAGGACCCTGAAATTATGACCTGAGCTGGAATCAAGAGTTGGACACTTAATTGACTGAGCCACCCAGGCACCCCATAGCAGCATTATTTACAATAACCAAGATATGGAAGCAGCCCAAGTGTCTATTGACTGATGAATGGATAAAGAAGAAGTGTTTATATATACAACAGAATATTATTCAGCCATAAAACAGAATGAAATTTTGCCATTTGCAATGACATGGATGGGGTACAGAGTATAATGTTAAGCGAAATTAGTCAGAGAAAGACAAATACCATATGATTTCACTCATATGTGGAATTTAAGAAACAAACAAATGAAAAAAAAAAGAAACAAACAAACCAAGAAACAGACTCATAATTATAGAGAACAAACTGATGGTTACCAGAGGAGAGGTGAGGGGGCAGAAATGGGTGAAATAGGTGATGGGATTAAGGAGTGCACTGTCATGATGAGCACTGGGTGATGCATGGTATTGCTGAATCACTATATTGTACACCTGAAACTAATATAACACTGTAGGTTAACTACACTGGAAATATAAAATAAATAAAATAAAATATAGGATGAGTAATCTAATTCTCATTTTAAAAGGGAA
The DNA here is from genome assembly GCF_054177405.1 of Leptonychotes weddellii. Classification (NCBI taxonomy): domain Eukaryota; kingdom Metazoa; phylum Chordata; class Mammalia; order Carnivora; family Phocidae; genus Leptonychotes; species Leptonychotes weddellii. Next base: position 41,074,694 of record NC_138371.1, on the reverse strand, counting down.
AAAAGCTAACAAGGCAGATACTAAGAGGAAGCAGAATTTTCTGGCACTGAATTCTAAAAGAAATTCTCTTTTATATATGAAAGGGGAGACACTGAGTAAAAAGTGAATTTTACCCTCACAATTATGTTTATAGTACTTGCTGGAAAAATTATATGACTATTATTTATCTTACATCTTATTAAAACAAAACTCAGTGAAGATTATTATACATCAGGCTAGGTTAATATGGTCCAAAAATAATCTTCTCATGGTCCAATTTCTCCGAAGACACTTGTCAGACTATCTAAGAAAGTGGTTCTTAATTCTATTTGACCTTTGAACTCTTTTAAGAAACACTTGAATACTACGGACCTCTCAGCACAAAAATGCACATGCATACCAGCTTTGTATACAATTCCAGGGAGTTCATTGACCCCTTGAAACCCATCCATAATTCCCAAGGACTAGTGTACAAATGAATTACATAGTTTTTAAATAATTTTTCATACGTATCAATTTTAGTCTTAACATTTTTGATAAAAGATGAGGAGTAAATGATTCAAGGCTGCAGTTTCTCTGAGATTCCTAAAATATTTAATCTAAATGACTGAAAACCCTCAGGGCAAAATTCCTTCCTGTGATGATAATAACTTTTCTTATATTAACAGTACATTTATCTGCTGAGGCAATGTCACTTTCAATTTCTGTAGGTATTTTTTTTATGGCTGGATGAAAGGGGACCCTTTAGTAACTGAACTGTCAGATCATAAAGTTGACATCTCATTATTAAAGGTCATTGAGAGTCAGAGTACAGAGGTGCCTAAGGCAAAACAACATTTTCTTCGAAGATATTTGGGATTTATTCCAGCTCAAGAAAAGGTATCTGACACTGAGTGCTTTTTATGTTCTTGGTACTTTACAGATAATGCTTTATTTAATTTTTATGATTAATTAGGCATTATCATATTATAAGCATAAAGAAACAAACCTCTGAGACATTAGATAACTTGCCCAAGTTTTCATATTAGTAAGTGACAAAACCAAATTTCAATCTGAGGCTTACAACTGCAAGCTTATGTATGTTCTAGCACAACATGTTGATAATCTACTCCTTGCTTTGCACACTAATACTGAAAGGAGTTGGAAAACCCTACATCTTAAGAGACCTCTTCCATAACTCTTCCCAGAAAGGTAAATAAGATCAAGGCTTTTTGTGAAATCAAATCATTAGCATTATTAAGATTCTTCCCTAATTGGAATTGCTCATCTACTTCTTCAGTAGTTACGTAGTCATTTATTTAACCTGACTTGTTCAATATACACTAGTTGTTTATGGATTTTAGAATACGTAACTCCTCTTCAAGGGAATGATAACAGATGGTTAAATCAAGTCTCAGCAGTTAAAAATGCTATTCACATAAATAGTGGTTATCATTATTGCAAGGAATTTGGCCTGTGAGTTCTCAGAATCATTCACATGAAATATTTTAGGAATGTCAGTGATAAATGGAATGGGATAATGGGGTCTATCTACAGAAGGTAGATGAGCTGGTCCAGAACCCACTAGGGTGAAATAGAGCATCTAATCTCCTTTATTTGGAATGTGGATTGTACTTAAGTTCAAAATTGTCACACAAAACTTTTCCTCCTCCTTACCTATAAATTAACTAAAAAATAAAAATAGTAAATAAATATAAATAGTAAACTATTTTAAGCTACATAATAAAAAATTTAAAAAATAAGCTGAATAAAAAATAAAGTTATAAAGGTTTAAAGCTAAAATCAGAATTGAAACATAACAGTATAAAATGATCAAACACACTAAAAAAATAAAGATAAAAGTACAAGAGAAATTTGCCTATTTTTTTAAAGCTTTTTTTTTTTAAGATTTTATTTATTTGACACAGAGAGAGAGTGAAAGAGATAGCACAAGCAGGGGGAGCCGCAGGCAGGCAGAGGGAGAGGGAGAAGCAGGCTCTCTGCTGAGCAAGGAGCCCGATGCAGGGCTCCATTCCAGGACCCTGGGATCATGACCTGAGCCGAAGGCAGCCACTTAACTGACTGAGCCCCCCAGGCGCCCCAAAATTTGCCTATTTTTGGTCCTAATTTTTATATGAAAAAGAATAATGGTATAATCTATTTTAAAAGCTAGAATTTTTAAAATTATAAAAGCACAAATAAATAATACAGATCTTGTTATAATTTATACATGTATTTATGCCATCTGATAATTTTTCCATATTAAATGTGGGTTGTTGTTGTTTTAAATGAATCTACCATCCTTTCAGTGAGAGAATAAAATGATTCACCTATAGGCGGAAAGAAATTAAGCTAGCCTCAAGACATTTCTTTCACCAGCAAACTTTAGTGCCAGAAAAGAACAGAGCAATATTACAAAGTTCTCAGGGTAAAAATATGACCCAAGTATTTTATAACATTTTATAATTTGTAGCAGATGTGCACAAAACTGAGGATACAGTATCTCTGAGTACTTCTCTTTTTTCCCCCAGCTCTATGGAGGTATAACTGATAAAATTGTAATATATTTAAAGTGTACAATGTGATGATTTGATATATGTATACATTGTGAAATGATTACCACAATCAAGTTGCCTAACAATCCATTAAATATACAATATAAAATTATTAACTATAGCCACCATGCTGTGCATTAGATCCTCAGTCTTACTCATCTTCTAACTGAAAGTCTGTACCCTTTAACTAACAGCTTCCCATTTCACCCAGTCCCAGCCCCCAGCAACCACCATTCTAGTCTCTGTTTCTATGAGTGAGATTTTTTTTTAAGATGCCACATATAAGTGAGATCATACAGTATTTATCTTTCTCTTCTGGCTTATCTCATTTAATGTAATGCCCTCCATGTTCTTTCATGTGGTCACAAGTGGCAGGATTTCCTTCTCTTTTTTTGGCTGAATATTCCATTGTGTGTATATACCACATCTTCTTTATCCATTCCTCCATCAATGGACACTTAGGTTGCTTCCATATCTTGGCTACTGTGAATAATGCTGCAATGACATTGGAATGCAGATATCCCTTCAAGATACTGATTTAATTTCCATTGGATATATACCTAGAAGTGGGATTGCTAGATCATATGGTAGCTCCAATTTTAATTTTTAAAAGAACCTCCACACTGTTTTCCATAATCAGTGGCTATCCCACTTCCTATTCCCACCAACAGTGCACACAGGGTTCCCTTTTCTCCACATGCTTGCCAACATTTGTTATCCCTTGTCTTTTTGACAAGATATCCTAACAGATGTGAGATGATATCACATTGTGGTTTTGATTTCCATTTACTGATGATAGTGATTTTGAGCATATTTTTATATAACCTGTTGGCCATTTGTCTTATTTAGAAAAATGTTTACTCAGATGCTTTGCCCATTTTTTACCTGGGTTATTTGAGGGTTTTTATTTTATTTTAATTTTTTTTGCTACTAAATTGTAAGAGTTCCTTATATATTTTAGAATTAATCCCTTATCAAATAAGGTTTGCTAATATTTTCTCCCATTCCATAGGATGCCTTTTTTTTTATGCTTAATGTTTCCTTTGCTATGCAAAACCTTTTTAGTTTGATGTAGTCCCTACTTCATTTTGTTTTTGTTGCCTGTGATTTTGGTATCAGATCCAAAAAAAAAAAAAAAAATCATTGCCAAGGCCAACATTGAGGAGCTTTTCCTCTACATTTTCTTCTAAGAGTTTTATGGTTTCAAGGTCCTACATTTAAAGCTTCAATTTATTTTGAGTTTACTTTGGTTTGTAGTATAAGATAGGGGTCCAAATTTCTTTCTTTTGCATGTGTCTACCCAGTTTTCCCAGCATCATTTTTTGAAGAGACTATCCTTTCTCTCTTGTGTATCCTTGGTGCCACTGTTGAAAATTAGTTGACCATGAAATACAGTCATCAAAGATATGAAAGCTATATAATTATAGCTATATGTCAATGTTATAAAATTTGAAAAGACAATATTATAATACACTGAATAAAAAACAGAAGGAAATGGGAGAAAGGATGAATGCTCATTTCCTCATCTTTCACAGCAGAAATCAGTCAATATGACATAAAACTAACACATGAACTCTAAGAAAATTTCTTAATGTTCCTCATCATTCTTCTTAAAAGGCTCTTTTAGCAATAAATATCTGGGATGAAGAAACATCAGAAGGTTGAACATCCATTAAGATTCATGTTAGCTTCCTTTTCCATTAAATTCAAGTAAAACTAAATTTATCTTTTAATTTAAAATATGATATATAAATAGATGCAATTTTTGTGTACTGTTTCCAACCATCTACAGTTATATTTCTATCTTTATGTATATATACGGCAATGGCTAAAAAGTCATTCTACAGATCATATCAATATCTGTCTCTAAATAGTGGTACATGAAGGTACTTTGTTATCTTACTTGTACAGTTCTGCATGGCTTAAATGTTTATAAATGGTATTGTTAATTCTGCGAAAAATAATTCTATAACATTTTACTTAAAATCATGGAAGTATCACCAAAAAAGATGGAGCAGTAAATACATAACCTTAAAATGATAAATAGTTGAGGTACCTTATGCAGTTTTCTATATATGGGAAAGATTGTGCACTAATTGCAAAAAAGAAGATTGAATGAGAAAACTTGAACAAAGCTGTAAATGACATCTCTAACATATCTTTCCTCAAACAGCTTTTTTTTTTAAGATTTTATTTATTCATTTGAGAGAGAGAGAGAACACAAGCAAGGGGAGCTGCAGGAGGAGGCAGAAGCAGGCTCCCCACCACTGAGCAGGGAGCCCAACGCTGGATCCCAGGACCCTGGGATCATGACCTGAGCCGAAGGCAGACGCTTAGTCTGAGCGACCCAGGTGCCCCCAAACAGGTTTTAAATAGAATTCAAAATTGAGATTAAAAATAGGAGAGTACCATGAGTTTTATTTTTAGTAAAGTGAATTTGAATAATAGGTTCCTATTATCTGTGTGTCATTAGATAATTACACTAGAATATAAATTATTTACTTTCAGATTGTTTCTTGGAAATTGTGTTTGTTGAAAGGTAGTGAAACTAAAAAGGTGTTATGCAATAACTTCCTGAGGATGGTAAATATTTTTACACATTTACTAAACTTATAATTTAAATAAACTATTTAACAATAAATGTTCCCAATAAATTAAACCTTTCCTTAAAAAGAGAGAGAGAGAGAGAAGCAAACCACAAGAGACTCTTAACGATAGAGAAGAAACTGAGGGTTGTTGGAAGGGAGGTGGGTGGGGGATGGGCTAAATAGGTGATGGGTATTAAAGAGGGCACTTGTGATGAGCACTGGGCGTTGTATGTAAGTGATGCATTTTACCATATATGTTAACTTAAATTTAAATAAAAACTCAAAATTTAAAAAGAAGATCAATACTGCCCAGCCGCTGAGGGAGAGTGCTGGTCTGCTCTGCATCCCGGAACCGCCCCTTTGGGGTGACCCTGAAGACACCCAGAACACACCTGATGAGAAGTGTGCAGCTTTAGGGCACAGAAACAGGGCTTCACAGCAAGAGAAGGATAGAGGCAGACCAGGTCTAGAAAAAGGGCTAGATGGAGGAGAAACGCGGGTGAGGCAGTGCGGGTGCTGCTGGGCCTACTCTGACAGCCCCTGCAGCAAGGAAAACTGGCAGCTGTCTGGGCTTTCTGATGAGGCTGCTCCTTCCACTTGCCAGAGACAGTGCCAACGGCCAAGTGGGGCATGGCCTGAATCACCGCTGGGTAAAAATAAAGCATGAGACATCTATGAAAAATAAAAAATAAAATAAAAAATATAAACCTTTCCTTTTGAGAAGAGAAACAAAATTATCTACATATCTAATTTTTGTCAAGGCAACAGTAAATTTAATGTGGTATAAAGCTGAATGTTTTTGTATTGAAGCCAAAGAATTTCCCTTTAAGAGAGTGATAAATATCATAATAGCCAGTGCATACAGAAGTAGCTAAAGATCAAGATATCAAAATTCCATCTTTTCCATACAGGTAATTCTACTTACCATTTTTTTCCCTGACTTCCATGTACAGGTGGTCATAAATAATACAGAAACATTTTGGCTTATGTATAATTATTTTCTATCCAGCCATCTAACCAAATTCTCTTAGTATAACTTGTACATTTTTAGTAGGATGAGCTTATCATGGGTTTCTGTATTAGTTTTCTAGGGCTGCCTTAACAAAACATCACAGTCCAGGTGACTTAAACTACAGAAATTTATTTTTTCACAGTTTTGAAGACTGAAAGTCCAAGATCAAGGTGTCAGCAGGGTTGGTTTCTCCTGAGGCCTCTTTCTTTGGCTTTCAGGAGGAAACCAAGCTTTCTCACTGTGCCCTTGGAGACTTGTGCTACCCCTAATCCCCACTAATTAGAAAGTATACAATCAGTCACTCCTCACAATCCCAGTATAGCTCTTTCTGCCCACAGGTCCCCTCCCATGAGCAGGGAAAGGGTTAAGGTATAGGCCAGAGAGATAGGAGGCCCCTGTCTCCCCTGATTAAGCTCCAGAAACTATTCTTGGCAGGTGGAGATGCTAAGACAGAGCTGAACAAGAAATAAGGGAACAAACCAAGCTGGCACAAGAATCTCAAGGCCACAAGCTTCCCAGTCAGTTCTCAATAAAAGACTGCCACCAAAAGCTCTTAGTGGCAACCCACTCGGGACCCCTCTCACTTTACAGAGCTTTTTTTCTCTCCTTACTGCTCTCACCTCCACTTAATAAACTTTCACTTTACTTCACCCTTTTGTGTCCCCAAGATTCATTCTTTGACTCCGTGAGACTAGAGCCCTACAGTCCTGCAACACCCTCACGTGGTCATTTGTATTGCCTGTGTCCTAATCTCCTCTTCTTATAATGCCACCAGTCATATTGAATTAGGGTTCCACTCTTATGAACTTATTTTAGCCTTATTTACCTCTTTAAAGGCCGTTTCTCCAAATATGATCAATCACATTAGTGGTTAAGATTTCAACATGAATTTGGGAGTGGGGAGGGGGGAGAGGGGACACAGTTCAGTCCATAACAATTTCTAAGGATATGAAGATATATCATAGACAAGAAAAAGAAAAATCATTTTGTTTTCTTTTCCATTATTTTAGGTGTTATTTCATTTTCTTTCTATTGCATTTTAGACAACTTCTAAAATAATGTTGAATATTAATAAAGTACTGGTCATCTCTGTCCTTTTTCTAAATGTAACAGAAATGTCTTTAATGTTTCATCATTTAGAATAATATTTGCTATTTATTTCTGATACCCTTTATCTTATTTAAGCATATTCTGCTATTTTTATTGCACTTAGACTTTTTATGAATAACTGCTATCTTTTATTCAAAGCTTTTCAGTATCTATTGATATAACTATATGGCTTTCTTCTTTAACTGGTAAATGTAAAGAATTAAACTCATAGGTTTCAGATATTGAGATAACTTTGCATTCCTGGGATGAGTTCTACTTAGTCATGACGTATTATTCTTTGGAGGCATTATAGTATTCTGTTTGCCAATATTCTATTTAGAATTTTTTGTTCAATAAGATTTAAAATTTACATAAGCTTTGATTCAATAATCCCACTTTTGGGACTCTAACCCATAGAAAGAAAATCCCCAACAGGTTGGGATGCCTGGGTGGCTCAGTCATTAAGCGTCTGCCTTCAGATCCAGTCACGATCCCAGGGTCCTGGGATCGAGCCCCGCATCGGGCTCCCTGCTCGGCGGGAAGCCTGCTTCTCCCTCTCCCACTCTCCCTGCTTGTGTTCCCTCTCTCGCTGTCTCTCTGTCTGTCAAATAAAATCTTTAAAAAAAAAGAAAAAGAAAAAGAAAATCCCCAACAGGTTAAGATGTTTATACTTAAAGATGTTACTTAGCAAATGTTTAGTAGCACAGTTTAAAGTAGAAAAAAATGTTTAAAAAAGTTATCCAATAAAGAAATTTATTTTTTAAATTTCATCTACTGACTACACAGATAGTCTTCTCAACATATTATAATACTAGTAATTTTGGATTGTAACGGATTGGATCGTAACGGATGCAGAGAGAAGGGGGGGCATAAGGGACAGGTTTGTTTTGTTTTTTATTTTTTAATGTTTACAGATTAAAATCCCAGTAGCCTATTTTTGTAGAACCTGATAAGCTGATTCTAAAATTCACATGAAAAATAAATGACATGAAATATCAAAAGAAACTTTAAAAACAATGAAGTTTGGAGGCCTAATCAGATTTCAAGATTTACAGCAATCAAAAGAGTGTAGTGTTGGTTGAAGGATAAATTTATGGTCAGTGGAACAGAATATAGAGTCCTTAAATAGAGTCACACATGTGGTTAATGGATTTTTACTTATTTGTTTGTCTGTTTGTTAATGGATTTTTGACAAAGGTGCCAAGGTAACTCAAGAGAGAGAAAAAAGGCTTTTGTACAAACAGTGCTGGAATAATTGAATATGTATATGGAAAAAATGAACCCCATTCCTTGCATAAGACTATACAAAAAATAATAAGTTAAAATGCACATAATCCTACACAAAAAAGCTAAATCTATACAATTTCCAAAAGAATACACAGAAAAATAATGAATGGAGAACAGGCAAACAAACCAATATATTCAGAAAATATAACATTACTCAAAAACAAAAATATTAATTAAGCAGCATGGATGAAACTCGAAAACATTAGGCTGAGAAAAAAGAGCCATTGCAAGAGAGTACAAACTACATGAGCCCATTTATCTGAAAGTTTGGAACAGATTAAACTAATGTATAGTGGAAGAAAGTGGAACAGCTGTTGCTTGGGGCCAGGAGTGGGGGTGGTGCTGGAGGGATCAGAAAATGTGTCTGGTGAGGTAGGAAGGAGTAGAAAAAGGAAAAAGCAAACCCCCATCTTTTCCCCAACTTCCTGCCTGTGTATTGCTGAGGCTGGGAGAGGAGGAAAGCCATAAATACAAAACAGGATCAAAATTTTAACTAGTACAGGAGGCTGGTCATTTTAATTACTAAACTTCAACTCTGTTCTTTGACTTGAAGTAACCAGAGAACAGTTTCCAGAAATGTTATGGAGTATGTCTTGAGTTTCCTTCCAAGGGAAGAACTGCATAGAATATACTTAAATGAATTATAAAAATCAAGTCCCTTAATGCATGCAGGGACTTACAGAAAAGTTTCAGAAAAATGAACCATACACATCGCTCATTATAGTTTATTTGCAGCAAATAAAAATGTGTGTCTAACATCACTAAGGTATTATTTCCAGGAGATAAAAACAGTAACTAAGGGCTAACCAAAAGCTCGTTTATGTTAATGTGAAAAAGAAAAGCTTTGAGCATAGTTTAAAGCTCGAAAGCGTAAAGGACACCAGAGATGCCTTTTGGTTTTCCAAAAAGACCAAGACCAAGACCAGGAGAATCAACACATGGTAAATACATCTGATCCTGCAAAGGGCCTCAAACAGAACAGGAAATGGACAATGTTAAGATCCCTAAAAGGAGTTTTAAAGACAATATGCTTCTGAGCAGGGAAATTCCATGAATAAAGAAGTATTTGAAAAAGTCTGTTCTTGCTCTACTACAAGAGATAGAAAGCTCAGGAAAGATCATCAGGAAGTAGGGAGACCTCTAAGGAGGCTGCTGTGGAAATTTGACAAATAATGGAAATGTACTGAAACCCTAACACTGAAAACTAGAGGGGACCTTGGAGAGCTTCTAGGCCAATATTCTCTTCTTGAAGCCAGTCAAGCAAAACAGGTTCACAAAATGTAACTGACATAAAAACTCAGATGTGCTGCAAAACTTAAGTTCTTTATTTTGTCGAAAACCGATGTTTCCTGTCTCTCCACCTCTAATAACCAGCAGGTTTAAATACAGACATATTAGAGACATAGAGAGATCTCCAGTACAATCTGGTCATTTAACAGTCTCTTCAAGTAACGTTCAAGTAATGCTCTCTCATTTGAACAAAAATCCTCAGCCTCACAGGAGCCTCTTCCTGCCCAACCTCCAGTAAAGTTGCAACCATTTGGGGTGTTATATTCTCCTGGTATTGGAGTAAAGGGGCCCTCAGCCTCATGCCAGTCCTTGGACTGGCATCTGCTGGTCTCTGAACTGACGTCCCCTGTTCTCCTGGTTACAGTTTTCCCCATTGGCCTCTGTTGTTGCAGTTTATGGCCAGCAAATTTATGGTCCATTCCTTTAGCTTGGACTTTGTTCCCAGGAGAAATTGGCCTCTTCCTTCTGCCAACTCACCTTTTTCTCAATTCTTACTGGCTTCAAACTCCTGGTTTACCCTGCAGCCTCCATCCAGTACCCTGGCCTGATAGCCTTTTCTCAACCCCTGCCATGAAGTCACCTCACCCTGACTGTTCTCATGTCAGTGTCCAAATCCCTCCCTTCCACACATTGGTCAGGGTCTTTACCCCTACCCCTAAGCTCCCCACCGAGTCCAGTTAAGGGAACAGGAAAGAGCCATATGACATTGATAGCCCATCAACTTCCCAAACATTCCTTCAACCCAGGCTAAAGCCAAGAGAGGGAAAATCAGGACACATATTTCACTGGTTCCATATTCTGCCTCTTGCTATCCCTTCTGTCCACCAACCCCAGGCCAAAAAGGAGGTTAGCACTCCTTGTATTTTCTGAACTTGATCCCCCTTCTCTCTGACTGAAGACTCTATTATCCCTTAGAAAAGATTAGGGAAACCTTCACTAAACATTATGACAAGAAATAAATTACAACTAAAGACCCTGGACTAATCTTAATATAATATATGGGCTTAAAGGGTTAAGAATTCCTAACTCTTCAGGGTACCCAGTGGCTTAGTTGGTTAAGTGTCCAACTTTTGATTTTGGCTCAGGTCATGATCTCCGTGTCATGAGATAGAGCCCCTGGTCAAGCTCTGCACTGGGCGTGGAGCCTGCTTAAGATTCTCTCTCTCCCTCCCACTTTGTCCGTCCCCACCTCCACCCCCACCCCACCTCTACTTCCATGTGTGCATGCGCTCTCTCTCTCTCCAAAAAAAAGAAAAAGAAAAAGAATTCCTAACGCTTCAAAAGCTTTCAAATAGGCTTTCAAATCTCTTACAAATTTATCAAGTATGCGCCTTCTATTTACCAAAGAAAATCACAAGGCCAGCCCATATTCAAAGGTTAGGGAAATAGACTCTTCTCCTTAGTGGAAGAAACAACAAAATACTGTGGCCAAATATTTCAAGCCACAAGAGGGGAATAAGGGCTGAGTCTTCCATTAGAGTCTTCCCCAAAATCCACCCAACATCATCTATTGGCATATCATTTTCTACCCCTAGCTACAAGAAAGGAAGAAAGTGAAATCTTTCTGCTGGACCCATGGCTGTCTAAAATAAAAGCAGAGTTCTGCTAGTAGAAGTAGAGATGGAGAAGGGATCTGGAGACATTCTCACCACATTAAGTATCTCCCAAGGTTACATGAGTTTTTCTGAGCCTGTGTTCTTAACCCTTAAATAAATATTACCCCAAAGTAACATCTGCTGTCATTCTATTTTGCCAAACAGGTGCTTAATAAGTTTAAACATCCTTTCTCCAAAATAACTTACTGAAATCCCCTGATATGTCCAGCACTGTGAGATGCTAGAGAGCCTTCCTCAGTAAGGGATTACAATTGGTGAATAAGATGGGCTGGTAAAGAGCTAGGATATCATGTGGTAATTACACATGCATACACAGAGCACTAAGGGAGCTCAGACAAGGGGCAGTATCAATCTTGAAAGCTCATTCCTGACTCTTTCTGGTAGAGGATTTTAAGAACGTAATTACAAGGGGCACCTGGGTGGCTCAGTTGGTTACGCAACTGCTTTCGGCTCAGGTCATGATCCTGGAGTCCCCGGATCGAGTCCCACATCGGGCTCCCTGCTTAGCAGGGAGTCTGCTTCTCCCTCTGACCCCCCCCCCCTTATTCTCTCTCTCTCATTCTCTCTCTCAAATAAATAAAAATCTTAAAAAAAAAAAAAAGAATGTAATTACAAATTCAGCATTTACTCATTCAACCTGTGCCAGTTTCTGTTCTAGATACTGAGCACAGCATCAAAGATGACTGCCCTGGAAAACAATATCATGAAGCCATTACTGCTATATATAAATACAGAGTGACCTGGCAGGGAGTGCTGGAGGGAGTATCATGGAAATGTGTTGGGGTGGTCAAGGAAGGCATCTTTAAGGAGGTGACCTTTGATGAGAACTAAATAATGGGAAGAAGCCAGGTATGTGAAGATATGCCTCTCGGGTCTAGAGAATAGTCAGTTCAACAGTCCTGAGTTGGAAACTATGAAGAGAAAGAGGGTCAATGTGACTAGTGTGCAGTGTGAGAGAAAAAGAGCTATGGGGCATGAGAATGGATAAGTGGGCAAGCATGTACTTGTAGGTTGTGATAAATGGTTGAATTTTTGTACTAAATGCATTGAGAAGTCAGAAGATTTTAAAGCAGAAATAGGATAGCATATGATTTATGGTTTTTGAAAGATCACTGTTATGTAAAAAAAAAATAGATTGTAGGCAAATAGGTTTAAAGGAGGAGAAAAATAAAATTAGGAACTAAGAGCTTACTGCATTCACAAACTGAAAGGGAATTATGTTCCTTTTGTTTTCATAACATTAAGTAGTAGTAATGCTGAGCAGAGAGTAGCACTTCAGTCCATCCAGTATATTTCCTCTCCTCCATTCATTCATTCATTCATTCTGCAAACATTTTTTCTAAGTCCTTTTATGTTGTAGGCACTGATCCTACCTAATCAGCAGAGCATATTATCCCCAGTGCTTTCCACAATTCCTGATTCCAGGAAATGCTAATGGAAGAACCACTGAAGAATTCCTAACATCCTATCTCCCTCAGGCTATCTTGAACAGCAATGATTAAATATTGTAAATCAGATATCTTCTGGTTCTCATATTCTATGATTCTATGATAGTTCTATATTATTTTAGGAATTTTTAAGAAATTGCTTTGAGGAAGTACGATTCAGAGAGAAATATGGATACACAAATATGGGGACACATTTTATTCATTATACTAAAAAAAAGAACTTTTTATTATGGACGAATGATAAAGATTCTAGGAATTTTTTCCAAGATATTTTTACATTGTTCCTCAGAGACTTTATCTGTGCTAGTGTCTTTAGAATGCTCAAATCCATGTTGTCGGTCCAATTTTCAGTCTAGAATCATTCTATAAATTTTAAATTGGAAAAAAATGCAATTTGGCTTTACAACCATATGTATGATCTATTTGAAATTTGTAAAGGGGTTGTGACATTATTGCTTATTCTTGTATTCTCAGGAAAAGAAAATATGATCACTTAAAGCTCCTAATCCCCACACCTCAAGCACACAACAATTAGCAATTGGATCACTGATGAAAACAAACGTTATTCCAATTCAAACTGAGTATCACTACAGTGAGAAATGTTAACTTCTAATGACCTGCTGGCATTAATGAGTTTTTAGTAAATCTAAATATATCTAAAGACTGGAAGGAAGCTATTACTGCATCAAGAAGTAAGAGTCCATCAACACATTTTGTGCTTCAGTAAATTTCATAAAACGTGGAAACATCATGAAGCATTTTGAATTGTGAAAACACATTAGTCAGTGGAGGCACACTAGTCTATCTTTCTAATGAACAAGATGACTGAGCCCTGGAACAGACACAAGTGCTTATAAACCTCTTGGATCTCTAGGGCCTACCCAAAATCTGGTAAATCCAGCCTATAACATTGCCTAAAGAGAGAAGAATGTTTTAAAATGGGTCCCTAGAGGATGACTCTGTGTTTAACTACAGACTCACCATCTTAGCAACACCAGGCCCAGGAGCTCACCAGCACAAACCACAACAGCATACACCCAGATGGTTCGGACCTTCAAACCAAGACATTCACGGTCACACTAGAACACATCCATGTGGTATGACTCAAGAGTCACCAAAAAGGTTTGCAAAGACAAAAACAGATCTAATAATTAAAATACTTATATTTAATAAATAAAGTCAGGATGATTGAAACTACCAAATGTTGGCAAAATTTCTTCAGGATCAAAGAATAAAGGTAAGCTTGACTGCCTACACAGCCTGATAGAGGAAAAGGCCCCTAAAGAACAGACCAAGTTAGAATTAATGTGAATCAAATCAAATCTGGCTGCTGGTGCCTAGCAATGGGATAGGAGGAGGATAGAGGGAGGAAAATAGTGATAGGGTAAGGGCTACACACAAAGATAAGCCAGGAATAAAAAGTTGGGATAGGGGCACCTGGGTGGCTCAGTCGTTGGGCGTCTGCCTTCGGCTCGGGTCATGGTCCCAGGGTCCTGGGATCGAGCCCCGCATGGGGCTCCCTGCTCAGCGGGAAGCCTGCTTCTCTCTCTCCCACTCCCCCGGCTTGTGTTCCCTCTCTCGCTGTGTTTCTCCCTGTCAAATAAATAAAAAATAAAAATAAAAAATAAAAAAAAGTTGGGATAAGTTAACTAAACACAGTGGTCACCCTATCTCGAAGGTCTCAAGAACATGTGGTATGGGCTATGCTCACATGTGTCCCAGGTTGTTTAATGATCTTAATAATGAGTTCCCAACTGTGGCCTTCACTTTATAGTGTAACCAAATACAAGAAAATAAAACATCAAAGGTAAGAATAGGTAGTCAGTAAGTAGAAGCCATTTCCCTGATTTATTTAGCAAATTGAGCCACTTACAACAAATTAGCAAGGCATCAGTAATTTATTTTTGGAATTCATTAACACTGAACTATTTTCATGCTCTGAAATTGTTACCTTGGGATGAGATGCTTTCTCTAATAATTGGAGCTAATTTCTTAAAATAATAAACTACTCCTTTTGGTCATTAGGTTTGTTTAGTTTAAGTGCAAGTTTATTAAAGTAGGCTTCAAAGGTAAGTCATTAAGCAGGGAAATTTGGTGCTTGCTGTTTTCAAAGACTTTTAAAAATTACTTATTTCTGAAATGTATCTAAAGCAATAACACTCCTTTAAAAGAAACAAATGGTCTGAGACTCAAATTTGGCTGGATCTCTTGGGATCGCATTGTGATTCAGATCAGAAATTAGTTAGGAGGGTAGGATATCTCCTAACCCTGTGTTCCATGAACAACATCTAACTGACATGGGGAATTCAGCTTAGTATTAGAGCTGCACAGGTTCCTGGGCTGTATAGAAGCGGGAATCATGGAGAACATCTCTGACTTATGGCTATGGTTTCCACCTAATTCTGACAAACTTAAAATGAAAACCCATTGCTCCTATTAAATAAAAGAAATTAGGGGCGCCTGGGTGGCTCAGTTGGTTGAGTATCTGCCTATGGCTCAGGTCATGATCCCAGGGTCCTGGGAACGAGCCCCGCTTTGGGCTCCCTGCTCAGCTTGTCCCTCTGCCCCTCCCCCTGCTCATGCTTTCTCTCTCTCTCTCTCTCAAATAAATAAATAAAAATCTTTAAAAAAAAACTAATTTGCGGGCCGCCTGGGTGGCTCAGTCATTAAGCGTCTGTCTTCGGCTCAGGTCATGATCCCAGGGTCCTAGGATCGAGCCCCGCATCGGGCTCCCTGCTCCCTGAGAAGCCTGCTTCTCCCTCTCCCACTCCCCCTGCTTGTGTTCCCTCTTTCGCTGTGTCTCTGTCAAATAAATAAATAAAATCTTAAAAAAAAAAAAAACTAATTTGCCAGTTCCTTAGGTAAAGCCTTATTGTAGTCACCCTGTAGAACCAATTTGAGCATGGTAATAATATGAACAAAACAGCAATCTAGTGTCTCAGATCAGGTGATGTGCAAAGTGTAATGTATTCTCCATTCGTTTTTAGGAATAGGAACTAATTATCTGATATATTACATATACTCTTCTCAGAGGGCATCCACCAGACTTCTTCCACTAGGATAAAGAACAAAGTTGTCAGTCCTGAAAAGATGAATTTATAAAGCCTTTTTAGGTACACTCATTAAGTGTCTTATTTCTGGACTGTAAAAAAAAAAGAATATTAAAACTTGTTTTTAAAAGGACTTAGATCACAGTAGCTCATTCTACATGCTAAAATCATTTAATTTGTTGCTTTTGATGTTGCTAATTGGCCACTAGTTCTTTTGATTTAAATGGATATGTTTTCCCCACATCAGTTATGCATCTTACTATCACTACTGAGTTTGACATCATATTGAAATAGTGTTCCCAGTAGGTAACCAGTCTATGTAAGTTATTAATGTTTAGCTGAGATACTAGTTTACCCTTTATTAAAACATCTCTTTGCCATGTTAATACATGATAATGTTCCTTTATTCCCACTATTTTAAAAGTAATTTGAGCAAATTTAATATTGAAATGTACAGAACTATTTTCACTTTTATGTATCCAGTTATAAAATATCTTAAAATTTTAGACATTGAGCTTAATTTAACAACTCAAAATTCCACATAAACCTAGAAAAGAAAACTATGGTATGTAAAAAACCACCAGTGCAGTCCTAAGAACAGACATCTTTACAACTTTGTTGATAGATCCTGGATTCAACCAGAACAACTGGGAATATGTGTACAGCATTCAAGAAATACTTCCTTAAAAATGTCACACTGACTTTGACCTTATCCTCTATAGGGGCAGTTATGTCTCCTGTGCCCCTAATTGTCCCAAACTTTCACATTCATATCAAATGATTATCTGTCACTCTTCCCTAACTCTTAAAGCAAAATCAGACATTTCCCTACCTCTAGCAGTAAAGAATATGTCTTCCACCTTCCTCTGACTTTATAGGACAAATGTGCTTTCACATCCCCTGATCTAAAGAAGCAAATCATCTACCTATTACCAGTAGAAATGGCTTCCCTCCATCCATCAGTCCCAGCCTGCAAACAGCTTGGACCCAGCCTTACAGCAGAGGAGAAGGAGGAAGGGGTAAGACAGAATAAGAATTTACTGGGGCTCCTGGGTGGCTCAGTTGGTTAAGCATCTGCCTTCAGCTCAGGTCATGATCTCCAGGGTCCTGGGATTAAGCCCCACATCAGGCTCCCTGCTCAGCAGGGGAGTCTGCTTCTCCCTCTGCCCCTCTACCCGCCCCCTTCTGCTCTCTCTCGTGCTCTCTTTCTCTCAAAAAAATAAATAAAATCTAAAAAAAAAAAAGAATTTACTGCAGTTGTATTAGGAGTCAGAGGCACAGCAATCACACTTACCACACGGCCCACGGTACAAGGAATCATTTGAAGGACCACCTATTTACTAACCCTGCTTGGAAGCCTTGTTCAGCATCTTCTCTTTGGATTTAGTTTAGTGATGAATGATCCAGTCACCTGGGCAGCTTAAGCAGCTACTCTGAGAGTACTGTCATCACCAGGCAAGGGTAATTAATCAAGGAGATGCCACATCTATCTGTAAAAGAAAAAAGCTGTATACTAGTTACATCCAGATTGCCATAGTCAATCTTTGCGAAGTCATATCTTACTACTCCTGATCATAGCACAGAATTCTGCTGACAAATGAAAAACTTTACTGTAAGAACAAACAGACTAAAATAAGTTCATTGCCAATTTGCCTCTAATTAGCAATGCCAATTTAGCATAGTATGTGTGCCCCTGGAACTCAGTCTTCCATCTTTCTGACACTATTTCAAAATCTTCAAATCCTTTTTATAGAAAAACACAAAAAGAAGCTGATTCCAGCTGTGACTTCATTCCATATGTCTAAAGATAGTATAATTGTCCAGTCTTGGGCCTGGCAACATCTGTATTTATTCTTTAGTCCAACACTTTTTTAAAAATTAACTGTAAACTGAAAGAAAACTAATAACTAATGGGACTAGGCCGTGTCCCATTTCATAGTAGCTGCAAATTTTCCTATTTTAAGGGTTCTGACACATTTCTGTTAACTCATTTTTTTAATCAGCTCAATTACTTTCTACAGTCTAACTAACATCTCTACTTAAATTTTACAAGACCCTGATTTCTTCCCTTAGAATGTGAGTCATTGTCAAAGCACTATCTGTATAATGTCTGATGGCTGATGGGATGGGTTCATGATTTGAGGAATGCTGTTTATAACAGAGAGATTTAAAGTTGGATTCTCCTGGACAACAGTGATACAAACAAATTCTTCCTTAATCAACAAAAAAGATTAGTCATAAAGTGATAACTGGATTTTTCAGTAACTACTTCTTACCCTTCCATTCTTGTAACTTCTCTTTGATCTACTATTCCTAGAATATCAAAAGAAATAAACTTTCAAGTGCCTTTACTTTATGCGAAAATTCACTCAATATTTCTCAGTTACAGGGGCAAGACATGCTTTTCAAGGCATGCAGGGCCTTCATACAACAATAGCTCCCAACTGCCTTCCTGCTGTTAAGTCCTTAAAAAACATTCTGTCCACTTAATTTTCACCCCTTCTCAGCCACATTTTTCAGGCTTCCCATCCTTGGTAGGCATTTTACTCTATTCAACTGTATTAATCAGACTAAATCAGGCCTCCCCTTGGGCACATCTCCTAATTACAAGTTACCATGACAATCAATCCTCTATAATTACCAATAAGTCATTATTGTGGTTTCTTTTCAAAGATCTACCCTTCCTGCAGAAGAGTTAAGTTGTTCCTAGATAAGGCTGATCTTAACCTAGGTAGAGTAGGTAATGTGCTATGAGAGAGTAAGACATGATCTGACTAAGGAATATCGGGAAGATTCTAGAAAAAAAAAAATCCCTTTAAAATTCTTCATATAAAGCTTCCCTTTTAAAATATGAATATTCTGGGAGAGTTATGCTATGGGCTGAATGTTTGTGTCCGTTCCAAAATTCACATGTTGAAAATCCTAATCCCCAATGTGATGATATTTGGAGATGGAGCCACTGGGAGGTAATTAGGTCATGAGGGGTGGAGCCCTCATGATGGGATTAGTGCCCTTGTAAGAAGAGACACAGACAGGTTGGTTCCTCTCTCCGGTCTCTACCAGGTGAAGATACAATGAGAAGATGACCTCCTGCAAACAGGAAAAGGACCTTCCCTAAGAACCTGCCCCTGCTGGCACGCTGATCTAGAACTTTTAGAAATAAACGTTTAAGCCACCCAGCCTATGGTATTCTGTTATAACAACCCAGACTAACCTAGATGGGTTAACTCAGCAAACTATTCACATGACAAAGTCAGAGATTTATAAAATACTTTCACCTCTATATGCTTATTAAGACACAAAGTATGAGAGGCAGGATGGAGTAGGAAAAAGGTATGTAATAAAATGAAGCACAGCTCACTGAAGGCTAATTCTACCTAATTAAAAATTGTTCCTGTCCCAGGGAGTCACATTTTGCTCAAGGCAAAATAAATATTCTAAACTAGATTGAACAATAACTAGTCTTGATTTACACATTTTATTTTAGTTCATTTTAGGTTTGTCTTTTCATGAGATGGTTTATAGCAGCTCCAGAATTTGTGTTATTTTCTTAGAGTACAATGCTCATTATTGAAACTTCCACAAAGCTCTTTACATAAAAAACAGATACCAGAGAAATATCTGAGTCACTAGAAGCATAATCTTCTAAAAGAATTTCAAAGTCAATAAAATTACCTCCAGATGATGCTACAAGAATAACTTAATTTAAATAAAAGATGACTGTCAAAAAGTGCCAGATTTTGAGAAGTTCTGTGTCATACTTCATTGCACACTTTTTAATGTCATTTAAAATTTTTTTCACACTTATCATGATCCTCTGAACAAGGATGATTTTTACATTATGAATTAATGAAATAAATGAAATAAAATTTATAAAGAAAAGCATAGTGTAGATATATGCTGGAAAGCAATGAAAGAATTTTCATCTATTAATAATTTACCAAGGTCACATCACAATTTGTAAGCCAAATTTTAATCTCTCATTTTCCATATTTAAAAACCACCCCTATGCATGTTGGAATCCATAACATAAAAATTATAAGCTTCAATAAATTCCATAAACTCAGGGCACCTGGGTGGCTTAGTCAGTTAAGCATGTGACTTCAGCTAGGGTCAAGATCTCGGACTCCTGGGATTGAGCCCTGTTTCGGGCTCAGCAGGGATTCTTCTCATCCCTTTTTCTCCTCCCCCCTACTCATGCTTGTTCTTTCTCTCTCAAATAAATAAATAAAATCTTTTAAAAAATTTTTATTTATTTATTTGAGAGAGAGAGAATGAGAGAGAGCACATGAGAGGGGGGAGGGTCAGAGGGAGAAGTAGACTCCCTGCCAAGCAGGGAGCCCGATGCGGGACTCGATCCAGGGACACCAGGATCATGACGTGAGCCGAAGGCAGTTGCTTAACGAACTGAGCCACCCAGGTGCCCCTAAATAAATAAAATCTTAAAAAATAAATAAACTCCATAAGCTCTCCTTTTGGTCTTCATCTTAGAAATGCCAGATACAACTTGGAATTTTTTTATCGCCACTACATAATTTTAGTTAACAGTCTTAGGAAAACATAGCTGACAGTTCACATTTCCAAATGAAATTTGGAACAAAGATAGCATAGAAAGCCATTCTTAAGAAGCTACTGGCTAATTTCACAATTTTGCATGAAAAGCGGTAGCTACATTTTTTTTGTTGGTATTTAGAATATACCATTTATAAAGAATGTATATAAAGTACTAGATAAGAATCAAAATATTTGAGGGAGAGTAGAAACCAAGATGCCTTTATTCAGAATATAGAAAACCTTATTACCCTTGGACCTAATTTCTCAGTATTAGTTTTGCTAAACTTTTATAAAGTTTAAGCAATTTATAGATATTTTCTTAATGGTAAATGTACTAGATAAAAAAGCTGAAGCATATGACCTCAAATTATTATCTCAAACTCCCATTCCAAGTTTGTTATTTCTTTTTTTTTTTTTTAAAGATTTTATTTATTGGGCGCCTGGGTGGCTCAGTTGGTTAAGCGACTGCCTTCGGCTCAGGTCATGATCCTGGAGTCCCGGGATCGAGTCCCGCGTCGGGCTCCCTGCTCGGCGGGGAGTCTGCTTCTCCCTCTGACCCTCCCCCCTCTCATGTGCTCTCTCTCTCTCATTCTCTCTCTCAAATAAATAAATAAAATATCGAGCCCGATGCGGGACTCGATCCAGGGACTCCAGGATCATGAACTGAGCTGAAGGCAGTCGCTTAACCAACTGAGCCACCCAGACGCCCTCAGGTTTGTTATTTCTAAAATTTTCTTCCTTGATTGAGTATCCCCTATGGTACACACAGTCAGTTTGGAAAGCACTAGTGTAAAGAAATAGGCTTTGAAGATACTTCCAATCCTGGCTCTGCCACTTTTGAGCATGAGCAAGTTAATTATTTCAGATGTAGTCCCTCCATGGGGCTAAAAATTCCTGTCATAAAAGAATTGTTAAGAATAAGTAAGATAACTTTTTGAGGAACCTCCATACTGTTTTCCACAGTGGTTATACCAGTTTGCATTCCCACCAATAGTATAGGAAGATTCCTCTTTCCTCACATTCTCATCAACACCTGTTGTTTCTTGTGTTGTTGGTTTCAGCCATTCTGACAGATGTGAGATGACATCTCATTGTAGTTTTGACTTGTATTTCCCTGATGATCAGTGATGTTGAGCATCTTTACATGCGTCTTTGGCCATTGGTATGTCTTCTTTGGAGAAACATTTGTTCATGTCTTCTGCCCATTTTTTAATTGGATTATTCATATTTTGGGTGTTGTGTTGTACAAATTCTTTATATATTTTGGAACTAACCCTTTATCAGTTATGTCATTTGCAAATATCTTCTCCCATTCCATAGGTTACCTGTCAGTTTTGTTGGTTGTTTCCTTTGCTGTGCAGAAGCTTTTTATTTTGATGAAGTACCAATAGTTTATTTTTGCTTTTGTTTCCCTTGCCTCAGGAGGGAATTTAAATAAAAACTTTAAAAAAAAAAAGAATAAGATAATTATGTAAGTGTTCCTCTCATAGATCCTGGTGTATAAAAGACAATCACTAAACAGTAGTTTTCTTCCTTTTTAATTCAATTATTCAACAAACCTTTACTGACCAGTTATAAATACTGGTGCTGGATGCTGGGGATACAAAGACAGCCAAGACTCCATGTTCCATTCAAGCCCGTGGTTTAACAGGGGAGAAGGATATATAAACAAATATTAGCAATACAGTAGGAATATTTCAATACTAGAGACTTATTTATCCATTCAACTAGTTATTATGTGAGTTATACATCAGGCATTCTACTTGGTACTGGAAATCCAAAAGTAAAATTTAATCCCATCTGGGAAGGCTATCAATTGTAGATTCTATTTCTTTACTATTTAGAAGGATTCATATTTTCTCTTTCATGCATGTCAGTTTTGTTAGCTTGAGTTTTTAAGGAACTTGTTTATCTAAATTCCTCAATGTGTTAGCCTAAATTAGCTTATATTTCCTTCCCATCATTTTAATGTCTGTAAAATCAGTGGTGATGTCCCCCTCTTTCATTTCAATATTGGACATTTGTGCCTTCTTTCTCTTTTCCTTGATTAATCACACAGAAGGTTTATCCATTTTATTAATCTTTTATAAAAATTGAATTTTGGCTTTTTAATTTGCTCTACTACATATTTTTTCTATTTTATTAATTTCTACTCTTATCCTCATTGTCTTTTATTTTACTTTCTTTGAATTTAATTTGTTTAATGATTTTAAGATGAATCATTGATTTAAGCCCTTCTTCTATAATAAATTTACTCAATACTATGAGTTCACCTCTGAGGACTTTAGCTGCATTCCACAAATTTTAATATGTTCCGTTTTCATTAGCATTCAGTTTGAAATGTTTTCTAATCTCTATGGCAATTCTTCTCTAAACCCTTGTATTATTCACAATGGTATTTATTAATTTCCAAACACTTGGAAATTTTCTAGTTGACATTTAGTCATTGATATCTAGGAAAATTAAACTGTGTCCAATGAACATATTCTGATGTTGAACATCTCTTCTTTCTTGCATTATTTTCAATTAATTATGTAGTTTTTATTATTTCATTTTCTTCCTATTAGCTATTTAGTTACACAGTCTCTTTACTATTAAATTGTACTCTACAACTACAATATGCGTCCTTGATTCCTTTAAATCTAACAGTATTTTTACCACTTTTAGACAATGTGTGGACTTTAGAATAATTGTACTCCCTCACCCCTTGCTCTTATTTTGTGTTCTTTTTGTTACATGTTTTAAAACCAGTGGGATAGTAGCACTGATTAATACAATCAATAGCATTTGGATGCATCCATATGTTTATTCTTTCCATAGATTTTCATTCCTTTTTGCATTTTTATGCTTCCAGGTAGAATTATTTTCCTTCTGTATGAAGTACTTCATTACTACTTCTTTTAGTACAGATCTTCTGAAGATAAATTCTTTCAGTCTTTGTTTACCTAAAAATATTTATTCATCCTTTTTGAAGGATATTATTTTGTAGACTGACATATGTGTGTGCGTATATATATATATATATATATATATATATATATATACAATATTACATACTTTTCTGCATTGAGTTGTAATTATAGTATCTTCTGTCTTCCATTGTTTCTGTTGAACAGTCAACTATAAGATACTGTGGCTCATTTGGCAATAAAACCTTTCCTAGTCTGATTTAATGATTTTTTTTGCTATGATCTTTCAGCACTTTTACTATGATCTGCTTAGATGTTTTTTTCCTCCATATTTATCCTGCTCAGAGTTCACAGTACCTCTTGAATATATAGCTTGACTTCTTTAATACGTTTTAGAAATTTCTCAGCCATTATCTCCTCAAATATTGGGTCTGCCCCATTCTCTTTCTTCTTACAGAACTCCAATTACACATATGTCAGATCTCTGCACATTATCTCATATGTCTCTTACATTCTTTTCTACATTTTCTATTCTTTTGTTTCTGTGATTCTGTCTGATCATTTTCTTATTCTCCATATACCAAATTACTAATTCTCTATAGTTGCACCAAATGCTAGTAAGCTGCCCATTAAGTTCTTAGTTTCAGATATTTAGAATTCCAGAATTTCTATTTGATTTTTTTTTTTTTTACAATTGATAGTTCTCTGCCAAAATTCTTCTTTCTTGACTATTAATCATAGTTATTTTAAAGTCTGGGAAACACCAGTATCTGAATCTCCTGATAATGTATTTCTATCATTCTTGATTTAGGTCAATTCTTTTATTTCTGTATGAATGAATTGGGTTTTTATTGGGTAAAAGACCCTGAAGACTGTAAAAATAATTTGAAGATCTGGGTGATATTACCTTTCTCCAAAGAATCTACTTTTGCTTTTGACAAGCACAAAGGCCAAGAGAAGTTTTCTTTAATCAAATCAGAGATCAGGATGATTTGAAACTGGCCTTCAGTTCCCGGCCTTCAGGGTTAGTCTAATTCTGGTTTACCCTTATTCTAGGAAGCAGCCCTTTGAGAGTCCCAACTGAAAAGGAAGCCTATTTAAATGGAGTCTACTTCCTTGACAAATCCTTAACTCCAATTTTTATTCCTATATCTCCATATCATTCAAAGAAGCTCTCCTCAGCTTCTCAGTCTTCCAACCCCTGGTTTCACTTTTGAAATCTACAATTTCCTTGAAGGTGAAAGTATCTCCAAATGCTGGACTCATTTTGTTAGTTTCCCTCTTTTTTCAGATCTTGGCTTAGAAATACTAGGTAGCTAACTGATACCTTCTGTGGCATGTTCTTTTCTTCTTAAAATTTTATCCAGACTTTATAATCATCCTCAATAGAACTGGTTTTAAGTAACCTAGTCAACCTCATGCACATTAATGGAAACTCTGACCCATACTCTTTTTAATTTTTTTAATCTATTGGCTTTTGACTGCTCTTTTCCTTCTACATTGTGTCACTTAAATTTTCAACCTTAAAAAATATTTTTAACCAGACTATTAGTGCATCCATACTAGGCTCAGGTAGCTCAGAAAGTCTATCTCAGGAATACAATCTGAAAAAAAAAGAGAAAAAAAGAAAAACCACAACCCAGCAAAAATACTCTAGCATCTAAGATATCTGTATATGTTGACATACCCTCAAATTATCTCCCCTAATTTTTACTTTCTTAGCATATCCACCGTTGTGGGAATTCTGGGTGATTCACCTGTTATTGGACTCTAGTGCTCTGGGGTTATGATGCCTGGCCGACACCACAGCTACCAGTTACTAGCTCCGGTAGGGACTTGATACAACCCAGAAAGCATATATTTCCACTTGAACTATTCCACAATTTACCCAAAAAAAAAAATCATTAACACTAGAATGAGTAGTATGTTTTCTTTAATGGTCAACAACCACTGTTCAAGGGAAACAGAAAAAGAGCCCTAGAAATACATGATACAAGCATAAAGTAAGGGTCATTAGAAAGAAAACTTACAACTGGAGAAAACATCAGATTGCACAAGACACCAAGAGTGCTTATAATCCCACAGAACAGAGTAACTGACCTGGGCACAGCTAGATTCATCCTATAAAGTAAAGAACCCTGCCCTTGTATCATTGTCAAGTGGTATGGTTGCAAGATAAACTCCAAGTGGACTGTGTAACAATGGGAGCTTCCCGGCTGAAAGAATATTTAAAAATAATTGGAGCATCTGGAGCTCAGATAAGGTGTTAATTATTAGCAACATAGCAGGTGTTAGTGAGAGATTCTTGTTATCCTCACGTTGAACAAGCATGTTCCTGCTGAGCCAAGTTTTTGCAAAGCCATCAAAAAGGAGAGAGAGCAAGCCACCACGGTAATTTCCAGGGCAAGCCAAGAGGCAAGATTTATCTTTTCCCTAGCTAGCCCTGCCATTATGTGTGTTGTTTAGACACTCGGCTCCCATCAGTCTCAGTCTCCTCATCAGTACACTAGAGATAATAGAGGTGAGACTGGATAAATTCAATGCCAGCTCTGGTATTAGGACACTGTTTTCTAATTGTGCGCAAAGTGTTTCCAAGCTCAAGTTTTGCATAACACAATTTTTCTTTCTCTAATCCACTTAGATCAGTGGGCTCTCAGCCTTGGGTGCACATCAGAATCACTAAGATGTACTTGTTTTTCATTTTTATTACAAACTATGTCAAACATATATAAGTAATCAGAAGAGTACATTAATGCTCATGTACCATTATCTGACTGCAACAATTATCAATATTTGGCCATTCTTATTTTATCCATATCTTCGGCCACTCCCCAATCCATCCCCAATTATCATTATTCTTAATAGTTATAACGTATAATTTACATACATTGAAGTACAAAAATCTTGGAACTACAACTTTGATAAATGAGTACAACTATATAATTCACATCCCTACCACAAGACAGAATATTTCCACCTGCCCAGAAAGATCCCACATTTGGAACTGCTTTAGAACTTCATATAAATGGAAACATAGAGTTTGTATTATTTTGTCCAGCTCTGTTTGCTTAACATAAAAACATGGAATTAATGTTTTTTTAAGATATATTCCAACGTATTATATTTTTGGAAACATTATTTCACAAATAAAATGAAGAAATCGTAGGCTCCATCTCTGAGACAACATCTCAGACACTAATAGAAGTTGACTATGTTGAGAAATATCCAAGGCCATCAAAAAGCTAAAATCTAAAAAATTAGTTTTAGTGTATATTTCTGCCACCAATTATAATCTTATCCTTGCACTTCACTTTAGTCTAAAATCAAGTTCTTCCCCCGGCTATATTCTACCAGAAAATGCACTCCTTGAGGGTCTTGGAAGATAATACCTATGTGGAAAAATTTCTATAACTAAACATGATTGACCCAGCTCTGACCCATAGCCACATGACTAGGAAAATTGTTTTAAAAGTGGCTTAGACTGGATTACATATATCTTAAAGGCCACTCGTGTATGGTGTAATTCAAATACAAGAAATAGCTATTAATTTATTAACACAGCTTCTAAGGTGTGGGAAATGTACCAATGGTGCATGCAAGATCTTAACAATGTTCAGAGAAGAGCCCATAGATAAATCATCACAAAAGCAAGAAAGATGGAGCTATAATTTATATAAGTTGAAGAAACTGGAAGAATCATTTCCTTAAACTCAAAAGGGACAGAACTGTAATTGGCTTACCAGTTTCAACCCAAATATCTATTGAATATGTATTAATTTGTACTGTTTGTGCTGGCCAAGTTCTTCCCAAGCACGAAATGCATTTGAAAATCTGTTAATGGCTATAGCTTAAGAGGGTGTTTTAAGATAACACCTTCTTTTCAAGAAAAATGCTTAATGTTTTTCAACCACTATTAGGTTGTGGCTTCAAGTAAGTGTTCAAACTCTATCTCTGTAAAAGTTTCCTTATAAAATGTTACTTAGTTAGAAGATAAATAGTTGTAGGAAGTGCATGGTAAAAAGAAACTGCAAGGTTTTTCAATCCTTTGCCTTGAACTGGGAAAGTGTAAGAATAAAGGAGGAGGTGGAGGGAAATGTTTACATCACTCAAAACATAGCTACAGCTGTTTTGCATCAAAGGAAATGTTTTTAAAACGTGCTAAAAGCTAGTTCAAAATACCTAAAAAAGAGATTCACTACGCATTGAAAGGGACATCCACCTTCCTCAAAACTTAGTTTCCTAAACGATCATGTTACTTTGGCATTGTATTTATGTGATCATGATCTAACATTATAATCACAAAAGATAAGACTCTGCTTTTTAAAAATCCAAAAGCCGCCACAGCTCAGCAGCTGTGCATGATTAAGAATGTAAATAGGCTCAAGAGACTGATTCCATTTCCAGGTTCTCTGTTTATGAATCACCTACCCGGAGACATAATTTTAATGGAAACAGAATTTCTTTCTAAAGCAACAAATAAATTAACTTTCAGGAACCTCCCAGCAAGGCACTTCTTTACTAGTACTATTGCACTGAACAAAAGCAGACTCCATTTTCTTTGCTTTAAGACATCTGTAACAATTGACATGTCAGGAAATGAGGGTTTCTCTGTTTTTCATTTTCTAGGAAAAGAAAAATATTAAGGTGCCTTTTCAGCCACAGCAACTTAAACTCCAGATCTTGTTACGGCAAATGAAAGATCTGTCACTGAGGATGGGTACAATACTTAAAAAAAAAAAAAAAAAAAAGATTTTATTTATTTATTTATTAGAGAGAGAGAGTAAGAGAGAGCATGAGAGGCTAGAGGGTCAGAGGGAACAGCAGACTCCCCGCTGAGCAGGGAGCCTGATGTGGGACTCAGTCCTAGGACTCCAGGATCATGACCTGAGCCAAAGGCAGTTGCTTAACCAACTGAGCCACCCAGGGGTCCCTGGGTACAGTACTTTTGATGGTGAAACTAGAATGCATTACTTAGGCTGTTCAAGCCAAGATTGGGTTGGCTGCTTCTATTAACCTGGCCCATTAAACTGTTAATCTTGACCCTGATTGATGTGCTTGATTTACAGTTCAAGATGAAATCCACTCAAATGACTGTGGTATAAAAAACTGTGCTATATTATTTAGCCAATTATTTAGCCCAAGGGACCCACTTCAAGTCTGAAAGCCATTATTCTTTCTGAGTAAAGGACAATGGGAAGTGAATACAAATCTAAGAAAAAGTAATACTAAGTTATCTGAAATAAGAGGCTATACCGGACGCTGAAGCTAAAGGTAATTCAACCTCATTGACATTAATATCCTGCTCACTGTACTATAAATTATAGTGCTTGGACATATGCAATTTTGCTTTTTGCCTCTCCAACAGTGTGATGTTGAAAGTGCATCGATGGCATTGCTATGGAAACAGACTTGGCATGCAACATTTAAATCAGACTTTTAAAAACATCTGTGTCTATCAAAACATCAAGTTATACACCTTAAATGCATATAATTTTTGTAAATTATATCCCAATAAAGCCATTTTTTAAAAAATTTCTGTAGGGGCGCCTGGGTGGCTCAGTCGGCTAAGCGGCTGCCTTTGGCTCAGGTCATGATCCCAGAGTCCTGGGATCGAGCCCCGCATCGGGCTCCCTGCTCAGCGGGAAGCCTGCTTCTCCCTCTCCCTCTGCCTGCCACTCTGCCTACTTGTGCTGTCTATCTGTCAAATAAATAAATAAAATCTTTAAAAAAAAAAAATTTCTGTGACTCCTAATTCTTGATTCTGGTTTGAAGAACACAGGATATAAATTAGAAGAAAAACAATCCAGAAAATAAAACTCAGTGAATATGGTCACCTTGAATAGTCATTCTTCAACTGTAATATAAACGTATCAAATCAACATTTTTACAGCTTAAACTTACACGATGTTACATGTCAATTAAATCTCATACAAATTTTTTTTAAAAATAAATTGAGATGTAATAAAAAAACTTTTTTTAATTTTGTTATGTTAATCACCATAGATTACATCATTAGTTTTTGATGTTGTGTTCCATGATTCATTGTTTGCGTATAACACCCAGTGCTCCAATCAATACTTGCCCTCTTTAATACCCATCACCAGGCTAACCCATCCCCCCACCCCCTCCCCTCTAGAACCCTCAGTTTGTTTCTCAGAGTCCACAGTCTCTCATGGTTCGTCTCCCCCTCCGATTTCTGCCCCCTTCATTTAAATACCATGATTCCTACAACCTAATTTATCTTTTTGCCACTAGCCTTAAATACCCTTACATTTTATTGATTTTTATAAATCCACTCAATGCTAGGACATATGCCCTAGTCAATCAGAAATGCAAGTCTAACTGCTCAATTAGCACTGTCCTACTCTGTAAGGAATTCAATGAAATGAGGAAATTATTTTTACTTCTCAATACTTTCTCTGAGAAATCCTGGAAATAAGAGTTAGATCCTACTTCTAATTGGGAGGTGATATGGGAAACCTTAAGAAATAACAAAAATTCAGACTGAAATTATGACTTAAATCCTTAAAAATTATTTATTTCATCCTAAAAAATAGAATTCTCTTAATGCAAAAAATAAATACAACCGTTACAACACCCCTTTATAAAACTAAATTTATTTGTGACATAATTATTAGAGAATTATTTTTTCAAGTGCCTTCCATAAATGAAATTACTGAAGCTTTACTATTTATTTATGAAATCATGCAAGCAGACTAGAAAACCTAAAGAATATCATACAAATTTTCTATCCACTTCCGAACCGCACTTTAATGAGAACTTTAAAATGGCAAAGTACTTAGAATTTGTTTGTTTTAGAATTATATAATTCAGGCTGAAAAAGTAATTATATAATTCAGGGTGAAAAAATAAAAAATAAAAATATATCAATATCAGGCATTAAGTATAAAAAAGCAATGTGAATGCTTCCTTCTTCATTTAGAAGTATGTTTTATTCTGATCCAATAGAAAGATGAGATACATAAAATACTCTCAGAACAAAGCAACAGCCAACAACATTTTTTAAAACATCCACATTTGCCCCAACAAAAAGCATCATTCATTCCCATGTACCTAAGACTGTGGTGTCAAGACCAAAAGATGTATGACTTGAGAATCAAACAAATACTAAAACCAGAAGTAGAAAAATTTAGCTTAGTTTTATAAAATAGTATTATCCAAAAAACCAAGAGCTACTGACATTTCCATCAGTGATTCTAAAAGCTAGACAAAAATAACATGGAATTTATTTTTCGAACATGAGTTTCTCCATGTAAAACTTTGAACTTGGTTTTACTTTGTGAGGAAAACACTATCTAGATAATTAAATTATTTCTGTTACACTTAATATATACATTAAATTATTCCTGTTTTATTTAACATATACTAGAGCTATCCTTTAGCTACCTGAGTTAGCCATTAATAAAGGCCAAATCACCAATATTAATTACCAATACAGCACTATAATTATACATCTGCATAATTTTTCACTTAAACTTTGCTTCTTAATCTAGAAGCTAAATATCTATGAATCTGAATGATTAAATATAAAGACAAATTCAAGGAGACTTTTTGTGTTTACGTAACAAAAAATTATGTGAATTACATGGGATTGCATAAATTTTTAGTTAATTGACATATTTTACTGATGCATGTGAAAAGTAACTCACTAACTTTAAGAACATCAGCTATTATGATACCTATCTAAATTTTTACTATGCAGAAAAAAGGTCATATTTTATCACCTTGAAGTAACATAAATCAAAACTTTATCATAAATCAAAACATGTATCAAAACTTTAAACATATAATCACTAGTTTTTAATTTAAAAAGATTTTGCATTTATATTTCCAAACCTTTAGGCATGACTAAATCTGGTCTTACCCATTCTATCTCATCACCTAATTACTTCCCCCAGTATCTGTAAGTAAACCATAGCAGAGTCCTTCATGTTCCACAAACCCAACCTACTATGCTCATACCATTCTGCTGCCTAGAAAATCTGCTTTCCTTTTCACTGCCTAGAGAAATTCTCCTCCATCATTCAATGCCTAGCTCCAATATTATCTCCTCTATAAAGTCTTCTGTAGTTTCCCAGAATTATGGGTTGGCTCTTCTGTGCTGCCAAAGATTTTTAATTTGTGCTTCTTTCTTTAAGAGTGGGATCATCTTAATCCTTTTTGAGGATAGAATAGTACCTGGGGGAGGCCCTTAACAAATATCTTTGAAAAAAAGAAAGGAGAGAAGGAAAGAGGAAGGAAAAAAGATTAAAAAAAAAAAAGTAAATAGATATTTCTTGCAGTAACTCTACTTTTTTTTTCTGGAAATCACTGTAATCACATATTGTGTGATTAGAACTCTGTGAACTATTATCAACATAATTCAGTTTTGGAAGTCTTTCAAATATGGTACTTTAATATCTCACAACATAGCAGTGAGAAGGTACATAGGTGTTACACAAACATCTGCCTTTATTACTGCTAATCTTTAGGAAAATAAAAGTTCAGAGTTATTATATAAGTCATATCAGTAAGATCTAGTTTGGTTTGTATTATTGGAGTGAATAGCTTCCTAATTAAAGAATAGTTAAAGCTTACAGGGAAGGAAATAAAATCATATGGTTATTAAGGAAGGACTTTAAAGCAAATTCTAACATCTATTTGGGGCAACTGTTTCCCAGGAATGAATTGCTACATGCTAATGGGGTCAAAGACACTACATGATTCCCCAGGGGCCCTTTTCTATTCAAAAGAGCTTTCAAAATACAGTGGGGGAGGAACAAGAGGCTAGGGAGCTATTCCTTCGTGCACCAAATGCATTCTCAGAGTACTAACATCTGTTTCAGTTTACATACTTTGAGTATGACTTTATACATGGAATTAAACTTAGGCAACATGCCTAAGAAGCCTGTCTGCAAAAGAACTCCATGTACCATCAACAGCTGGAATTTGTATAGGTCCACATTTTACACAGCCTAATATCCTGTGAGCCACCAAATGACCCCAGTCTCAAAACCTAAATGTCAAAGAACAGCTCCTAATGCTCATGAACATTTTATAGTTGAAAGGGATAAGAAAGTAAAGGAAAAGGAATCTGATTCTAAAACAACATATAGCGCTAGAATTTAAAGAGATGCTTCTGTAAATAAAGACAAAGATCCAAAAATCTTTTCGAATTTCTTTATATTAAGACATGCTTACTAAATAACATTTCCCTAGTTTTGTTAGACATTAAAAATATTTTTCATGTGCTAATAGACAATTATAATTTCTTGTAGACTGAAATATGATACAAACTCTGCAAAACTAATGATGTTCCTTTGCTGCCACCATGTGGTATACCTGTATTTTTGCAGCCATAGTTTAAGTTTGTAAATAATTTTTATACCTAGTTCTGAAGTCTTCATCATCAGCTCAAATCGCTGGTATGCAAATACTATCAAAAACTTGAGGAACATAGTGTCTGTTCCCAGATAAGTTACATACCTATGGATCATCAACCAATAAGTAGTAACTAGGATCCCACAATGCAGGAAGCATTGCATTATGGTATCTGGAAGAACAACATACTGTCTTATTCACAAAGAGCATACATCTGTTAACATCAAAACACTGACAGATCTCTGAAAATGGTAAAACATTGGTGAAAGAAACTGAAGACAATGTAAACAAATGGGAAAACATTCCATACTCATGGATTATAAGAACATATATTGTTAAATGTCAATACTACCTAAAGTACTCTACAGATTTAATGCAATCCCTTTCAAAATACCAATAGCATTTTTCACAGTACTAGAAAAAACAATACTAAAATTTCTATGGAACCACAAAAGACCCCAAATAGCCAAAGGAATCTTGAGAAAGAAGAACAGATGGAGTTATCATGATCCCAGATTTCAAGATACACTATAAAAAGTGGATGGTATTTTTTTTTATAGATTTTATTTATTTATTTGAGAGAGAGAATGAGATAGAGAGAGCATGAGATGGGGGAGGGTCAGAGGGAGAAGCAGACTCCCTGCTGAGCAGGGAGCCCGATGCGGGACTCGATCCCAGGACTCCAGGATC
>NC_138371.1:41031891-41040767 GCF_054177405.1 Leptonychotes weddellii | reverse complement strand
TATAGCAGCAATGTCCATAATAGCCAAACTGTGGAAAGAGCCAAGATGTCCAACGACAGATGAATGGATAAAGAAGATGTGGTATATATATACAATGGAATATTAGGCAGCCATCAAAAGGAGTGAAATCTTGCCATTTGCAACGACGTGGATGGAACTGGAGAGTGTTATGCTGAGCAAAATAAGTCAATCAGAGAAAGACATGTATCATATGACCTCACTGATATGAGGAATTCTTAATCTCAGGGAACTGAGGGTTGCTGGAGTGGTGGGGGGTGGGAGGAATAGGGCGGCTGGGTGATAGACATTGGGGAGGGTATGTGCTATGGTGAGCGCTGTGAATTGTGCAAGACTGTTGAATCACAGATTTGTACCTCTGAAACAAATAATACATTATATGTTAAAAAAAAAAAAAATAGCAGGAGGGGAAGAATGAAGGGGGGGACATCAGAGGGGGAGATGAACCATGAGAGACGATGGACTCTGAAAAACAAACTGAGGGTTCTAGAGGGGAGGGGGGTGGGAGGATGGGTTAGTCTGGTGATGAGTATTAAAGAGGGCACATTCTGCATGGAGCACTGGGTGTTAAACGCAAATAATGAATCATGGAACACTACATCAAAAACTAATGATGTAATGTATGGTGATTAACATAACATAATAAAAAAAAGAAATATTATAGACAAAAAAAGATACACTATAAAGTGGTAGTAATCAAAACAGTATGGTACTGGCACAAAAACAAACACATAAATCAATGGAACAAACCAGAGACCCCAAAAATAAACCCACATTTATATGGTCAATTAATCTTTGACAAAAGAGACAAGAATATACAATGGAGAAAAGACAGTCTCTTTAATAAATGGTACTAGGAAAACTGGACAGCTATATGCATTAGAAACTGGATCGTTTTCTAACACCATACACAAAAACAAACTCAAAATGGATTAAAGACCTAAATGTGAGATCTGAAACCATAAAAATCCTAGAAGAGCACACAGGCAGTAATTTCTTTGACATTGGCCATAGCAACATATTTCTAAATACATCTTCTAAAGCAAGGGAAAAGTAAAAACGAACTTTTGGGACTACACCAAAAAAAAGAAAAAAAAAAAAACCTTTTGCACAGCAAATGGAACCATCAACAAAACAACCTATTGAGTGGCAGAAGATATACGCAAATGATATATCCAATTAGGGGTTAATATCCAAAATACATAAAGAACTTCTACAACTTAATACCAAAAAAAAAAAAAAATCTGATTAAAAAGTCAGCAAAGGAAGTGAATAGATATTTTTCCAAAAAAGACATACAGATGGCCAAAAGACATATGCAAAGATGCTCAACATGACCAGTCATCAGGGAAATACAAATCAAAACCACAATGAGATGTCACCTTACATCTGTCAGAATGACTATTAACAAAAAGACAAGAAATAACAAGTGGTGGCAAAGATGTGGAGAAAAAGGAACCCTTGACTACTATTGGTGGGAATAAAAATTGGTGATATACCAATTTTTTTTTTTACTGTGTAAAATAGTATGGAGTTTCCCCCAAAATATTTTTTAAATTATATACTATATGATCCAATAACTCTACTACTGGGTATTTACCCAAGAATGAAAACACTCATTCAAAAAGATACATGCACCCCTATGTTTATTGCAGCATTATTTATTATAGCCAAGATATGGAAGCAGCCCAAGTGTCCATCAATAGTGAATGGATAAAAAAGATGTGGTGTGTTTGTGTGTATATACATATATATAGGAATATTATGCAGCCATCAAAAAAAGCATGAGATCTTGTCATTTGCAACAACATGGATGGACCTAGAGGGTATTATGCTAAGTGAAATAAGTCAGACTAAGAAAGACAAATACCGTATGATTTCACTCATATGTGGAATCTAAATAACAAAACAAATGAACCAAAAAAAAGCAGAATCAGGCCTTTAAATACAGAGATCTGATGGTTGCCAGAAGAAAGGGGGGTGGGAGGATAGGTAGAAAAGGTGAAGGGGTGTGGGAGATACAGGCTTCCAGTTATTCAGTGAATACATCACAGGAATAAAAGGCACAGCACAGGGATTATAGTCAATGATTCTGTAATAGTATTGTATGGTGACAAATGGTAGCTACACTTGTGGTGAGCACAGCATACGGTATAGTGATATTGTATATCTGAAATTAATGTCACATTGTGTGTTAACTATACTCAAAAAAAATTTAAACATAGATAAATGAAGTATTAATGTGAGACAACTCCAGAGCTATTATATCATTGGACAGGAATGAGTAGTAAAGAAAATTTTAAGTGCTCTGAGTGGAAAATAGGAAGACACTTGAGAAAGTTCACGGAAAAGAATTAAGTTTTGTGGCTCTTGGAAAAGATTTAGATATACAGAATGAAAGCAATAAGGCATTTCAGGTGGAAATAACATTAAAAAAAAAGGTACATGTCTAGAATCCTCAGGAATGCTAGGAGACCACACCCATAGTGAAGTTCAGAGAGGTAAGGAAAAAAACAGATCAGAAACATGTCAGGACAATTTGTGGCAGGCTTTCAAGCCAAGAAGCTTGAATTTGGGCCTATAGGTCATGGGGAGTCAGTTTTTGATTTAACATACCGTGCATTTTTCCCCATTGTAGATATAAACCCTCAGCCACATGAATATCTATGAGTTTATATGAAAATAATTTATTTCCCGAACTGAGAATGATCTAGCAGCTCATATCCTCTACTCACTCATCTTGAGTAAGTGATTGGAAATTACCAGAGCCCTGAAATCAAAGTCAATCTGTAAATCACTGCCACATCTCCAGGGAGCAAATTTTTTTGATAAATAAGTATTATAAAGGATGATGACTGGGCCCAGGGAGATGTGAAACATGCTTCCTAAATTTTATTGAGATCTTCTGTTCTGTTCTGAAAGGATGCTCTGTAGAGAAAGAGAAGAATTTTAACAAAGAAGGGGAAGAAATTTAGGCTCCCAGGCCCCTCTGACAGCAGAGTATAATGTAGTGTGTTGGGGAGAGGCAGAGTCAGATAAAGGAATGAAGGGCTAGGACAATTGCAAGGTGACACTTAAGTCCAGGTAAAAGTAAAAACTCGAACATTTGGGTCTATTTGCTTAAAACAGTGGATGTAAAAATTCAAAAAATAAAATTAAAAGCTTATTGTGGGTCATATACTATTGGATGCTCTCCTGATTTGTTCCTAAAAATTAAGCTACAGAGCACCATAAATAAAGGATTTCCAGAATGAGATTCAAATAAGTTCCTTGATCGTCACCTGTACAAAACCATAAAGGAAATTTATACACAGCCCTCTTGAGGAAAAAACAGTAATTGCCAAAGAAATACAGTAAAAGTTCGTCTTGTAAATGAAAACATTCTCTTAATTTAACATGATATGCACAGATGTTTCTGCCCTCTAAACAATAGCTCTTTACATCGATGTGCAAAGTAGATAATGGTTTCCCATTATTCTCAAGGTTTCAAACTGATTCCTGGGACCTAACAACTCCTAATTGTTTCATTCCAGAGCTTTCTGCTCCTTAAATGCTGCTCCTTAGCCATAAGACACAGCTACATTAGATATTCAAGCCTTTTCTTTAATTCTTATATTTTGTAGGTAAGAAAAATTTGTAGGCCGAGTTTTCTCTATATGATAGAAAAGCAACAGGAGGATCTATTCAAATATTAGGATTAAAAGGGATCAACAAAAACAAAGGAATGATATTCCCTTCCATTAATAACAAGGATTAATGGAATATAATGGAAAAAACTCTGAAGTAAGTTTATCTTGTTATTATCATTCTGGCCTCTTAAAAAAGCTTAACTAATTTTCAGTCTTCTTTTATGTTCTAATAAATGCCACTTAAAGAAAACATTTTCTTCTTAATATTGCTTTCTTTGTAGCTTTGATAAGTTAGTGTTCTCGTTATTTATAATAGTTTTTTTTTTTAAGATTATTTATTTATTCGACAGAGAGCGCAAGAACACAAGCAGGTGGAGGGGCAGAGGGTATGAGAGAAGCAGGCTCCCCACTGAGCAGGGAGCCCAACCTGGGGCTCCATCCCAGGATCCTAGGATCATGACCTGAGCCCAAGGCAGACGCTTAACTGACTGAGCCACCCAGGCGCCCCTCTAATAGTGTTATATTCTATTTTGATTATACTTAACCTTCAATTATTTAGGGAAAATTTAATTTCAAAATGATAATTGGGGTTTTTCTCTTTGTTGTTCTTTTGTCAATTATTTTGTTTTTAATTTCTAATTGTTTCAAACTGTGGTCAGTAAATACAGCCTGCATGATATACGCTTTGGGGAATTTATTTAAATAGTCTTCATGATCTAAATCATGGTCTGCTTTTGTGAAAACTACAGTGTGTTTTGGGGAGAAAAAAGTATGTTGTCTGTTGGATAGGTATGTAAATTAGATCAATCTGGCTAATTGTGTTATTGACACATTCTACATCTTTACTTTTTTGTCCACTTTGTCAGTTGATTTGTGATTGCCAATTTCACCTTTAACTTCTATCAGTTTTCTTTCACGTAGTTTGAAGCTTTGTTGTTGAATCATAAAATGTTCATGATTCATATCTCCTTAATGTACCTTAAAATACCTAATGTACTTTAAAATATCTAAAAGTATTTCCTTGTTCCTTTAAAAGAATTTTTCCCTAACTTATACTGATTTAAATATTGCTAAACCTACATTTCTTTTATAGGATTTTTGTTTTATTTTTTCCTGCCCTCATTTTCAAACTTTCTGTATCTTGTTCTTGACTATGTCTTCAGATAACATGTTTGTAGGCTATTGGGTTTGCTCTCCTGCTAATATTGTCTTTTCCCACTGGCTTGTTTGGGGTGGATGGTAGCGGAAGTCAATTAATAGAAGCATTTTATATATTTCTTATATTAACTCCTCATCTGCTTAATAACTTTTCCCTTATCTTTCATATGTCTATTTATTAATTTGTGTATGGTGTTTTTCTGTACATAAAGGATCGTTATTTCTGTAAAGTTAAATATGTCTATCTATTCTTTATGACTGAAAGATTGCAAGCGTTGGGGGTCATCCTCCCTCTAAATTTTAAGTAGTCTTTAGATATTCTTATTAAATTTGCATTTGCAAAATTTTTAACTGGTTTGGATTTTGCATTTACTCCATTGTTCCATCCTATGTTTATGGTATGTAAGTCTGTTTCTATTTTCTTCTAATTACTTTCAATAATGATAGCATTATTTATTCATTCATCATTCATCCATTCATTTTCTCATTGATCTCCTAACTTTGTCCTATGTTATTTGAAATCTATTTCTGCATTAACTATTATATTTTAATGATATATTGGTCTTTTTATAAGAGTCTTTGTGGTGTGCTTTGATTTCTCTAAGGTAAGTCCTCCTCACTATTCCTTTAATTTTTGTTTTTCATATTTGGTTGATTCTTCCATGGCATTTCTGTTCCTATTTAAGTTTCTAGATCATTTTGCTCAATCCCAATTAAATCACTGTTGGAATTCTAGTTGGAATTCTATTTGATTTATATATTAATTTGGTGGGAAATTAACATTTTTATGATATATAATCTTCCCATTCAAAAATATGAAATGCCTTTCCATTTGTTCAAACTTTAGTCCTTTAATAAGAATTTGTTTTCTCGGGCGCCTGGGTGGCTCAGATGGTTAAGCGTCTGCCTTCGGCTCAGGTCATGATCTCAGGGCCCTGGGGTCGAGTCCCGCATCGGGCTCCCTGCTTCTTGGGAGCCTGCTTCTCCCTCTGCCTTTCTCTCTCGCTCTGCCTCTCATGAATAAAAAAAAAAAAAAAATCTTTAAAAAAAAAAAAAAGAATTTGTTTTCTCAAATAACTTACCATTTCCACTGTCATTCTCTGAAACTCTTCTATCACCTTCATAATGAGTTAAGAGGGATGTGACAACGAAGTATTTGAAGGTCGCACCAATACCTCTGATGGTTAATTTTATATTTCTACTTGACTAGGCTAAAAGATGCCCAGATGGCTGATAAAACATTAATTCTGGGTGTGTCTGTAATGGTATTCCAGAAGAGATTAACATTTGAATATGTACACAGAATAAAGATCACCAGCACCAAACAGCCAATCCACTGAGCGCTTGAATAAAACAAAAAGGCAGGAGAAGGGTAAATTTACTCTTTTACTTGAGCAGGAACATCTAAGTTCTCCTGCCCTCATACATCAGCACACCTAGTTCTTGGGCCTTCAAGTCTTAGACCAGGTCAGACACCATTGTCCCTCAATTCTTGGGTCTTTGTACTTGGTTTGGGATTTACATTATTGGTTCCCCTGATCTCAGGCTTGAGGCTGAGACTGAATTATACCACCAGCTTTCCTGATTCTCCAACTTGTAGACAACATATCATGGGACTTCTCTGCCTCCATAATCACATGAGCCAATTCCTATAATGAATCTCCTCTTAAATATACTTATATATATAAATACAAAATTATATATATAAATTGAAGAAGGAAGGAAATAAAAGACTTACCATCTATTATGACCATTCTTTTATGAAATAGGAAACATTTAAACACCAAAAAGTGTAGGAAGACAATCTCCAGGTAAACAAGAGAGTTTTTAAAATTAGATTGAATAAATACAGCTTTATAAAAATAAAAGTTACCACCTGTCCCTGGACTACAGACCAGTGTTGGAGAACCTTTGATTTTTAAAATAAAAATGCTAGATCTTTAAATATGGCAGACACAGTCCTCTGTGACTCACGCTCTGTCTTTCAGCCCAATTTTTCATCACTCTCTCCCTGGGTTCCAGAAATATTAAATTGTGTATAGTTGTTCCAACATCCTCAGTTTGGGGTCTTTCTTTATGCTGTCAATTCTGCCTATAATTTCCTTTATAGAATCGCTTTACATGGCTGACTTCTATTCATCATTTAAGAATTAGGTAAATGAGGGGCACCTGGGTGGCTCAGTTGGTTAAGCGACTGCCTTCGGCTCAGGTCATGATCCTGGAGTCCCGGGATCGAGTCCCGCATCAGGCTCCCTGCTCAGCAGGGAGTCTGCTTCTCCCTCTGGCCCTCCCCCCTCTCATGCTCTCTCTATCTCATTCTCTCTCTCAAATGAATAAATAAAATCTTAAAAAAAAAAAAAAAGAATTAGGTAAATGATCATCTTCAAAAATGCAGACCAGGTTAGGTATCCTTCCTCGTTAACCGCATATCATCATGTGTATACCTAACACACTTGAATACACCATAACATAATGATTACTTTGTATGTCCATTTTCCTCAATATAACATGAGATCCTTGACATAGGGACCATGTCTTAACTTATCTTTGCATCCCCAGAACCTAGGTCATTGTCTTATACTAAATGTCCAATGTTTGTTGAATTAAGAGGTAAATATTTTATTTAAAAGATAAAATTCACACCTATCAGAATGGTCAAAATCCAGACACTGACAACACCAAATGCTGGACAAGAATGTGGAGCAACAGAAATTCTCATACATTGCTGGTGGGAATTCAAAATGGTACAGTCACTTTGAAAGACAGTTTGGCACTTTCTTACAAAACTAAACATACTCTTATCATTATGATCCAGTAATCATACTCCTGGGTATTTACTCAAAAGAGATACTATATCCACACAAAAACCTACACATGGCTCTTCTTAATAGCAGCTTTGTTCATAATTGCCAAAACTTGGAAGCAACCCAGTTCTCCTTCAGCAAGTGAATGGATAAACTGTGGTATATCCAGACAATGGAATATTATTCAATATCAAAAAGAAGTGAGCTATAAAAGACATGAAGAAAACTTACATGCATATTACTAAGTGAAAGAAGCCAATCTGAAAAAGACACATACTCTATGATTCCAACTAAAACATCCTGGAAAAGGCAAAACTATAGAAACAGTAAAAAGATCAGTGGTTTCCAAAGGTGAGGCTGAGGAGGAAAGATGACTAGGGAGAGCACAGAGGATTTAGGGGACAGTAAAAATACTCTGTATGATATTATAATAATGGATATATATCATTATACATTTATCCAAACCCATAAAATGTATAACACTGAGAGTAAACCCTAAGTAAACTAGGACTTTGGGTAATTATGTTGTGGCAATATAGGTTCATCCTTGGTAACAAATGTACTACTCTGGTGTGTGATGTTGATAATGAGAGAGGCTATGCATGTGCAGAGACAGGAAGTATATAGGAAATCTCTGTACCTCCCACTCAATTTTGCCATAAACCTAAAACTGCTCCAAAAAGTAAAGTTAAAAAAATCATAATTCATTAGGAAAGTATAAATTAAAACAACGACATACTACTATATACCTGTTAAAATGGCAAAAAAAGATAAACTGGATGAGTTATTTTACATAATAGTGATTTCCATAGACTATTACAATTTTATACTTGTTTGATATGTGTTTTTACATTTTCATTTGTTTTTCAGAAAATAATTGTCAAATTTATGAACTGAATTAATATACAATGGTCCTATGTCCACTCTAAGGTGTAGAAAACAGATTAATACCTTAAAAATAGCCTTGAGAAATTCATCACACACAAATATAATAACATGATTCATTTTCAGACTATTCATCCATCCAAATGCTGAATTGAATTGAATTCCATGATTCAAGTATGAATGGAAAATTGGGAGCTCATTCAATTCAGATTTTATGAATTACAAATTAGTAAACAAAATGGAATATTATGCAGCCATCAAAAGGAATGAAATCTTGCCATTTGCAATGACGTGGATGGAACTGGAGGGTATTATGCTGAGCGAAATAAGTCAATCAGAGAAAGACATGTATCATATGACCTCACTGATATGAGGAATTCTT
>NC_138371.1:41018044-41031791 GCF_054177405.1 Leptonychotes weddellii | reverse complement strand
GATGGGTTAGCCTGGTGATGGGTATTAAAGAGGGCACATACAGCATGGAGCACTGGGTGTATATGAATGAATATGGAACACTACATCAAAAACTAATGATGTATGGTGATTAACATAACATAATAAAAAATAAATAAATAAATAAAAATAAGGTTACAAAACAGAGTAGACAATAGCTACATGTAATTAAGAATTTTTTAAAGTCCTAGAGTATCTGGAAAACCAACTTGTTGTAGAATGCAGGCTTGAAAATAATACCGTGTTGGAGATGTCAAAAGTTTCCTCCATGTTCACTCATTTCTTAGCAATTGGTCTCCAATTTTGTTTAACTGTGCACCCCAATAGCTTAAGAAATAATTTTAGTACACATCCTCAAACATATGTGTATTTACTTATTTATAGATGTTATTATACATATAAACATGTAAATATAGAAATATATATATTTAGTACTACACTCATATCTTCTAAACACAAAAACAAAATAGAAATGAAAAGAAATGATATCAGAGAAGCTACAAAGAGAGATTAACGACATCAGACCCTCATCAGAGGCAGTGACTGGCCATGCTATTACAAAGATAGAAAAACTGTTTCTTAGGGCCTTCCTGCTTTTATTCTCCATCAAGCCCAGCTATACTTCCTACAATTTGAATCCATGAGATTTCCCAGATCCCTGTCCCTACCCTTTTCCAATAAGGACATTTATTGAGAATATTTCTGTTTCTTGCAACCAAATGATCACTAAAACAACAATTTGTAAGTAAATATTATTTACTTATAAGGCACTGTGTCCCTTTCATTTACATATATTTGAAGTACTCTACTTAAAATAATACTATTGTTTAATATTTGAGGCAATAATGAATCAACTGCTGTCCTGATAAATTAATTTACTTTAGAAACAGAGCTGCATGAACTCACTAATCCAAGAATAATTTTAAAAGCTAAGATTGGCAATAGGTATTCTATTTCTTGTTGTGTTTTGAAAGTATTAATATACTTCACTTAAATATAAACTGGTCTCCAATCTTGTAGTAGGTCCATAGACCTACTGAATTAGGACATTCTTCTCTGATATCTCTTCTATGCACAAATGACCTCATCATAAGAAACCTAACTTGGAGCTTCAGAATCCAAATCCTTGTGACCTTCAGTTTCAACTTTTGTATCCCAAGTGCCTATGTGGGAGAATCTGATTGGCTCCTTGGTTTGGATACCCTCTCCAATTATCTGTGCTTTGGTGGGATTTCTCTGAGGCAGTAGTTTCCAAAGGGGGTCATTTGTAAGATGAAGCTGGGGGACATGAGATTTCAAAAGTCTAACTGCAACTTACCTCTAGTATTAATCTCATTCTCATCTCATCTGGCAAGTGCAGAAGCTGTCCTGCTTGAGAGCCAAATGACCCACAAGAGGCATTATCTCTTTAACAAATCCATAAGCATTACTTCCAGAGTTCACACGAGGGACATGTTCAATTACAAGACTGAACACACTCAGAGGAGCATAAATTAAAGCGTCCTTATCAAGTATGTATGTATGGTTCATTTATAGTTCCTCCTTGTCCAGATGCAATTTATTAATCCGGGGTCATTTTACCATAGATAATACTGCCTATAATATACATGATATTCTATCTTTATATGGTTTCCAGTGGAATAGAGATAGAAAGTTAACTAAAGGTCACATTACTATGGTAGAAGCAGTAGAAGTTTTATTAAATCCTTTACCCACAGTCCTCACAATGGGTTCTTTAATGTACTTAACTAGCATTGACAGATTTGATTGAAGTTGCTCTTGAACAAATAAAACATGGGCCAGAGAGTGTTAGTGGAGTTAGATGCACGCCTCTCTCCTGCACTGTATCCACCTCCCAAATATCCTTCCAAGAATGTTCGGGGAATACAATGATTGCCCAGAAATATCTCAATGTGCATGGGACTCTTATGACCCATAAGAAAGAAATTTATCCCTCTCTACATACATATGGTTGAGATATAGATATTCATCTGATAGAGTGACTAAAAAGAAGGGGTAGAACAAAAAAGGCCAGACTATAAGGACATTCAACTGCACCCCTGAGAGAAAAGCTCCCCAGGACTGGAAAACACTTTAGGGTCTGAGAGTCAGGAGAACAGTGGTTCCCAGTACTGTTTCAAGCTGTTCTTAACTGCATGTGTACTCGTCCTCTAAAGGTGCTCCTGTAGTAAAATGAAAAGATACATTGCCAGAGGTTCATAGAATGCTTTTAGGGATTACTGAAAGCGTAAGACTGTCCCTACTGGTTGGAGAGCCAGGCAAACCTCAAAAGAGCAGCAGTGACTAGAGCAATAGGGCAGCTATATTGCTGGGAGAGGCTCTAATTATAGGGACAATCCCAACACCAGTATAAGCCTTGACAAAAAGTAACCTCACCAAGAACACACAAACTGGTGAGACTAAAACATTCCATAAAGGGGAGTAAAACCTGGAAAAGATGAGACTTCCTTTGGATGACTATACACTCTTGAGGATTGTATTTTCCAAAGATAGCTATATCTCCTGTCCTAGTCTTTTCTACAATATGATGGTACCACTTC
Organism: Leptonychotes weddellii; assembly: GCF_054177405.1. Classification (NCBI taxonomy): domain Eukaryota; kingdom Metazoa; phylum Chordata; class Mammalia; order Carnivora; family Phocidae; genus Leptonychotes; species Leptonychotes weddellii. The sequence continues at coordinate 41,029,212 of NC_138371.1, read as the reverse complement.
TTCCCTTGAAAGGTGAGTCCATTTCCCCTTTACTTGAAACTGGGCAGCCTTGGCCTGCTTTAAAGTCTCCAACTCTAATAATGGATTCATCTATGTCTCCTTGCGGTTTTATCAGTTTTTGCCTCATGTATTTTCATGCTCTGGTGTTAGGCACATGCACACTAAAGACTGATATGTCCTCTAGGAGAACTGACCCCTTTATCATGAGGTTATTCCCCCTTTATATCTTATAATTTTCCTTGCTCTGAAGTTTGCTTTGTCTGAAATTAATACAGTTATTCCAGCTTTCTTTTGATTGGAGTGAGCATAGCACATCTTTCTTTACTTTTAATCTATCTGTGTCTTTACATTTAAAATAAATTTCGGAGGTGCCTGGGTGGCTCAGCCAAGTGTTTGCCTTCAGCTCAAGTCATGATCCCAGGGTCCTGGGGTCGAGCCCCGCATCGGGCTCCCTGCTCAGTGGGAAGCCTGCTTCTCCCTCTCCCACTCCCCCTGCTTGTGTTCCTTCTCTCGCTGTCTCTCTCTGTCAAATAAATAAATAAAATCTTTTAAAAAAATAAAAAATAAAATAAATTTCTTACAGAAAACAGAATTGGGTCTTGTTTTTTTATCCACTTTGATATTCTGGTTTTTAATTGGTACATTTAGATCATTGATGTTTAAAGTGATTATTGTTATAGTTGGATTAATATCTACCATAATTTTTTTTACTATTTTCTATTTGTTACCCTTATTCTTTGTTTCTTTGTCTTCCATCCATTTTCTGCCTTCTCTTGTTTTAAATGAGCACTAGTGGCTGTCCTTCAATTTGCGATATACATTTACGACTACGAGTCCACCTTCCAATAACCCAATACCACTTCACAGGTAGTGCAAATACTTTAAAATATCCCCCATCCCTCCCTATTTTCCACCCTTATAACATTTCTGTCAGTTATTTCACTTATTCATATGCTATAATCATCCAATACATTGTTGGTATTTTTATTTTGAACAAACTGCTAATAAAAAAAATGAACAGTTTTATATTTCCTATCTCATCTTCCTTCTTTCTGAAGAACTTTTAACATTTCTTACAAGACAGGTGTATTGAAGATAAACTTCCTCAGTTTTTGTCTGAGAAAGTCTTCTTCTTACTTTTGAAAGATAATTTCACCAAATACAGAATTCTAAGTCAGTGATTTTTTTTTTCTTTCAACGTTTTAAATATTCCACTTCATTCTCTTCTTGCTTGTATGGTTTCTGAAGAGAAGTCCAATGTAATTCTTATCCTTGTTCTTCTACAGCTACTGTGGGTTTTTTTCCCTCTTTGGCTCCTTTTAAGATTTTCTCTTTGCCCTTAATTTTCTACAGTTTGAGTATGATATGCTTAGGTGTAAATATTTTTGATATTTACCCTGCCTGGTGTTCTTTTAGCTTCCTGGATCTCTTCTTTGGTGTCTATTATTAGTTTTGTCTCAATTATTATTACTCCTATGGCTCCTTCTTCTCCTTCTGGTATTCCCATTATATATACAGTTACACCTTTTGTAATGGCCCACAGTTCTTAGATATTCTGTTCCATTTTTGCATTCTTTTTTCTCTTTGCATTTCATCTTTGGAAATTTTTATTGAATTTCTTCAAGCTCACTGATTCTTTCCTTGGCAGTGTCCAGTCTGTTAATGAGCACATCAGACATTCTTCATTTCTGTTAAGGTATTTTTTATTGCCAGAATTTCCTTTTGACTCTTTCTTAGAGTTTCCATCTCTCTGTTTACATTACCTATATGTTCTTGCATTTTATCCACTTTTTCCCTAGAGCCCTGAGGATATTAATCATAGTTGTTTTAATTTCCAGTCTAATAATTCCAACATCTCTACCATATCTGTGTCTGTTTTTAATGCTTCCTCTGTTTCTTCAAACTAGTTTTTGTCTTTTAGTATGCTTCATAACTTTGTTGAAAGACAGACATGATGCACTGGGTAAAAGAAATTGAGGTAAATAGGCTTAATAAGGTTTTCTGTTTATCTAGCTAGGGTTTGAGCTCTATTTATTGTTTATAGTAGTTTTAGTTAAGCTGTATTTACTGTTTTAGTAGCTTTAGCTTTTATTTAACTCTAGGTGTCAGAGGCTAAAATATCCTGTGGCATCCTTATTTTCGTCTCCCTTCTTGTCTTTAGGTTTCCATATTGTCTTTGGGTTTCCCTAGAGACTTATCCTTAAATAGGGTCTGAGCTATGCAGTTATTTCAGTGATATTCCCCCTTCAGTATACAGGAGCTCTATCGATGTGGTGGTAAAGTGTGAGGGAGGGGAAGTTTCTACAGTGCTATGATTAGATCTTAGTCTTTTAGTGAACCTATTCCCCTAGGTTATAACATGAGTGCTTCTCAGATTTTTCCCCCTTAGGTGAGACAAAAAGGCTAAAGAGAGCAGAGTTGAGTATTTCCCTTCCCCCTGGTCAGTTGGACTCCAGTAAAAACCCAGTCAGTTAGGCTCTGGTAAGATAGCTGTCAAGGGCAGGACTTGTTAAGAAGAATAGAATGGTCTGGGCCTATTTAAAAATGGCTATTTTCCCCTCCCTATCCTGGACGCATGAGGGAATTTTTGTTTCCCATCTTCACTGTGAGAATCCAGTAGGGTTCTTGGAGGCAAAACACATGAACATGTTGGGGTACTCCTGAGACTAGGCCCTCACAAATATTTTTTTAACCCTTAAGCTTGTCCATACTGAGCCTTCAGTAATCTGTCAATTACAGTTTAAATTTTTTTCCCCCCCGCACTGGCTCCAGCAGTGGTGGTTATAGCTCTTGGGCATCTGTTCTAATAAACCATGATTCTCTGTTTCTGCCTGTCTCCCATTTTGGGAGCAGGGACAGCACTTTTTCCTGTAACCTCGATTCTTTGAAAGATCTAAGAACAGTTGTTGGTTTTCAGTTTGTTCAGCTTTTTCTTGCTGGGAGGATGAGAGTAATGACTTCTATGCTCCTTACATGCTACTTTGACATGGCAGTGGGGATCCTTAAGACTTTTGACAGGTCATAAAAGGTCATGAAGCTATTGTTTCTCTTGAGATGCTCTCTCTGCAGGATGTCAGCTACCATGTAAAAATTCCAACTACCCTAAGATTGCCATGTTGGAGAGGCCAGGTTTAGGGGCCTAGATTGACCCCAGCTAGCTTGCAGCTGACAGCCAGCATCAACTGCCAACCATGAGGGAGCCATTTTGGATATCCAGTCAAATCAAACCTTCAAATGACTGCAGCCCAGCCAATATAAGATTACAGCTGCACAACAGACACCAAGTGAAAGTGCCTAGCCAAGCCTTTCCTGAATTCCTGACCCAACAAAACTGTGAGCAAAATAAAATTGTTTTATGCCACTACATTTTGGGGGGTAATATGTTACCAATAGTAATAAGAGAACAGACTTTTGAAATATTACTATATTACTATACATGTGATGATTTTCTTCAGTGCATCATACTCTTTTACCATGAAATTGACCAAGAGCAAACTGACTAAATGACTTCAATTTTTACAGAGTTTGTTCAAAGAAACTCTAAGCTTGGCCCAAAACTGCTTTGCAACAGCTCAATCCCTAGTTAATCCCTGAGTCTCTGAATGAATGTATACCAACATGAAATGCACCACAGAAAGTATATAGCCCCCCCAAGGGCAGTCTGCCAAATGCCATCTCAGACATAGCAATGGAGAACAATGAACAAGGTAGATAGTCCCAGAATGCAGAACTGGGGACTACAGGAATTAGTTCAAACCTCACTTAGGTCAAGCAACTCAAATCAAGTATAAATCAAGCATATAGGACTGAGAAAGAAGTTTACAATATGGGGGCTGAGAAACACAAGTGCCTACGATGTATATGTCAGATAAGCCTCAAGTTTACTTAAGAGTTCTTAACAAAACAAAATTGAACAAAACAAACAAACAAAATATTTTTACAGCTATATTCTTTTGAGAGACTTGACTGTTACTTGTTCCTTGTTACTGAATAAGAAATGTCCCTAAATGGCCTGTTGACTGAAATATCAAGAGTTTGTAGGTATTAAGTCATGTCACCAGAAATAACAACAAAGACCCAGTCTATATATACAGACAATGACAATACATTATGACTTCTTTGAAAGACAGTGAATTAAGATGTCATCAACCATAAGATGCCATTGACCGTTAGACCTAGCTCAGTCAGAGATCCAAAAATGTTTCATAGATTTGATGAAATATTGCAATGGTTTTAGATAAGGAGTTACCACTCATAATCTAATTTAAACCACTGGTTTACCTCTAATAGTCTCAAAGGGAGAGGCTGGAGAAAGAGCTGTAGTACTACCTTTATTGTTTGACTCCATCAAATCCTGCCAAATATTAATTTTCTGCCTTTCTGCCCATGTTCTCTCACTAACCACTTGGAGTAATGAACCCAGATTTTCCATGTCTTTCCCTCTCAGTTTTCAGTTTAGGTAAATTTTATCTGAGTTAATCTTTTTCTTATAGAACCTTGCTTAGGGCTGCAAACTATAGGCAATACTCTCCTACCACTTAACTTAATACTATCTCCTTGGTAAATACAGATCTGATTCTCAAGTAAGAGTTTTTTGTTTTTTTTTTTTAAAGATTTTATTTATTTATTTGACAGAGAGAGAGACAGAGAGAGCAGGAACACAAGCAGGGGGAGTGGGAGAGGGAAAAGCAGGCTTCCTGCTGAGCAGGGAGCCCGATGTGGGACTCGATCCCAGGACCCTGGGATCATGACCTGAGCCAAAGGCAGACGCTTAACAACTGAGCCACCCAGGCGCCCTCAAGTAAGAGTTTAACCAAATTTAAAAACACTCTGAAGTTTATTTTCCACTATGAAATATCTATTGATATCAGTTATTTATGCTATTATATAGCACAAGTTTTATAAAACTATTATTACTAGATAAAAGCTCCTCCACTAGAGAAACTCTACTTCTATCATTTTACCCCTATTATAAATGCTTGATTCTTAATTTCTTTTTTTCAGTAAGTTCTTTGAAGTAATAACTTTATTCCTAGTACTCTTTAAAGATGACCAATGACTTTGTTTTGTTTGTATTATGATGAACTCATGACTTTAACCATAACATATGTTTCAATCCATTGCAGTTATTATTCTTTTTGATATTCAAAATGTCCCAACTCAGTGGGACCATCTTCAAGCTGTTCCTGAGTCCATTTGACTCAACCCCAGGAGTCTTTGATAGCTCTCTTGCTCTGGTATGATAAGATGTTTTGTACATCTGTGTCTCATACCTAAAATCAGCCATTTCTTCAAGCAGCTTTGTTTCCTTTTAGTGGAAAATGGAATTTAGAAGCCATATCTGGGTGTTAAGTGCCCATTGCTCCCAAGTTAGTGACAAAATACATTTTTAAAAAACAAAATACATCATAAGTTCATAATGATGATTCCAATTCAAATTTAGAACTATCTTCAGATGTTTCTAATGGGCACCCAAGGTAGAGAACCAGTAAGCTAGGCCTAGCCTGTCTCCAAACACAGCAGTATTTTTAACCTCGTCTTTTAGCATTAGAATCAACTGGAAAGCTTTTAAAAACTTGATGCCCCAAAAGAAAGATTTCAAATCAATAACCTAATTTTACATCTTCAGGAACTAAAGAAAGGAAAGCAAACTAAACTCACAGCCAGTTGAAAAAAATAAAGGTTAGAGTGGAGATAAACAAAGCAGAAAATAATAAACAATAGAGAAAATCAATGAAACCAAAATTGAAAAGATCAACAAGATGTTTCATTGACAAACATTTAGGTAGACTAAGAAAAAAAAAAAGAGATGATGCAAATAACTAAGATCAGAAATAAAAGTGGGGACATCACTACCAATCTTACAGAAATAAAAAAGAATAGTATGAACAATTATAAGCAAACAAACTAGGTAACCTAGATGAAGTGAGAAAATTTCTGGAAACTTATGAATTACCAAAACTAACAGAAGAAGAAACAGAATTATTTCAACAGACCTATAACAAGTAGAGACTGAATGAGCAATCACAAACCTCCCAACAAAGAAAAGTTCAGGACCAAATGGCTTTACTGGTAAATTTTACCAAGTATTTTAAAAAATTAATACCAATCCTTCACAATCACCTAGAAAAAATTGGAGATGAGGAAACAATTCCTAACTCATTCTACTAGGCAAGCATTAGTCTAATACCAGAGCCAAAACACCAGAGAAAAGGAAACTATAGGCCAATATTCCTTATTAATGTAGGAATAAATATCCTCAGAAAATATGAGCAAACCAAATCCTATAGCATATCAAAAGGATTATATGCCATAACCAAGTGGTTTATCCCAGAAATGCAGGAGTGTTTCAAAATATGAAAATCAATGTGGCAATACACCACATTAATAGAATCAAGCAAAAATCCCACACGATCATCTCAACTGGCACAGCAAATTCATTTGACAAAATCCAACATCTTTTCATGATTAAAAAACGCTCAGCAAACTAGTAATAGAAAGGAATTTCCTCAATAAGATAAAAGGAATTTATGAAAAACCCACAGCTACCATCATACTCAATAGTGAAAAACTGAAAACCTTCCCCCTAAGATCAGGAATAAGACAAGGATGTCCACTTTCACCACTGCTATTCAGCATTTTATTGAAGTTCTAGTCAGATCAATTAGAGAAAGAAACAAAAAATATCCAAACTGGAAAAGAAGAAGTAAATATTCATAGATGACATGATCTGATAAATAAAAAAAATCCTAAAGAATATACAACAAAAAACTATTAGAGCTATAAATGAATTCATCAAAGTTGCAGGATACAATATCAACACACAAAAATCAGTTTTATTTCTATACACTAGCAATTGAGAGAGGATACATAGCAAATGTTTAATGGTAAAGGGTTTCCTTTTGAAGTGACAAAAATGTTCTTGATAGATACATAGAGTGATGGTTGCACAACACTGTGAATATATTAAATGTCACTAATAAAAACTTTATTATGTGTATGTCACCACAATTAAATAAAAAAAAAAAGAGAAAACTCTGATATCCAGGTGACACTGCAGACCAACTACAATAGAATCTCTGGGGGTTGGACCAGGTTGCATTATTTTCTAAAACACTCCAGGTACTTACTGTGTATAGCTAAGGTTAACTAGTTGTTTATATATAGTAATGAAAATTTAGTAAGAGAGTGGTATCAATAGCTAGAATATCCTTTGGGGATATGACTGGCATAAAGTATTTATTAACACCAGGTACTTAAAAGTATAGTGTTTTGCCTAAGTACATTTTTATGGGGATAGGTCTTCAGAGTCTACTTAAGGGCTTTTTTGCACAGCTGTAAGGAAAATGTGCAACTTTTTTAGCTTTATGAAGTTATTCCCTATTGCCCAGTCTCTCAAATTGAGTTCTGAGAGTTCAATTAGAATTTTTAAATTTTGAGATGTCATTTTGATAATCTGAGAAAAAAAGTGTATAACAACAAAAGTTCTCTTTTACAATGATAAATCCCAACTGAATTACATCTTCAATCTGTAAAAAATAAAATAATATTATCTATGTTTCCTGTCTTCTCAGACACCCTCCATTCTCCCTTCCTACCTCCTAAACCAAGAGTCAACACAACTCTTCCATAACGGGCCAAATAGCAAATATTTTAGGCTTTCATGACATACGATCTCTGTCACAACTACTCACCTCTGAGTCTGTAGTACAAGACCAGTCATAGACAATACATTAACAAGTGGACATGGCTGTGTTCTAATAACTTTATTTTCAAGAGAGATCACAGGCCACATTTGGCCTACAGGCCAGTTTGCTAAATATTGATGTGGAAAGAATGTGGAAAAGATGATTATTTCATATCTCCTCTCTCCTCAAACCTCCAACAACTCCTTCCCAATCCTTATCTCAGTTGATCATCTTATTTGCTGTTTCACTGCAAAAACAGAAAGCAAGCAAAAGAAAAATTTCAAAAGCTCCCAGAAGTACATCTTCCCATCCAACTGCATCTTAATCTCTTTTCATTTCTATAGCTGAGTGTCTGTGCTCCTGGCAAAGGCCAATCCCTTTACTTATACACTAGATTCCATCCTCTCTCACCTATTTAAGAAGTGTGCCAGCAATTATTTCCTTACTTCCTTTCATCGTCAGTTTTTCTCTTTCTCCTGTGTCCTCTTTCTATTAGCTGTATCTCAACCTTAAAAACAAACAAAAAAAAACCCTTGTCTCTTGACCTCACTTCCCCTCCAGCTATCATGTTTCTTCCTTTCTTTGTACACCAAAACTCTTAAAGAGTCCTACTATCTCTAATTTCACTCCTCCATTCTCTCCTAAACCTGAAAATCAGATTTTCATTCCCATCACTCCATCAAAACTGCTCTTATCAAAGCCCCCAATGATTTCCATATTGCTAACTGCAATAGTCAATTCTTTGCCTTCCAGTTATTTAATCTATCAGTCACAGTTGACAAAAAGATTAGTTCTACCTCTTTCTTCATTTGGTTTTCATGGCATATATCCTTCCGATTTCCTTCTAAAACTGGCCAATCATTTGCTGGTTTTCTCTTCATCTTCCTGATCCCTAAATATTAAAGCGCCTCAGGCTCACTCCATTGGTGACCTCAGCCAGTCCCATTGCTCCTCCATATCATCTATATGCCAATGACTCCCAAATTTATATCTCCAGCAGAGACCTCTGCACTAGATTCCAATAGGATATCCAACTGCCTACTCAACATCTTCATTTTGATGTCTGATAAGAAGTTTATACCTAGTTCCACCCTCCAAAATCTGTTCTCCCATAGTCTTCCCTTCACAGTACATAGTGATCTCAATATTCAAGACTCCCAGGTCTAACCTCTGGAGTCATGTTGTCTTCCATTGTCTTCCATACAACATTTCCTCTATCAGAAAATACTATTTGTTTTACATTCAAAATATACCCAGAACACAAACATTTCTCACCACTCTTATTACCCAAGTCTAAACCACCATCATCTCTTAACTGCACTATTTCAAGAGGCTCCTAATAGGGCTTCAAGCTTCAATCCTTTCCCCCATCAGTCTCTTATATATAAGAATCAGAGTGATTCTGTTAAGAAGTTAACCTAGAGACTCTCAGTTCCTGTCCAAATGGAATCAGGACACTCCACTCTATTTCTTCCACTAATTACAGCTAAAAACTCTAAACAAAACACAAAATAAACTAACAGAGGCCTCTGCAAGGTAGACAAAAGTGGGTGGACGAGGTAGGAAGATGAAGACTACAAGTAGCGACAAAAATGAAGCAGCTCTCTCTTTACCCTATCCCCATCTGGGAGTAATGTCCCCTGTGAGATGGAGCTCTTTTAATTCTCCAGGCTCTGCCCCAGATGAGATCCAATAATAAAGGTACAGTGACTCAGGAGCAATAACAATATGGCAGAGAGGGAGATGGCAGTGGTGGCCCCATATTCTTTGCCCTCACTACTTAGCCCCATTACAGGCCTTGGTGTGGAAAAGTATACAACACTGTGAGAGGAAAAACCCTGGGCTTTTTTCTTTTCTTTCTTTTTTTTTTTTAGAGAGAGAGCATAAGCAGGGGTTGGCAGGGAGGGGCAGAGGGAGAGAAAATCTTAAGCAGGCTCCATGCCCAGCAGCCCCAGTGCAGAGCTCGATCTCACAACACTGAGATCATGACCTGAGCCAAAATCAAGAGTTGCATGCTTAACTGACTGAGCCACCAGGTGCTCCAAGCCTGGGCTTTCTAATCAGAACACCAAGGAGGAAAATAAATAGAGCCCAAGAATATAAAGAGTATCACAGAGGGAAGAATTGGAGAAAGGGATCCTTTAAATCATAAATACTGGGCTCACTTCTGAACTGTGCATGCATAGCCAAGGCTGGAAGGATTTCAGCACGATCCAGGATCTCTTAACATAATATCTGGGATAAAATATGAAATTATTCAACACACAAAATGAAATTATTCAACACACAAAATGAAATTATTCAACACACAAAATTCAACACACAAAATTCAACACACAGAACAATCTCAATAACTCTGAAGGGAAGGCAATCAACAAACACCAACCCCAAGATGACCCAAATGTTGAGATTATTAGAAAAAGACTTTAATTCAGTTATAACAATACTCCAAAAAGTAGGCAAAATTCACTTAAAAGAAATTGAAAGATGGAAATTTTCATGAAAAAAATAGAGGCTGTAAAAAAGAACCAAATGGAAATTAACCCAGAACGGATCATAAACCTAAATATTAAGTGTAAAACATAATATTCTTCATATAAAACATAAGAGAAAATCTTCATGAGCATGGAATAGGTAAGGAGTTCTTAGGACAACAACAAAAAAAAGCATGATGCATAAAAGAAAAAAATTGAAAAACTGTATTCATCCAAACTTAAAACTTTAGTTCCATGAGAGACACTTAAAAGAATGAAAAGACAAGCCACAGAATGGGAGAAACTATTTACAATTCACATATCAGACAAAGGGAAGTGTATCCGAAATAAAGAAATCTCAAAACTCAACAGTAAGAAAACCGTGAAATGTCATTAAATATGACATTTATTAGAATATGTTAGATGAGAAAAATAGACATAAAAAAGTGGAGATAATATAAATTATCTATACACAAAGGACCATTAAAGTAAATAAAGGACGGGGAGAAATTAAATCAAATGATTTAACAATATTTTATAATAATGTAAATATTATAAATGGTGTCTGAAATACAAAAATTTCCTTTTAAAAGTAAAAAAAAAAAAAAAACAACAACAACCACCCAATAAAACAATGGGTAAAAGATTTGAGGACCTTGCATCAAAGATGTACAGATAGGAAATAAACACATGAAAAGATGCCTAACATCATTAGTCACTAGTGAAATGAAAACTAAAACAATGGAGTCCTACTACAAATTTAATATAATGGCTAAAATAGAAAATACTGACACCAAATGCTGATTAAGATGTGAAGCCAGTAAAACTTTCATACATTACTGACTGGAATGAAAATGGTACAGAAACTCTAGAAAAACAGTCCAACATTTTCTTAAAAATTTAAAGATATGATTTGACCCACGAATCCCACTTATTGGTATTTATCCTAGAGAAAGAAAATCTCTTATTCACACAAAAACCTACAAATGAATGTTTAGAGCAGTAT
>NC_138371.1:40862477-41017944 GCF_054177405.1 Leptonychotes weddellii | reverse complement strand
GGCAAAACTGTAGGGACAAAGAACCAATCAGTAGTTGCCTGTGTTATGGTTAATTTATGTGTCAACTTAACTGGGTCGTGGGGTTCCCAGATATTTGGCTAAACATTATTTCTAGGTTTGTCTAAGAGAGTATTTCCAGAGGAAGTTAGCATTTGAATCTATGGACTCATGGACTCAGTAAAGCAGACTGCCCTCCCCAATGTGAGTTGGCATCATTCAGGGCCCATTAAGGACCTGAAGAGAACAAAGAGAGGAGGAATGAAGAATTTGTTCCACTCTACCTGACTGTTGGACTGGGCCATTGGTCTCCTCCTGCACTTAGACTGGATTTACACCATCAGCTCCCCAGGTTCTCAGGCCTTCAGACTCAAACTGAATTACACCACCAGCTCTCTCCAGGGTGTCCAACTTGCAGAATGCAGATTGTGGGACTTTTCAGCCTCCATAATTGAGTGTACCAATCCCTTTAAATAGATAGAGAGATTGATCGATCTTATTGGTTCTGTTTTTCTGGAGAACTCTGAATAATACAGATTTTAGTACTGAGAGTGGGATGCTGCTGTAATTAACAAATACCTGAAAAGGTGAAAGTGGCCTTGGAACTGGATAAGGGTACAGGCTGGAAGAGTTTTAAGGTGTGTGCTACAAAAAGTCAATATTGCCATTAAAGGACTTTTAAACATGATTCTGGCGAGGACTCAGAAAGAAAAGAGGAGAGCTGGAGAGAACTAGGGATCTGTCAAATATGCTCAGCTTCCCTTCTCAACAAAGGAGCCAAGCTTTCCTAGCTCTCTTCTATGAAATGCCTAGGGGAGTAACTGATAGTTTAATAGCACATGCAGAGAATATCAAGCCACCTTCCATCATCCTCAATATCATCTTAATTCTTTCTGGTCCTCCAAACGCTTTAGAAAATTTTGCTTGTGTATTAGTGCTTAAGAGCCAATCAACAAAGATTGATGTATTACTATACAAATGCCAGCATATGAAAGAAACTGTCAGACTTAGGAAGCAGAATTCATTATACTTAACAATTCTTGGCAAAGTGAAACCCCACACAATCTAAATTTCAAATAGTGGACTACCTAGCTCTGGCTATCTTCCAATTGTTGCTTACTGCTGCAGTACCTATCTATAGGCAATACTGCTTGCCTGATACAATTTCATCAGTCCTTTTCCCTTCCGATTTCTTCTTAAGAAAACATACTCTCTTGTAACTCTCTTCTTCCTATGGATTTTCCCCGAACTTTAGACTAAAAGCTAAGTTAAGTATTTTCCCTTTTTGGCTGCCATTAGTTATTCCTCCTAGTTTCCCCAGTAACTCATGTCTCAATTCCACAAAACATTCCTTCAAAATAAAAATGTAGGTATCTTTCAATCCTGCAATACCTATTCTAGGAAGCTCTCCTATAGCAATAGCAACAAATTTATGTGTTCTATAGCACTATTTGCCACTTTAAAAATGGAAATGACTAAATATCCACCTTTGAGACAATGATTTAATCAATTATGGTACATTTGCTCTACAGAATACTATGCAGTCATTAAAAAGATAAAATCTGTATGCAGTGAAAGCATAAGAGAATAAAGAATTCTGTAGTGCACTGTATTGAAGAATAATGTTAAGGTATATATATACCTAGAAAAATATCAGGAAGCACATACACCAAATTTTCAATGGTGGAGATATTTGTGGGGTATAAGATGGGCTGGGATCATTCTAACCATATTTCTGTACTGAAATTATTTTACTGCAAATCTGTACTAACGTTGAATTTTTAAAATATTTTTTAACCGGCACAACTTTAACAAACACATATTCATCATGTTAAACATCCTCACAGAAATCTTTTTTTCTCATGTTACGGTCTTACTTTCTTCAGCACACAATCTTATTTACTTGTCTCTCTCCCGTTGAATCCCGTCTGTCTTGCGCTGTGCCTCACAATAATTATTTAATAATTGTTATTTGTCTCCAGAAAAACTGAAGAGTTATAAATTTTAACATATCAAGAGGTAACGCGTACAAGTCAGATCTCCTGTTCCTGCTAAAATTAAGCTGTCAGTGGCTCTTCACTCTTCGTAGTGATACAGAGCTGGCAGAGAGGATCGATAAATGTTTACTGGATGAGTGAATAAAGATAAGCGCCTCTAATATACAGGGACCACAAAAAAAAAAAGTACATAACTTTACAAAAAGAGTATAGAGTATGTTAAGGCTTCCTCACCCACAGGCACGGTCGACTAACGGGGGAAAGCTAAAACCAAAGCAACAGGCACAGAAGAACCCGTAGCAAGACATGGAACTTGGGCGGGGGTGGGAGGGAATGTCAGATCAGTCCGAGCGGCTCCATCGAATCGGTGAAAGAAAGATGCACCAGAATCCCGGAGCAGGAGCCAGGCGTCCAAAGGAAAAAGCAAGGCCCTCGGAGTTGTGGAGATTCTACAGGAACCTATGGTACGCTCAGCGGAACAGGAGAAAATGACGACTAATGGGTGGGGAAACAGCTATGCAAGAAGTAGACAGCTACCTTTCCACCCAAGAACTCAACTGCGCGGCCGAGAAACCAAGCGGTACAAAACGCTGGCGTCATCTCTCAGAGCCCGAATCAAAGCGGAGAAAGAAGCGGCCTGGTGGGTGGGGAAGGGAGGTGACTGGAGGTCACGTGATAGGACACCCTTCTCTTCTGGCGGAAGAAGATATATAATCAAACTGACAGGGCCAGAAAAAAGAAAATTAGTACTAAATAAAAGTTCAGGGGTGTCTAATATAAATTCATTGTCTCTATGTCTCTGTTTCGCTTCCACCTTTTTTACATGTGTCCTAATTTAACGTTTCCCACACAAAAGATGGCGGCACATATACTGGATCCTACCATCGAGACTGAAGCCTAGAGGGGCCCAGGCACGGGTTGTGTGGGCTGCGACTCGTGTTCTACGGCCCGGCCTCCCTAAAGGAAATTCTGGGCGGGCTCACGAGCGTGAGTTCCTGCATCTGCGCAAAGATGGTGGAGGAGGAGAGTGTCCGCGTGGTTCGTTGTGGCGGCAGCGAGTTGAACTTCAGGAGAGCGGTGTTTTCTGCAGATTCTAAGTATGGGGCCCCCGCGCATTGCCAACCGGGCTGAGGGACGTGAGTCGCCGGGGGGGGTGGGAGGAAAGAACTGTCCGGCTCGTCCGGACTCGCAAACCCGCGTTCTGGGCTCAGGGAAGGGGGAGGGTGCGGGGGAGCTCCCGGGGCACGCGTGAGGGAGCCGGTGCCTGAGTGCTGTTAAGAGGAGTGAGAAACCACTTCGTGCCGTGGCACCGCAGGCTGGGGCGCGCTTCTCCTTCTCAATACAGTTTACCTGCAAGTAGATTGAGGGACCGGGGGCGAGCCCATGTGTCCAGAATCAGCTCCGCGTTGGGGGCAGCGAAAAAGTCCAGGCACAGGTTATGTACGCTGCCGCTCTTGCAATACCACGAGGAGTATTCCTCTTTCGGAAAGAATCGGGACTTTGAGTTACTGAGAGAGTGAAGATGTCCGTTTTCTCCACACTGCCCTATTCTCTGAAAAGGTATTTTGGCAACCTTTTTGCAGCTTTTCCTGGGTACGGATGTTAGATTCTGTGCGGGATAATAACATATATAAACCTTGGTCCCTTTTCTCGGGAGTTCAGTATAGCTGGAAACCACACTACTGGCTGGGTTCAAAACCCGGTTCTCCCATCGTGTGAGCTTTGCAAGTTTTTAATCTTTGCCTCAGTTGCCTCATCTGTAAAACAGGAATGGTATTTTGTAGTCTGTCTCATAGGGTTGTTAAGAGGGTTAATTGCTTTAATACATATGAAGCAGTTAAAATAAGCCTGGCAGTTAATGTCTCAGTGTGTGTCAGCTGTCATCATTATTGCTCTGTTGTCAGCATCATCTAGAAGTGACGCAATGTAGGAAGAGATTTCAAATCATTTAAGGACAGAGTAGCCCTTAGTAAAAACGCTTAGAAGAGTAAAGATTATATCTTATGAAAGTTTGTATCCCTCACAATATCTTGCTTATGAGTATATGATAGTTGTTGAATGCATACATGACTGAAGGAATTTTCATAAACTGTCCTAGAGGCAAAAAAAAAAGAATCATACTTGGTCTTTACATGAAAGAGGATTTTGTTGATATTCATCTTCTAAATCAGGAAGAAACCCAGACTTCAAAAGGGTGCCAAAGTTCTGCCACTTTGGACTTACATCTAGATAGCCAGTTTCTTGTTCCAGTGTACTGGAACTCTAAACCTTATTCGCTATAAGGAGATTCACTGTGTTTCATTTGCTCAGTCCTACAATTTATTTGTCAGCTGTCTATTATAACAGGCTGACATAACAAAAGCTAACTTTAATATGGATCCTACCTTCAAGACCTTACAATCTAATGAGGAAAAGAAAATAATAATGTTAATTTAAATAATTTTATAATTAATAATAATTGTAACAGGTTTCATACTGTGGTACTTTGGGAGTTCATAAGAAGGAGAGAGTACTTCAGACTGGTGAAGTTCCTGAGGAAGTAACCTTTAGGCTAGGCCTAAACAGGTGAATGGTATTTTGACTAGGGGATGTGGACAGAAGGCATTCCAAATTGGGGGCACAGTACAAGCAAAAGGAATGAACAGACTGCTGAACAGACTGTGGTACAGTTAGCTAGTGTGAATGGTATATGAAGAGAGCTAGTGTGGTTGGAAAAGGAACATGAAGCCAGTTCTTGTTTGGTCCAAAGAGTGTATTTTTTTTTTAATTCCCTAGATGGAGGGTGGTGGGAGGTAACATGTTGTGGTTTCTTCAAGAAAAATTAATCCAAAAACTGTGTATACAACTATGTAATAAGTGGTGGAGAACAGCAAGATCAGAGGTGGGTTGGCTTAGCATACTTGAGGTACAGTGTTGGCATGGAAGGGAGAGTGATGTAGTGAAAGTTTCCCTTCAGTAGTAGGACCTTGAAAGACTAATGGGAGTTTGCCCCACCATTGATTTTGGGGGAGGACATCCAGGCAAAGTGTGCAGCTTGAAATTGCTGGGGTGGGGCTGGGGGTAGGGAGTTTCATGTGTGTAAGTCAGTATAGTTGCAGCATAAGGGAGGTGGTAGAAGAATCTGGAAAAGTATAGATAGGACTTAAAAGGCGAATGCAGGCATCCAAGCAAGAGATTGCTTTGGCCTGAACTAAGATAATATTGAAGATGAAAAGACAGAATTTTGGAGTGATTTGGCAATTAGGATTAACGAGAAGATGTTGAGTTCATTTTGGGGCGTGATGAGTGTAAGGTACCTGTGAAACAACCAGGTGGGCCAAGCAAGCGGTAGGTAGAAATTCAGTCCTGAAGGTTGGGGAATTTGGTGAAGATTTAGATGTGTTGTTGTTGTTGTTGTTTGGTTTTTGTCTGTATAGAAGGTAGTAATTAAAATCAGTTCTCTAGCAAATTAATAGGGTTATAATGAACTCATCAAGGATTTGAATATTATCTAAAAGATACTATAGGGGTTGGCTAGGTTATACAGAAAGAAGGTAATTTTGTATTTTGCTTCAAGGAACTTATCAAGAAAGCTGAAATAGTAAATAAAACAATAGAATTGTGGAATTTTAGCTGTCTCCTCTTGGTCACTGGGGCCTCTTGGAACTAGGACACAAAAACTGTTCTGCCTACTTGAGAAGGTTGTTATGAGAGGCAAGCTGAGAGGTGAGTATACATGAGAGTAGATGGCATTCCTGTATCAGATATTACTGACTCCCGGTCCAGCACTGTATTACATCCTGTTACTTCCCACATTTATAGGATGCTCTGCATTAGGTTGCTAGGATATAGAAAATTTAAAAAGTGGGTCATTTTTGCCTTTTGCATTCTTAAATTCCCACAAAGCTAATGTCCGACTCTAAATATTTTTCTTTTGCAGACCATTCTGCGTACTGCTGCTGTAATACTTTTCCTTAAGTGTTACTGTCATAATATTATTACTCTCACCCTTATTCCTAGCCTTACTCCGAACCCTGTAACAATCTTCTGTTGCCTTCCTTAACTATAGCTCTTTTCTCTGGCTTATGAAGCTTCCCTGATCTAGCTGAACTCTGCTTATCCCGTTGTGTTTCCTGACATAACCCATTGTACACACTTTGCTTGTTAGATAGGTACATTTCCTGTCTCTTGTAGGTTCTGTGTTCCTTATTTCCCAGCTTTTGCTTATGTTGTTACTCTTTTTCCTTCCCAGCTCTTAAATTATGCATCCTTCAGAGCCTCATTTAAGTTCTGGTTCCTGCTTGAAAGCATCCCTAACTTCTTTCTTCTCCACTTCATCAGCAAAGATGATTGAGTCCTGTGTGACAGGCATTGTGGTGGGTGCTTTACATGCATTTCTGTCTGCAGGATTTAGGTATTATCCTAATTTTATGGAAGCATTTATTGAGTGTATACTGTGTGTATTATGGGTGCATTTGCATGTGTTGTTTCATTTCGTCCTCATAATAACCCTGTGAGGAAGTGTTATCTGCATCTTAAAGTGGAGAACAGTGATGTTTTAGAGAAGTAAATTCTCCCAACATTATTCAGCCCATATGTGGCAAAGCTGGCGTTCGAATCCATTTGTGTTTGACTAGTTAAAAATGCATTCTTTTCCTACTATACTATATTTCTGTTATTAGATTTATAATAAGTACACACACCCTTCCTCCCCTGAAAGAGCTTACAGTCTGGTAGGGGAAGTCTTTCAGTATGCCATGCGGTAAGTGCCGTGATAGAGCTAAGCCTCCCTACCATCTTGTAGAAACATTCAGAGTGGTGCTGATCTGGAGTGAGAAAATGTGGGAAGGCTTCACCTGAGCTTAATCTTATCTTAAGGAAGTAGTCATAAGAAAGAGTGTTCTGTGTAGACCGAAAAATGTACAGAAGTATAGAGAGAGCATATCATTTGGGGGCTTGCATTCAAATTTAAAGCCATTCTTTACCTAGGAGCAAGGAGAGAGGAAATTCCTTTCCTCTGGGGAAGCATATCAGAGTCAGGTGTTTTCTTGGCACACCGTACCCCCTCCCCCCACCATCTTCTAAAGGACTGCCTAGAGGACCTATTAGTACTAATGGAGTATGTCTGTGGGGAGTACGAGGATGTTGGAGCTGTGAACCACTTGAGTAGAGCATGGTTTTCAAGTGAAAAAGTAGTTCCAGGTAGACCAACTCAAATCACCAAAGGCCTTAAGAGTTTCGATCATATCCTAAAGGCAGTGGGAAAGCACTGACAAATTGTAATTTAATTTTACCTCTAAGGAAGTAATGTCAAATTTGCAAAATTAATCTGGTATGAGTAGGAAAGATGAATTGAAGGGCCACACCTAGAGACTATAGGAAGGAAGCCCTTAAGAGTGGTCCAGGCTGGAGATGCTAAGACTCTGAATTACGTTACTCATGGGAATAAAGAGGAGGATCCAGCCAGAAGGGTAACCATAAATCTCAGATGTTTTGTTGCTTGAACTTCCTTAATCTATTAGACGGTTAAACACAACCATTTCCTGACTGTCTCCTGGCAACAGCACTTATAAAATGCATCCTGATTTCAGAGAGGTGAACATGTGAAAAAGGAAGTGTCTTAGAACTGATAAAATAGGGTAATGGTAACCCTGGTCAGCATTAGAAGATTTACTCTTTTGTTACTTTGTAATTTTTACTGGTTCATTTTATCCATTTAGTTTACCAAATCTTTGAGGATCGTGTGGGTTCTGTTAAACAAACTAGAGTGGACATTGGGAATCAAAGATAAATTAAGGCCTTTGCCCTATCAGAGCTTATGGCCAGATAAGGAAGGTAGATACATATGTAAACAATTTCAGCACAACATGAAAAAGAGATATATGTAAACAATTTCAGCACAACATGGAAAATACTAGGATCAAGTCATGTACAGGGTGCTTTGAGAGCACAGAGAAGAGGTCTAGCCTAGGAATTCTGTGGTTTGTACCTTCTGTAGTGTGTGGGAAAACCCCCTGCCAGGCATGTATAATGTTTAGTAATGGCACAGAACAAACATTTTTTACTTTGTAGACATTAGAAGATTTGTACCTCTGAGCTTTGTTCTCTGCTTATATCCATAATGACAACTGTCAAATAAATATTGCCCCCCACTTAACTACTTTTAGTAATTTAGTAGCCTCTGCCACAAATCCAAAAAGCAAAACCAACATTTTAGCAACAAGAAAAAGAACTGTCACAAAGTCTTTACACTCTGCTATAAAAGAGGCCTTGCCAACTAGAGAGAACTTTGACTTAGTGTTTATAAGGTGGTGTCTCCAGTGAACAGTGAAGAGTGGGGGACATGGGAAGATGCTGTCAGAGTAATGGTGTATAGTAAGTGAATACATAGCACACAATTTTTAATATATAGTTCTTGAAAGTATTGTTTTGAAAGAAACCTCTGTTGGCAAGTTAAAAAATTTTTCATGGACTATAGAAAAAAATTATGCTCTCTATAGAATGCATGAAACTTAATTTTTTCTTATTTCCAGGTATATCTTCTGTGTTTCTGGAGACTTTGTTAAAGTTCATAGCACAGCTACAGAAGAATGTGTACACATACTGCAAGGGCACAGAAATCTGGTGACTGGAATCCAGCTCAACCCCAACAACCATCTACAGGTGTCAAACGATTTATAATTGACTATTTTAATACTGGCTTTGTTGTTGCCAGAAGATTGTGAATTGATTTGGGCTGGGAAACTTTCCAGGTTGTAATTAGAAAAATACAGGTATCCCTTGCTTTTCAAAAGTTTGTATTATGCTACTTCGTTTTTACAAAGAAAGAAGAAAAGCAAAAATAGCATTCAGTACTTATTTTGCAGCGAGGTGTTATAGAGGCAGCGTGCGCACCTTCCAGCGAGAGTAGCACATCAGTCTCCTTCCCCAGGAGCTACACTCAGCATCTCAGCACCAAACCACCGTAGCTTTAAACTGCTGTGAGCATCTGTGCTCACATCATACATCCATTAGCAAGATGAGTCCTAGGGTATCAGAAAAGCCTAAGAGAGGTTATTTTTGGGGTCTGGGAACACTCAGAATTTTTCCACATGAATTAATGGTAACTGCTTCTTGTTTTACATCATTTCTACTACAAAAGATTTCATAAGAATACTTTCTCATAGCAGGGGAAGCCTGTATGTTGATTATCTGATTCAGGATATTTTTCACATATATTTAGTTTTTAAAATAGGGTCACAGCCTAGAACTGCATTGCCCCTCATTCTGTGAACCATTTGTTCCAAAGGATGCTACTAGGTGTTGCTTGAAAGAAGACATTCTTGGCTATATGAGTTTCTGAAATTCAGGGCTAGGCACAGTTAGATGAATTTCTTGGTTTGAGATCCTCTCAGGTCCTTTTATAAGCATTGTGAATATCCAAAAGGGGTGTTTCCCAAGCTTATATGCCCTTGAACCCTTTGGTTTCTGGAACACGTTTTTGAAAATGATGGCTAAAAGAGATTGATTCTTTAGATCTGTTCCCTTATAGATGAGGCTCTTCAATGTTGATGCAGATGTTACCTAATCTTAAGGCCAGTGCTGGACAAGAAGGGCTTCAATGGATGGACCGGTTAATTTCAGGACGAACTTGGGAGTCCAGTTTAATGCAGATCCTTCCATTCACCCCACAAAGCAGCTCTTCTCAGAATTCAAAAATAATGAAATGTCATTTTAATTCTGTCCTTACATTTCAGCAGCTGCTAAAGAGATCTCAAAAACATTTTACTCTTGCTCTCGTTTTTGATCAAGTTCCATTTTTCTAGATTAGTCACAGCTAACTTGGAAGTTATTGCTTGATACAAGAATAGGTTTGCATTGCTATTTACTGTATTATCACAGAGGAAGTAGGACATAAAGTGACAATGATCTTTTCTTTCCAAAATTAAATGAGCTACTGTGAAAATCAAAGTTAAGTAGCTCTTCTGCAGGGTGCAAGCACACATTTCTTTTTCCTTGCTGTCCTCTGAGGGTTTGACAAAACAGCTTATTGTTACGTGTAGCATTTGAATGTTTTTCATAGCAGAGATATCCTTTCTTTAAAATTGGAATTTGTGAAGTCTGTATTACCAAATTTTGTAGCAAAACAAAAAACATATACAAAGCATAAAAGATCTATTTCATGTTACTGAAAGTTAATAAAATTAGAGGAGGACAATTTTATTGACAGGTTTGGTTGAGGTGATAGGGAGTGCAGATTCTCTGGACTTCGGAGTCATGGGATTTGTGTGCTAACCATTGTATTGACAGTGATTGTATGGTTGCCTTATATTTTACTGATCCATGTTCATGATTTTTCCTTTGTATGTAGTACTTGCGATGTATATTTCTACTTATTATAATTCTTTTACTTGAATAGGTAATAGTCATCATTTTCTGTTCTCTGATTCCATGTCCTCACTGGCAGAAATCTTAAAATTGCCACTTTCAGAAAACTTAAAATTCTTCATAAACGTTATAAGCGAAGTATTTTTCACAGTAACAGCAACAAGTAATCCACTGTGACCTTAGTAAAATTAAGTCTGTTGGGACAAAAATAAAAGTAAAAGTACATATTACTAAGGCCTTCTGGTGCTACCAAAGTGTGGTGCACAAACCAGTGCCACAAATGGTTGGTTACCACTCTGCAATGAGAAGAGCGTAGAAATGGAGTGACCCAAAACTTTAGAGCACTTTGACATTGCCACGGTGTCCAAGTGCATAATAACTTCTGTTGTGTTTTACAAAAGTATTGTTCCTTGATGTGTTGGACATTTCTTTCTTTCCTTTTTTTTTTTTTTTGAAAAACAGGACATTCTCAGGTCATCTGAGAAGCACTCCTTTAATACCCACGTAAGATGAAAGCGGTTCTGCTAATAAAAGTGCACTGGGTGCTAGGAGAAATACTAGCAAGCTCTGAAGTGCTATTCATAGCTCCATGACTTACCATCTCCCTCTTGAAGCTAGAGCGTTGACTCTTTTCCCCCCTCATGTATCATATGACCTCACTGATGGGAGGAATTCTTAATCTCAGGAAACAAACTGAGGGTTGCTGGAGTGGGGGGCTGGGGTGGGAGGGATGGGGTGGCTGGGTGATAGACACTGGGGAGGGTATGTGTTGTGGTGAGCACTGTGTATTGTGTAAGACTGTTGAATCACAGATCTGTACCTCTGAAACAAATAATGCAATATGTTAAGAAAAAAAAAAAGAAGGTAGCAGGAGGGGAAGAATGAAGGGGGGGACATGGGAGGGGGAGATGAACCATGAGAGACGATGGACTCTGAAAAACAAACTGAGGGTTCTAGAGGGGAGGGGGGTGGGGGGATGGGTTAGCCCGGTGATGGGTATTGAGGAGGGCACATTCTGCATGGAGCACTGGGTGTTATGCACAAACAATGAATCATGGAACACTACATCTAAAACTAATGATGTAATGTATGGGGATTAACAAAACAATAAAAAAATTTTAAAAAATACAAAAAGCTGTGATTAGATTTTCTATTTTGTAAAAACAGTATGAGTAGATGACTCTGCCTCTTTAAGGCTAATAGTTTAATGAACAGAAAATGTCTTCTGTATCACATAATTATTCGTTTGATATCTTAAGTTCTATTTTATAATTTTGTACTGTTTTTACCCTTTTAGTTGTATTCTTGTTCCTTTGATGGCACCATTAAACTGTGGGACTATATAGATGGCATTTTAATAAAGGTACGTGTTTTGATCTTCTATTTTTCTTATTTGAAAAGGGATGGCAACATCATTTAATGACAGACACATTGTTCTCTTCTATAAAGCCTTATCTTTAGATAGCCTTTCTTTTTTTTTTTTTTTTAAAGATTTTATTTATTTGACAGACACAGTGAGAGAGGAACACAAGCAGGGAGAGGGGGAGAGGGAGAAGCAGGCTCCCTGCCGAGCAGGGAGCTCGATGCAGGGCCCGATCCCAGGACTCTGGGATCATGACCTGAGCCGAAGGCAGACGCTTAATGACTGAGCCACCCAGGCGCCCCTAGATAGCCTTTCTAAACAAGTTGTGAAAGTCACACACCATAAAAGAAAAGAAAGTTGACTATTTGAAAATTTTAAACTTGAAACAAAAAGATGAGCAATAAAATCAGAAGAAAATACTTACAAGAGTTACTATCCCTAATATACAGAAAATACACAGAAAACCAATAAGGAAAAACTAATAACCTAGTAGGAAAAAATTGGCACAGGGTGAGAATATGTAATTCACAGGAAAAAAATAACAGCCAGTAAACATGAAAAGGTGTTTAATAACCTCAGTAATAAAAAAAAAATGACACAGCATTTTCCCCTATCAGTTTAGCCAAATTACAGACTGCAAAAACAATCTAGTGATAGGTAAAGTGTAGAGAAACAGATACTTTTATTTTTGTACATAATTAGAGTACAAATGAAAATGAAAAAATAACTTTTGCTCCAGCAATCTCATTTTTAGGAATCTCTTGTTGAAATAATGACATGTGTGTAATAATTATAGCATTGTTTATGGAAAAAAACTGAATATAACCTTGATGTCTGTTAAAGTTTCATATTCATTCAATAGAATACCATATAACCATTGAAAAGAAACAGGTGGACCTATATGTATTAATCTGAAAATTTATTTAACAAATATATATCGAGTGTCTTCTGTATACCAAGTATTCTGATGTTGGGATACAGTGGTGAGCAAAATGGATTAAAAAAAAAAAAAAAAAAATCCTTGCCCTTTATGGAACTTATGTTTGGGGGTTGAGGTGAGGGTAGACAGACGATAAACAATATGGTACTTTTTATCTTTCAGACTTTCATAGTAGGGCATAAACTTCATGCCCTCTTTACTCTAGCCTGTGCTGAGGATTCTGTCTTTGTTATAATAAATAAAGAAAAACCAGGTATAGTATAATTAATTTATTTTGTTTTATATAGCATTGGATTACTCTTTCCATAGTTTCTCAAAATGTAACAGTTTGGTTTTAGTCTGAAGTTAACAGTGTTTGGAGCTGGAATTTAAATTGCTTCTGTTATTATTGCATTCATTTTGGGGAAGCTTCCCCCTAGTTCTGAAATACACAATGCGAAAATGATTACTAAATATATAGTTGTAATAATAGATTGCAGAGCTCAAATTTCAAAGCTGTTTTGCAGAGGTGGGCTAGAGTTTGTTTTTCTACTAACCTTAATCGGCCATTCTTAAGCGTCGCTGTTCATTTTATCCGTTATTGAACACCCCTTTTGTTGATCCTGAATCTGTCAGAAATGGTATAGAAAACAGTTTGATACTAAGAGCTAGTAGTGTGATTAAATTATTCATTATCATTGGAGCATGATTTCATTGAAATTGCCATGTTTCAGAGCATTTTATGAATTCCTGGAATATCTTCAGTGGTTACAAAAATTGTGCTTTAGCAGTGAATTTGATACATCAGAACATTGACATGAGGGATATATCCAAAGAATTTTTCTAATACTGGAATTCAAGAAGGCCACTGCATCTTCTGGTGTTCTGTATAAAATATAGCTGTCTTCAGAATTCAAAAATGAAAGCTTTAAGATGTTTACTGAGCAGTCTGCTAGGTTGGCTCATGGCTCACTAGCTAAATGAATCCTTCCCATGGTATATTTTTGTTTGTTCCTTGGGTTCAGTTTAGGGGCATGGTAATTTTGTTTTGTGTGTGTGTGTTTTTGGCTGGAACAAATTTGCAGATTGTTTTATATCATGGACTTTTTTTTTTTTTAGATTTTATTTATCTGACAGACGCAGCAAGAGAGGGAACACAAGCGGGGGAGTGGGAGAGGGAGAAGCAGGCCTCCCGCTGAGCAGGGAACCTGATGTGGGGCTCGATCCCAGGACCCTGGGATCATGACCTGAGCCGAAGGCAGACGCTTAATGACTGAGCCACACAGGCGCCCCTATATCATGGACTTTTAAATTACCTGAGAATAGTTAAAACTATAAAAGCTAATCTGTTTTTTAGCTAAAAATCGTTTGGTGAAGTTTGTTAATGAGTAATATTTTATCTATCAAAAATGTGACATGAACGAATAAAAGCAATAAGTTCAGTTTTCTTATGTAGCCCATAAACCACCTCTAAAGGATATTCCAAAAAATGTTCTGGAAATGGCAACATTTCTTAAAATAATTAAGTCTCCTTCCTAGTTGACGGTTTTAGATAGCCCTTTTCAGTATTTAAGTTCTGTTTTATATATAAGTGTGTGGATTCTTAATGTCTGTCCACATACTAAAAATCCAGATTCCTAATCTCCCTCACTGACAGTTGATTCATTAGTTTTGAGATTTAGTTTAGGATTCTGCATTTTTTTTATTTCCCCAGATGATTAAGCTCATCCTTCACATTTGGTAACCGGTCTGTATACTAACACCACGATTCCTCAGTTGCAAGGGTAGTTGCTAATAGTTGTAGCAAAACTTTTCATCCATGTTAGTGAGGTCAGTGATTCTTAACACTGGCTGCACATTAGAATCACTCCAACTAACTTAAGATTCCCTGTGCTGGGGCCTGTTTACTTAAATATTCCCTAGTTGAGTCTAATGTGCAAGCCAGGATAGAAAACTACTGATCTAAAGTAAAGATCTTGGCATTTGCCTTTTGGAGTTAACCAAATGCTATAATGTAATCTGAATTCTATTCATGATGGGATTCGTGTTACTCTCCAGTACTGTTAAGTTCATGAGAACTCAACGTGTGAAAATCTATTTAGCTGTTAACATAAAAATGTGAATCAGGCCTAAGATGGCATTTCATAGAATAGATCTAAATACATATATCCTTTATTAGTTTCATCTTTGTTCCACAATCCGAAACCAGCCTCTGATTGAAAATTGTATAAATCATGTTGAAGTATGCTTCGCTGCTTTAAAAACATTTTTGATTTACATGTCATATTTTATGGTATCATTTTTTGACTGTATGTAATTTATTCATTTAGTATCTAACTGAAAACCTACTACATGCCGGTTACTATTCTGGTTGCAGAGAACAAAACAGACAATCCCAACAATAAGCAGACTAGATCAGTCATCAGATGTAATAAGGTGAAAGATGCTTTAGAGAAAAATATAGCAGGGGAGGAGAATTGGAGAAGCAGAGGCAGCATTGGAGAAGTACATATTTAAATAATTTAAGTGGTTCTGAGAAGAATACGCTGTGCAGCAGTATTGGAGAAGCATGTTCTACAGCATTTCTAGCATGTTTGAGGAATAGCAGGGAGGTTGGATTGGAGTGATCCAGGGGAGAGTAGGTAATAAATAGCTTTATAGGCCATTGAAAGGATTTTGGTTTTTACTCTGAGTAGTTAAAAAGCTGAGTAGTTAAAAAGAATGAAATGATCTGACTTAGTTGTACTAGATTCTCTGGCTTGACGAGAATAGACTATAGGGGGACAAGGATAGAAGTACAGAGTACAGTTAAGAGGTCCTTGCTTAGGTGGTGAGAAATGATTGTGTTCTGGGTATCTTTGGAAGATACGGCCAACAGGGTTTGCTGATGGTTTGATGTGGGATATGAAAGAGAAGTCTAAGATAACGTAAGGAAGTCTAAGCAGCTGGGTAAATGGTGGTGCCATTTCCTGCAGTGGGTAGAGTTGGGGAAGACTAAATTTAAAAAGGAAAATCAAGAGTTCAGGGTTTGGGCATGTGAAGTTTGAGATGACTGAGAAGGCTAGAAGAACCAAGAGTTCAGAGCAAATAATCGGGCTGGAAAATGGGAAAATGGTAAATTGAGGTGTTACAGAAGTTCATATTCATTTTAATGTCTGAAGGAATAAGGAAATAGCATAGTAAAATACAGCTATTTTCTCTTGGGAGGTTTTTTAAATGGGATGTAAAGAGAACAACGTGGCAGTATTAGAGAGGAGATATATCTTGTGACTGTGTGGCAAGCACATAGCATTTCTGAAATCTCTCGGATGGGTTGTTGCCTTTGGCTGCTCAGTTCACCAATACACCATATTCCATCTCCATTGTAAAGGGCAGCTTAATACCTTGGGACACAGAATATACCAGTAAGATAAATTGTTTTCTGTTTTAACATATATAGAGCACATATGTGTAGGAGTTAAGAAATTAGACTTCCATTTAAAACTTGTATATTCAAATGAACAGTCCAACCTGAAGGCACATTTTGTTCAAGATAGCCTGATTTATTGCCATCAAATGAATTCTAGAGTACTAAGTAACAGTTTCATATGAATAAGTGCACATGTTCATTTTCTCTAGAGAAGATTTATATTAATATAGCTACCTTTGGCTAGATGTTTTTCAGCTGGTTTCAGTGAAACTGCCAAAATCATCAAGCCAGGAAATAGAAGCTAAGGAGCTCTCCTTTGTTTTGGATTATATAAACCAGTCACCCAAGTGCATTGCCTTTGGAAATGAGGTAAATTTGTTTTGGTTTTCTATTTTGTACATAAAATCTCTTTGCAGCAATGTTTCCTTTGAGCATTTTATGTTATAGTCACTGAATATTGCCTTGAGTTACAATATTTTTGTTAGGAGCTAAGAAGTTTGTTCCATTACTTTAGCATGTATTTATGGTGTAGATATTTTAGGATCCTTAATCTTTATATACTTATTCTTGTAAACCCTCTAATTGTTCAAAAAATACTAATATTTCAGCATTTGAACTCTTAGCCTGCTCCATGTAAAAGCCACTCACATCCTTTCATTTTAGACTATGTGTCTTTAGAAAATATGACCTCCCTGTCCATAATCAGTGTGCCCATTATAGAAAATTGGGAAGTTAAAAATAAAGTGAAGAAATTAAATCTTAAATCTCTTTCTAGACTTTTTCCTAAATGCATATAAAATAATTTTTCCCAAACTGAATTAGGATCTGAAGGCTTTTTAACCTTTGTTTTTACTTAACATTGCAACACAAGTGTATACTTACATGTTCATCAGAAATAATAACTGTGATGTTTCTACCATGATTTAGCCGTTCCCTATTAATAATCACTTTGTTATTTTCAAGTCAGGTAGCACCGGAAGTCCCTAGATGACATTGTGGTGGCATGTTCCTGTAGTCTAAGTTTGTAGCATTTTTTTGGTTTTGTTCTAAAGAAAGCTAATTTCTTATAGTAGAGAAAACACTTTAACATTAAAGATGGACAGTACTGAGCATTGGCAAGATATGGAGCAAAGGTAAACATCCGTTCTTACCATGAGCCAGCAAGTTCCACTACTAGGTAGAGAAATGAGAAAATGACCATAAAGTGACATGTACCACAATGATTAGTATTCATAGTAACTCCAAAGTGGAAACAACCTAAATGTTCATCAACAAGAGAATAAATACTTTGTGATATGTATTCATTTATTGGAATGCTACTTCATAATAATAGAAACTAAAGATACAGATAAGAGCATGAATGACTCTCAAAAAGGTGAAGGTGAGCTAGAGTTCAGACACAAAATTGTACATTGCACTATTCTGTTTATATGATGTTCTAGAACAGACAGAGAAGTAAACTGTGGTGATAGAAATCAGTGGTTGCTGACAAGGGCAGGGACATTGGGAATGACTAGAAAAAGGAACACGGAAACATTTCTGAAGTAAAGAAAATGTTCTAAATCTGGTGGTGGTGACATGGATATACATGTCAAATATGGCACTGTTTTGTATGTAAGTTGTGCCTTAATGGAAAAAATTCAAATATAGGACCTAAGTTCATCTTTTAATTTTCTATGACGATTTTAAAAGGATTATCCTTTCCATAGCTAACTATACTGTTTTATATTAATGTGCTCAATCTGCAAAAAAAAAAAAAAAAAAGGTTACTGATGATTAACTTTTGTGATGAGAACATTTCTCGAAAAGTGTTACCTATTTTTGTGAATGTCATCTCTTTGAAATACTAGGGAGAATATGTTGCTGCAGTACGGGACTTTTACTTGTCTGTCTATTTTTTCAAAAAGAAAACAACATCGAGGTAAGAATTTCTTTTTGATAGCTTTATTTACTTGAGTTGGTTGTAATTTTATTTCATCTTCATACCTGTGATCCAGAGCTATTTCTAGTTTCATGTTGCAAGTGATTGTGAAACCACTTCATTACAGAGGTAGAGTTTTTAACCCACAATGGATAAGGTTGAAGGAATTATTAGTCACAAAAACCTAGGGAGCTTTGTTCAACCAAAACCCCTTGTCCACTTAGATTCTGGTGTGCATATATGATGTCAACATTGGATGTAGTTTGAAAAGGCTAGCCCAGGTGATCCTTAACTGCCTCTTTTTTTTTTTTTTTGGTTATAGGAGTGAATGTAGGCTTTGGGATACCCGGGTTTAAAGTGAGTCAGATTTAGTCTCTTTAAAGCTCAGTGTACCTCAAATTAACATATATTTAAAATGGGGAAAATATCTACCTAATAGAATTGTAAGGATGAATAAAATAACGTATTTAAGGAGACTCTTGTCAAACACAAGTAGTGACTCTTCAACTGACACTGTCCCCTCTTCCCTTTTACCCTGTCAAGATTAACATGTTTCTCTTTGCAGTATAATAAGGATCCTGATTATCTTTGGACACATTAGCCAGTTGTCTCAGATATAATTTATTAGGCTTGTTCATTACTAATGTTAAAATTTAGCTTCGGTTGACAAGAAATTTGAACAAACTTGGCTCAGGCAAAAGTCACTGAAAGGACTGTCTTGGCTTTACTTTGATGTCAGTGGCCTCCGTAGACAAGTTATCATGGTAGAATGTTGGTCACATGGAGTTTATATTGTATATTAATAAGTGTTTGCAAAAAAAATTCTTGATAATCACAATTTTTTTTTTTTTTTAATCATGCATTTATATTCAGTGAATTTTTGGAGCTCTCCAGTTTGGTTGATAAGGGTGTGAACTCTCTTTTACTTAACTACACCACCACTTATCAAGAGACTTTAATAAGGGACAATTTTTTTCTTCTAGGTTTACTTTATCATCATCAAAAAATAAGAAACATGCTAAGAACAATTTTACATGTGTAGCATGTCACCCAAAGGAAGATTGCATAGCAACTGGTCACAAGGATGGCAAAATTCGTCTTTGGTCAGTTCACTTATGAAATGCATGGTGACCCTTTATATTATTATTTTGTGTTAGTCCTGCAGAACAGAACTATCTTTGGGTTCAGGATAAAGGATAGTACTGGTAGTAGAGATGAGGCTTTGCTGACATCCTCCCTTTCTTGTGTTTCTGTGCTCTTCATTGCATAGGCTTATTTTTGAATTTCTAACCTTGGGCTTGTGGGAGGAGTTAAAATTTCCATTTTTCCTGTAATTGTTTTATTAAGAGCTTTTTTATCATTTTTTGCCATTACTTTCCTAACTTAATGCCTTTGGTCAAATTAACAATTTTAGTTTTCTCCAACAGGAGGAATTTTGATGATGGTAAGAAATACACATACACATGTTTACATTGGCACCATGATATGGTTATGGATTTGGCTTTTTCAGTGACAGGTAAGTGAAGTTTAATAATTAAAATAAACTTTGGAAGTATATGGATCAGTATTCACTGCATTTATAGTTTGAAAGGTTTAGAATTGCATGGACCAAAAGAATTGTAAACACTAGTATATCACCCCTGTGGTTTGAACTTTCTTCAGCACAGTACCATACACTATAGGTTTCAGGGTATCAAAATGTACACTTGTGATAAAGTCCTTGTTGTTAACATAAAGAACCTATTAAATTACATTAGTCTTTTAAAATGTAATTATAATTAGCCATAGCTAAGTGCTTGTTGTCCATAAGAGTAGCTATAGTTTATCTTGTACAAATGATTATGCTATGCTTTACATCTACTACCTCATTTAATTCTTGAAGCTATGAAATAGGCATCATTTTGCAGATGAAGTGAGATTTGTAGTTGAGAACTAACTTGCCTAAGGTCGCACAGCTAGTAAGTGGGATTTGGACCTAGGTCTAATTCAAAAATTTGTTTTTAACTATTAGAATGCCTCATTTGCATTCACAATTTAAAATTAATTCAGAACTTGTGTTTCATTTAAGCTGCATGAGAGTGTGGCTATAGTGATTGACAAAGTACCACATCCATTTATGATAAAACCCTCAAAAAGTAAGCTTAGAGGGAACAAACCTAATCATAATAAAGGCCATATGTGAAAAAACCCACAGCCAGTATCATGCTCAATGCAAAAAAACTGAGAGCTTTTCTTCTGCAGTCAGGAACAAGATAGGGATGTCCAGTCTCACCACTGTTATTTAAGATAGTATTGGAAGTCCTAGCCTCAGCAGTCACACAATAAAAGGCATCCAGAGTGATGAGGAAGAAGTAAAACTTTGACTGTTTGCAGATGACATGATATTGTATATAGAAAATCCAAAAGACCACCAAAAAACTGCTAGAACCGATAAACGAATCCAGTAGAGTTGCAGGATACAAAATCAGTATACAGAAATCTGTTGCTTCTATACACCAATAATGAAGCAGCAAAAAGAGAAATTAAGGAATCAGTCCATTTACAATTGCACCAAAAACAGTAAGTTACTTAGGAATAAACCTAACAAAGAGGTGAAAGATCTGTATTCTGAAAACTGTAAAACACTGATGAAAGAGATTGAAGATGACACAAAGAAATGGAAAGACATTCCATGCTCATGGATTAGAAAAACAAATATTTGTTAAAAAGTCAGTACTAGCCAAAGCAATCTACACATTTAATGCACTCCCTATCAAAATACCAACAGCATTTTTTCACAGAGCTAGAACAAACAATTCTAAAATCTCTGTGGAACTACAAAAGACCCCAAATAGCCAAAGAATCTTGAAAAAGAAAAGCATAGCTGGAGGCATCACAATTCTAGATTTCAAGTTATATTACAAAGCCGTAGTGATCAAAACAGTATGGTACTGGCACAAAAATAGACACATACATCAAAGGGACAGAATAGAAAGCCTAGAAATGAACCCACAATTCTATGTTCAGTTAATCTTCGACAAAGCAGAAAAGAACACGGGATGGAAGAGACAGGCCCTTCAACAAATGGTGTTGGGAAAACTGAAGAGCAACATACCAAAGAATAAAACTGGACCACTCGCTTACACCATGTACAAAAATAAATTCAAAATGGATTAAGGACATGAGAGACATGAAACCATCAAAATCCTAGAGGAGAACACAGGCAGTAACCTCTTTGACATTGGCTGTAGCAACATTTTTCCAGATAAGTCTCCTGAGGCAAGGAAAACAAAAGCAAACATAAACTATTGGGACTTCATAAAAATAAAAAACTTTTGCACAGCAAAGGAAACAGTCAACAAGACCAAAAGCCAACCTATGAAATGGGAGAAGATATTTACAAATGAACATATCTGATAAAAATTATATCCAAAATATATAAAGAACTTATACAACTTAACACCCAAAAAATGAATAATCCTTACGCAGAATAAACATGGGCAGAAAACATGAACATTTTTCTAAAGAAGGCATCCAGATGGCCAACAGACACATGAAAAGATGCTTAACATCAGTCATCATCAGGGAAATACAAATCAAAACTACAATGAGGTACTACCTCACACCTGCCAGAATGGCTAAAATAAAAAAAAAAGGAATAACAGGTGTTGGTGAGAATGTGGAGAAAGGGGAACCCTCTTGCACTGTTGGTGGGAAATGCAAGTTGGTGCAACCATTTTGAAAACAATATGAAGGTTCCTCAAAAAAAAAAAAAAAAGTTAAAAATAGAACTACCCTACGATCCAGCAATCGCACTACTAGGTATTTACCCTGAGAACGCAAAAATATTAATTCAAAGGGATATATACACTCCAGTGTTTATAGCAGTATTATCTACAATAGCCAAATTATGGAAACAGCCCAAGTATCCATCGACTGCTGAATGGATAAAGAAGTAGTGGTATATATACAATAGGCTATTACTCAGTCATAGAAAAAGAATGAAATGTTGCCATTTGCAAAGACATGGATGGAACTAGAGAGTATTATGCTAAACAAAATAAGAGAAAGACAAATACCATATGATTTCATTCATATGTGGAATTTAAGAAACAAATAAAGGGAGAAAGAGGCAAACCAAGAAACAAACTGTAAGAGAACAAACGGGGGGGTTACCAGATGGGAGGTGGGTGGGGGGATGGGGATTAAGGAGTTCACTTGTGATGAGCACCAGGTGTTGTATAGAATTGTTGAATCACTATATAGTACACCTGAAGCTAACTACACTGTATGTTAACTGGAATTTAAGTTAAAACTTTTTAAAAGTTATTAAAATAAAAATATTTAAAAATCTTCCTTGAAAATAGGATGATCAACATAAATTTTGGGAGGTACATTTTGTCTTTACTTTTAGCACCCTCACACCTATGTAGTAAAAGTTATATCAGTATATTTTGGCTGGTTTCTGAAAAAGGGGGACTGGATGCTAAAGAAGATTATGTGCCTGGAGAAAGTGAATTTTCTCGGCAGTTCTTCCTAGGAACTGTCAGAAAAAGTCTTAATACCATGTGCTCTGGATCCTTACAGGGTTACTTGGGTTTAACTCACTGGAACTGGAGCCTCAGGAAGTAGGAGGCATCTTCAGCCTACTTGTGGGTTGGGGTGGGGAACAGTTACTGGTGTATATGGGGGTGGGACCCTGACAGAGTAGTATAACAGTTGTGATATGGGAAGTAAGAATAGAGAATGAAGAGGATATTAACCCCCTGGATAAAAGATGTAGGCTGCTCTTATCTTTTCCACCCTTCTCACAAGCCCCTCCACAAAATACAAATGGTGGGGGCATGTGTGTGTACATACGGATGTCATGTTCCATGCAGCATCATTCTTCCTTTCATCCTCAGTTTCATTTTCTCTCCTGTGGCCCCTGCCCTAATCTGGGCCAAGACCAGCTGATACTACTGTCACTGACTTTTCTCTATTTTGTTACCTTGTCCATCTTGTCTGCCTCCTCTCATACCAGTTAGCAGTCACAGCTCTCTGGGGGGGCTTTACTTAAGCCCTGGAACATTTGAGCCTGGCCTTTTCAGATGGGTCTTGGGGAAGAAGGAGTAGACTATTTGGCACTCAAAGAAAGGGAAGGAAAAAATACAGTGCACCTCTACCGTGAGCCAAGGCTTTGGTATAGGAGGTACTGCAGCTAATCTTGGCATATTGGAGTGTTGAATTCTTGGTTTTATAAGTCATGTGAGTATTTGTAAATAAGAATAGTTAAATATAGGACATGTGGGGCACCTGGGTGGCTCAGTCAGTTGAGCATCCCATTCTTGGTTTCAGTTTGGGTTGTGATCCCAGCGTTGTGAGATTGAGCCCTGCATTGGGCTCCACACTGGGCTCAGAGTCTGCTTAAGATTCTCTCTCCCTCTGTCCCTCCACCTGCTCTCGTGTGCACAGGCGTTCTCAAATAATAAAATTTTTAAAAATATATACACACACACCTATATATGTATGTACATATACATATAGTACAGGGTTGTCAGTAAAATGTCAGCATTGATCTTGTATCTGTGTAAGAGAATACAAGAAGAAAATTAGTTGTCTATGTAAATGAGCTACAAAGTATAGTTGCTTTGAGAACTGGTTATAAGTTCAGGCAAATATGAACAGTATAAACTGTTTTGGCTGTACTTTGCACTCAGTCACACTGTGTGTGAGCACTGAAGTAATTACTTCTTTCCAATCCTTAATCCCTTCTTGTCTCATGTCAGTATATTAGGACCTCCAGTTTATGCTAAGTTACTGAGAATTTTTATCATGGGAGTAGAATTCTATCATTTATTTTTTCTACATCTATTAAGATACTCATGATTATTCCCTTTATTATGTAAATGGAATTAATTACACTTATTCAAGTGTTAAGATAACCTCACTTACGGTAAACTCAGCTCTGCAGTATGTTATCCTCTTAATATATCCTTGGATTCAGCTTGCTAATACTTTGGGAATTTTCATCGATCATGAAATTGGCTTATAACTTTCTTATAATTTATTAGGTTGGTAAAGGATTATGTTCTCGTAAACAAGTTGGGAAGTGTTCTTTGTATTTTGGGTTTTTTTGTTACTTAGAAGAGTATAAAATTGGTTCATTTCTTAAATGTTTGGAAAAATTTGTCATTGAAGCCATCTGGTCCTAGAGGATGTTTGTCATTCAGTTTTTCTGTTATTGGCAGAAGAGTTGATCAGCAACAAACTAGTTAAATATTGTTGGAAAGGAAAATCCCAGAATCAATGACTGTTAAATCTGTTGACTCTTAATCCCAGGAAACAAACTGAGGGTTGCTAGAGGGAAGGTGGGTAGGGGGATGAGGTGGCTGGGTGATGGACACTGGGGAGGGTATATGTTATGGTGAGTGCTGTGTATTGTGTAAGACTGATGAACCACAGACCTGTTCCCCTGAAACAAATAATACATTATATGTTAATAATAAAGAAGTCTGTTGTCTTAAGTTTATTAAAAGATAGGAAGATACTTGTTTGCATATTTTTAAAAATAGTTTATATCTCTAACATAGTAGGGAGATTTTAAGTGTTAATTATATTTTTCTGTTTTTTTCCCCAAAATACTGTCCTTTTCATTTCTGTGGATGGATGAGAAGGCACCAGTCTTCTGAGTGGTGGTCGTGAATCTGTCCTTGTAGAGTGGCGAGATGCAACAGAGAAGAATAAGGAGTTCCTCCCCCGTTTGGGAGCTACTATTGAACATATCTCAGTCTCACCAGCAGGGGATTTGTTCTGTACTTCTCACTCTGATAACAGTAAGTCTGACTTTGTTGTGAGGAGATAGAATTGTACAACTAGGGAATGGAAAATAAGAGACATAAAACTAATTAAGAGGAGTGTAAGATTTAATGAGCATTATTTCTTCCATTCTTCCTCTTTTCTCGGTTTCCTTTTTTGACTCTAGATGCCACCAAAATCCAACATTTTCAGGATTGTTTTGATAAAAATGTAGGGCCAAGTGTATTTGGTTCTTGTACCATTTCCATTTCAAAACCTTTACTTGTGGATGTGGGGATAATAGAGGGAGGGTTTTTGAAGTGGGCATTTGTGCCTTCACAAATGTAATGATGTTTTCAAAAGAACACTTAATGTAGCCACACTTGGTGTGGGGGTCCCGTGGGTTCTGACAGGAATAGAGGCAGTCTTGTATACCTCCAAAACTTTTTGCTCATCCTGTTACTACTCAGCCTAAATGTAAATCTCAGGGCCCATTGCCTCCTTTCCCTTCAAAAAAAAAAAAAAAAAACCCCATAACTGTGAGCAATCCGTTAGTGCAATGAGTCATTTCAAAGTAAACTGTCTCTTTTAGAGTATATAAGTTTCTGAATTAATACTTAAAATATATTCATAGGCACCAACTGATAAACCTTAAAGCCTCCAAAAAAAAACCCTCTTCCCCAGCCCCAGGTTTTTAGCTAAATCACAAAATATATTCCTGATTTTCTTTTTTTATTCCTGATTTTCTAATAATACTGAGTAAACTGAACTTACTAAGTTGTTTTAGAATCTGGTATATTTTAGAATGACATAAATTCAGTTGATTTTTTTTGACCTTGAAGTTCTGACCAATTTGTGGTTTGTTTTTTGTTTTTGGTTTTTTTACCCACAGAGATTATAATAATTCACCGAAACCTTGAGGCATCTGCAGTGATTCAAGGCCTAGTGAAAGGTATTACAAAACCCAGTGGATTTGTAATCATACACAACTTAAAAATGAATATTTGTATGACTTTAACTATTGTTTGTCACTTCTTTTGCAGACAGCAGTATCTTTACCGGTTTGATGATTGATCCCAGAACTAAAGCTTTGGTTTTGAATGGAAAACCTGGCCATTTGCAGTTTTATTCTCTGCAGCATGATAAGCAGTTATACAATGTAAGATTTTGATCCATTAACTGGCCTTAAAACTAATGAAAGTTTCCAACAGCACCACCAGGGTTAAGTAACTTATTTAGTAGCTTCTAAAACAAGATCCTGTGCCTTTGTTTGCTTGAACAATTATCAATACTGTCTTTGGTTACTTAGTTGTTTACAGCATAATTCTAATGAGGCCACAGTGGCAAAATAAGGCTACACGTAAGTCAGCTGGCACTCCTGTGCTGGCTCTCCATTTAATTATGTTTCAGACTGCAGTCTAATTAGCTGTCACATACTTGTGCCTTGAGTTACAAGAATAGGGAAATAAGAATATAAGGACTGTAAATACAAATTTGTCTCTGTTTTCTGCTAAAGTGTTGTCCTGTGTACCTACCAGTGACAAAATTTTCAGCCTAAAGAGGGATCTTCTTATTGATCCAGACTTTCTACTTCTTTGTGCCCCACAGTATCCCCACTTGATCTTTCTTTCCCTTGCCTTTAAACCCCCCAAAGAAAGGAAACTTAATTCTTTGTACATTTTCAGTACAGTGACTAGAAATAATAATTACTCAATATATGTTTGGTAAGTAGACAAGGGAATGGGATAAAAAACAATCATAAATAAAAGTCTACTTAAACATTGCTATCTTTCTTCACCACTTAAAAATTGTAGATTTTATTTTTGTTCTTGTTTTTAGTGATGTGGAATTTAACTTGAGATTTTATGTAAAGCTCTTTGTTGATAGAAACAAGGGAGAAAAGCATTACTATTAATTAAGCATTCTATTGTATCACGTACATGGGTCAGTCAGTCATCACTAAAATTAAAGGTCATTGAAGAATAATTGCTACTGAACTGGTGCTATATAATGTGCTTTTTTAATGGCAGTTTTGATATCCATAACTAATAGTTTGTTTTTTCCTTTATCTGAGAACCTATTACTATAGATTCTAGAAATTGTGTTTATGGTTAGTTACCATTCCTTGAAAACTTTAACGTTTACGTATTTACATTAATGAGCATTTTGGATTTTTTTTTAACCCATCAGTTAGATATTATACAGCAAGAATATATCAATGATTATGGTCTGATCCAGACTGAGCTAACAAAGGCTGCATTCGGCTGCTATGGTAACTGGCTTGCAACAGTGGAA
Organism: Leptonychotes weddellii; assembly: GCF_054177405.1. NCBI lineage: Eukaryota > Metazoa > Chordata > Mammalia > Carnivora > Phocidae > Leptonychotes > Leptonychotes weddellii. Next base: position 40,990,941 of record NC_138371.1, on the reverse strand, counting down.
CAACGTCAAGAAAAGGAAACAGAGCTTGACTTGCAGATGAAACTGTGGATGTATAATAAGAAAACACAAGGGTAATACTACCTATGTGGCTACTTAACTTCAGAGTAGAAAATATGTGATTTTGTATTTTATGTTTCATTTGTCTTTAGAATGTTTCATTTTGATAAATTTTAGATTTAGACCAATGAGGGAGGTGTTACTCTCCTACTAAGGCCTTTCAGCTTTTGCTCTGAGAAAGCACTGGTGTCCCCCAAGTTGTAATGTCATGTCCACACATAAATGAGGAAACATGGGAAAGTGACCCCCCTGCCTCCCAAGGACATCAGACCTAATTGCAAGCAAAGCCAGAGTTAGAATCCAAATTTCTCAGTCCCTTTGCTCCTCTATTCATATTATACTACCTTCGGGGAGCATGGCAGTGGTAGGCAGCAGAGGTATACTGTAGTGTAGCATGTATGTTTGATTACATAGAGTTCACTGGTTTCTCAGACTTTGATTATAGTAGCCGTTTATCAAGTCCCTGCTGTGTGCGAAGACCTAGGCTTAGTGCTTTTGTATCTGTTGTCCTACCAATTTCATAGAAATACTGTAAGATAAGTTTCTTTTCCACATTTTACAGGTTAAAGAAACAGGCCCAGAGGGATTAATAGATTATCGCTAGTCACTCTTCTGGTAGTACAGACTTTTAAAAAATCACAGCACAGGGGCGCCTGGGTGGCTCAGTCATTAAGCGTCTGCCTTCAGCTCAGGTCATGATCCCAGGGTCCTGGGATCGAGCCCCGCATCGGGCTCCCTGCTCCGCAGGAAGCCTGTTTCTCCCTCTCCCACTCCCCCTGCTTGTGTTCCCTCTCTCGCTGTGTCTGTCTCTGTCAAATGACTAAAATCTTTAAAAAATAAAAATAAAAAATCACAGCACAGTCTTGCCCCAATGTTCTTTTAAGAACACTGTGCTAGCTTAGGTTATCTTGCATTTGAAGAGGTAGTTTTCTGTATTTTCTTGCCACAAGTAGGGGCTTTCACGGCCATTCCATTTTTTGCTTATTTTTGAAAGTAGATAGTCATCTGAGTTCTGTACAGTTTTCTTACAGAGTTTAATATGGTAGGCTTTCATGTATCATTCTGTGACGACTCCTATTTTATATTCATTTTGTACAAGTTGACAGTATACATAATGATTTCTATATTGTATAAGTTACACAAAGGCAGAGATAATGTGTTAGAACTCTTTATATCCTGTGGCCATTAGAGGTAGAGCGCTCAATTGTTTGTCATTCTAGATGATAATGTATCCGTTGCTCATTCTTAAAGATACTATTATAAAATGTACAGTAAAAAATTCTTGTACTCATATGACAATATATAATACTGTTCTGATGTAAGGCTAAATTGATGATTTCCTTTCTGTTAGGTTTGTTCTTAATACAAAGATTAATATGCCACATGAAGACCACATCACAGCTCTCTGTTTCTGTAATGCAGAAAAATTTGAAAACCCCACCTTGGTTACAGCTAGTAAAGATGGTCACTTCAAAGTGTGGATATTAACAGATGATTCTGATATATACAGTAAGTTAATTAAATATGGTATGTCTATAGAGTGCATAATTTAAGAATTGTGTCCATTCCAGGAGGACTTTTTCTACCTTATTTAACTTCTGTGGGTTATTGCCTAATTGATTTAAGAGATTACATTTTACATGCCTTTTCCCCAAAATCTGTATTTTTTTATGACAGTCTTGATTAATCAATCATGTACTGATTATTTCTGTGAGGGTACAGTGTTGGAAAAAAAAGGCAATTCTTTCACTGTTCCACTAGAGGGAGGTCAAGATTTTCTGGAAGAGGTATATATTTCAAACCAGTCAGTGCTTTGGAGCATTTCTAACTCAAGTTTCAAGGAGCAAGGTTTTTTTGTTGTGCTTCTTCTGTAATCCTTACTGCTTATAACTACCCTAAAGTATTATCTAGCATTTATACCATTTCTGAACTATATGATCTATGTTTCCACAGAAAAAGCTGTTGGCTGGACCTGTGACTTTGTGGGTAGTTATCACAAATACCAAGCAACTAACTGTTGTTTCTCTGAAGATGGCTCTCTACTAGCAGTTAGTTTTGAGGAAATAGTTACAATATGGGATTCAGAGACATGGGAACTTAAATGTACATTTTGTCAACGAGCTGGGAATATAAGGTAAATAATTTGGGGAGTATGTCATACTGTTTGTTTTTAATTTAAATGAGTCTTTCCACATAAACTTTTAGTAGTAACTTATGCTTCCTCTAAAGGTAGTCTGTGGTCAGTAGCAAACCAAAGTGGTAGGAAGCTAAAAATTTTGGGTATGTGAACTATTTGCTATGGTTTTACCCATTTCTGAAATGAGGATTAACATTTAACTCTTAACCTACAGATTTTTTTTCTTCATAATAGATACTTTTCGTGGTTGTGCTACCTAAAAATAGACGCTAATAAGCCTCCATGGATCCAAACAATGCTTATCTTCTGTTTTCCCATAAAAACAATGTCATGCTCAAACCTTGTTTGTATTCAAAAAGGGCAAAAGAAAAAACAGCAACATCTGTCACTTCAGGCAGCTGGCATTTGAGGACAGAATGGCAGAGGGCTAACAAGACAGTTTTTAATTCCCAACATACCTGATTCTGAATTTGCTTTGTAAAAATTCTTCAGAATTTTCTTCTAGGTTAAACGAGCATAAAAAAGGGTTTTGTTAAATGACTTTGTACATTTCACATACATATTGCTTATAGTGTGTGCCAATAAATTATACAGCATATTAGAGCAAAGAATTGGTCATCAAACTTGTTTTTGTAAAGAAACAAAATAGCTAAATAAACCTTTCCTTTTGCTCTCCTTAGTCCCTTTTTCCTGCAGGATAATTGTGAACAAAAATATATCTTTCTAAAAGTCTGCATTGCATAAAACTATACTAGAAGTCTGCAGTCCGAAACTCAGCGTGCTAAAACTGATGGTTAACTTCTTGTGGTTTTAACATAGGCACCTTTGCTTTGGGAGATTGACTTGTTCAAAGTATCTTCTTGGTGCTACTGAAAATGGCATTCTTTGCTGTTGGAATCTGCTCAGTTGTGCATGTAAGATTTTTTTTTTTTTTTTTTTTACTATAAAGTGATTTGACAAATCATATGATAAATGGCCATTAAATTTTGGCATTTTAGGACTTCTGGATCATATCTTCATGTCTCTATCCAGAGAGTACTTACAGTTTTTCACATGTCACATTATGCATCAAAATTTGAAGTGCTGAGCCTGTAAGGGATGTACATTATTTGTAATCTGCCTAATTGGCCATAAATTGATTTCCATTATCCTTGCCTTTCTCTGCCATGTATAACTTTCTGTTGTCCTCCATCTTCTCTATTCTCATAACAGCCTGAGGAATGTTTCTGCTGAAATGTAACCTGTATTAACATGCAGCATCCATGGCAGCTTTAAATTTGAATGTCTCTTTTCACAAGCCTCCTAACAAATGTGGACTTCGTTTTTACTCATTTTTACTTATTGGCATTTTACGCATTGGAGTATGCTTGGAAGGCGTGGTGGTTTAGTAATGAACATGTATGATACTCTGTTTATATATATTCTCTACAGTGATTCTTAACATTTTGCCCGTGTTAAGCTGCCAAAAGCACCAGACAGTAGTTGCACTGAAATAATAATAACCATTTCATAGTATGTGGGAGGAGTACTTGGTTGTTCTGCTTCCTGTCCCTTGCTCTAGTGCAGGCTTCCACAGACATTTTCAGTTTGTCTCCATGTGTTATTTGGAAGTATAATATCCCTCTTCCTAAGAATAATAGAATTGTCCCAGTAAAAATTGAGTACCTACTTTAAATAACAAGCTTAAAAAAGTTTCTGGTAAATCTCTTTCTAGAAATGAATTGTTCTTTTTTCCCGCCAGTGGAATGGAGTGCAAAATTAAACATTAGAGTTATGGAACCTGATCCTCATTCAGAGAATATTGCTGCAATCTCTCAGTCTTCGGTGGGTTCAGACTGTAAGTACAGACCATAGTTTAATAATAAGAGGAGATCTGTTACCTAAATTTTCTTTTTAACATCTTTAATATAAAGTGAGTCAAACTGCCTTTAAATCAAATGTTTATTTTAGGCCATTTTGCCAGAGGTACTGTCCTCTCTTGAGTTCTTACTGCAACATCTTGTTCTGTATGCACTCATACTGACTTCTCGGAGAGCTCCAGTACATCTCTCATTTTTCACCATGCCAGTCCCACTCCACATTCAGAACGTCCCAAGAGAGATTTTGCCCCTCTGAAGCATTTTAAGAAGCTTTAATCAATCTTCCTCCATCTTCTTGAAGCACTGTCTACAGATCGCTGTTCCAGTACTTAAGACAAAATATCACAATATTTTGGTGTCTGTCTTCTGCGGTTGGCCACCCTGGTCTCTGGAGCAGGGATTCTTCTTCCTCTTCTTCATCTTCATAGCCCTCATTCCTAACTGCTTGGCACATAGCAGGCATCCAGTAGATATTTGAATTAAAGCCTAAAATAATCATGACTTGGACCATTTACTCAATGGGGTAAGTCCCAGGATTAGTGTGGGCTGTCAACCTGAGGCTGGAACTAACCTTTGCATGCAAAATGTTATGGTCTGTTTGTTTTTTCCCTCTAGTGTTTGTATTTAAACCTAGTGAGCCAAGACCATTGTATATTCAAAAGAATATCTCCAGAGAGGAAGTCCAGTGGGGAGTGTTTGTTCCGCGAGATGTGCCTGAATCATTCACCTCAGAAGCTTACCAGTGGCTGAACAGATCCCAGTTTTACTTCCTAACAAAGTCACAGGTAACCATCCCACCTCAAAAAGGCAACCACTTTGTATATGTAATTTTCAGTTCATTTTATATTTGAAAGTAATAACTCATAACAGGTGGAACAGTAATACTAAAGGATTACTTCCCAAAAGAAGTAATCTAATATGCTCAATAAAACAGTATTACTAGTGTTAAGTGTATTAGCACAACTTTACCCCACACTTTTGAGGCTCTTTAAATATTGTTTGCATTATCTCCATGACAGCAAAAAAAAAAAACAAAATACTTTAAATGGTACTTATTAGTGTGTTTTTTTTTTTTTAATTTTAGTATTTGCTATAATAAAAACTGGCTTCAGTTTGATCCATCAGTTGAATCTGTTTCATTACCAGTTCTTAAATAAGTGTTCTCAGAACAATCTTGTAACTGTCACAGCAATTATGTTTTAAGCCTTCTATTACTTTTCTTTGGGCAGATATATATATGTGTGTATATATATCAAGATGAAAAATGGACCTCATTTTTTAACTATAACATTTTTATTTAGATTTTACATCATTAATCTCTCTTTTCAGAGTTTATTGACATTCAGTACAAAGTCTCCAGAAGAGAAACTCACACCAACAAGCAAACAGGTATGTTTTAGCCACTCATGGTGCAGACTGCATTGCCTCCCTACAGAGATAACCTTATCTGTTTGAATTTAGCTATGAGAAAAATGTTCCACCTGCCCTAACATGGAATTAAACATACACTTGAAAGCTACTTTGCCTCTTTGAGGTTATATTTACTCTTCTAAAATATAGTTTTAATTTGTAACATCAAAAATATATGCTTGTGATTTGAGTCAAATAGTTATACAAGACTTTCAGGAAAACTTCCTAACACCACTGCCATTACCCGCAAAGATAATCACTTTCAACTCTTTTAGCTGGAGTTTTTATTTGCCTTCCTAAGAAACATGTTTATATTGCTAATTCTGGATTTTTCAGATTTAATTATTGTCTGTTTACTGATTATTCAAGTTATTACTCTTTTTCACACCACCACTTCCCCCATGTACATAACACACACACCTTTCCTATTCCTCAGTTTTCTCAGTATAGATAAATCAGGTCCGTATTCGTTATAACTGTGTAAACACAGTTGAGTCATGTAGTAACCAGACAGATTGTTTTCTTTTATTTGCAACACTGTTTTCTCTGGAGTTAATGATTGCCACCTTCTTATTTGCATAGTTTTCTATTTATTTCTCATCTAATTCACCCCCAAACTCAAGTTGTTTAAATCTCCTCTCAGTATTTCAGATATATTAGGTATTCTTTCAAGTCTTGAAGGAATATTTCCAAGAGCCTCTGACTTGCTTCAATCTGGACCGATTGCTCTATGAATACCTGCTGCCCAGGAGGCATAGGATCTACATTCGCCATCAGTTGGGGAATCATTTCACTTCTAGCTTTCCCCTTGCTTCGATCACTTCTTTGCTTTGGTATGAAGCACATTCTGTTAGTGCCATGTGAGGCAAATTTAAGACGTTGTGTGTTTGGAAATGTTTCTCTTCTCCCACTTGATTGGTTGGTCGAGTTATAAAGTTATAGGTTGAAAATCATTTTCTCTTAGAACTTTGAAGGTATTGTCCTATTTTATAGCTTTGGGTGTTATTAGAAGTCTAATACCATTCTTATTCCTGTTCCTTTATGTGTAAACTAGCTTTATTATCCTCTGAAAACTTAACTGAATTTGTTCAACAATTTTTTGTTGAACCTCAATAAGCCAGGGTCTGTTCTAGATGCTTGGAATACACCAGTGAGGTAACATTCAATTCTCTAAACTTAACAGTGTTCACAATCTAGCAGGAAAATACAACAAGCATTAAATAAGTGAAATGTAGTACTTTAGAAGTGATAAGAATAATGGGTGGAGGAATAGAGGAAAAGGGTGTGGGGTGCAGCTTGCCATTTTATGTAGGCCAGGCAAAGTAGGCCTTGTGAATAAAATAGAATTTGGCTTTTCCTCTGAGTAATATGTGGAGCCCCTTGGAGAGTTTTAATCCAAGAAATGACAAGAATGAATTACTTCTTTTCCTTCATTTTCTGTTCTTTTTCTGGAACCCTTGTTATTTAGTGCTGAACTATCATCTATTTTCTTTGTTTTCTGGGAGATTGTTTCATTTTTATCATCTAATCTGCTTTTTTCCTGTTTTGCATAGTCCCATTTCTATCATTTGTTTGTTTTCCATCTGTTTTAGTCTCTTTCATTTCACAGGTTTTCATCAGAATCTCATGATTCTCGACTGTCTGCTTTTATTTAAAAGTGATCCAAAAAGCCATTTGGAAGGTCTCTGCCTAGGTGGAATTTGTCTGCTGGCCTCTACCACTGGCTGTTTTTGAGAAAGTCTCCAAAGTCATTATTTTTAGGTTTTTTGTCTTAGGCTGGTCAGATTGCCCAGATAAAATTCTTCTAAATTCTTGCCTGGAGGCTAGCAGCCTGGAAGCACCCTCTATGAAGCACAGCTGCCTTCAGCTGTGAAGACACTGCCACCAAGCCCCCCAGGCAGTTCAGTTTAAAGACACACTTTTGTTCCACTCTCCAGAGAATGTACTTCCAGCCCTCTCTTGGGGCTCAGAAGGAGATCTAGGAATATGAATGCTCTCTAAATGGACTTTCAGCCAGGCTACCCGGTTATTGTTAGCCTTTTTCCAAGGTACTATTAGTACCAATTCCTGAGCATTTGCAGGATTCAGCAATATAAATTGGGATGTTTCTTGGCTTTCCCCCCAGCCAGCTTAGAATTCTTTCTCAGGTCTACTAAGTTACCTACTACCCTTGAACTTGCTTTCCACCTTCCAGCATCTTACTCACCCATTTTCTTTCTCACTGTGGGTTTATGTCCTTTTGAAAACCCATTTGCTGTCATTTCATTGGGGGAGAAGCAGTAGTGTGTATTTTTTCTGTCATCTAAGTGTGCACTGTTAGCTTTTTCCCTAATAAATGGGCTGCTGGGCCTCAGTTGCTTTACCTGTAAAGTGAAAAGAATCATACCAGATAATTTTTAAAGTTCCTTTCATCCCTGACATTTTAGGACTGCAACACTTTTTATTGAGTCCAAGGCAGTTCCTCCTTTTTAATTGAAGAAATTTTCCTTTGTCTTAAATCCTTATAGCTACTAGCAGAAGAAAGTCTTCCAGCAACACCGTTTTATTTCATATTGGGAAAGCACAGGGAACAGCAGGATGAAAAAATAAATGAGGCTTTGGAGAGTGAACTAGTACAACTACCCTTAACAGAAAACATATCTGCAATTAGTGAGGTAAGTAATTCACAACATGAAACAGATTAAATACATTAAAGCACCTTAAGTTAGAGTTTCTATAATTTGTAACATAACTTTTTTAAGATTTATTTGAGAGAGAGAGAGTGTGTGTATGTGAGCAGGGGGAGGGGCAGAAGGGGAGAGAGAAAACCTTTCACAGCCTGACACAGGGCTCCATCTCACCACCCTAAGATCAGGACCTGAGCCGAAATCAAGTCAGGTGCTTAAGACCGAGCCACCCAGGCGCCCCTGTAACAGATAACTTTTGAATAATTATTTATATACTGTGCGGTTCTAATACGCAAACCAAATAACATAAATTTATGATTCTAGATTACTGTGGTCTGAACTGACAGGAGGGGAGAGAGGATTGTTTGTATAATTGTCAGAAGGCAGGCATAAATTTTTTTTTGGTTTGGTTTTACTGTGGAGAAAGCCTGTTGCATTTAGCTGGTGGCATTAAGTCTTTTTAAATGAAGCCCTATTTTTCTGGTTTTTTTACTCTAGCTTCTTCATACTCCAGCCCATGTATTGCCATCTGCTTCTTTCCTGTGCTCCAAGTTTGTAAATTCACTGCTGCTGTCTAAGGAGACAAAGAGGTAAAGCAGTTTTTAAAATATGTTTAGATACTGTTTTGGGAAACAGGATAGTTTGTTACCCTTTCTTAGAGTATTCTTAAACTGTGACCCTTCAACAGTGTGTGGGGTAGGACCACCGACCCCCTGCATAGTCGAAAATCCACACATAACTTATGACTCCCATAAAACTTAACTACTAATGCCTGATGGTGCTTGGAAGTCTTAATAACAAACAGTTAACACACAATTTATATGTTATGTATATTATATACTGTATTCTTATAATAAAGTAAGCTAGAGAAATTAAAATCATACAGAAGAGAAAATAAATTTACAGTATTATATCAAATCCATGTATAAGTGATGGGTGCAGTCCAAATCCATGTTGTTGAAGGTCAACTGTATTTCTCTTTATTTTAGCCTTAATATGCAGTTAAAGGACAGAGGACTATTAAACCAAGTGAATAAAATACATTGAAAATAATTATTAGATCTCGTGTGTATGGTTTAAGGAATTGATATAACTAAAAATTACACTTTGTAAATTCATCTATTCTTTTATAAGAACCCATTTTTGAAGTGCACTCAATAACAAGATTTTTCATTTACTTTCCCTGTATGGTTATAATTCTACGTAGGTGTCTTAAATTAGAAAGTTATTTAGAAACTTTTTAAGTAATAGTTTATATTTTATTCTCTTATCATGAAAGTGGTGAAGAATTCCCTGATGATGTAGATATGGAAGAAGAAAAAGAAAGTGATGATTCAGATGAAGAAAATGATTTTACTGAAAAGACCCAGGATACAAACGACACAGATTTGGGAGAAGACATTATACACCAGTTGTCAAAATCTGAAGAAAAAGAACTAAGAAGATTCAGGAAGGTAGACTACAGCTGGATAACTGTTCTTTGAGCCTTGGAGATGGAAGGTTCTTGCATTTTGTTTTGTTTTTTTTTTTTAATTATATATTGATACTCCAAAAACATCTACTTGATGTTATTTCTCTACTTGATGTTATTTCTCTCCTTAAAATATTAAATATGAAGAGGCTTTACTTTTTAAATAATTGGTAATACAAAGCTGTGTTTGCATCATGCATTAGAGTTGCTGGGTGCATGCATATACACACCATCTCATTTTTATTTTGAGTTACATCAGCCTTAGAAATATCTAGCAATTTTCTTCACAAGCAATTATAGCGTATGTCGCCTTATCTGCAAGTTGGAGATATAAAAAAGTTTTGAAAATCAAAAGTTTTTGTTGATGATATTGTTAACAGCAAAATTTACTTGGTGGCCAATAGGACCTAAACAGATGTGTTGTTTTCTTTAGTCCTGCTTCATACATCTTAGTGTGTTTATTACTCAGAGAAATAATTTGATTATGTGGTGTTCCACAGACCACACCGAGGGTATTAAATCATAATAATAATATGGGCCGCCTAAAATCTGAAAAATTCTAAAGTGAAATCATTTGGCACCAAGCCTTTCAGATAAGGGCTTATCTAACTCTACTTGGAAAGCCTTGGAAGATATAAGAAGAGCTGATATTACTTTGTCAGTGTTATGGGTGTAGGAACAACTACTTTTTAACCAAAGTCCCATTGCTAGTAGACTAGGATCCAAGCCTCTGTATTATATTTAAGTAGTGAGGTGACTATTTTTTAACCATTTAGCATTTGGAGTTTTCCTATTTTACTCCTATTAAATTGACATTAAAAAGTTAACACAAAAACAGTAAAGTATACAACTTTACAGTCCAAGATAGTGTCATAGGAAGACCCTGAACTCACCTCCTCTACAGAACACACCAAATCTATACCTGTTTCTGGAGCACTTCCTCCAGAAGAACTGAGGGCTGACTGAACAGCTTCTGCACAACAAAAGACAGACTACATACAGAACAGCAAGAGAGACAGTAATGAAGAGAACACCTACCCCCAACACTGCAAACTGCAGTGGGGTGAGATAATACTGAAGAACCACATGCAAGCAGATTTGTCTGCCCTGGGGCACAGGAACAAAAGCCATGGTTTAAAAGAGCAACTAGAATGTAAGTATTCAGCCCTAGAACTGCCAACCGGTGGGAGAGCTGCTGGAACTTTCTCCAAGTTGGAGGGCCTGGTGGGTTTATGTTCTCTCTCCATATTGGATAGCATGGATGGGAGTAAGGTCAGGGCACCCTAACCAGCCTACCACTTCAGTGAGTCCCTGGCCCCTAGCCCATACCAGCCCCAGCCATCCCACCAAAGTGGCCCCAGTGTGGTATACACTGGACACCCCTGTTCAGGCCTCATTGTGGTTCCAGGCATCTTGCCAAGGTGACATGGGTGCAAAGCACCCTGGAACACTCCAAGCCCAGACATCCTACCAGGGCAGCCCCAGCAGAGTGAACTGGGATCTCCAGCCCATGCCAGCCACAGCGCCAGCCAGCCAAAGTCGCCAGGCATACACAGTTTATATAGAAGATGACCATACACAAGACCATTCAAGTTTAGGAGAAGTAGCTGATCCACTTAATATATAGACACATACACAGAAAGTCAAGCAAATTGAGACAGAATATGCTCCAAATGAACAAGACAAAACCTCAGAGAACTAAGTGAAATGGTGATAGGCAATATGCCTGATAGAATTTGAAGTAATGATCATAAAGATGCTCACCAGACTGGAAAGAAGAGTAGAATAACTCAACTTCAATAAAGAGAAAATACAGAAAACCAATTAGAGTTGAATGCAATAACTGAAATGAAAAATAAACTAGAGGGAATCAACAGAGAATGCAGAAGAATAGATCAGCAATCTGGAAGACAGGCTAATGGAAAGCACCCAAGCTGAACATAAAAAAAAAAAAAATTTACAAACTGAAGATAGGATAAGGAATATGTTGGACAACATCAAGCCAACAAACATTCACATATAGGGGGCCCCAAAAGAAAAAAGTTTCAGGCAGAAAACTTATTTGAAGAGAGAATAGCTGGAAACTTTTCTAACCTGAAGAAGGAAGACACCCAGGTTCAGAAAGCACAAAGAGTTCCAAACAAAATGAAACCAAGGAGGTCGATACCAAGACACATAATTAAAATGTCAAAGATTCGGGGCACCTGGGTGACTCAGTTGGTTAAACGTCTGCTTTCAGCTCAGGTTATGATCCCAGGGTCCTGGGATTGAGCCCCACATTGGGATCTCTGCACGGTGGGGAGTCTGCTTGTGCTCTCCTGCTCTCTGTCAAATAAAATCTTTAAAAAAAAAATAAAAAATGTCAAAGATTAAAGATAGAGAATTTTAAAAGCAGCAAGAGAGGCAAATAGTCGTGTAAAAGGGAAACCCCACAAGGCTATCAGCTGATTTTTCAGCAGAAACTGCAGGTCAGAAGGGAGTGACATGATTTATTGAAAGTGCTGAAAGGAGGGGCACCTGGGTGGCTCAGTTGTTAAGCGTCTGCCTTCGGCTCAGGTCATGATCCCAGGGTCCTGGGATCGAGCCCCACATCAGGCTCCCTGCTCAGTGGGAAGCCTGCTTCTCCCTCTCCACCATTTGTGTTCCCTCTCTCGCTGTGTCTCTCTGTCAAATAAAAAGTAAAATCTTTAAAAAAAAAAAAAAAATGCTGAAAGGAAAAAAACCCTACAACCAACGATACTCTACCTAGCAAGGTTATCATTCAGAATTGAAGGAGAAATAAAGTTTCCCAGATAAATAAAAGTTAAAGGACTTCATCACCACTAAACAGGCCTTATAAGAAATGTTAAAAGGAGGTTCTTTAAATGAAAAAGAAAAAAAGTAGAAATAGGAAAATTATGAATAAAGATAGAAAACGTTTATACATGAAACATGGAGTAAAAGTTCTTTTAGAATGTGTTCAAACAAGTGATTATCAACAATATAGACTATACTTAGAATGTCATAGATGAACCTCATGGTAACCACAAACCCAAAACCTATAATAGGTACACAAAAAATAAAAAGCCAAGCATAACATTAAAGAAAATCATCAATCACAAGGAAAGCAGGCAAGAGAAGAAAGGAACAGAGAAGTACTAAGAAAACCAGAAAGCAACAATGGCAGTAAGTACATACCTATTAATAATTAACCTTAAATGGTCTAAATACTTCAATCCAAAGACATAGAGTGGTGGAGGAAAGAAAGATTTATATGCTGCCTATAAGAGACTTCAGACCTTAAGATACAGACAAATGGGAGTGAAAGAGAGTAACAATATTTATATTAGACAAAACAGACTTTAAAACAAAAACTATAGCAAGAGACAAGGGCATTACCTAATGATAAAAGGATCAATCCAACAAAAAGATAAAACAACTGTAAATCCCTATGCACCCAACATTAGAGCAACTAAGTACATAAAGCAACTATTAACAGACATAAAGGGAGAAGTTGATAGTATTAATAAAAGAATAGTAGGAAATTTTAACACCCCACTTACATCAATGGATAGATCACCCAGGCAGAAAATCGATAAGGAAACTGTTTTTGAACAACACATTAGACCAAATGGGCTTAACAGATATATTCAGAACATAGCATCCAAAAACATCAGAACACACATTCTTTTCAAGTGCACATGGAACATTCTCCAGGATAGATGACATGTTAGGCCACAAAACAAGTCTTAACTAAATTTTTTTTTAAAGATTTTATTTATTTGAGAGAGAGTGAGAGGGCAAGGCAGACTCCCCGATGAGCAAAGAGCCTGATGGGCTCGATCCCAGGACCCTGAGATTATGACCCGAGCCGAAGGCAGATGCTTAACTGACTGAGCCACCCAGGTGCCCCAAGTCTTACTAAATTTTTTTTTTTTAAAGATTTTATTTATTTGACAGAGAAAGACACAGCGAGAGAGGGAACACAAACGGGGAGTGGGAGAGGGAGAAGCAGACTCCCTGCCAAGCAGGGAGCCCGATGCGGGACTTGATCCAGGGACTCCAGGATCATGACCTGAGCCGAAGGCAGTCGCTTAACCAACTGAGCCACCCAGGCGCCCAAGTCTTACTAAATTTAAGACTGAATTCATAACACATCTTTTCTAACCACTATGGCAAGAAACTAAAAATCACAAGGAAAAAAAAATGCTACTAAACAACCAATGGGTTAATGAAGAAATTAAAAACATGGAGGAAAATGAAAACTGTCCAAAGTCCTTGGGACACAGTGAAAACAGTTCTAAGGAAAATTTATAGCAATCCAGTCCTACCTCAAGAAACAAAAATCTCAAACAATCTAACCTTATACCTAAAGGAACAAAAAAAACCAACAAAAAACAAAGCCCAAGATAGTAGGCAGGAAATAATAAAAATCAGAACAGAAATAAGTGAAATACAGACAAAGTAGAAAATACCAAACCAAGAGCTGTTTCTTTCAAAAGATAAAATTGATGAAACTTCAGCCACACTCATCAAGAAAAATAGAGTACAGAAAATCAGAAATAAAAGACATAACCACCACCACCACCACAAAAATACAAAGGATTTTAAGAGACTACTACAAAAAGTTATATGCCAACAAATCAGACAACCTAGAAGAATTCCTAGAAATATAGTCTTCCAAAACAATCAGGAATAAGAAATCTGAAAAACAACTACTAGTAACAAAATTGAATTTGTAATCAAAAAACTCCCTAAAAACGGAAGTCCAGGACCAGAGGGGTTCACAGTGAATTTTACCAGACATTTAAAGAGGAGTTAATACCTATTCTAAAACTATTCCAAAAAATTGAAGAGGAAGGAAAGATTCCAAATAAATTCTACAAGGCCAACATTACCCTGATACCAAACCAGACAAAGACATTACAAAAAGGAAAACTACAGACCAGTATCCCTGATGAACATAATGCAAAAATCCTCAACAAAATATTAGCAAACTATTCAATAATACATTGAAAGTATCATCTACAAAATAAAGTGGAATTTATTTGGCCAATGCAAGGAAGCTTCAATATTCACAAATCAACATGATACATTATCAAAATAAAGGATAAAAATCAGATCTCAATATTTGAAGAGCATTTGACAAAATTCAACATCCATTCATGAGAAAACTCAACAAGTGGGTGTAGAGGGAACATACCTAAACATAATTAAGGCATTATATGAAAAACAGCTAACATACTCCAGTGAAAAACTGAGTTTTTTTCTAAGAACAGGAATAAGACAACGATGTCCACTCATCACTTTTACTCAACATATTAGAAGTCCTAGCCACAGCAACCAGACAAGAAAAAGAAAAGATACTCAAATTGGTAAGGAAGAAGTTAAACTATCACTATTTGCAGACAACATAAAATATTTTACATAGGACCTAAAGACTTCAATACAAAACTATTAGGAATAATAAATGAATTAAGTAACATTGCAGTACAAAACTAATACACACAAATCAGTTGTGTTTTCATACACTAATAACAAAGTAGCAGAAAGAGAAATTGAAAAAACAATCCCATTTATAATTGCATCAAAAATAACAAAATACCTAGAAATAAACATAACCATGAAGGTGAAAGGCCTTTACTCTGAAAACTATAAAACACTCTTATGAAAGAGATTGAAGACAACACAAACAAATGGAAAGATATTCCATGCTCATGGATTGGAAAAATTAATATTCAAATGTCCATGCTACCCACAGCAATCTATACATTCAATGCAATCCCTACAAAATACCAGCAGCATTTTTCACAGAATTAGACCAAATAATAAAATTTATATGGAAACTCAAAAGACCCTGAATAGCCAAAGCAATCTTGAAAGAACAAATGGAGGTATCACATTCCCAGATTTCAAAATATACTACAAATCTGTAATAATCAAAACAATATGGAACTGGCACAAAGATAAGACACATAGATCAATGGAACAGAGAGCCCAGAAATAAACCGATGCTTATATGGCCAACTAATATACAGCAAAGGAGGTAAGAATATACAATGGGGAAAAGATGGACTATTTAATAAATGGTGCTGGGAAAACTGGACTGGACAGCTACTTGCAAAAGAATGAAACTGAACCAGTTATACCATACACAAAAATCAGAATGGATTAAAGACATAAATGTAAGACTTGAAGCCATAAAACTCCTGGAAGAAAACATAGGCAGTAATTTCTCTGACATCAGCAATAGCAACATTTTTCTAGATAGGTCTCCTGAGGCTAGGGAAACAAAAACGAAAATAAACTATTGGGACTACACCAAAACAAAAAGCTTTTACACAGCAAAGGAAACCATCAACCAAAAGGCAACCTGCTGAATGGGAGAGAGATTTGCAAATGACATCTCTGATAAGGGCTTAATATCCAAAATATATAAAGAACTTCTACAAGTCAACACCGTAACAAACAATCCAATTAAAAATGGGCAGAGGACCTGAATAGACATTTTTCCAAAGAAGACTACAGATGACAGACTCATGAAAAGATGCTCAACATCACTCACTAATCAACAGAGAAATACAAATCAAAACCACATGAGATACTACCTAGACCAGCTAAAGTCAAAAAGACAAGAAATAACAAGTATTAAAAAGGATGTTGAGAGAAAGGAACCCTCATGAACTGTCAGTGGGAATGTAAATTGGTACAGGCATTGTGGAAAATAGTATGGAGGTCCTCAAAAAATTTTAAAGTAGAAATACCAAATGATCCAGTAATTCCACTACTGGGTATTTATCCAAACAAAAAGAAAACACTAATTTGAAAAGATATATGCACCCCTGTGTTTACTGTAGCATTATTTACAATAGCCAAGATATGGGGAGCAACCTAAGTATCCATTGACAGATGAATGGATAAAGAAGATGTAGGGTGTGTGTGTGTGTGTGTGTGTGTGTGTGTGCACGCACATGCGCACATGTGTCTGTGTAAAAAATGGAATATTACCCAGCCATAAGAAAGAACAAGATCTTGCATTTGTGACATGGATGGAGCTAGAGGGTATTATACTAAGTGAAATGAATCAGAAAGATAAATACCATAAGATTTCATTTACATGTGGAATCTTAAAAACAACATAAATGAACAGACCCATTCAGAGAATAAATTGATGGTTGTCAGAGGGAAGGAGGTAGGAGGATGGGCAAAATGGGTGAAGAGGAATGGGAGATACAGGCTTTCAGTTATGGCATGAATTAGTCATGAGGATAAAAGTTTCCACATAGGGAATATAATCAATGATATTGTAATAGTGTTGTATGGTGACAGATGATTGCCTCTGGTGAGCATAGAGTTGTTGCATCACCATGTTGTACACCTGAAACTAATATAACATTGTGTGTCAACTATACCTCAATTAAAAACAAAACAGTAAAGTATACAAATCGTAAGAGCACATCTCAACAAATATTAACAAAAATGCTATAAATGGCTTTTCAGTGTGTTTGAGTCAGTATCCAAGGCCTATACAATTTTTTTAAATAATAGCAAGATTGAGATGTAACTCACACACTATACAATTCACTCATTTAAAGTGTACAATTCAGTAGTTTTTTAGAATATTCACAGTTGTATATCATCACCACAATCAGTTTCAGATTATTTTCATCACCCCAAAACTCAGTGCATTAGCTATCACTTCCCATTTCTCCCAACCTACCCCATCCTACACCTTAGGCAAAGATAATACTTCTGTCCTTTCAGATTTGTTTATATGGACATTTCATATAAATGGAATCCTATCATATATGTGGTCTTTTTTGGCTGGTTTCTTTCCTTTAGCATTCGTGCTATACTATGAATCAGTACATCATTCCTTTTTATTATTTTCATTTCTCCTGGGTATAGACCTAAGAGTGGAATTACCGAGTTACTTGGTACGTCTGTGTTTAACTTTTTGAAGAATCACAAGACTTACAAATCAGTCACAGAATTTTACATTATTTACATTATGTGGAACATTCATTGTTCCATAATCTGGTCCATTAAATTTAGGTCCCTTTGCAGGGTTATTTTTTGAGGCCAGTCTTTGAGGTTTTTTTCTGATCCCAGGAGGATGCTTTTTAGCTGTCTCTTCCTGTTTCTCTCTGGTAAACTAGCTGGTTTATAGTTTAGTTTATTGCACTGATGGAGCTACTTACAAACCTCATCTTAATTGCTTACCACCAAAATCTCCATTGTTTTCAGGGACACCCTTAGGCTCGAACTTTATTTCAAATAATGTCAGAGCTCTCTATTCTTATGGATTGACCCTGGGCAAAATCTGTCAGCCACTGCTCCAGAACTAGGGTAGACACAATGGCCCCTTCTCTCATAGTGACACCCTGCTTTACAAACTGGGAGGGACAACACCCTCGACTTTGCTTATTTGCTCATCTCTCCTCTTGGAACCTTTGCCCTAAGCAAGGTGGGGTAGGGATGACCAGGACTCCAGTATTCTCAGCCTGCTCTCAGCCTAGGGAGTAGGGCATAATGACATAGTTACAAATAAATTTCATTATTTTGCCATATTGATGCTGACATGGTACTTCCAAGTTTAAGAAATACTTATTTTTTTGCAGCTATATATGAAAGATTCCATAGTTTCAAATCAAATAAATTTAGAACATATCTTTTTAAAATAATTATTATACAATCTGAGTAGTTACTTTGTATGGATTTAATTACTTTTTCTAAAAAGTTGTTCACTCTAACACTAAAACATGACAACACTGTTGGGAAGAATTATTCTAATTATTCCTCTTCCAACATTAAAATCTATATATATACTGTTTCTTTTTCCAAAGACAACTATACAAATAAAAGCAAAATGGCCATTTTAGTCATTAAAATCTGGACCTGTCCAGCAGATTTGTAGTGCTGGCCCTCCAGGTTTTTTTTTTTTCCCCACAAAGAACTAGACTGGTTCCATCATAATAAGTGAACTAATAAAGATTATTCCCCTTGTCTCCTCCCTCATTTATCTAATTTATCTGTCCATGAACCCGTTACTTGGTGCTTTCACTGGGGCAGCCTGTACTTCAGGAAGTACACAGCCTCAGTCTCATGGGGGATGGATAAACCACATGTTAACCACTTGCTACATGCCACACATTGCACACACATCACACTTTCTCCACAACTCTATATGTCAGGTAGTCACCCCAATTTGACAAATAAGGAAACTGGCTCCAGAGAGCGCAAGTAAGTTGTATCTAGATCACTGGCCTCAAGAAGTGGGGTTAAGACACAAACCCTTCCCCATCAAATTCTAAATCCTGTGCTCTTTCTAGAATAGCACATGGTCTCCCAAGCACTTAAGACAGCTACTTATCATTACAAAGGCATCTGTAACTGGGGAAGAATCAGGATAAGAAACAAACAGAATAGAGAGTCCAGGTTTAGACCGTCCCAGCCACAGACAAGAGGTAGCTGGCTCTGTGACCTGGCTGAAGGCATTCAAGCTGCTGAACTTTAGCCCCCTCATATGTAAAATGAAGCTCTCCCACCTTATGCAAATTGTTTTGATTATCTGACTAGTACTATCATGTTCCAAATACAGGAAAAGTATATAAAATTTAGATATTTTATGAGATTATGCACTTGGTTATATGCAAATTTTTAATGAAAAGCTAACTGAACACCTACATATTAATTAGAATAAGCTCACTGTTAATGTGCTGGAGCAGTGTTCCTCTTTATTTTGTTTTGTTTTCCTTATCATAGACTAGCAACCAGTACAGAAATCATAAAATATATTGTAACATTGTAATAATGCGTCTGAAATAATTTGGGGTCTCTGTACTATGACTATAATGGACCCTTCAACAGAAACCTATTAAGTTGAACATAACTGCTTGGTTAAAATTAACTAAGTCTTATAAATGGCATTGATTTTTCTATGAGGCTGTTTTATCTAAAAATTTTGCTTGCTTCTGTTAGCTCTGTTTCTTGAAAGCCATGAAAATGGCAAAATTGTCTTAGAACAAAGTCAAGATTCTGTAACACCACACAATCCTAAATGAAATAGTAAAAGCTAAGACCCAGAGAGAATTTAGGATCCCAGGTAGACTGGTTATCATTGAGATTAAAGAGAAATAAAAATGGAAGTAACTGGGATTTGACAGTAGTATACCACAGAGTGGTTAATGTGAGCAGAATACAATCAACCAGAGAGATGCAATCAATGACTGAACTATTCAAATAGCTTTTGCTTTTCAAAACCCATGAACAAACCACTTACTCCCTGAATCACAGTTCCTCCCTCTAAATTGCAGAATTAAAATGATCTCTTCCAGCTCTGATACTCTGTGACCACAAAACAAAGATGCCAGAGTGGTACATTACAGTACCATTCCCACCCCATGCCCCAAAATGCCAAGAATCTGGTCTTGCAAGTACTAAATTTGTGGTATCTGTATATAAATATGTACTTAGTTATCTTAGTTTCCTATCTTCAAGCATAACATACCTCTAGCTTGGAAACTCCTTAGGAGATCAGAGCACTTAGTTCACAAAATGAAATAATCAGACATGAAAGTGCACCAGTTCCTCCCATTGTTGTGTAGAGTTTTGATAATCCTTGTTACTCAGTGGTTGCCCACTTTAACGGAAGGACGAATATAAGTGCTCTGAAAACAATCACTTTAAATGCAAATATTGATATTATATTCTAGCTCACATAGGAAGGTAACATTAAACTTCTTGCTCCCAAAGAAATGCCTGTTTGCAGTTGTGAAATTTGAGTCCACTAGTCAAGCTTTATTTGGTGAGCGCTATCTTATGCTACAAAGACCATTGGTCTAGGAGTCAGAAGACTAATAGGTCCAGCTCTGCCTCTTCCTAGGTGTGTGCTTGTATTAAGTTTCTTTGAGGACATATTTTTTTACCTCTAAAAGAAGAGAGCTGTGTTTTGTTAGATGGTCTTCTAAGGCTTTTTTTTTTTTTTTAGCCTCTCAAATTGTGATTCCACAACATGCCCAGAAGCCTATTAGCCTTACTCAAAAAAATATGTGTGGCTTTGCTGCTTAATTACAGCCTCCTTTGGTGCTGGAAACAAAAGCAAACAAGCAGCTTAAAATATTTTATTTCTGAATAGGAAAGAAGATCCTGCACCTACTTAGGCTTGAGATGCACTTGACCTGAATCTCTGCAGACTTTACCCAAGAGAACAGCTTAGAATTAGAACTCCTCATCAGTAATTTCTTCAGAAACGATGAGCAAAAGCAAAAACTGGAATGAGGGAGCAGGCTATATGACACACAGGAGGCACTTACATTTGTTGAATTAAAGAGACCACAGGGTAAAGATGGTGGGAAGGTAGGTTTACAACTTTTGCCCTATCTAATCAAATCTATTTCCCAGGCCCCAATTACTCCCAGAAACCAATGAGGACTTACATATTCTGCAACATAGGCAACACAGTCCATGAGTTTTAGTCATCAGCGGGGTGGCTAAAGAAAATTGAATACAGACTGGGTTTTCTAATTTTAGAATACAGGGCTTCACTGGATATTTGAAGCTGCTGTCCACTCCCCACATTCCTGAGCACCAGGAGAGGAGGTTGGCTTACTTTCTGTTCCACACTGACAAAAACCATTGCTGCTTCATCCTTGTGCCTCATCCATAAGCACATCCTTTGAGTTGATGAGTGACTAATTCTCACTCCCGCCCTCTTGGTTTTGATCCCATTCTTTCCAGGCTGCTTGGGACCTTGCTCCAGCAATCATCACCCCTAACTCAATCTTTAATTTTCACTTTCTCCTTTCCCCTTGGCATAGGAACATGCTTACACTCAAGTATCTTCAACCTTTAAAACAAAATCCCACAGCTGACACTGTGTTGCATATGAATTTCATTGTTGGCATTCTTTTTCTTTGATCCCAATTGCATTTACTTACTTTTTTTCTTCTTATTGTTTTCTGTTAAATCACATGTATTTCTGTAAGCAATCTTAAATCTTTTTGGACACAGACCTGAATATAAGGACATGCAAATATTCACATATCCTAAAGGTATCATATCCAACTTGTCAACCTAGATCTAGCAAAGTGAGTTCCAAATGAAAGTTTGAAAACTCAATGAGCAAATAGATGTCATAATTTATTAGGTAACATGCAATGAAAACAACATATTAAAGTGAGATTTTTGTTTTAGAACTGGCCATTTTTCTACAGAAATTGTGGATTCAAAGATCTTAATTAACCTGATTTCTCTGGTAACCTGATCTTTCCAGGAACCAATTCTGAAACAAAAACCTTTCTCAGGCAGAGGGGAATGTAGTGTATGTGTGGCTGCAAACCAGCCCAACAAGCAAAGATGTGAGTCTCTCTGGAAAATAGGACCAACCAAATCTCCGCTCTGAGGCCCCAATCATCTCACAACCTCACAGGATCATCCTGAGCATTAAATACAATCATGTATGATAAAGCTGTTCACAAAAATACAAATTTTTGCATAAATGTTAAGCAAACCAGTTGGCAAATTTAGCCACCCTGACTAAAATGTGTTGCCTGAATAGTGAACGGATTTCACTTTCCCTTGAAGATGAATTACAGCAAGATTCAAACCTATCTTGAGGTTGATTCTTGATACTTACATTGCCAAACATATTGTATCTGTTTTATAAATCAGTTCCTTTAAGACAAAGGAAAGTACAAAGTATAAGCTCTAGAATGAAAAAGATTTGATTATCAGTAACAGAAGCCAGCCCTCTGATTCCTGAGCTACACGTAGCACAGAGGGAAGTAGGATTTTGAGATGAATACAATTTATGTCATGCAGGTCTAGATCAGCTTTCAGCACATCCCGTTTGTTCTTCACAAAACACATATTCACTATGACAAGTAGAATCAGCAGCAGGATTGTAGGACCTTGGTTCACTGTCATTTACTGTAAAGCTTATTGTCTACAGTGCTATTTATATGGTACTGCTACAAAAAATGTTTAACCTAAATTCAACCATGAGAAAACAGACAAGACCAAATTGAGGGACATTCTGCAAAACAACTGATCTGGACTCAAAAACGGCAGTTTTGAAAGAAAATAAAGCTGGGGAACTATCATAGATTAAAGGGGACCACAAACGATATAACAACTAAATGCAATGTGTGATCCTTAGTTGGATACTGGATTGGAGGGGAGAAAAAAGCTATAAATTTGAGGGACATTTTTGGGACACCTGGGAAAATTTGCATATATACAAATTTTAGATATAGGATTATATCAATGTTAAATCTCCTGAAGGTGGTAAGTAAATTGTAGTCATGTTTTCATGCCCTTGTTCTTGGAAAATAAATGACGAAATATTTAGGTGTTAAGTGTGACACAAACTATTTAAAATTCACAGGTAATATAAATGTTTCATTAACTAAAGATGCATATGAGATAGATAGGAGCAAATCTAGCAAAATGTTAACCACTGGTAAATCTAGGTAAGGGGCATATGGATATTTAATGTTCTCTTCTTGCAAACATTCTATAGGTGGAAAGTTTTCAAAATAAAAATATTTTAAAAATTATATAAAAATACTACTTCTGCTATCTCTATTGCTGTAGGACCAAGTGCTTGCAACCTGTCTAGCTATCTTTAGTTTGTCATCAGAACTACTCAGATTCCTTGCTGATATGCCTCCTGATGACTTCCTTCTTTCCTCCTAAACTATAACTACCCTCAAGTTTCACAGCTACCATTTCCTCTTAAGTAATTTATCTAGCCTTAGCTTTGATAACACCACTCTGCTTATCCCCTTACTCTCTGCTCCTTTGTCCTCCTTTGCATTTATCTTGCTCTCCTATTCTATTGCATTTGAACCAGTTTGCATCCTCCAAGTTGAGTTCTAAGATCTTTACCATTCCCATGTCTCCTGCATTCAGGGCAGTAAGCATTCCTGCTCAAATGGTTCTATGTGACACAATCTGTTCTGCCTTTCTGCCGTGTCTCCCCCATAATTTGGCAGATTTTTGGAATTCTTGCTAACTGAATGTACCCAAATTCATTCCATTCTACCCTCTGGTGTATCCAATATGTAATACTCCTCTCATCCCCCCAATTCATAACCTTGGTAGAAAATATCCTATTGACTATATAAGACAACCTAAAGAAAACATCGACCACTACATTGAACACTACAAAATATATCAATATGTTCAGGTCCCTTAAATAAAGGAGCAGAGAGATGTAAAACTGGCTATTGAGAACAAACTACCCAGAAAGTATACCCTTAATTGGTATGTCCATTAATTGGGAGTGTCTTGAGCCAAGGATAATTGCTATTTCATATTTTGCCATTGTCTCCTAACATTTTCAAAGTCCTCTTTTAATGGGAAATTAGGTCAGTCTGAATATCTCTACATCTTTTAGAAGATCTCTAGCAGGAGTAATCTGTGTGCCAGTCACTATAGGACCATATTTGCCATTCAGGATGTTATAGAATCTACTCCCAGGCCACTCTTGGAGGGCAAAGAAAGTAGAACTCAGTCCCTGACTCAGTCACTCTGGCTCCGCTGAACTGCTTGGAAAAATCACTTAAACTTCCATGGCATCCATTTCCCCATCAGTAAAGTGGAAGGAAACTGTCATCTCTGAAGTAACTTCCAGCTCTGATAGTTCTTGACTGCAAGAGTACTACATACCTTTTGCAATTAAGATGGTAATAATAATTAGATTTCTGTGTATGATTTATACATGAAACATTGTATCTGTTTGTATTGTAAAATGTTTCTTTAAATCTCTTTGTATAGTCATGTAATGTAATGTTTGGGAGAATAGACTCTGAAGACAGAGTCTTGGCTGGAGTCCATGCCTCACTAGCTGTGGGACCCTGGGCCAATATTGCTCTTTCCTTCCTTATTTTTCTTAAGATTTTACTTATTTGAGAGAGAGAGAGACAGAGATAGCGAGAGAGAGCACGAACAGGGAGGAGAGGGAGAAGCAGTCTCCCCACTGACATGGAGCCCAACGTGGGGCTTGATCCGAGGACCCCGGGATCATGACCTGAGCCAGACGCTTAACCAACTGAGCCACCCAGGCGCCCCCAATCTTGCCCTTTCTTTAAGGGCAATTTCCACTTGAGAAAAGCAGAGATACTTTTTTAAAAAGATGGCAATATTTCATTATTGAATATGTTAATAGACTAGGGAATCCTACTACAGTGTGCAGAATTCCTTATACAATTAAAAGAAAGAAGTGTGATTTGACACCTACCTCTGCCCATGCCACAATGACACTGGCCCTGGTCCTACTGTCTGGGTGCTTAAGTCCAGATGTGTTTGCATGTTGGGGAATGGGGGTGGAGGGAGAGTCAGACATGAAACAACTCATTGCAGAAATAATTCCTACCTTCTTAAGGGCCCCACAGGTATAATAATGACTGAACAATGAGAATACCTATCATTTATTTAGGGCTCACCATGTGCCAATCCTCACGTTAGGATGTAGTTACACATTAAAATGCAGTCTTGTTTTCCCTATTTTGCCGGTAGGACTGAGGCCGAGGAAGGTTAAGTGACTTGCCCAGGGTCACAGTGCTAGTAAGTAGCAGAATGGAGGTTTGACATATATTTGGAGCTCCTAGAGCCAAATGGACCCACTCCTTTATCCAGGGCAGTCCCCACAGCCAGTAATGCAGCACCCCCTCTGGAGCATCCTCCCTCCAATGAGGCTGGGTCAGTGCTCTGCCTCTCCCTGCTGGCTGTGCTGTGGTCAATTAATCGCTACCTCTGCCCACCCTCTGGAGGCCCTTTGATCTTCTTCATATCTCTTCTCAACCTCACCATAGCCTCAGCTAGTCTGAAAATCCTGGGCATCCTTCTGATGTTGCCTGGCCTTCCTAACAAGATAGTTCTTCTCTAGAGGACCTTTTGCTGCTGGGGGAGGGACACACACCCACATTTCCCTCAGGACTTTGGAGCACCTCTATCCATACTTGGGCATAACTCCTGGAAGAGCAGCAGATAAGTTACCAAAGAACCCTCACCTTCAAGTCTTGTGACCTCTGGCTCCTGTGTTGTGTCCCCTTTAACTTATTACCATGCGCCCCCTGGGAGTGGAGACTTCTGGCCCTTCCCAGGTCCCAGCTGCACTATAATCTCCTATACTTTCACTTCTCCCTCACTACATGCTCTGCCTATGCCCTGCCCCATACTCAAAAGTTTTTTTTCCTAAACTAAGTGTGGATTTAAAAAAAGAGGTGCTGGGTGAGGCATCTACTGTTCAGGCCCCATCCTGGCCATCAGTCCCCTTGGCTAGAAATTCAGTATTATTATATAATTATGCCAAAACCATTGAGCTTTAAATATTTATCTCTATTATTTTATCCTGAATATGCACATATGGTATTGTGGATCAGAGACAGAGTTCGTGTTAGTTACCCTACAGTGGAAGTGAATAATGAGTATACTAGCCTTTCCCCCACCACCCCCCAAGGGTATCAAAATGAGAGCAAGGTCCAATGTCCCACACAAATATCTGGACACTCTATAGGTGAGTGATACTGCCATCGATTGACCTGCACACTGTGGCTTAACCTAGGGACCTAGTCTGTTTTGTGACCATTTGGCTCTTCTCAGGAATATAAAAGAAATTTTATCATCATTTCAGATCAGAGCAATTAAACAGACAAGTAGATACAGATCTAATTCTTATGGTATGTGAAGAGTGTTGGGAAGCTAGGGCTTTCTACTGGAGCACAAGGAAATCCAGGGAAGCTTTATTTCCCTGAAAAGACCCACAATATTCTAATCATACCAACGAGTGCCTGAAAATTTCTGGTGCCCCCCAAATTCATTTCACTCAACAAAGTTTTAAGTTTATACTTTGTGAAAAGGTAAGATGCGGGGCACCTGGGTGGCTCAGTCGTTAAACGTCTGCCTTCAGCTCAGGTCATGATCCCAGGACCCTGGGATCGAGCCCCGCGTCGGGGTCCCTGCTCCACAGGAAGCCTGCTTCTCCCTCTCCCACTCCCCCTGCTTGTGTTCCCTCTCTCTGTGTGTCTCTCTCTGTCAAATAAATAAATAAAATCTTAAAAAAAAAAAAAGAAAAGAAAGAAAAAGAAAAGGTAAGATGCAGTCCCTGTGCTTAAGTTGCAACAGTGCTGCATTTGGTCAGTTTGTTAGAAGCCAATGGGATCTGAAATTACAGCTTACAGTTTCAGAGCAGGCCCATCCTCATCACATATAGACATATATTACATGTGAAATAGTAAGAGAAGACTCTAACCAGATGTCCTGACCGAGAACAATCACACACAAATTGCTGCCTCACTCTGTCACTGCACAATCTGTTCTGAGGATATGCACTATTAATAGAAATTTATCTATCCAGACCCCTCTGCAGTTTACCTAATACAATGCCCATTGAATACTCATTGGTCTCTGTAACTATATAGTAGTCAGAAGAATGGTTATTAGAGCCTAGAAGAAGTTAAATGACTTATTCAAAGTCATATAATAAATAAATGATACAACTCAAATTCGAATTCAGATCTTTGATAACAAAACCAGAATCCTTTTCACTAAATAAGTTGTGTAATATTATGTAAGCACCCTATACTGCCAATGTAATGTTAATTATTGTAATAGTTGCTGTATCTTTCACTCAACATCTTATAACACGAAGATTTACAAATTCTTAAATCAGACCAGTTGAAAAAATTGTGTAAAGATGCATTGAGGCCCCACTTGTTGCCATATGACATAAATTGAATACTGAGAAATGACAGCAGCAAGTGGGCTAATTGAGTATGTGACTATCTAAGATGACATTTTTTATCCTCCCCCTCACCCAACAGCACCCAACAACCACTGATCTTTTTTACTGCCTCCATAGTTTTGCCTTTTCCAGAATATCTTACAGTTAGAATCATACAGTATGTAGTCTTTTCAGATTGTTTCCTTTCACTTAGTAATATGTATCTAAGATTTCTCCATGCCTTTTCATGGCTTGATAGCTCATTTCTTTCTAGTGCTGAATACTATGCCATTGTCTGGGGGTACCATAATTTATCTATTCACCAACTGAAGATATCTTGGTTGCCTCCAAGTTTGGTAATTATGAATAAAGTTGTTATAAACATTTGTGTGCAGGTTTTTGGGTAGACATAAGTTTTCAACTCCTTTGGGTAAATACCAAGGAGTACAACTGCTGGATCACATGGTAAGAGTGTGTTTAGCTTTGTATGAAACCACCAAACTGACTTCCAAAGTGGCTGTACAATCTTGCATTCCCACTACTCATGAATGAGAGTTCCCTTCATTCCACATCCTCACCAACATTTGGTGCTATCAGTATTCCAGATTTCGACCACTCTAATAGGAGTACAGAGGGCTCTCAAAGTTTTAATTTGAATTTCCCTGATGACTTATGATGTGAAACATATTTTCACATGCTTATCTGTAATCAGAATATCTTCTTTGATGAGGTGTCTGTTTAAGTCTTTGGCTTTTTTTATCAGGTTGTTCTCTTATGGTTGGTTTTTAAGAGTTCTTTTATATTTTGGATAACAATCCTTTATCATATATGTCTTTTGCAAATATTTTTCTCCTAAGAGTTGCTTTCTCATTCTCTTGCCATGGTCTTTCGAAGAGCATAAGTTTTTAATTTTAATAAATCCAATTTATCAATTCTTTTTTCATAGATTGTGCCTTCAGTGTTGTATCTAAATAGTCATTGCTATACCCAAGGTCATCTAGGTTTTCTCCTATGTTATCTTCTAGGAGTTTTTAATTTTGCATTTCACACTTAAGCCTGTGATCCATTTTGAGTTAATTTTGTGAGGGGCATAAGGTCTGTGTCTAGATTTTTTTTTTTTTTTTTTTGCTTATGGAAATTCCCTAAGTTCCAGCACAATTTATTGAAAAGACTATCTCTTTTGTCAAGGATCAGTTGACATTATTTATCTATTTCTTGGCTCTCTATTCTGTTCCACTGTTCTATTTGTCTGTTCTTTAACCAATACCACACAGTCTTAACTAATGTAGCTTTATAGTAAGTCTAGAAGTTGGGTAGTGTCAGTCCTTCAACTTTGGTCTCCTTCAATATTGTGTGGGCTATTTTGGGCCTTTGCCTCCTCATATACATTTTAGAATAAGTGTGTTGATAATCACAAAATAACTAGCTGGGATTTTAATTGGGATTGCATTGAATCTACAGATCAAATTGAGAAGAATGGACACCATAACAATACTGAGTCTTTCTATCCATAAACAGACTATTTAGTTCTTTGATTTTTTCATAATTTTGTAGTTTTCTTCATATAAGTCTTGTGCATATTTTGTCACATTTATACCGATTTCATTTTTTTGAATACTAAATGGTATTAGGTAAATTTGAAATTTAATTTCAAATTCTACTTGTTCATTGCTGGTGTATAGGAAAATGGTTGATTTTTGTATATTAACCTTGGATCCCGCAGACTGGATAAAATTGCTTATTAGTTTCAGGAGTTTTTTTGTTGATTCTTTCAGATCTTCTACATAGACGATCATGTCATCTGTGAACAAAGACAGTTTTGTGTCTTCCTTCCCCATCTGTACATCTTCTATTTCCTTTTCTTGTCTTGTTGTATTTGCTAGAACTTCCAGTACAGTGTTGAAAAGGAATGGTTAAAGAGACATCCTTGCCTTGTACCTGATTTTAGTGGGAAAGTTTCAAGTTTCTCACCATTAAGTATGATGTTAGCTGTAAGTGGTTTTTGGGGTTTTTTTGGTTGTTTTTTTGTTTGCTTTTGTTTTTGTTTATTTTGTTTTTTATTCTTTATCAAGTTGGGAAAGATTTCCCTATATTTAGTTTACTGAGTTTTTATCATAAATTAGTGTTTGATTTTGTCAAATGCTTTTTCTGCATCTATTAATACAATCATTACATTGTTCTCTTTTAGCCTATTGATGTGATGGATTACATTAAT
Source organism: Leptonychotes weddellii (assembly GCF_054177405.1). Classification (NCBI taxonomy): domain Eukaryota; kingdom Metazoa; phylum Chordata; class Mammalia; order Carnivora; family Phocidae; genus Leptonychotes; species Leptonychotes weddellii. Next base: position 40,961,419 of record NC_138371.1, on the reverse strand, counting down.
TGATTTTCAAATGTTGAACCAGCCTTGCATACCTGAGATAAATCCCACTTGGCGGTGGTATATAATTCTTTTTATACGTCATTGGATTTGATTTGCTAATATTTTGTTGAAGATTTTTACATCTATGTTCATAAGAGATATTCATCTGTAGTTTTATCTTCTTGCAATGTATTTTGGTATTAGGGTAATCCTGTCCTCGTAGAACGAGTTAGGAAGTATGCCTCTGCTCCTCTCCTCTGAAAAACACTGCAGAGAATTGGTAAAAATTTCTTCCTTAAATATTTGGTAGAATTCACCAATGTACCTGATATTTTCTGTTTTGGAAGTCTATTAATTATTGATTCAATTTCTTTAATAGACATAGGTCTATTTGTTTCACCTATTTATTTTTGTGTGAATTTTAGCAGATGGTGTCTTTCAAGGAATTGATCCATTTAATCTAAGTTATCACATCTGTGGGCCATCGAGTTGTCCATACTATTCCTTGATTATCCTTTTGATGTCCATGGAATCTATAATGATGTCCTCTTTTCATTTTTGATATCAGTAATTTGTGTCCTGTTTTTATTAGCCTGACTAGAGGTTTATTTCATTCATTGTTTCAAAGAAACAGCTTTTGGTTTCATTAATTTTCTGGCTGCTTTCCATTTCATTGATTCCTGTTCTAATTCTTACTATTTCTTTTCTTCTGCTTACTTTGGATTTAATTTGTTCTTATTTTTCTAGTTTCCTAAGGTGGAAATTTAGATTATTGATTGTAGAAATTTCTTCTTTTCTAATATATGTATTCAATGCTATAAATTCCCCTCTAAGTGTTTTCATTGCATCCCATATATTTTGATAAGTTGTGTTTTCATTTTCATGTAGTTGAAGGTTTTTTTTTTTTTTTTAAGATTTTATTTATTTGACAGAGAGAGAGAGCACACACACAAGCAGGGGGAGCAGGAAAGGGAGAAGCAGGCTCCTCACTGAGCAGGGAGACTGATGGAGAGCTTGATCTCAGGACCCTGGGATCATGACCTGAGTTGAAGGCAGTTAGCCAACTGAGCCACCCAGGCACCCTGAAGGTATTTTTTTAATTTCTCTAGAGATATCTTCTTTGACCAATGTGTTATTTAAAAGTGTGTTGTTTAGGGTACCTGGGTGGCTCAGTCAGCTAAGCGTCTGCCTTTGGTTCAGGTCATGATCCCAGGGTCCTGTGATGGAGTCCAGCATCAGGCTCCCTGCTCAGTGGGGAATATTTTTCTCCCTCTCCCCTGCCCCCCCCCCCCCAGCTCATGCTTGTTCTTGTGCACTCACTCTTTCTCGCAAAAATAAAATATTTAAAAAATAAAAAAATAAAAGTGTGTTGTTTAATTTCCACATGTTTGAGGATTTTCCTATTATCTTTCTGTTATTGGTTTCTAGTTAGCTCATTTGTGGTCTAAGAGAAGATATTGTTTGATTTCTATTCTTTTAATATGTTAAGGTGTTTTATGTCCAGAATGTAGTCTACCTTGCTGAATGTTCCGTGTGAGCTTAAAAAGAATATGTAGTTTGCTGTTGTTGGATAAAGTGGCCTGTAGATGTTGATTGTATCCAGTTGATTGATGATGTTGTTGAATTCAACTATGTCCTTACTAATTTTTGCCTGCTGGCTCTGTCAATTCTGACAGAGGGGTGTTGAAGTCTCAAATCATAATAATGAATTCATCTATTTCTCTTTTAAATCTATTATTTTTTGCCTTACATGGTTTAATGTTATATTACTTTTATTTTAGCAAAGGTATTTTGCAAGCTGTTTAAAAAATTATATAAATAGTGCAAAATGCTTAACACTTAATACCAGCAAAGCTTCATTTAAGTAAAAAACTTTATTTAAAAAAAGATTATTAACCCCCAGAATTTTACAGTAGTTGATTTCTACTATATAATGTCAATACTATGCAATATAATAAAAACTCCATCATTAGCTGTTGATTTCCTCCATTGCTCTTCTGAATCTTAAAGGACAGAGGAAGGGGTATTTAGACAAACATGAAACAAAATTCAACCCAAATAAACTGCAAAGTGATTCCTAATAGTTATAGATGCATTTTGTCTAAACAATCCAAATAAGTAGCTTTGAAATAACTGTAGGAATTGCTCCAAAGCTGGTAAGAGGTTTTGGTTTTGCAGGTTGCAAATCTCTGCCCTGGGTGAGAAGTCACAGTTTAAGGATGCATGTTCTGTAAATATTTACTACACATACACATTTAGTGTCTGTCAACACTAGAAATACACATTATTAGAGTACCCTCAAAAGTCAGGTATGACTTTTTAAAAATGAAGTAACTTGATTCTTAAAATCCACAGGAATCCTGCCTGAAGAGTTTTTTGTTTTGGTAACCTAGAAACAAACAACCTGAGAGAGAGAGAGAAAGCATGAGCAGGAGGGAAGGGCAGAGGGAGAAACAGACTCCCTGCTGAGCAGGGAGCCCAATATGGGACTCAATCCCAGGACCCTGGGATCATGAACTGAGCAGATGCTTAACTGACTGAGCTACCCAGGCACCCCTGCCTGAAGAGTTTTGACAGCTACCAATAAATTACTTCCATTGTGCAGGGGTAACAGCATCTCTGGGACCTTTAGGGTTTGCTGAAACTGGATTTGCTGGCTTTTAGTATTGCTGCATGGTAGATAACATTCTTCACCTGTAATTTATCTTCATGACTGGTATAAGTCTGTGACAGACGACAGAATTCCTGAGTAAACCAGAAACATTGTATAACATGCTAGAAAGAAAATCATCAGCCACTTGATCAGTTAAATAAGTTATGAACCTAATATGGTATTCCTACGGGGATATTTACCATATCTCTAGTAAATTTTTTTTAAAGATTTTATTTATTTGAGAGAGAGAGCTCAAGCAGGGGGAGCAGCAGAGGGAAAGGGAGAAGCAGGCTCCCCACTGAGCAGAGACCCTGATGCCAGGGTCATGACCTGAGCCAAAGGCAGATGCTTAACCGACTGAGCCACCCAGGTGCCCCTCTGGCAACTTTCAATTGCCCAGCCTTCAACTTTATACTTTTTTTTTTTAAAGATTTTATTTATGGGGTGCCTGGGTGGCTCAGTCGTTAAGCGTCTGCCTTCGGCTCAGGTCATGATCCCAGGGTCCTGGGATCGAGCCCTGCATCGGGCTCCCTGCTTGGCGGGAAGCCTGCTTCTCCCTCTCCCACTCCCCCTGCTTGTGTTCCTGCTCTCTCTCTGTCAAATAAATAAAAATCTTTAAAAAAAAAAAGATTTTATTTATTCATCTGAGACACAGAGATACAGAGAGAGAGAGAGCATGAGCAGGGAGAGAGGCAGAGGGAGAGGGAGAAGCAGGCTCCCCGCTGAGCCAGGAGCCGGGTGTGGGGCTCGATCCCAGGACCCTGGGATCATGACCTGAGCCGAAGGCTGACGCTCAACCATCTGAGCCACCCAGGTGCCCCAACTTTATACTTTTGATGAAGATGCTTTCATAGTGATGGGTCTAAACACCAGATCTGATTAGTGAGGTTATTGTTGCTGGGTTTTCCTGAGCTTGCTTTTTGATAACTTTTAAAGAAACACTCATATCTTCTCTGTGTCTTCTCAAATATACATATCTGGTATATATGTACCAGAATGCTCTAGGCTTCTCTTTTCTTTCAATAAATTGCTTTATTGTGAGTTCATGAAAATTTCCATCTTAGACAGTTTTAAGGACTGCTCAGTCACACTGTCCTTTTGAAATTCCCACATAGGCCATGACATCAGCTGCACCAGATACGTGTCAGCAGATGTCACTCCATATTTTTGGTCTTCCAAAGTAATTTGTCTACAAGCATTACACATCTTGGGACCTCAATCTGGCCAAAGTATTTTGGTAACCTAGAAACAAAATACAGTTCACCGACTCATCTTGTATATTCAAGCAATGGAATGTTGGCCATCAGATCGTCAAACCCAGAAAGCATATCTCTAAAATTTCTTCCTGGTAGGCAGTCCTTAAGTTTCATCATTGCTAATTCCTTTTCATTTTTCAAGAAATGTGGAACTCCTTCAAATCCATCTCAAAAGTCTCCTGTTGTGACTTCAGTGATGATTTCATTGGTCCTTGATATAGACTGAATGTGTCCCCCCAAAATTCATTTTTTTAATCTAACCCCCCTATGTGATGGTATTTTGAGGTGGGGTCTTTGGGAGTTAATTAGGCTCTGCCCTTATTAATTCATTAATGCCCTTATAAAAGAGACCCCAGAAAGTTCCCTTGCCTCTGTCCTATAAGGACATAGCAAGAATACAGTTGTCTATGAACCAAGAAGTGGCCCTCACCAGATACCAAATCTTTCAGCATCTTGATCTTGGACTTCTCAGTCTCCTGAACTATGCAAAATAAATGCTTGCTTTTTAAGCTATCCAATGTATGGTATTTTGTTATAGCAGCCCAAATAGACTAAGACAATCCCACAATTAACTAAATCAACTTACTGGTCACCAAATTCTTTGATGAAAGTGTCAGGCTTTAAAAATTCAGTGTTCAATTTATAATGCATTCAGACACCATTACTGGCTACCCTGTGTCCAGTACTCCCTGAATACATTCCAGTTCCTCTTATCGTTGGGATCTTGCAAGCACAGTAAGTAATTACCACACAGCCAATAGTGAGGAGTATCAGAATTTTGTTCTTCTCATCATTCCTTGAGGTTCTTACATAAATCAGAGCAAGTCTTATTTTCTACCAAAGAAGCAAGGATATCAAGGATTTTTTGTGTATTCTTGTGTCCATTTTGTCTTTGTTTTCCTTATTGACATTCTCTCTGGTAAAGTCTGCTGGCCAATTTAAAGGAAGAGTGCTGGTTGGACAGGTCAACTTTATGCTGTTGGTTGGCTTGGAGGCTGCACTCTTACCCATAGCTGCTGGCTCCCACTGAGGGATTTTACAGGAGTGCAGCATCAAGAACAGGTTTTTCTCAAAGTAAAGGAGTCTGCTTTATGTCTCTGAGGCTGGCTTTGGAAAGAGCTTGAATTACCTGTTTTAACAAGGACAATTTGCCTTTATCCCACTTTTTGCTCTTACAAAATGAAGTCTCCAACATTATAGATAACTTTTCCAAGAATTATCTGTGTATTCATCAAGTTCCTTGGTTCACGTACTTGACTCTTCACTCATCCTAGCCAAGGAAAAGTAGGTAGCACCCTGTTGGCAATTTTTGCTCTTCATTTGGTAGCAATCCACACATACTCCAAATTTACACTGAGGATACATGCAGTGCAAGTTGAAGTTGGTGGTATTGCACACATCACACATTTCTTGAATACCTTTGGCAGCTCACTCCCTGGCAACCCTCTAAGAGATGCTCTTACTGTGACTCTACAGTTGACACATCTCCCTTTCCAGAAATCACCATTTGGCATAGTGGTTTTCAGTGTTGGCCAGGATGTACTTTTCTGTATCCAAATCAGTCCCCACCATGTTTTTGGTTAAAAGTAACCATAAGCTAATTGTTCATCATTATTACAAACATTTGACAATGAGGCAACACAGGAAAAACAAACAAACCAAGACTACACACAGACATCAGGCTCTAATAACCCAACAAGATTTCCTAAGGTTTATGTGAGGAGACTTGTGATTACACAGCTCCCTTTTCTTTTTCATCACTCACCTCAGAGAAATAGTAACTAAGATGATGAAACTGACATATTTCAGCTATAGTAGGTTAGGAATAGCTTAGAAAGCAAGCAAAACATCTGACTAAATAAGAAGTGTAAAGATAGGTGGTTGTTGGTATTGGTCAACCACTAAGCCATGTCATCAGGAGCCTAGACTTTCTATTTGTTTGCTCCATCATCCATAGCTGTTAGTTATTCATCTTTGTGTTTTCAAATCATGGTCTCAAAATGCCCACTGAAATTTCAAGCAAGAGAGAAGAGGGAAAGACTGCTTTCAGCCCCTACAATGCCTTTTACCATAAAAGCAAAAGATTTCTCAGAAGTCCCCAGAAGATACCATCATATATTTCACTGGCCAATACTGGGTCATTTGGCCACCTTTAATTCCAAATGAATCTGGAAAGTTCTCTTGTATGGAAAAGAACTACAGGATTAGCTTATATTAATTATGATTCATCTTCTGGAGGTGGGCAGACTAGTGCCTATATTAGCCAGCTTTTGCTATGATAATGTTTCATAATAAGCAACCCCCCAAGTCTTAGTGGTTTATAAGAACAAGCATTTGTTCCTCACTTACAGGCATGTAGGCCATCTGTGATTCTCCTATGTTTGGCTGGGATCAACTGGGCTTGGATACAGGACTGTGTGTGTTTTCATGTTTGCCCGATGCATATTCTCATTCTGGCACTATTGACAACCCTGGCATAGTCTCATGGCAAATGGCAAGTGCACAAGAAGCCAGATAAAATCACACAAACACATTTAGAGTCTCTGCTCATGTCATGTACAGTAACACTCCATTTGCCAAACAAATTACCTGGCCAATTCCAACACAAACTGAGCAAGGATATATACTCTGCCTACTCCAGTGGAAAATGCTACAACGTCAGATACCAAAAAGTGTAGACGTATAATTCCATTAGAGAGGGAATGAAGGACTGGGAACAAAAATCTAATCTATCCCCTTGTTCCAAACAAACTGGAGCCCTGAGAGCAAGAAAGAAAGGAATAACTGTTGGGTAGCCATCCAACAGTGCCTTCCACACTAGAGCAATCAAAAGATGTAGAAACTTATTTTGGAGGATTAGGTTAGCAGGAGGAAGAGGAGGAAGTGAGGAAATGGATGTGATACAGGCTGCTTTCCTGGGCAGGGGTTTCCAGCTATAGATTTGACAGACAGTTGAATAGACTGACATAGACAGTTTAACATCTCAAACTCTCAATTCCGTAGTTTGTCAGCATTTGAATTCCTGCTAATAGCAAACATTTCTGATGCAGTATGTTGCAGGTACTAAAGTACTTTACATGCATACTTTATCCTCACAACAAACCTATGAAGTTACCCTCATTTTATAGCTGAGAGGTCAGGTAACTTAGGCAGCTGCTTTATAAATGGCAAAGCTATGATTGGAACCCAAATCTGTCTGAATTCACTCACTTAGGCATTCACTACTTGCCAGGCACCATGCTTAGTGTTGAAGATGCAGATCAGTGGTATAGACACAGCCCCTGCCCTCTAGGACTTTATTCTTAGTCTCCAAGCTTTACAGTCCAGTGGACATTCAGTACATGTTAACTAAAAAATGAGTCCAATATAAATATGTGTGTTATTTTTCAAATGAATAGCTAAGTGCCAGGTAGTCTTCTAAGGGCTTTTCATGTCAGATATCAATGAGCCATCATCAACTTTATGAAATAAGCACTATTACTTGCCATTTAAAATATTAGGAAGGTGAGATATGTAGAGATTACTTTTGTTACACACTAGGAAGTGAGGGAGCAGAATTAGAACATAGGCAATCTGGCTCTAGAGCTCATGTTCTCACCACAACACCACACACAGCCCAGGACTAATAAAAAACAGGTTTACTTCAATATATTAATGCATCAGTATACCTTTTTATATGTATTTTCTCATTAAAAGAATACTCAGTATAGGGAGCCTGCACAAGGAAGGTGAATCCCCAAAACATTTGTCTTTGAAAGTGAGAGGGGCTGAATTTTGTTAATTCTTACAACCAGCAGGACTTAAAGCCTGGAATTATAAAAATCAGTGGGTGGCTCTGGGAAAACCTGGAGGGCATTAGGAAGCAGAGTCCCCTCCATTAAGGAGAGAGCATAACAAACAGCCCTTGCAGATACAGTTTAGAACCAGCAATTCGAAAAATGCTTGGGGCAGACTGGATGGAGAGTGATTTACTCATCTCAGAGTGTGACCTGGAGAGGCAAGGATCACAGAGAGTCCCCTCCACAAAGGAGCTGGCAGGGGCCATTTCCATCCTCTGCCCCCCAGCATAAACCAAGGGCCACTGCAGCAACACTTGTTACCTAACTTGCTTACACTAAGCTTAGCCCCTATGTTTGGGAGGATCCACCTTTCCCAGTCACGCTTGCCTCAGTTCCAGTGCCATATGCCCCCTCCCCCAGAAGACCAGCATAAACCCCACCAACACCTCCTTTCAAGACTTGTGCATTTTATGAGACCTCAGTTCCAATGATGGCAGGTCTTATTTCACAAGCAAAACAGCACACACCTTGTTAAAACATGCCACACCCCTGCTGGGGACCAAACGCTGCCCACGACAAGCAAAGAGAGCCTCTGCAGACAACTGGACTGAAGGAAAAAGAGGCCAGGACTCAATAGCAGAGCACATGCAACACACATAGGAGACACTCCCTGAAGCCCCAGGCCCTGGGGAACAGGGGACACTAAACCCCAGGGCACTACAGGACCTCTTCTTCATAAGGTCATTATCTTCAAGATCTGGAGAGGTAGCTGACTTTCCTAACACACAGAAACAGACACAGAGAGTTAGACAAAATGAGGAGACAGAGAAATATGTCCCAAATAAAAGAACAGGACCAAACCACAGCAAGAGACATAAGCAAAACAGATATAATATGCTTGATAGAGAATTTAAAGTAATGATCATAAAGATACTTACTGGACCTGAGAAAAAAGTGGAGGACATCAGTGAAACCCTAACAAGGAGATTAAAAAAAAAAATCAGAGATGAAGAACACAATAAATAAAATTAAAAATATGGTATAAATAGCAGGGTAGATGAAGCAGGGGAACGAATTAATAACCTGAGAGACAGAGTAATGGAAAGTAACCAAGCTGAAAAAAGTGAGAGGAAAAAAATCATGCGAATTAAGAATAGTCTTAGGGAACTCAGTGACTCCATCAAGCACAATAACATTCGCATTATAGGGATCCCAGAAGAAGACAGAGAAAGAGGAGCAGAAAATTTATTTGCAGAAATAGCTGAAAACTTCTCTAATCTGGGGAAGGAAACAGAAATCCAGATCCAGGAGGCACAGAGACTACCCCCTCCTAAACCAACCCAAAGAGGTCCACACCAAGACACATAGGAATTAAAATGGCAAAAAAAGTCATGATAAACAAAAAAAAAGTTAAAAGTAGCAAGAGAAAAGAAGTCAGTTACCTACTTATGGGGAAACCCCATAAAGATATCAGTGGATTTTTCAACAGAAACTTTGCTGGCCAAGAGTGTCAGTATATATTCAAAGTGGTAGAAGGGAAAATCTGCAGCCAAGAATACTCTATTCAGCAAAGCTCTGATTCAGAATAGAAGGAGAGATAAAGAGCTTCTCAGACAAACAAAAGTTAAAGCAGTTCATGACCACTAAACAAGCCCTATAAGAAATATTAAAGAGAACTCTGAGTGGAAAGACCACTAGTGGGAATATGAAAAGTAAAAGAACACGAAAGTAGTAAAAGTAAGTATACCTATAAAAATTAGTCAAGGGAGTCATAAAATAAAAAGATGTAAAATATGACAATGCCATATACCTAAAAAGTGTGTGTGGGGGGGAAGGGGAGTAAAGACTGGATTCAAATTTAAGCAACAATACACTTAATATACACTGCTATATGCAGAAGATGTTATATACAAACCTAATGGCAACCACAAATCAAAAACCAGTAATAGATATGCAAAGAATAAAGAGAAAGAAATCCAAGTATACCATTTACGAATGCTACAAACCATGAAAGAGAGCAAGAAAGGATCAGAGAAAAAGTACAAAACAACTACAAAACAGGTAATAAAATGGCAATAAATACATATATATCAATAATTACTTTGAATGAAAATGAACTAAATGCTCCAATCAAAAGATATAGGGTGACAGAGTGGATAAAAAATGAAGATCTGTCTATATGCTGCCTACAAGAGACTCATTTAAGACCTAAAGTCACTGAAGCTTGAAAGTAAGGGGATGAAGAAACATAATCATGCAAATGGATGTCAAAAGAAAGCCAGGGTAGCAATACTTATATTGGACAAGGACTTTAAAACAAAGACTGTAATAGAAGACACAGAAGGACCTATATAATAAAGGGGACAATACAACAAGAGGATATAACAATTGTAAATATTTATGCACCTAACATGGGATCACCCAGATACATAAAATATTTAATAACAAACACAAAGGAACTAATTAATAGAAAAACAGTAATAGTAGAGAACTTTAACACCCCACTTACATCGATGGATAATCCAAACATTTCAACAAGAAAATAGTGGCTTTGAATGACACACTGGACCAGATGGACTTAAAAGGTATATTCAGAACATTCCATCCAAAACAACAGAATACACATTCTTTTCAAGTACACATGGAATTTTCTTCAGAATAGATCACATATTAGCCCACAAAACAAGTCTCAATAAATTTAAGAAGATTGAAGTCATACCATGCTTCTTTTCCAACCGCAGTGCTATGAAATTAGAAATTGACCACAAGAAAAAAAATCTGGAAAGAGCACAAATACATGAAGGATAAATAACATGCTACTACACAATGAATGGTCAACTGAGAAATCAAAAAAAAAAAAAAATTACATGGAAACAAATGAAAGTGAAAACACAGTGGTCCAAAATCTTTGGGATACAGCAAAAGCATTTCTAAGAGGGAAGTTTGTAGCAATACAGGCCTACCTCAAGAAGTATGAAAAATCTCAAACAACCTAATCTTACACCCAAAGGAGCTAGAAAAAGAAGAACAAAACCCCAAACCAACTGAAGGAAGGAGATAATAAAGATTAGAACAGAAAGAAATGATATAGGAACTAAAAAACAATAAAAGAGTTTAATGAAAGCAGAGCTGGTTCTTTGAAAGGATTAACAAAATTGATAAACCTTTAGCCAGTCTCATCAAAAAAGAGAGAGAGAACCCAAAAAAAACCACAAAGAGGAGAAATAATAACCAACACCACAGAAATACAAACAATTCTAAGAGAATATTATGAAAAATTATATGCCAACAGTTGGACAACCTAGAAGAAATGGATAAATTCCTAGAAACATATAACCTTCCAAAATTGAAACAGGAGGGAATAGAAAATTCAAACAGACTGGTAGCCAGTAAAGAAACTGAATCAGTAATCAACTCCCAATAAACAAAAGTCCAGAACCAGATAGCTTCACAGGTGAATTCTATCAAACGTTTAAAGAAGAGTTAATACCTATTCTTCTAAACCTATTCTAAAAAAAATAGAAAGGAAAGGAAAACTTCCAAATTCATTCTATGAGGCCAATATTATCCTGATAACCAAAACCAGATAAAGACACTACCAAAAAAAAAAAAAAAAGAGAGAGAGAAAGAGAGATTGAGAGAGAGAGAATTACAGGCCAATATCTCTGATGAACATAGCTACAAAAACCTCAATAAAATACTAGCAAACTGAATCCAACAATACATTAAAAAAATCATTCACCACAATCAAATGGGATTCATTCCTGGGATGCAAGGGTGGTTTGATATTTGTAAAAACAATGTGGTAAGTCCCATCAGTAAGATAAATGATAAAAACTGTATGATCATTTCAACAGATGCAGAAAAAGCATTTGACAAAGTACAACATCTATTCATGATAAAAATTCTCAACAAAATAGTTTTAGAGGGAATATACCTCAACATACTAAAGGCCTTATGCAAAAACCCCATCACTAACATCAATGGAGAAAAACTGAGAGCTTTTCCCCTAAAGTCAGGATCAAGACAAGACTGTTTACTCTCACCACTTTTATTCAACATAGTACTGGAAGTCCTAGCCACAGCAATTAGACAACAAAAAGAAAAGGCATCTAAATTGCTAAGGAAGAAGTAAAACTTTCACTATTTGCAGATGACATGATACTCTATATAGAAAACCCTCAAGAGTCCACCAAAAAACTACTACTACTGATTAATGAATTCAATAAAGTTGCAGGATACAAAATCAATGTACAGAAATCCATTGTATTCCTATACACCAATAATGAAGCAGAGGTAACTGAAATTAAGAAAACAATTCAATTTACAATTGCACCAAAAACAATAAAATACCTAGGAATAAACTTAACCAAAGAGGTGAAAGAACTGTACTCTGAAAACTATAAAACACTGATGAAAGAAATTGAAGATGATATAAAGAAATGGAAAGACATTCCATGCTCATGGATTGGAAGAACAAATACTGTTAAAATGTCCATACTACCCAAAGCAATCTACACGTTTAATGCAATCCTTACCTAAGTACCAATAGCATTTTTCACAGAGCTAGAATAAACAATCTTAAAATTTGTATGGAACCACAAAAGACACCAAATAGCCAAAACAATCTTGAAAAAGAAAAACAAAACTGGAGCTATTACAATTCTGGACTTCAAGTTATATTGCAAAGCTATAGTAAGCAAAACAGTATGGTACTGGCATAAAAAGAGACACATAGATTAATAGAACATAATAGAAAACCCAGAAAATAGGGCGCCTGGGTGGCTCAGTTGGTTAAGCGACTGCCTTCGGCTCAGGTCATGATCCTGGAGTCCCTGGATCGAGTCCCGCATCGGGCTCCCTGCTCGGCAGGGAGCCTGCTTCTGCCTCTGACCCTCCCCCATCTCATGTGCTCTCTCTCTCTCATTCCCTCTGTCTCAAATAAATAAATAAAATCTTTAAAAAAAAAAAAAAAAAAAAGAAAACCCAGAAAATAGAAAACAATTATATGGCCAATTAATATTCAACAATAGAGGAAAGAATATACAATGGGAAAAAGTCTCTTCAACACATGGTGCTCTAGGAAAACTGGACAGCTATATGCAAAAGAATGAAACTGGACCCATTTCTTTCAACACAAAAAAATAAACTCAAAATGGATTAAGGGTCATAGGTGAGATATGGAACCATAAAAATCCTGAAGAGAGCACAGGCAGTAATTTCTCTGACATCAGCTGTTGCAACATATTTTTTTTTTTAAAGATTTTATTTATTCATTTGAGACACAGAGATACAGAGAGAGAGAGAGAGCATGAGCAGTGGGAGAGGCAGAGGGAGAGGAAGAAGCAGACTCCCCGCTGAGTCAGGAGCCCGATGTGGGACTCGATCCCAGGACCCTGGGATCATGACCTGAGCCGAAGGCAGATGCTTAACCAACTGAGCCACCCAGGCGCCCCTGTTGCAACATATTTTTCTTGATCTGTCTCCTGAGGCAAAGGAAATAAAAGCAAAAATACGTTGGGATTACATCAAAATAAAAAGCTTCTCCATAGTAAAGGAACTAATCAACAAAACTAAAAGGTAATCTACAGAGTGGGAAAAGATATTTACAAATGACATATCTGATAAAGGGTTAGTATCCAAAATATATAAAGAAATTTTACATCTCAACACAAAAAAACAAATAATCCAATTTAAAAATGGGCAGAAGACATGAACGGACATTGTCCAAAGACAACATCCAGATGGCCAACAGACACATGAAAAGATATTCAACATCACTCCTCATCAGGGAAATGCAAATCAAAACCACAATGAGATATCATCTCACACCTGTGAAAATGACTAGTATCAAAAACACAAGAAAACAGATATTGGCAAGGATATGGAGAAAAGAACCCTCTTGCACTATTGGTGGAAATCCAAACTGGTGCAGCCACTGTGGAAAACAGTATGGAGGTTCACCAAAAATTAAAAATAGAGCCACCTGGGTGGCTCAGTCAGTTAAGGGTCTGCCTTCAGCTCAGGTCATGATCCCAGGGTCCTGGTATCGAGTCCCACATTCGGCTCCCTGCTCAGCAGGGAGTCTGCTTCTACCTCTCCCCCCAGCTTGTGATCTCTCTCTCTCTAAACAAACAAACAAAAAAAACTACTCAATGGTCCAGCAAACACACTATTGGGTATTTACCCAGAAAATAGAAAAACATGAATTCAAAGGGATATATGCACCCCTATTTTTATAGCAGCATTATTTACAATAGCCAAACTATGGAAGGAGCCCAAGTATCCATCAATAGACGAATGGATAAAGAAGTGGTGTGTGTATATATATATAATGAAATATTATTCAGCCATAAGAAAGAATGAAATCTTGCCATTTGCAACAATATGGATGGAGCTGGAGTGTATAATGCTAAGCAAAATAAGTGAGTCAGAGAAGGATGAATACCATAAGATTTCACTCATATATGGAATTTAAGAAACAAAACAAATAAAGGAAAAAAGGGAGAGAGAGAGAGAGAGACAAACCAAGAAACAGACTCTTAGCTATAGAGAACAAACAGATCGTTACCAGAAGGGCAGTGGGTGGGGGGCTGGATGGAGTAAGTGATGGGGATAAAAGAGCACACTTCTCATGATGAGCACTGGATAATGGATAGAATAGTTGAATCACTATATTGTACACCTGAAACTGATGACACTGTATGTTAACTATACTGAAAATAAAAAACTTAAGAAAAAAATTGTTATAAACTTAGTCACATAAAGGCCTATAAAATATTCTCTGTTATAAAGGCTTCCTCACACTTGAAAAACTTGGGATCATGGATCTGGCATTTTTAAAGTCTTCTAAAATTATAAACTAAGAGGAAAAATATTAATATATAAAACAATTAAGTGCCATTTCTTTTTACTTAAATTTCAGAGACTGGATTTCAGTTATTCTACTCTTGTATGGGTGTATGATATTTACCTAATACTTTACAATTGCTAGTTAATCACAGTATACTCTAGTGGTAATTGTGCACGTTATTATTACAATCCCTCTGTGTGGGGTGCTGAAGGTGCCACTGGAGAGGCCGTGTCTGTCAGCTCCACAGAGCAGCAGGTGGTTGGGCCACAGCCCCACAGCATCCGCTCAAGGCCCTGCTGCTTGGCAGCAACGGGAGCCCCATGACGCCGCTGCAGACCAGGGGGCGCTGCTGAGCCCAGGTTCTCCCCAGCAGCGCCATGCCCCACTGCCAGGCCACACCCGGGATCCTAGGTCGTGCGGGCCATGCCACCTCAGCCCACTGTGCTTCAGCCTGTTCTGCCCAGCTGCCCACCGTCCAACTCTGGAGAAAATTTTCAGAAGATAAATCATGAAGATAGTCATTATCAGAGGTAGAGACATTCACAGGTTGTTCCTAATCAGAGTGAAGCTTGTATTTCGGAGAATCAGCCTTACTCCTCAGCAATGCATACCACCTAGTTCCCCAGATTCCTTCTGAAGAAGGACCAGCCCCCCTTTACCTCCCTACAAGTTGGAATAATATGTAAGCATCTCTTAAAAGACTAGGAAGATCAGATTTAGGAGGGGTATGAGCAAATCCTCTATAACAGTGTAGCAGAATATGAATCTTCTGTGAAATTCATACATGATTGATCACATTATGTAATGATATGGAACAAGGCCAACAAGCTATGTGTCCTGAAACTTTTTTGCATATCTGGGAACAGGTTTGACCACAAGGCATAGCTGCTGTATGCTTTTGCAACTGGTTTGCTACCACATTGCAGCTCCAGCTTTCCATCCTGACAACACTTAAACATGTCTTTAGGTCCATTTTATACAACTTGAGAAGACCTTAAAACTGTGTAAGAGTGGGGCACCTGGGTGGCTCAGTCGTTAAGCATCTGCCTTCGGCTCAGGTCATGATCCCAGGGTCTTGGGATTGAGTCCCGCATCGGGCTCTCTGCTCAGCGGGAAGCCTGCTCTCCCTCTCCCACTCTCCCTGCTTGTGTTCCGTCTCTCGCTGTGTCTCTCTGTCAAATAAATAAAATCTTTAAAAAAAAAAAAAACTGTGTAAGACTGATGAATCACAGACCTGTACCTCTGAAACAAATAATACATTATATGTTAAAAAAGAAGAAGAAGATAGTTGGAAGGGAAAAATGAAGGGGAGGAAATCAGAGGGGGAGATGAACCACGAGAGACTGTGGACTTTGAGAAACAAACTGAGGATTCTAGAGGAGAGGGGGATGGGTGGATGGGTTATCCTGGTGATGGGTATTAAAGAGGGCACATATTGAATGGAGCACTGGGTGTTATACGCAAACAATGAATCATGGAACACTACACCTAAATAAACAAACAAACAAAAAAACCTGTCTGGTTGCCACAAGCATCTCTTCCTTTTCTTCTCCTCCAATAAACAACTGTGCCCTACGGGGATAGATTTTCCAAACAAAAATACCTGGAGTAGCATGTATTTAGCAAAATAGGACTTCAGTGGCACTCATCAAATAGTTTCCCTAAGCACAGTTCTGTAAGAAGTGTGTGTGTGTGTGTGTGTGTCTTTTATTTGTAATGTGTAAATTTTTGTGATCTTGGGGTTATCTGACTGTGAATTTGATGCATGACCAGTTATGGTTTAAAACATTTGCTTGGTCTGCAGAAGATTACTAAAGTTTTGTGACCATATGCCTGGTAACAGTGGATTGTTTTACATGTAGGTATTATTTGTTAAATGCAGGGACTGTTGTCAGGCACAGAACATGAATCATAAGTTAGGACAGACATTAGATGTGATTATGATGATGTAGCAGAGGTCTGTGGTCCTAGGTCTACAAATGTGTGGTGAGGGAATAGGACAAACTGGAAATGAGCCATTTGATACCTGGACTCTGCCCAGCCATGTTAGAAAAATACTTTTGCCTCCAATCCTTAACATACTCACATGGAGTCTACATTCACATCATTAGCATAAAGAGCTCCCTGGACACTGAATCTCTAAAAAGAAAATGTCTCCTCTGGGCAGAAGTACCAGATTTTTTCAGGGAACATTGCATAAGTGAGCACCAGGCTGGGCCAGGCTCTGTCATCACTGCTATTTGGGAGGAGCCAGTTCACCTTTGTATACGTTATCACAAAAAGAACTAGGATCCTTTGTTAGGTTCCCCCAAATTCTTTTAAGAGATGTCCATATTCAACTGCTTGAGTTTTGTTTGTTTGTTTTAAAGATTGATTTATTTACTTATTTTAGACAGAGAGAGAGAGAGAGAGCAGGAGGAGGAGCAGAGGAGAGAACACCAAGCAGACTTGCTGCTGAGTGCGGAGCCTGAGGCTCAATCCCGTGACGCTGAGATCATGACCTGAGCCAAAACCAAAAGTCAGATGCTCAATCAACTGAGCCACAGAGGAGCCCCTCAATTGCTTGAGTTTTGTTTTAGCAACCTCCTTGCTCAAAGTTGCTGAGGGGCTGTTCTTTACCTTGTTTCCAAGTCTGAGGAACAGAAAGTATCCTCTGTTTTGAGGAAGTGAAAGTTATGTAAATATTTATTTTTTACTGTGGCTTGTTCAGGACAACATTTTACAAAATGCCTTGCTTCCTCAATTAGTGTTTCTAGAAAGGAAAGTTCTACTAAAATAGTTTTAGTTGGAATATAGAATAGTTTTTCTTTAATAGGGTTTATTTTGAAAAAAATTGTATTTAATTCAAATGCAAAAAAAGTTATAGGTAATCTCACTAATACAGTTGCAAAACTCCTAAATAAAGCATTAGCAAACTGCACTCATCAATGTACAAAAAAAATAACACTACATCATTATCAATGGTGGATCTAGGAATGCAAGGATTTTTCAACATTGGAAAATCAATTTATGGAGATCATTGGCATATAAATAATACTTAAATACTTGCTAGTAAAGAAGATTCCCTAGGAAAAATAAATAAGATAACAAAAAGTGATTCCTAACAACATGATCTCCAACAATTTAAAACTTATGAAAGAGATCTCAAAGGAGCAGCCAATGAAAAGGGGGTGGGGGTGGAAAAGAGGGATGTGTTGTGTCAAGGTATCCAAGAGAAGAAGGTGGTTTCAAGAGGAGGACAGAGGATGGACTATTAATGCTGCACAATGGCAGTCACTGGTTGTCTGATAAACACAGTGTCAGTGGAGTCATGGAAAGGAGCTGGATTAGAATGGGTTGAGAAAATACAAAGTGGGGAAATGGAGCTGAGACTATCATTTAAGAAGTTAAGCTCTGAAGGGAACAGATAAATAGGGGTGGTAGCTTGATTCTTTTTAAAGGAGTGCAGTAACAGGTTTGGTTTAGTATTTTGTTTTGTATTGATTGTTGTTGTTTAAGGTTGGTAGGTACTGAAAGATATTTTATACCAAAGGAAAAAATCTGAGAGTAAAAGTTTGATGATGTAGGAGAGAAAAGACAGTTATGGGAGCAATGCTTTCTTCCTCAGCCACCAACACCTTGCCAAACTCCAACTCAAGGGAAACTCAACTGTCTGCCATTCTCCTGAATTCAAGCAGCTGAACATAGTGGGAGAAACATACACAGCTGGTCTCACTTAAAATCCATGACCACAGATCTCAAATGAGCCCTTAACACTAATAATCCTACCCTATTTGCCTGATATGTATTACAGCTTCTCCTCTCTCCAAAATAACCACATCCTACATTCTCCTCTCTCCAGAAACTTACTCACATCCTTCTCCTCCTTCACTTTTAGTTGTTCTCCTTGCCCCATACATCATGAGGGAAAATAGAAGCTCTTGGATAAATATTCTTTCATCTTCCCACCACTGAATCTCCCTGCTTTTTAGCACCTGCCTTCTTCTGTGACACCAGGTGGAATGGACCCTTCTTCATTATAATAGCTAGGAAACCAGCTGAAGGGATAACTGCACACATTAACCCAGAAAAATTTTGGCTTTCTTTAGGAGAAATAAATTGCTAAAACTATATACACAAGATAATTTTGATTAGAAGTAATGGAAGAATTCCATCTTCTTGAAAAAATTAAATTTGACCTGGAGAAATTGGACTTAGTAGTAATAATGCACCCTAATAAAGGTCATGTACTATGTGCCATCAATAAAAATCTTCATTACAGAATTTACACATAAAAGCTGTTCCTTGAAGAAAATCATTTTAGCAAAATAAAAATGGAAACAATATATTTTAGCTCTGAAAATCAATTGTTAAAAAACAAAAGTCAACTGAGTAAATCTGAAAATCTAATTGGCTTTATTCAACAATTCATGAGTTGGGCAGCATCCCACCTAGCAAGTGGAAAAGAGCTCCGGAGAGCTGAACTAAATGAAAGGATTTATAGGCAGAAGGGGGCTGAAAAGGAAGTTTCTAATAAAAAATAAGTTGTTTCAGGCAAGGTTGCCTTCCTTTCAGGGAAGGGCAGGGCTCTATCTTGCAGATTACCCCACCAGTGCTGATCAGGTGATTCCACCTTAGCTGGTTAAAGGTCATATTCCCTGCAAAGGCTGAGACCACAATTAACTTGGACATTAAGTCTTGGTTTGCTGACAAAGGGCCCAGCACAAGTGACTCCGTTTTGGATTTGTTGTCTCTCTCTCTCTCTCTCTCTCTCTTTAAACACAATAAGCCTATAAATGGTCATTAAAGTTCTGATATTTAGAAACAAAGTCAAAACAATCTCATAGAACAATATTGGGAAAAAATTGTCCAACAGAGAGGTCAAAATATCTTGTACTAATTTGGTATATTTCCTTTCAGATCTTTTTTTAATGTATTCAGACAAAGAGTGGGGTCCACTCCTGGTTGCTCAAGCTTAGGGTCCTCAAGCATAGTCAGTTTGTCAGCCCCATCCCTCCCATACAACCACCACACCAATAGGTCCCCTTGGGCTAATAGATGCCCTAAAGACATTGTCAAGAGGTAGGAGAAAGCAAAGACTGGTGGATAGACTGAGCATTGTCATGCTGGATAATCAGCTGGTGAGAACCTGGTACAGAGAGAAGACAGTTCTCCCAGAGTGCATATTACACGATGGACAGAAACAGGTCCTGGGTATAGGCAATGTGAAGTTCTCGTTCATAGAAACTCTAGGTAGTTTTCTGGCTGGCAAGGCCTCTGATCCAATTTGAGTCTTGGCACCTCACAGCAGTATTTCCTCAGACCCAATGCCCTTACACCTTGTATAGAGGTGCTCTCTCTTGAGCCACTGTTTTCATGGGCTCCTGGTATTTTACTTTCCTTTCTTATCTCACCCCCTGGCTTCCCTCCTCTGCTCTCCTTTTGCCCTAGAGATTTCTTCCATTTCTCTTGTAACATCCCTTAATGTTCCTTAGGAAGAACCTCAGTGTCTCCTTAAAAACTCATTTCAAGGCATTTATTGTTTTGCATTTAAAGAAGTTGGTGGTAGCCATGCCATCCTAACAAGTAAAAAGCTAAACACACTGAAAAATCATCAACTTTCCCTGGATTCATAAGGGAGGAGAGGACATTGGGCAAATCTCTATCTCCAAGACTGGAAAGACTGATCGGCAAACAGAGAGTCATGGCTTACCAGAGCAGAAACTCACTTAGTGGAAACCACCTCAGTAACGAGGCTCAGAAAACTTGAACTGTGATTGATGAATTGCTGGAGGCTCAGGATATCCAAATCTGAGGATTAAGAACTCCAGGGGACTCAGTCATAGTGGATCTCCACAATTTTGTAAAATTTACCTCCAGGAGATTGAGCACGGAGAAAATTCCCCTCCGGCTTCTGGCTGGGAAGGAAGAAGTATCCATTTTGAAAGAGACCAGAAGCGTCTGTTCTTCCGAATAAGGCCTGCCCTCAGGAGAAACTAGTTAACTAGAGCCTAGCCTGCTGGCGTATTATACAGCCTGCCTCACCTGGGGAAGGGAAATAGCCACTCCAGTCAGCTCTATTCTTTCACGTAGGGGAAGGGAAATATCCAAGGCCAGCCCACTCTAGCCATCCTGTCCCACCCAAAGGGGGAGAAAAAGACTATGAAACGCTTTGACATTTACAATCCAGAAGCATAGGCTCACTCGAAGACTGAGACCTGATCATAGAACAATAAACTGCTTCCCCCCAAACACATACCTTTTTTTTTTTTAAGATTTTATTTATTTATTTGACAGAGAGAGACACAGCGAGAAAGGGAACACAAGCAGGGGGAGTGGGAGAGGGAAAGGGAGAAGCAGGCTTCCTGTGGAGCAGGGAGCTCGATGCGGGGCTTGATTCTAGGACCCTGGGATCATGACCGGAGCCGAAGGCAGACGCTTAACAGCTGAGCCACCCAGGCGCTCCCCCACACACATACCTTATTACTAAAGGCCTATCTACAGCAGTTCCTTTTACCAGTACATCAAGTCCAGCTATCCAAAAAAAAGTTATAAAGCATACTAAAAGTAAATTTAAAAACAATGCCTACAGAGTATTCTAATAGATGCATGTATCATATTCTATTATACAATCTCCCATCTGTTGTTTAAATTTTCCACTATTTTAAAACAATAAAAACCCTTACACATATGATATGTATATTTATGTAATCGGATGATACATTTCCTTAGATTATATTTCTAAAAATTATTTGTCAGAAGTTTGAAAATAATAGCTCATCAGATAGTTTAATGAACAACTCTGGCAAAGAAGGGAGAAGTGTATGGGGAGGAGTGTGGGAAGAGGAGAAAGTCAGTCTAGGAAAATTTATGACCATATAGTTTTCTTTTTTCTCCTCTTAAGATGTTTTTACTAACTTTGCAAATATGGTGAAAAGATCCTTGGATTTCAAATAATATATCTAAAAAAATAATTCTGCCTCTCATATGTCTCCCAGATCCCAGTTCTCTTCATCGTTTCTTATTTATCCTTTTAAATATTAGGGTAAACCATACAGAACAGCCGTTTTTGTAGGTCAAACATGGTTTAGAGAAATGCAATATGGTTCCACCTAATATTACATACCCGTCCATTTACTTTTCCAAATATGTGATCTTAAAATACTCAGTGACTTCATCATCTATATGAAGATGTTTTGCTATAAACTTCTTTCCTTCATGAGAACAAAATATCTGAAAGTCAGGTTTTAAAAATTAAAACTCCAAGGAATGTTAGATCAGTGGAGTAGAGGAGGTCTTGGGTGTAGTGTAATTCATTTCCCTAAAATGAATAACAGTGTCCTTTAACTTGAAGAGGGAGCGACACTTTTGAAGTCTATAAATTACATAAACAAATGATAAGAGAATATATTGTATGAAGAAAATCTCCTACTAACAAAGCCTAATGGTTTCCTACAGAATCCTAGAAAACCCCGCCTCTGGCTATGCAGGCATGCAGGCTAGAGGGCGCTGTGACCCAATCCTAACTTGGTTCCTATAGTCCGGATTGGGAGTAAAATTGCCTAGACTAGTTTTTGCACCAACAAAGGACTATGGGTGAATAGTTTGTCTATTGTGACTTCACTTCCTGAAGTAGCTTTTCTCTAGAAAAGCAAGAGGCAATTACTAAATCTTCTTAGCTGTATAATTAGAATATCTCTTCAAGAAGATTCAGATTACGGAACAGGAAGAGACTTTAAAAGATCATCAAGGTTCATGGTTCCTCACAGGGAATCATATCAAGTCTCCTGTGGCTTTTGGCTAATCATTCAAGGGCGGTAAAATGATTTTTTTTTTTTTCAAGTTTGAACCCAAGCCTTTGGATGCTGTGGCATTGGAAAGGGATCCTTCCTATGTTAGTTTGTCAGGCTTTTCTGAATTACTGCTCAGTCACCTTCTCTCAAAAGATACTCCTTATTATTTTCCCCAAAAGTATGTCTGGAATCACTATATCCTGGTCAACTCTGCTAACCCATAAATACATTTCCTCATTCCTGATCCCTATAATAAATGTATCCTTATACACAGTACAAATTTTGTCTATTCATGTATTGGGTTTGTTCTGACCTTCTCTTGCCTCCCTGTTGTACATATGTGTTACCGTTTGTTTCTAACTTAAAGGCATTAGGTGGAGTATTAAACTGACTGTTTCAATGGGAAAATGTGTTCTTGTCAGATTAGAAAAATGATGGTTGGGCTTCCATGCCAGACCACCAAAACCTTTTTTTTTTTGCAGATTTATTTATTTGAGAGAGAGAGAGAGCACATGGACGGGGGAGGGGCAGAGGGAGAGAGAGAATCTTGAGCAGACTCCCCGCTGAGTGCAGAGCCCCATGTGGGGCTCAATCCCAGAACCCTGGGATCATGACCTGAGCTGAAACCAAGAGTTGGACACTTAACCAACTGAGCCACCCAGGTCCCCCCCCCCCCACCAAAACCTTTTTATCTGTAATTTACCTGGCCCACGATGCTGGTGGTCCTTTTTCAATTATACCTCTATTTCATTGAATAAGCATGCATTGGAAAATTGTGATATGGTCCTGATGTGGGACACCAGCAACAGAAATTTCTAACTTCAGCAGGAAGCACGACCACTGTTGTAGAGTCAAAAAGGATTGCTGGGCATTGGTCTCAATGTTCACTCACTGTATCTGAAGTACCCTGGTCCTCAAATGTACTCTTGTTTTATGTTCAGTAGAAATTTATTATTCTGAAAACTAGATCTCAAGCTAATGAGATCTAATGGCAAAATTGAAGTGAGTGCAGTTAGACAGGATTTAGTTTAGTAATGAAAGGAGCTGAGCCTACAAAGCACAGCCACCCCAACTGTATCCTTTGTTTAAGGGAGAAGCTAACCAGGTATACAGGGAGCATTAGGGCAACAAAAAGAAGAAAACTAGAATTCTCAAGGCGGAAGTAAAAGAGTCTGGGGATAAATTTAAGATGGAGAAGATAGCAAAGGTTGACTACAAATGCTTGGTGAGAAGTGTGGTCAGTTCCCACAGCCTTGTTAGGTGTGGTTTGTTCTGGATCACTGTAAATGATTCTATTTCCTAAAAGCAACAATGATGCGGCTGTTGTTTTACCAGTGTACATCACCTCATCAATAAGAACATATCTGGACAAATTAAAGACTCCGGTCTTACATTCCAATCTCCTGTTAACTGCCTCTCACATTGTTTATAAGATCACCAGCAACGAGGCAAGTAAGGCAAGGTATGGATAGATCTGTGAAAATCCACCAGCACAAATGGAAAACAAGTTCCTGGTCGGTGTCAGTGAGTCCATCACATCCTATTTGCAAGGAGAAGACAACGGTATTTATTGTGTGGACAATGGCTCATTAACATACCATTTTTTTTCAGAGTGTTAGTGTGTTGGCTTATAAGTGGATATAGTCCCCGTGCAAACACAAATGTTCTCATGTGAGCAGAAGGTAAATACTGCAGGCAGGGTTTTCTTCTTAGACAAACTTTGCTGTTTGGGTGCAATATGGAGGGTGATAGGGAAGTAGGGAGAATGGATTATGGAATAAGTAGCAAATGTTTCCTGGTGGCTGGTTTACATAAGATTAAATACAATTACCTGTTCCTCTGACTCACTGAAAAGTTTTTCAGTCCAAGAGGCAAGGTTTCACCCTGATATTCGAGGGAAGCCAAAGGGCTTTTCTGATTACCTAGCTCCCAGAATATCCACAGTTCTCATAAAACATTAGTGCAGATCATGTGAATGGACTAATCCATCATCAACTGTAGTCATCTAAGAGAGAAAATGTCCCTATAAAATACATCAACCCTGTTGAGATTGAGGTGTTGTAATGGATGGTAAATACTATGAAAAAGGGAAGGAGTATTAACATTATAGAACTGAAAGATAGTTTCCTTAATTCAATTCAGGACATGTTGTATCACAACATACAGCTAACAAATATGCATTTGTAGAAGTGCCAAGTTTGAGTTCTTTGCTGGAAAAACATAAAAACAAGAGGGGCTAAGATTTTTGAAGGCATTCTTCATTCTCCTCACAGAAGCCTCAAGCTGAAATCCCACAGGCTTATTCTGAGACAAAAAGTACTATATACTTACATATTACTGCACACTTCCATACCTTTTTCTGCCAGGGAAGAACCCAGACTACCATCAAACAGAATCAATTATATTCCTCCTCCCCAGTATCTCATTGTAAAGCCACACACTGGCATCTCCTCTGAAGATGTAACAGGAATCCAACCATGTGATTTCCCTCATAGTAAGAGTCTATTTCTGGGCATCTAAAAATGGATCCAACAATGACAAGCTGTACCAATTGTAGAGTTGGTTAAAAGAAAAAGTTCAACTATATTTGACCCAGTTGAAGCTATGTGTCTAGTATTTGACCATTTTTCCATTAGGAGGAAAATGACAAAAACGATAATAAAACATTTGTTTGAACAAGTTTGACTTTTTAATAATTTATCAGTAGCAAAAAGAAATCTAACTTGTCATTTTCATCATTCTGTGTATACACATTACAGATTATATATCGGGGCTTTAAAAAATAATGACTCATTATAATGTAAATTCTCTTTACAGACTCTCCCATGTGTACAGCAGAATATATTTTTAGAGGCCCCGTAAAAAGGAACGATTTTTCTAAACCACTGGCTATAGAACAAGGTGATTTTAGGCAAGAAGTAATTTAGAAGGAATTTACAGGAAAAAAAAAAGACTAATGCCTTTTCTAGAATGATTCTGAATTAAAATCATCACACTTTCTTATAATTTTTTTTATCCACAGCAGCTATTCACAAAAACTTTCTAAATTTTAGACTATTGACTCTTCTTAGTAATACAATGCTTTGTCCTATATTTAGACTAGAGAAGAACTTTCATCATAGTAATTTCAAAGCATTTAAACTTCTTTATGAGGCGATGCCTGTCATATAATCTGCACTAGATGCTCCGTGTGCATCTGAAGGAGTCAGGCCCCAGCGTGAGTTTACCAGGTTCCCACTCTAGTCAGAATGTAAGTAGGAAATCATTTTCTTCGGGCTTGTAAATAACACCAGTGTAATTTGTTACAGTAAGTTTTCCTATAATTATAGATGTTATAGATTTTATAGATATCATTTCACTATAAGTGAATTAATCTCTCTTCTACATTTCATGAGTCTATTTTCAAGCCATCTGTCTGAAACCACATTATTTAATAGGGATGTTTAAGAAATTTGTTGCTTATTTTAGTTGCTTGAAGTAAATGTTTCAGAGTTTCAAAAATCCATACATGAAATACAAGTTTTTGCTTTGTATTCTTTTCTCTTCATGCGAATCTAAATTAAAGAATCTGAAATGTTTGAGGATTTTTGTTTTTGAAGAAGAAATATCTAGTTGCCCAGTAATTACCCACCATGTAAAATCCCCATCTTTTGAGATGTGTTTAGTTGCACTATCAGGGGTTATCTGGCAAGCAGTTTTGAAACTCACAGTCCTGAAGTCCCTTGAACTGAGATATTTTGACGTGCCTTCCTCCAATGATCCAGGCTAACTCATGTAAACTAAAAAGTAATTGGCCACATAGAATTAGCTACCAGGCTTCCTGTAACCTAAGATGCACTTTTTTTTTTCCAGTTTAACTTTTCTAGAATCAAAATGTTTTTATATTAATGTGATTCTATTTAAAATGGGTTCTTTTCCATGAACTGAGGCTTTTTGCTCATTTGTTCATTTGTTTTTATGAATCCCCGCTGCTTTCAGAGAGAGTTGGTGTGGCCTGGGACTGCTGGAGTCCTTAGGACCATGGTCTTCTGCTGGTTTTCTTTTCTTTCTTGAAAAGGAAAGAGGTTGTTTTCAAATTCATGGTGAATCTTACAATCTATGGTGTCTGCACAAGGGCCTGCAGTTTCCAGGTATATTGCACAGCTCCTTCTAACCTTCTTTTTTTGCTGAGCCCCTGCAGCAAATGTGTTCATCACATTCCCATAGTGACACTAGAACCATGACCTAAATTTACAGGTGATCTTCAAATAAATATTTATGGAGCCAAGAATTGGACTTCAACTGCCACCATAAAGCTTGCCTTAAGGGGAAGACACTCGATAAAAATCTAAATTAGCCCAAAGTAAAGAGTCAGATTTTCCGCACTGCAATTACTTTTCTGTTTTTCAGTCGCAACTAACCAGCTAGTCAGGACTAACAAACCTTGAATTCAGAAATGGACATCCAAATTCTTGTGCAATTAAATGCCCAGCAATAAAGGACTTGGCCGTACCTGCAAACCTGAATGATAAATATATATACTTCTCTTTTTTTAATGCTGCAAAAGGTAAGGTTTTGCCCCACTTTAGGATGCCTAACCAGCTGTTATAAAAGCTACTCTATCTAGGGGCGCCTGGGTGACTCAAGTTGATTAAGCAGCTGACTCTGGATTTCACCTCAGGTCATGATCTCAGGTTTGTGAGATCAAGCCCTGCATCGGGCTCCAGCTCAGCACAGAGTCAGCTTGAGAATCACTCTCCTCTCCCTCTGCCCTTTCTCCCACTTGTGCTCTCTCTTGCTCTCAAATAAATAAATAAATCTTTAAAAAAATTTAAAAAGCTACTCTAATAATTGTTTTGCATTTTTTATTTTATCTGAAGTGATATAAATATGGCGTGATAATATCATGAAAAAGTAATGATTCAAACAGATGAATAATAATAATTCATCTTTCCATAGATTTGAGGGTTTGTCCTATTATTTTGTAAACCCAGTGAACAGTTCTTTGAACATTATCATTTAAATTTAAAAAAAAAGAAAGAAGAAGAAAAGAAGGAAGGAAGAAAGGAAAACATGGCTATTTGACAAGGACAATTATTCAAGTCAAATGTCTCCCCTCTAGTATAAGAAAAACTGATACAGATGGAGGTATTCTCCCAAATTAGGAGAGAGAGAGATATATAAATGCCATAATACATGTTACATATGCCATATGTACAGCTGTGATGCAAGCTACATCATTCTTGGGTTATTGTTAACCCTAAAAGTCCAAATTCAGACTTGACCAAGTGAAGAGAAGCCAGAGAAGCTAGAGAAATTATCTAGCAGTGGGAAAAGACAGAACATGGCATTGCAAAATCTGGAATGAAGTCCCTGCTTAGTCCCTTATTAGCTGAGAGAATTGGGGTTAGTCACTTAATCCCTCTAAGCCTCATTTTCCACATCTGTCAGTTAAGAATAATATGTTCTTTCAGAAGGTGTTTGGAGATTGAAATGACATTATGAAAATGTATATACTTTATAAAATGCTCTACAAACATTATTTTAAAACATTTTAAAAATAAAAACTGTGACAATGAGCAAGGCTTTCAGGAATTATTCAAATAATCAGAAAAGAAGATCACCAGAAATTGAAATTGGCACAATTAAGCATGAGGCAGTCACAATCCATGCTTACTTCTGGGGCCAGTGTACCTACTCCAGGATCCCATGCCCTCTGGCTGTGGAAGACCTACTCCCTGGAGACACGGGGGTCAGGGGGACACTTTTCAGGCTCTTGAACGATTATGACTGGTTGGTCTCTTCACTCATTCTCTATACTGGGTTCTGGAGCTACAGAGAGGACTAATAGCCAAGGTGCCTCCTCTTCTGGAGCTTACAGTCTAGTAAGGGAGATACAAATTAATCAAATAATCACTTGAATACATTAAAACAGCAAAAAGCCTTTAGAAGGAGAGTTCAAGGGTCTTTGAAGCTCGTGAGAGATAGACTTGATCTATTTTGGTGTTGTCAGGAAGCTTTTCTGAGGAAGTAACATTTGGGCTAAAACATGAAGGATGATTAGTCAACAACTAGATGAAGTTGGAGGGGAGAGGGGGGCAGAAATATTTCAGGCAGAGGAACTGCCTTAGTAAAGACTGAGAGGAGGATGTGTTGTTGATAGAGCCTGAGACTGGTGACAGTAGGAGAAGCAAGCAGGAGCCAGTCTTTAAAAGTGGAGAAGTGACAAGATTACTTTTTTAAAATAACATTGTAGAGAGTGCACTGGGGGGAGGGGGGCAGGGGGAAAAACAGTAAGTTTGATTCATTGGAAAACCTCTGATAACTTCAAAAGAGGTACCGGGGACATCACTTGTCTGTGGATGTAGGTAGATTAAGAGAAAGGGTTTAGGAATAAGACTTGAGGGGCTCCAACTTTTATGGTCTCATTAGAGGAGGGTAAGTCTAAAAGAGGGAGTAGGAAGGTCAGAGGGACATTAGGAGTCACAGAAAAAAAAATTCTGCCTTGTGGTCAAATAAGATGAAACTAAAAAAAAAAAAATTGATCAGTCATCAGCAAGAACTATATTGGAGGAGAGATGGAGAAAAAAGTCAGGTCAAACAGTGAGAGGGAATAAGGAAATGGGGCCAACTTGTTTAAGAAGTTTGGCTTTGGAAATTACAAGCAAAAGATCATGGTAGCAGAGGGGAGCATAGACGGGGAAATACTGGGGGTATTTTATTCACCCCTCAAATTGTGAGTCAATCCCTTTAGTCTTGGTCTAGAATTTCTTTCTTTCTTTAATTTAGGGTGGTTTTGGTCCTATCCAGACTATAGCCTTAGAAAGTATTTGAGGAGAATGGAGACTGGACTAATATATGTAGACTCCAAAATTTAAAAAACAAAATAATAAGCGGGTTATTCAGTCACTCACTACCCACTACCAACAAGGCCCACACTAGTTTATCGTTTCTAAAAGCCATTCTCAGTGGTGTGGTCCTGGAAGGAAAGGAAAAACAAGACATAATATTTCTCCCCTTAGGTCTGGGACTTCCCTCTCATTCAAAGACTCCTTTCCCCAAACAACGATGCAAAGCCGTGTCCTGTTTGCCCCTAACATCTCTAGTTGGTCCATCTCTCATCTCTATATCCACTGGCTTGGAAACCTCCCCTTCTATATTGGGCCCTAGATAGGAATGGGCCCTGGGGGGCACCACTGCCTTCTCTATCCCAGTCATCATCACTCACCCCTCCTCTTATGGTAGAGACGTCCAGCAAGCACCTAGCCATTGGTGCCATATTGGTGTGTGCTGTGGCTGACCAAGATGAGATTTCAGCCCCTCTCACCACCCCATCAATTCTCTACTGACCCCACTGATAATAAACCACATGTCAAGAGTTGGCAGTTGTACTTGTCTTGCAGGCAGCTCCCCAACATAGGTTCAACATTTTAGAGACCCTGATGTCTCCTGGAAGTTTCCTTCTAGCTGAAACTAGATGTTGATGGGGAGTGTAGGATATTCTACAACTCAGATATATTTTTAGAGCTGTAGATTTATTTTCCATTACTTGACCCAACTTATTAGCTAGTTAACAGAAAACCCAAGGGTCAAAAATATTTTATGAAATTAAAAAAAAAATTTAAGAGTGTTCTGGAAACCATTTCTTGGATTCTTGGTTGCTGAACTCTCAAGTGAATCTTCTTTTTTTTTAAAGATTTTATTTATTTATTTGCAAAAGAGCCTGCCCTGAGCAGGTAGCCCCGTGAAGGGCTCGATCTGAGGACCCTGGATCCTGACCTGAACTGAAGGCAGACACTTAACCAACTGAGCCATCCAGGTGCCCCTCAAGTGAATCTAGAGTACAAATATGAAGCTTATATCTGTGGGAAATGTGTTGGCATCTCTGTTTGAAATGAAACAATGAAAAAATTTGAAGCTTTCCCCACTTACAATGGTTCAACCTAAGATTTTTCTATTTTACAATGGTGCAAAATGATACATATTCAATAGAAACCATACTTTGAATCTTGGATTTGATAGTTTGCCAGCCTAATTATGTGCAGTATAATACTCTCTTGTGATGCTAGGCAGTGCAGTGAGACACAGCTCCCAATCAGCCATGCGATCACAAGGGTACCAATGGATATGCTTAGAATTATTCTGTACCCAGGAAACCATTCTGTTTATCACTTTCAGTTCAGTATTCAATACATTACATGGGATATTCAATAGTTTATTATAAAATAGGCTTTGTGTTAGGTGATATGGCCCTATCTGAGCACATTTAAGGTGGGCTAGGCTAAGCTCTGATGTTCAGTAGATAGTAAATGCATTTTTTATATGATATTTTCAAATTATGATGGGTTTATCAGGATGGAACCCTATTGTAAGTCAAGGAATATCTGTACATGGTATCAATGTATGTTTCCATTAGAAAATCCACAACTGAAAGTAGAAAGTTGTACATTTCAAAACACAAAAAAGGGCAGAAGACTTGAATAGACAATTCACTAAAGAAGGTATATGGATGGTAAATAACACATGAAAAGATATTGAACATCATTATCCATCAGATAAATGCAAATTAAAACTACAATGAAATATCACTATATAGCTAAAAGAGCAACAACACTAAATGCTGGAGAAGATGTGCAAAAACAAGATCACACATACCTTGCTGGTGGGAAGTAAAAAGATACACCCACTCTAGAAAACAGCTTGGTGGTTTACCTAGATTTTCATATAGCTTTATTTGTATTAGCCAAAAACTTGAAACAGCCTAGATGTCCTTCAACAAATGAAGAACAAATGTCCTTTAAACAAACCAGTATATCCACAGCATGGGTACCACCCAACAATAAAAAGAAACAAACTACTGATATTTCCAACAGCTTGGATGGATCTTTAGAGAATTAGGCTAAATGAAAAAAGAGCCAATCCTGAAGGTTACATAATATGTAGCATTTTTGAAATGACAAATTTTAGGAGTGAAGGGCAGATTAGTAGTTGTTAGGGGTTTGGGTGGTAGTGAGTGGTACAAGTGGAAGAGACATGGATATGGTTATAAAAAGCAACGGGAGGGATCTTTGTGGTGATGGAATTGTTCAGTGTCTTGACTAAGGTGATACAGAAACCTGTATGTGATAAAATTGTACAGAATGAAACACATACACACACAAATGAATACAAGTAAAACTGGGGACATCTGAATCAGATCAGTGGATTATATTAATGTTAATATTCTGGTTGTGATGATATTTTATAGTTTGCAAAATGTTACCATTGAGAGAAGCTGGGAAGTATATAAACAAGATCTCTCTGTATTACCTCTTAACTGCATGTGAATCTATGTCTATCTCAACAAAAAAATTCAAGCAAAAAAGAATACAAAGCAAGTTTTCTTACAATAGCCTTTATCACCATGGATTTCTTTTCTTTGCAAGGTACTCTCTAAGCAAAATAGTGATGAATAATGATCATTAATAAGCCAATATGTTACCACACACAGGTTAAGACAGCTGTGTCAATAGAATATCAACCACATGAACTGGAAAATGATGGTTTAAACAGTTTTTTATCAGTTAGCTGATGAATACTTTATATTCTTTTCAAATAACATGCCAGAAGCCAATTTACTATGTGAAAACTACACCATTAGTTTTCCCCAAACCTTGTTTTCATGGCAATCCACTTCTATGAAAATGTAAGCAGGAACTTCCACCTGGGCAGGAGTTTGCAAAAGTATTTCTTTAACTTATTTAATAGAACTTTGACTTTGGGCTTCCTACACAAGTAGTAGCTACATGAGAAACTCCTGTTAATTTATAAGGCAGAATCCTAAGATTTTAGGAGCAGGCTTTGTTTTTAATTCTCTCTCTGCTCCTCTTCTCCCAAGCTCATCTGGGACATTTGAAACATGAGAGGGGGAGCTCATTGCCCCAGCTTCTCAACAGTTTACCACTGAAGCAATCAGATTACATAAAAACCCCATTACTCATTTACCTTAACA
This sequence comes from Leptonychotes weddellii, assembly GCF_054177405.1. NCBI lineage: Eukaryota > Metazoa > Chordata > Mammalia > Carnivora > Phocidae > Leptonychotes > Leptonychotes weddellii. Next base: position 40,929,157 of record NC_138371.1, on the reverse strand, counting down.
TAGACATACTTTCGCCAGTTTGTCTTAACATTTTACCTTCTGTTTTAGAAAGGATTGTTATAAGAATAGCCATATGAAGACCGTTTCTGCATTTCCTAAACTATGAATTGAATGTACTATCAGATATCTCATATGTAATGATTTTTGTGATAAATTTCTCTTAGAGTATAGGGAAAAACAAAATGTTCTTTTAGACACAAAGGCATATAATTCCTTACACTAGATAATAAAAAGTATACAACCCAATGAGTTACTTTGACCCTTACTACCAAGAAACTCAGATCTAAGTTTTCTGCTCATTTACTATTTTGAGACTATTTAGTCTCAAAATATCTCAAGGAGATATTTTCTTCTTCCCCCTACTCTATTTCAACATAATCTGTCTTAACAGTTGTATTTTTTAAAATTTTATTGAAGATTTTAGCCAACTTAAATTCATTTAATTCTAACAGTTTAATAATAAAATCATTTTTTATAATACTACTTTAAGTATCAATTATTTTAATTCTTTTTTCAGAAGGATAAACAGTATGTTTGAAGGAAATAGACCTAGCAAAAGTACAAAAGACACGTGCAAGATTACTTAATATGTTTGTGTTTCCATTTACTTAAAACTTAAGATTCAGGGATGTTTAGTTCCTTATTTTAACAACTTCATAGATGTCTCTTGATTTAAAAGAAATTGGTTGTTTAGGGGTGCCTGGGTGGCTCCCCTGAAGGCATCTCCCTTCAGCTCAGGTCATGGGATCCCGGGGTCCTGGCATGGAGCCCCATGTTGGGCTCCCTGCTCGGTGGGGAGTCTGCTTCTCCCTCTGTCTACCCCCCCTACTTGTGCTCTCTGTCTCTCAATAAGCAAAATCTTAAAAAAGAAAAGAAAAGAAATTTGTTGTTCGGATCTAAGTTCAAATCACCAAGTATAACTCCTATAGTAGACCTTAAAAAAAAACCATCCTGCCAGAGATTCCCCCAACAGTTTCTGGCCCTAAATAAATGACTCATCTATAAATATATTTTCTGCTCAAGTATAATAAGCTAAGTTCCCTAAAAGGTGATGTATTAATAAAAACTGATAAGGATGCAAATGTTCATCGGGTCACCATGGAAGAAATCTTATATCTGACCTGCCAGTTTGCAAACCAAAAACCAGTGACAAAGGGCATCCATTGCACATTTCTGGCTTTTTGTAGCTATCTTTTCTCTTACCTTCTACCAGGAGTCCAAGGATAGGTTATAATTCTACACTAACTGTTCTAAAACTCCTGTCAGGAGTTTTCTGTTCCCCAAGCCCCCATCTCTATTCCCTTCTCTTATAACAAAAGTATCTTCCATTGGAATTTCAGAGAAAGCCTCATGGAGGCCACAGAGCTATGTGGCCTCCCAGTGTGATCCTCTAGTTACCTTTCCATCTTTGGACTCTGCTGTGGTTTTCCTTGGTTTCTTTTGACAGTAGTTCCCAATGTCAACAATTCCATGTAGTGGATCTTGGTAACTTCTTTGGTTTACCATGACCTGCTTTAATGAGTGCTCTTGCAGGTGATAGTTCTGATCAATGGTGACCATCTTGTTAGCAGTGTCCCTCATTTCTGTACATGTCTACCATGACCCTGTGTCTTAACTGAAGCTGCCTCATTCATGCAAATATAGCTGGTGCCCAACAAAGGAGACTCCAAGCATCATTACTCTGCTCATTACAAAAATTCCAGACCTAGACTCCTTTGCTCATGAGCTTTTTGCTCCTCCTCATCTTGTTTCTGAATTCCTGCTTGACTTATGGAACCATAACTGATTTTTTCTGACTTTAACCCAACACTCTTTCTTAGACATATACTATAGACTAGCTTTCTGGATGCCTCTAATTCCTACAGTTAAATAGTAACTACCTTGTGCAGTGCCCCACAGGCCTGTCTCACTCTCCCATCAACCCCATTTTGGGGCTCTACAGCTCTTTCAGGGGCCATATTCAAAGCCTCTTCTGAATGCTAGTTTCCTTTCCTCTAGGGAAGCTGCCCCTAGCAAGGGCAGGGAGGAGAGTACTCAGAACTGCCTCACAGACTTTTCCTGCTCATCCCTGAGCCAGAACCTAAGCCTACTCTTGTCACAAATAAGCCCTCAGAATATTTGACATTCTTCACCCCGGGAGTGCTGTGCAGAGTCCATCATGTCCCTATATCCAGTTCAGATATACAGGCAACTTGACCAAACACCCAAATCTTTTTCATTTTTCCTGCTCACACAAAGCACTCATTCAAATTCGATCATAAGAATGAACATTCTTGGCTATTTCATAGCTCCCCAAGCTGGGTTAATTCATTAGACTCTAATGTTCAGATTGCACACCACTTATACTGATGATTTTCAGTATTCCACTTAGATGGTCCAGTCACGATAGCCTTCTTTCAATTCTTCAAATACACCAAATATGTGGTAATAGGGCTTATTAGGCATTGTATGCTCTAGCTTCTGCTCACCACCCCCATCTTTTGCCACTTCCTCCCTCCCTCCAGCCGTGCTAAATAAACTTCTTTTAGTTCCTCGAGTGCAAATCCTGGGATCCAGGATTTCACACTTCTTTGTGTTTTTGCCTAATATTATCTAGGCTCTGGCTCTCATTCATCCTTATAACAATACCTCCTTAGCCCAAGTTTGGATCCTATGGTCCCTCTGTAGGCATACATGGTGGAGAGCTGCAGAGGATCATGATTTAATGGGAATTAAAATTACATCTGCTTAGCATTTTCAAAATGTTATCCTGGGTACACCTGATTACTTGACAATCTCTGCCACTGGCCTGAAACCTTAGTGATGTCAGAGGCTGGGCTGACATGGGAAATAGTCAATACATATTTGTTGAATGGATGAATAATCAAACTATAATTTTCCAATAAATCTTCCCAGTGAAGTGCCTCACTTCTACTTAGATTGGTTACACTATGGGTACATTTTATTTACTCTTGTGACCATGGAAAGCTTATCCCGTCAGCGTTGCCTGACCCTGTCTCCCTGTATCAATGGTCCAGCTGTGTTGTGCCTGTTTTGAGAGTGAGAAGTAAAATGAGGTTGCTTTAGTTTCTATTAAATTAATTTTCTGAAACTAAAAAAAAAAAAAAATCTCAGACAGCAAATACACTGCCACTTTCACAAACTAAGCATGCAGGCTTCAAATGAAAGGTACTTGAAAAGCCATTCCCGTCTTTATTCTTATGTCTGAAAACGTTGACTTTGGCAGTTTATAGTCCAAAACACAGAAACCTCAACGTTGGCAGAGAATGTTATCTGGAAAGCAATGTCTGACCAAATACTGAATTATTATCTCATTCCCAGGAAATGTCCTTCCTATGAGTCACTTTTGTTATGATTCTACCATAAGCTTGAAATTGAGGGGAGTTTCATAAACAGTCTACTTTTTTTTCTTAAGGCAACTTTAAAAGCAATGTTTTTGCCAGTTAGTGGAAATGGCACTCATTAATGAGAAAAATCTAAATTGTTTTTGCTGACCAAAGCCATCCTCATTTTTGCTGAATCACCAACCATGCTATGCTTTGGTTTTTGCTCTCACTGAAATGTGTTTATGTATCTTACCAAAATAGAAACTGTCACTGTAATCAGTTCCCTTGGAAAGGAAGGAAATATTAGCCTTTCCTTCACAAGAGGATGTTTGTTCATGGGAACAAGTACCAGCAATAAGTGTTGCCCAAATTTAAGGAGCATTGATCTATTTTTTTATCAGATTTCAATATCAAATGGTTTTCAACTACTCCAGAAGATTCAAAACCTGTCAAAGAGTAAAATACTAATTTTTTCTCCAAGTTTTATCTTAAGTTTTTACTATCTAATTAATAGTCAGTTAATCAAACATTTGAAGACATACCATTTCATTCTTAAACCTTCTAGGGATGAAAGAAATAATTATCATTTTCAGCCTCTAACTTCAAAAATCCAGATTACGTTTCACATTAATTTTATTATTAATCAAGGCAACTACCCAAGCAAATACTTTAATTTTCTTCAACATCTTCAAATCGTCAAAGATTGTCCTGAGACCTGAGATCAGAACATTCAAACTGCAGATCTTAAAACTGTTCAATCAGTTCTAAGATTCTAGAACATGCCTAACTCAAGAGCCAGTATAATGAAATGGCGTGTGGGGAGTGGGGATGGTTTGGTGAAGTAGCAAGGTCGGTCCCATGGGAGTAGGATATAGAAAAGAGAAGTGTTGATGGTGAGGAGGAAGAAAATAGGGCAGATTCTAGTCTTGGACAAGCCATAAATTATTTTAGGACATTGACCCAGAGAGACATGTCTAGGGCAGGTAACTCATCAACATTCCTGAGTTGTTGGAGCCACCTGACCAAGGGGGACAAGCCCCAGTCATGGGTTATTCTGCTGATTGCTTTGAGCAAAATGATCCTTCTTAGCTGTTGCACGTGTCTGTCATGTGTATTATCTAGTTATATAGCTTTCTTTTTAAGTTTCTTGAAGCAAGCACCCTTGTCTTATAATAATCTGCACCACCATGCAACTGTGCCTGGCACAGAGCAATATGCAATAAAGATTTGTTAAATTGATGAATAAATAAATTTTTACGATACCTCTTCAGTGTAACAAATCACAGAGAAAAGCACAAGTTCAAAACAGTTTTCTCTATTACTATTTAGATGATAGATAATAAGCAATCTATTACTTGATTAATACTTATAAATGCATATGTTTAAGGAAAACGCTAACTCACCAACAGAAAATGCAAGACAAAGTCTTCTTATTTGGAGTATGCTGACATTTAAATGGAATAAAACTCAGCATTTTAAATCTCTTAGTGTAGGATTAGTTCTGCTTTCTCATCTTTGCTAATCTTCATGTTTGTCGCTGGCAGAGTCACACTCTGTATTTATTCCACAACATTAGTTCATCTGCAAGCAAAATGTGGTGCTTCCCCTGTTTGACTTCTATTTCTGCTTCCTGCACAACTCCCCCACCGTATCCACTAACGCTGCTTTTCACCTTTACTGTTCAAAAAAACATTTATTAGGAATAGAACATTTCCATTGGCCTTTATTATTCCTAAAACATGACAAGAAATGTTATGTTATGGAATCTTACAGCAAACTTCACACTTGACAAAAATGGAAACTTCAGAAACTTACATAAATCGCCCACAGTCATATATATGTCAAAGCTGCTGTCACTAAGACAAAATGGAGCTCAAAAGAGGGATTGATGCAGGAGAAATAGATTTGATATCAGGAGCTGAGGGACCATTGGTAATTGTTGACACTCTGGGAATGCGTGAAATTACTAACTCAGGGAGAGGACATGGAGAAGAAAGAATGACAAGTAAATCCTGGGTGAATCCTGGGTGAATCCTGGGTGATTAAAAATGTTTAATATGAAGAAGCAGGAGGAATGAGAGTAACCAAGAAAGAACAACTAAAAAGGTAAGAGAACGAAGAAAAAAAAAAGTCAATAGTGTAGTTGTTATAAAGAAGCCAAGGAAGGTGAAAACTGAAAAAGAGGTTCTGGATTTGTCAATGATAAAGTTACTGGTAATCCTAACCAGTGCATTTGCTAAGGAGTTGTGGAGATAGAAGTCAATTTGCAAAGAGATCAGGGAGTTAAAGAGAGCAAATATAGACAATATAGATCTTATGTGAATTTTGTGTCAGAAAAAAAAAAAGAAGAGAGATAAAGCAGAAGTTTGAGGTGGAAGCAAAATTGAGAGATTTGTTTAGTCTCTTTTGGCTGGAGGGAGGAGACAAAGTGCAGAATGTGAAGCCACCAGTAACTGATTGAACAAAGTCCTAAAGGGGGAAGGGAAGGATTCCCTAAGGGGGAAGGGAAGGATTGCCTTAGGGAGACAGAATGAAAGGAGGAGGTGGTGGGTGAAGTTACTAATGCTGGAAGGACAGGGAAGGGAAATAAATGAGATTAATTTTATCCATGATTTAAGAGATATAGTCACACACTTAGAATGAGAAGATGTATAATAAGATAAAGAGTCACAGAAAATCTGACAATATTTGGGGCCATCCCAGTGGAGAAAAAGCAAGGACACTAAAAGCAAAGGTGGCCTGGAAGCATTAAGTGCCCAGAGGGAGGGTGGGAATCACCAGAAATTCCTCCATTTTCCTAACAATGCAGGGTCAGCAAGTTCCCTGTCCACCATGGCTCTGGGAATCAAACACTCTTTCTTGTAAGAGAAGGCTGAAGATGAAAAGCGCAGATGGGCCAGGTTGGGAGGTGACATACTCTAGGACATCAGCTACGCACAACATACAGCAGTAGTTTCAAAACCAGGTGCAGTCCTTAAGTTGTGAGACCAAGCAAAACCTTCCCTGGGGCACCTGCGTGGCTCAGTCCATCAAACCTCTAACTCTTGGTTTTGCTCAGGTCGTGATCTCAGGGTCGTGAGATCGAGTCCCGCCTCGGGGCTCCACACTCAATGCAGAGTTTGCTTGTTCCTCTCACTCTCTCCTCTCTCTTTCTCTCAAATAAACAAATAAATAAAGAAAATCTTAAAAAAAAAAAAAAGTGAAGCCCTCCCTGTATCATTACCCTTTCCACACTACATCTACCCCTCCTTCTTCCCAGAGGATGTACATCCTTCATTTTCCTTTTCTTTCTCCTCACCTGTTTTTCTCAAACCCCTCATGTTATGCCATTTATAAAAATCACAGCTGAAAAAGATTTATGGGTCATCTTCAAATCCAAACATCACATGGTTGGAGAATATTTTATTTTTATTCCACTTTGTTGGAGGTCAAAGTGCCAGGTTCTTAAGCCAGTCACAAGCATGCGTTCACTCCTGAGGACTGCAAAGCAAGGGATCCTATGACAGAAACGCTTGACGACGTCAGGAAGCACTTTGTGTTATGACTGAGTTACTAATCAGAACTTCTAATTTTGAAATTTTCCTTTTGGAATGAAAAATCCCATATTCTAGCACTCCTCTCTCTCTATATATATATACATATGGATTAAAAATCATTTTAAATAAACTTACATTTGTGAATGAAATGGAAAGTTATGTTTTCAAGCCCCTTCCCCCCACCCACCCACACACACATTTAACTTTTAAAATGACCAATTTCTCATTAATTCAATCCTTTCTCTGATAATTTGGGTAATTCAGAAATGAGCTAAATTTAAATTTTTCCTTTTGCATATTTTTGAAGAAGTCAATTAATAGAGTAAACACAATTTTAAGGACGTTTTCTACTTGAATGTGTAAACTGTATTAAAGTTTGGAGCAAATAGACGCCAATGGTAAGTTTTCTATGGTGAGGTGATTCAGTGCAACATTGCCCAACTCACAGAGTTGCTGATTATCTCTCTATATTCCTCAAAGCAGGCCCTCCACTAGAACACACATTAACCTAGATCCAGGTCCTGTCTCTATTTGAAAGCAATACAATTGCATTCCTATTTAAATATTTTTTAAATTTCACTTTAAAATGTTTATGTACTGAAGTAAAGTTATTATATGTTACATTAGTTTCAGGTATACAACCTAATGATTAAATATGTCATTGATTCAAGTAGTTCAGTAATTCTAATCAGTCTCAGTCATAATTACTTAGTGTTTTACTATGCAGTTGACCCTTGAACAACACAGGTTTGAACTGCACGGGTCCACTTATATGTAAATTTTTTCAGTAAATACAGTAGAGTACTGTAAATGCTTTTTCTCTTTCTTATGATTTTCTTTTCTCTAGCTTACTTTATTGTAGGAATACAGTACATAATATACAGTGTATAATACATATAACAATCAAAATGTGTGTTAATTGACTCTATGTTATGCGTAAGGCATCTGGCCAGCAGTAGGGTATTAGTAGTTAAGTTTTGGGGGACTCAAAAGTTATATACAGATTTTTGATGGTGCAGGTGTCTGGGCCCCTAACCTCCACAATATTCAAGGGTCAATTCTAATTTCATATTTATTTTATTTTTCTTTTAAAGTATAAATTAATTTTATTCCCATGACCTTTCTGAAAATAAAAATTTAGTTCACCCGTGTCAGTCTAGAACGCTTTCTTTTGCTTCAGACCAGAGGTAGTGTTTCAAAAAGAACTGTTTTCAAGAGCCATGACAGTTCCTGTCACATAGCTGAGTGAAAAGGAAGAAAAATCTCTACTAGGCAACATTTTTTGAGGCTACTACGAGATATTCTGTCTATTTAAAAGTAAAAAAAACACCTCTGCTTAAACAATTTTTTTCTATTTGTATTTTGTGTTAATTCTGACTAGGCATCTAAGTTATTTATTGACATATATAATTGTCAAATAGAACTTTACTGTATGTTGACCTTACTTGAAATAATCTTAACTTTCCCTTTTATTTCAGTATCATTGTCTAAAAATGACCTCTCTAAATTTGTAGTTTCTAGAATCTTCGCTAATTCTATTTTTTATAGAATGGTCTGATGCTTATAATTCTCTCAGTTATGCCACACACTTATTCATGTTGCAACTGTATATTGAGGACATGTTATACCTAGGCATGCACTGTGCTAGATGCAATGATCCAGAAATGCACTCTGCTCTGGAGGAGCTCACATGGGGGTGAAGGATCCAATCAGGTAAAGAGATTCTGCATGAAGCAAGATGACTTTATTTATTCACTTTTTTAAAGATTTTATTTGTGGGGCACCTGGGTGGCTCAGTCAGTTAAATGTCTTATTCTTGGTTTCAGCTCAGGTCATGATCTCAGGATCTTGAGATCAAGTCCCAAGTTGGGCTCTGTGCTCAGCAGGGAGTCTACCTCTCTCTTTCCTCCCTCCCTCTACCCCTCCCCCTATGTGCACTCTCTCTCTTTCTCTCTCTAAAATAAATAAAATCTTTTTTAAAAAAAGATTTTATTTGGGGCGCCTGGGTGGCTCAGTCGTTAAGCGTCTGCCTTCGGCTCAGGTCATGATCCCAGGGTCCTGGGATCGAGTCCCACATTGGGCTCCCTGCTCGGCGGGAAGCCTGCTTCTCCCTCTCCCACTCCCCCTGCTTGTGTTCCTGCTCTCGCTATCTCTCTCTCTTTGTCAAATAAATAAATAAAGTCTTTAAAAAAATAAAAAAAGATTTTATTTGTAAATAATCTCTACACTGGACATGGGGCTCAAACTCAACAACCTCGAGATCAAGAGTCGAGTGCTCCACCAACTGAGCCAGCCAAGTGCACCTGCATGAGGCCAGATGGCTTTATAAGAATAGAAGTAAGTGGCCGTGAGCAGAGCACCTACCACAGAGTGCGGAGGTCAGCATGCAGGACTGTTTCGCAGGGGAGGCGAGGCTGAGCTGAGTCCTGAAAGAAAAGGCCTGAAGATCTCTCACATGTGGAGCTGCTTCTGTGAGGTGGGGGGAGGCCTGCCAGCGCAGGCACAGGCCTGGGGAGGTGACCTGGCGGACAGCGATCAGGGAACGCGAGAGAGTCCATATGGCCAGATGTTCAGGTGTGCAAGGGAAGGGGAGGGACTCATGCTCCCTGAATTTATAATTACCTGAAGACTGGACTTTAATCCTAAATTCAAATTGCTTCAACATGGGAAAAAGTTTGTATATAAGAGTTTGACCAAAGTCATAGCTCCTCTGTTCTTAAATAAAAGATGAGAAATGGTCTCAAAGTAGTTCATTCACTCTGGGAAAGGAAAAGTTCAAAGAGCAAAATTTTACACTGTGGAGCCCTTCTGAGGAGGAATGGTATATTCATCAGAGGAAGTAGAGGTGCAGTGAGCTTGTGGGTTGAGAGAGAAGGGGATGGAGTTCAGGACTACGAAGTTCTTTCTTGTCTAGCTCCTGGGGTAATTTCGGAGGGTTGTCCCGGAGAGGTTTTCTAGTAATGAAGGAAAGTCATATGAAGGGCTATTTCCTTCTTGATTATTTTACTTTTAACCCAACAAATAAGAAGCAGATTTCCATGACACTCCAAAAGAAGTTAAACTGCCTGAGGAAAATCTGACATCTGCAAATCAGTGTAAACTAGCTATCTTATACTTTGCATGAGTAATAAATTAAAAGAACAGCCAAGCAGAACATGGTGGGTGAGGAAGGAGGGGGAAAAAAAAAAAAAAAAAACAAAACCAGAAGCCTGGGGTGAAGATAAAAACCTGATAAAATCATTTTTTCAAAGAATGCCTAGAACTGAGTTGAAGGTTGGCCTTGTCAACTTCTTAAGTCTCTAATTCCTCTCAAGAAAAATGTGATGAATAGATAAGATTAATTTATAATGAGCATTTCAGTAGTTGCTTATAAAATACTTAAAGGTGCTTAAGAGCTGTTCTTTTAAATCTTTAAATGTTTGGGTATGCTATTAATTTATGTTATAAAGAAGATGACTGAGCAAATGTACACATTGGTCCAGTCAATTATCAAGAACCTCAAAGTAGTAGAATCTAAAACAATGAGGCTGTCCTGATGAGTGCTGACTCCACTGCTAATTTAGCATTTGAAGCTAAATTTAAAAGCAAAAACCTATTACCTTTTATATGATGCTTCATCAGTTATTAATTAAAGATTATGCATTCTTACACATAAATAAATATATACAAGCCTTCACTTTAAGACACACACACACAAAAAACAACCACACTTTATAAATAGACTATAAAGCATGGCGAACCTCCCTAGCCAATTTTGCAATAGGCACTCCCTTTTGCAAAAACATTCCAGCCATAAAAGTCAGTCATGTTAGGAAGCCTCAAGGGCTCTGACTGCTGCAGAGGCTGAGCTCCTCTCTGGGTCTAGGAATCCCAGCTCTGGCTGGGAGCCAAGTCAGGAATTGCTGGGAAGCGCTGGAAATCTACAAATCCAAAAAACTTCTCTCTCACATATTCCGAATTAAAAGTCCTGGGTTGAGTTCTAGAGACAGCCCCCTTAGAACCTGAGTGAGGCTCTAACAATGCTTGCTGAGGGCGAAAATCAGTATACCTTGCGGGTGATTTCAAAACCTAATCTAAAGCATTGCCTCCAAATTAAGAATTAATGTTCTAAGACAAACATAAATTTGTAAAATTATTGTTGTACTCTGCTACCTTAGTAAGACCTTTCAGGGTACTTTGACTCTTTCAGTTTTTTTTTTTAAGATTTTATTTATTTATTTGAGAGAGAGAGAGAAAGAGAACATGAGCAGGGGGAGGGGCAGAGGGAGAAGCAGACTCCCCGCTGAGCAGGGAGCCTGACACAGGGCTCCATCCTGGGACCCTGGGATCATGACCTGAGCCAAAGGCAGATGTTTCACCGACTGAGCCACCCAGGCACCTCAACTCTTTTAGTTCTTAAGGGCAATATTAAATGCGATATTGTCTTTGTCTAGTAGAAAAGTAGTCACTATTTTATAGGTAGGAAACATTAAGCCAGAGAAGTAAGGAATTTTCCCTACATCACACAGTGAATAAATGACAGTTTATAATAAAATTCAAATATCTTCAACCAGTACCTAGAAACAACAACAATAATATAGCTAACATTTTTGATCACCATTTTTAATTATTTACATGACTTTTGTGTTTATTTGATTCTCCAACCTACATGGAGGTACTACTGTTATTTTCATTTTAGTTGTGAGGAAAGGAAGCACAGAGTGGCTATATGACTTCTCCAAAGTCATACACAGCTAGTTAATACAGAGGCAGAAGTGAAATTCAGTCAGCCTAACTTCACAGTCCATGCTCAGAACTACTACACCCTCATACTTTATTTCTCTATCTACTCCCCCATAGTAACAGTTTGTGGGTATCTTGTCTATCAGACACCCTAAGTGAACTCATTGTAGAGTATGTCCTCCCACTAGTCCTCCCTCAAAGGCAAAAAAAAAAACCCATCAGAGTACCTTTTGGGGGGAACAATCTGTGACTCAGGATCTGCCTAGAGAAGGCAGCCCCATTAGCCACAATTCCCACCACAGCCTGTGCGGTCCAGTGCCTCAGTGCTCCCAGGTCTCCTGACCCCACCAGCTCCCAGGTCCCCTGACCCCACCAGCTCCCAGGTCCCCTGACCTCACTAGCTTTCAGGTGAGTTGTATCCAGGCATTCTCTCCATGTACGCAATTGTTTGTTTTGAAGAATCATAATAACGTATTTCAACTATCCATCTGTTGCTTAAATCCCCTCTCTGATATTCTTGCCCAATGTTCTGGAAAGTTGAAACTTCCCAGGATAGCTCATTCCATCATTGGATAGCTTTAACTGAGAAATTTCTTTCTCATGTGGAGATAAAATCTGTTTCTGGCTTCCTTTTATTTTTCCCAGTTAAAACCTTTAGGTCTAATCTGTTTTTTCCTATTTCGAGCATTTAATAAAGGCTACAGGCCATTTCTGGGCCATGGTAGAGCCCCTCAGGAGCATGATGGTCTGAGGGCCTTAAGCATAAACACCCTCTTCAATAGCAAGCCTTCAAGTGCTGTAAGGGAAAGAGTACTCTTCCCTCGTGTACCTTGCACAGGCAAGTCCGGTCTTCTCTCCCCGCTGAACTGTATCTGCTTAGATTTTGGCCCTTCATTTCAGCCCATGGAGACCTTTCTGAATCCCAGTTCTGTGACCTAAGGTATTCACGTTCCCCCCTTCAAGTCACTTTTAGGCTTGAGCAGCATGCTCCAGTGTTTTCACCATAGCCACTGTCAAAGATACGGGCCAGGAAAGCTGGACACAGAGCACCAACCAAAGATATCACCTGAGGGGAGAGGGGGAATGCCCACTATATTTTTTGCAAAGACTGTATACTGGAACTTAAGTCCACAATACACAAGGAAGTGTACACATTTAACAAACAGAGTATAATCAGATGCAGTTAACTTTATCCCCCAAAGAGATCTACTTTTGTTCTGATTTCTCCAAAGTTGGAGTAGGTCAGGAATTGGACTAACCAACTCAGAGGATATGAAAACACATGAAAGCCTCATGATTGAGGGTCTAGATACTGATTGCAAAACTTTCTTTTACAGTTTAGCAGATGACCTTAGGAAACACAAGTATTTGGGTTTCTAGGTCTAAAGTCCCCCCAGATTCTAGCCTTCCTAAATAAACAGAGTGGCTATCCAATGACTGTCTCCATGGCTAGAAGGATTCTCATGGCCAGTAACTTTACAAACGCCATGTTGGGGATTAGGTTTTTTTAAACCTAATTTACTTGTTTTAAAATAAATTTTTTTATGCTTCAAGGGTAGCTTTTACTTCTAGTGTTCTAGAGTTTTACAGACAGGTTCACATCAACTCTGTTCATCTACTTTCTACACTTTGTAAATTAAATCATATCCCTTCTAGCATTTGGCATTTCAGAACTAAGTGTTTTAATGTAGCCGGCATCGTGGAAGAAGATTGAAAAATATTTAAGTCAGGGGATCCCACTCTGACATTAACTACCCAAGTGACCACAGACAATTTTATTATCCTTTCTGGGCCTCTTATTTCTCATGTAGAAGAGGAGGGATCTGGGTTGCATCTTTCCTAAGGTCTCTTCTAGTTTTCAAAATTTTGTTACTCTAATTCCATTAAATTAGAAGGCTGTACTGAGGCATCAGAACAAAGAGAAACTGCGGTATCTGGATTCTGCTCTGTGCCTTAAACTTCAAGCCTGCAAGTATGATTTTAATACACAAGGCATATCACACAACATAATTTCACTGTTATCTGTAACGCCCAGTAGATCACAGGATACGATCCCTCTAATCCAACAGTTCCTAAATTTGGTGGCTCACTGGAAGCACCGAGGGAATTTCAAAAACTGCTGATGCCTGGATCTCACTCCCAAATCTTCTAATTTAATTGGTAAGGAGTAAGGCCACCTGCACCAGCAGGATTATAAAAACTTCTCCAATTCAGAACCAATGCTCCAACCCATAGTTCTCAATTCTGAACACATGCTGGAATCACCTGATAATTTTTCAAAACCTGCCAACACCTAGGTCCACTTTCAGATTCTAATTCATTTGGCTTATTCTTATTCAATTGGCATTGACATGTTTTAAAAGTGTCGAGGTGGGGGCGCCTGGGTGGCTCAGTCCGTTAAGCAGACGACTCTGTTTTGGCTCAAGTCATGATCTCACGATCAAGCCCAGAGTCAGGCTCTGCGCTCAGTGTGGATTCTCTCTCCTTCTCCCTCTCCCTCACGCTCTCTCTCTCTTTCAAATAAATAAATAAATAACCTTTTAAAAAAAAAGTGTCATGGTGATTGTAGTATGAAGACAGAGCTGGGAACTACTTCTCTAATCTCTACCCCACAAGTTCTTTCTATTTGATCATCCTGGCCTCCTACTCCATCCCACACTGGCCACTTATCAAATGAAAAACTTTGACCTAATTACAAGGTACAGCTCCGCCTCCATTATATCAACTTGGTGCCCTAACTTCCTGCTTGTCCTCCAGGATCATAACCTCTTATCTTGTCAGTTACCAGTGCTCCCTGTTCTGTGACCATACTTGCCCAGCAGTGGTCTCTCAAATGCTTCTTTCAGATTGTAGTCCCAGTTCTTAATTTCCATATGCTTTATTCATCAGTTCTCCCTAGTACTTGGTTCACTATTCCAAATTTCCTCTGCATCTTGGATTATCCTGATCAAATTTCTCCTATGATCCCAACTAACTACTGTTGAAAGGAATCTAAAGGAGATACCAAACTGAAAACAAATCTGCCAATTATTGCCAACAATTAACCAACCGCTAGGCATATATAGCAAGAGAACTGGAACACACACACACACACAAAAATGATTGATAATACTTTTTCCATTCAACATTTGTTTCAGTTCTGGCCAGACACCTTGAAAAAACACAGGGATTAGTCTTGAGAAAGCACAAAGTTGAGAACAGTAAATTATCAAAGGAATGGAGGACTTACCAAAAGAAGATGAACGCAAAGATTAGAACTTTAGTCTGGAGAGATGATGAAAGTGTAAATCATTTTGAAATGGGGAGTGAAACAGTATTATTTTCTCAAATATGAATCATAGAAGCTGAGAGAACAACATTTTAGGAAAAATGAGAGGTAATACTTCATAGTAATTATAAAACAAAATTCTAAGGAGCTTATGTAGGGTAAAAATAAACAGATTCATTGAAGTCCTAGATAAATTTGATGAATGAGATACAATGGGTTTTTCAGAAAGTAAGAAAATAAATACCTAACATTGGGGAAGAACTTTACAAGTTTTTTAAACACCTTCATATGCATGGTCTTATTTAAATTTTATAAAAAATCAGAAGTTAGAGCTGTTCTGAGTACATTCTGAATATTTTGAAGCCGATATTGTAAAGGCATCCATCACCTTCCAGATATCTCCTTTCAGACACTAACTGAAATACAATCCAGTGCCATGTTTACTTTAGTGGCATTTACAGTCTTATGGCCAGAGACAGATTTGCCATGAGGCTAATGAAGCTTGAAGCCTTAAGCCTTTCTCTTGTAAGGGCTCTTTCCGAGCCCTAAGACAAGCCCTGGCAATTCGTTTCCTTGGTCATACGCTTTTGGGTAATAGCAAACATAAATTATCATAATTTGTTGGGATTTCCCTTTTCATTATATTTAATTTTGTACATACTCTGCTTTGGTCATTTTCTAATCTTTTACTGAAGTATGGAATATGGGTCGCCTCCTGCTTCTGACCCATTTTTGCTAAGTCCTAGTGTCCTGCTAACCACTGCAAGGCCATTCATATCCTTCCTGGTTGTCCTTTAGCCCTCCTTCCTCATCAACACTCAGCCTTTGAGCTCCAGCTGGTCCTTGCCCTCTCTCCTGAGCCCTCTCCCTCATTTCTGATGCCAGATCCTCACAGAGCATGTCTTCTCAAGGAGACCCAGAGTATCAGGTAAAGCTTGGCAGCTATTCCTTTTCTCTCCCAGTGCTCTGTCCCTATACCATTTCTCCTCCTTTTCCTCAACCTTGAAGAACTCCTCCTCTGGAGCTCTCCCTGCCTCCTCTCTCGGGTCAGCCACCCTCTCTTCTCCGCCCCTCGGGGGCCTTCCCACCACCCGCAAGCACACTCAGCACTTACAGCACTTACCGTCTCACTTAGCGGTTTCTCTCGTCTACATTTCCATTCCTTGACCAAAGGGACAAAAACACACTAAGTACTGAAAGTGTCTTTTATCCTGAGCCTTTTTGGCATAAGCGCCCCAGAAGGAAGGAAGGAAAGAAGATTTGTGGCAAGGGCCAACCTTGCGAGCAGCGCTTTCCCCACTGGAGATGTTGCCAAAATAGTCCCTGGGAAATGTGAAAAAACAAAAACAAAACAAAAAACAAGCGGCACCATGGTTTCTCCTTTCAGCAAGTGTGGGTTAGTGCACCTGGAGTTCTAACGTCAGCCTGAGCTACCAGAGAGCACAGTCTGAGGATGTGTGTCACCCGAGGCCTGCATCACACACATGCTCACAACCATACAGCCTGGGTCAGAAGTGTCTGTTAGGCAGGACTGATTTCAGGAGTTCGGCCACGAAATTAAGTCCGCTGTGTCAGCTCTGAACTACCCACGCACCATAGGAAAGGGCAAATGTTTATTTTACCAAGATTTCAATAAAGCGGGCTTAAGCTCAGAGAGCTACAATACTTAGAAGTTTATCTAGAAGACATAATAATGAAATAGACTATCTCAGTCACTGAATATTTTAGTTATCATGGCTTTTTCTGGATTAACTAATATTAACTGGTGATTCTAGAAAATGTTTTTAAATTTAAAAGAAAATTGTTTTATTTGAAAGAGAGAGCACAAGTGGGAGGCAGGGGCAAGCAGAGGGAGAGGGAGAGGGAGAAGCAGATTCCCCACTGAAAAGGGAGCCTGATCCCAGGACACTGGGATCATGCCCTGAGCTGCAGGCAGACGCTTAACTGACTGAGCCACTCAGGTGCCCCTAGAAAATGTTTTTTAAAAGTTATCATGTGAGGGCGCCTGGGTGGCTCAGTCGGTTAAGCGACTGCCTTCGGCTCAGGTCATGGTCCTGGAGTTCCGGGATCGAGTCCCGCGCCGGGCTCCCTGCTCAGCGGGGAGTCTGCTTCTCCCTCTGACCCTCCCCCATCTCATGCTCTCTCTCTCTCTATCTCATTCTCTCTCTCAAATAAATAAATAAAATCTTTAAAAAAAAAAAAAAAAGTTATCATGTGAAGGTCTCTTAATTTTCCTCCCAGAAAAACTTCTAACAGTTTAAAGCAGACTTAAATAAAGATTTTAATAAAACAGCATTTAAAGGAGAGTCCTGGGCAGGATCAGCACTGTGGTTGAATAGAAACACACAGTCTGCCAAGAAAAAAAGAACAAGCAATTTGAACTTTGCCTTAGATTTTAGTGTAGGAATTTGCAGGACTTTAATGCTACATATTTTGTTCAACCTACAAAAACCCACAATGTTTCTGGAAGCCCAGCAGAGCCAATTTCTTCTCAGTTAATATTCTCAGTATAATAAAACATTAATGCTGTGCTAAAATCACAAGTTTTCATATATTCAGAAGCAAACTGTGCGGATTTCCTGTGTGCAAAAGATGTAGCAATTCAAATGAATGAAATTATGGCTCAATATGTGACCCTAGATATTTTTCACGGCTGCCATTGGTTAACTCCCCAGCACTAATTTAGCACCAGGGTACTGGTATATATCTCTGGGAAGACAAAAAACAACAGTATACAAATAATAACCAAATCCTGTGAATTCCTGGCAGTGCTAACATTTTTGACATGTAATTGTTTTTAGTTAAATACATATGCCTTGATTTTCTCTTACTCATCATGACTACTGCGGCCATTCACTTACTTTCAATAGTGCAGTGGCGAGCACTCACTGAAAATGCTGAGTCACAGTTATGTGACACATTCATGCCATCGCCTGCTTAGGATTACCTAATGAAGAAAGCTCAGTGGCGGTTAGCTGAGCGATGACCGATAGGGAACTCAGTCCACTACCAACGTTGGTTATCTTTCACTTTTTCTTGAGCCGAGTTCTATAAACTTACACTGCTTCTGGCATGAGGAAACAACTGGCTTCACCAAAATACAGGTCAGATTCCTGACAATGTTAGACTGGGGTTTACAGCATGACAAAAACTCTGTAAGAGACAGCCAAGATAGCCAAGCTGAAGACAATAACCAAAATGACAATGCTTTCCTAAAAGGGTTGGACTAGTTTCTTAGAGTCATCACAATAAAAGTGGACTAACATTCAGCAGACTCACCAGTGCCAAAGGGCGTATGCAGACTGAAAAAGCATTGTAGTCCAACTGTCATGACACACAGCAGAAAAAGTTGGGCAGACTTACCTCCTTCCCAGCAGTAGAGAGGGCAGTCATCTTTCAAATCTCAGAAAGACATCCCAGCACACTGATACTCAAGCTAGTAAATATTTGTTCTAAAACATTAAGGAACAGTTTCCTATACCCCTTTGGGTCTCTTTTCTCACTGTACCTTACTGTATTTTTACTTCTATTAGCTTTGTGTTGTCGTATAGTTAAATTTTATACACTAATAAATAAATGATAGAAAGAAAATGAATAATATGGAATATAATATGGCTGAGTCTAATTCTTAAAATAAGGATTCTTAAGAATGCTTGACTTGGGAGAATTGCCCAGAGGGGGAGCCCTGAGGGATGAGCTATTTTTATGGACCAAAAGAAGTTGTTATTAGTTAACCGATTTATTCACTTATTCAACAAATATTTATTGACTATCTTTGCATACCAGGTATTGTCCTAGGTTACTATGATTCAGGGATCAACAGGACAGACTTGGACACTGGTCTCATAGAATTTACATTTTAGCGGGGGGGAGAGATTTTTCAAGGAAAAATGAAAAAGGAGCAAACAAATAAGGATATAGTTATGATTGTGTTTAGGGTCCAAATGGGAAGAGTTGGGAGAGATGGAAAAGTGAGAGCTGATCATACAGGGCCTTTAAAAGCCATGTTAAGATTTTCTGTTTTATCCTAAGAGAAATGGGGAACATTTTAAAGTGAAGGGATATTACATGTATTACATACAAAACTTCATTTCTAAAAGAGTACTCTACTGATCTATAAGTAGAAAGGATTGAAGGAAATGAGCAAAACAAGATGACAGCAGGAGCAGGAGAGAGTAAAGGCCCAGTTGGGAGGCTATTGCTGTAGTTCAGCCAAGAGATAGTGGCAGTTGAGCCAGAAGAGTGGCAGATTCAAGCCTGGAGAAACGGACAGATTCAATATTTATCTACAAGGGGGCATCGACAGATGCTTACCAAAAAAACAATAGTCAAGGATAATATCAGCATTCCTGTCATGAACACTTGGGAAGATGGAGGATGAGAGATTGAGAATACTGGATAAAGAGTAGGTTTGAGGAACAAGAAAATGAATTTGGATTTAGATATGTTTAAATCAAGATGCATGAGAGGCAACCAGGAGGGGACAGCAAATAAATGTATGTATGATTTTGTAGCTCAGAAGGGAGATCTGAGTTGGAGAAACCAATCTCGAAGTTGCTGGTGTATACACAGGGTTTTTTTGTATAAGTGGTGGGAGTGGATGAGACATCACATGAAAAGAATGTAGGGTAAGAAAGAAACAAGGGTCCAAGACTGATTTTTGAAGAACTCCAACAGCTAAGTAGAGGAGGAGGCACTAGCAAAGGGGAATGAGAGGGTGGGCCAGGTGGGGTGGAAAGAACACTAGAGTGTGTATTTCACTCTGTGGTATATTACAGAAGCGAAGGAAAGAGAGAATTTCAAATGGTGGAAGTGATCACACAGGGAATGCAAGTAAGGGGAGGACTGGAGGCATATGTTGGATTTTGCAATATGGCCACCATTGAGATCTAAGCCAGAACAGCTTGAGTGGCATGGTGGATTGAAGAGAACTTAGCTGTTAAAGCTGAGTGAGGCATTAGGAAAATGTGCATAGATAACTCTTCCCAAAAGCCTGATTATGGGCAGAATTTTGAGGTTCTATCCTCGGTTATATAGCCTGCGTTTCTCTATTTGTGAAATGACGATGTGAATATAATCATACTCAGAAAATATCTTGAGAAATACAAGGGTAAAGCCCCGTGTGTGGCATCATTCCATTCAGTTTGGCTCAAATAATATTTATTGAGCACATGATAGAATCTGGGACACAAAGATGAATAGAACAAGGTGCATTCTTGCCAACAGACTGATTTAACAGAGAAGACAGAATAAAACACATTACACTTAAGAAAATGCCGTAAATTTGAAGATGAAATTATGCACAATGTGCTATGGGAGCAAGGGAGAGGGCCATTTACCACAACTGGGAAATTTGAAACACTTTTTGGAAGAGAAGACACATGAACTAAACTGTGAGGAACAAATAGGAACTAGCCAGGGTGGTAAAAAGGAAGAGATACCACAGAAGGAACTTAGGAATGTAAACAAAGGCCCAAATTGCTGAAACACAATTAAAACTCTGTGTACACCTGCCCATGATTTGCTAGGAGATGCTACAAATACTTCAGCTACTAGAATACAAAATTGGAGCAGGAGAATTAAGTTTAGAGAGGAAGACTGGCCATGTTCACGAAGAATTTGGGTGCTGTGTTAAGATTTGACTGTGTACTCTAGTAACTGTCTGGGTTCAAATCTAAAATCAACCACCTGTTAGTTCTGGGACTTTGGACAAGTTACTTAAACTTCTGGAGCCTCAATTTCCTCAATGAAAGTTTTGAATTTTAATTTCCTTGAATGAAAGCTTAAATAATTCCTATATCCTAATATGAAAATTTCATGAACTCTCAATTAGGGTTAAAAATTATTATCAGAGCATGCAGCAGCCTTAAACAACCTCATTCAATCTACTCATTCTACATATAAGGAAACTGAGTCCCAAAGAGACTGGGAACTTATCCGAGTTCCTTGAAGAAGCAGAGCCTAGAGCAAATCTAAGTTCTATTTTCTGATACTACGACACTATTGAATATTCTTCTCTTCCAGGAGTTAAAGGCCGAAGCAACCAAAGAGTAAAAGAGCCGGCAGAGGTGATCAAAGGCCAAAGTGTCAGTAGAGATGCCATTTTCTGGTCGTGGGCCACAAACTGAAGGTTGAGAATTAAGACAGGGACAAGGGGTGGGATGAAGTAGTCATCTCTCCAGATTCTTCTTCCCTCCTGGCAAATCACCATAAACTTACAGCTTGATACATATGTTGTAAGAGGCATGGGTTTTGACAGAAACCAGGTCAGGTTCATAACCCTTAGTTGTATTTCTGTCTAGCTGTGTTTCTGTATCCATACTGTTTTCTGTATCTATAATATCTGATCATAATGCCTTTTTTTATGAAGTTTAAGTAAGTCAGTATATATGGACATGCTTAACATATTGCCTGACACAAAGGAGGCAACTAAATATTTGTTCTCTTTATTCCTTCTAACAAGAATACCGGGCAGACCACCACAATCAGAATTTGAGTATATTGAATGACATAGACCCAGATAACTTATTCTCAAGACATCCCAGAGAATCTGGAAGTGGACAATAGATGATTTTATAGACAACTATCTATCTTTGAATTTCAGACTGACCTGCTAAGTCCTGGACAGCTAATGACAGACTAGTCAACAGCTCAGAGACCAAAGATCAGAGTCTGAATTGGACTTGGTGGAGCCTTTAGCTCACAAGAAAAGGACAGGTGATAGGTGTGCTTTCTGGCGTAGAAAGAAATGCAATTGAAGGTAAGAAAATTAAAACAGATAAAGTAGGGAAAGAAGCTGTTAACTAATGCGTCACTGTCTCAGACACAAAAAGGGCTCTGGCTGTGTAGCCATAAAATGCTTTCTCTGTAATTATTAACAGCTGTTGCCTGAAAATTATTTTGAGTTCATTCCAATGTGAATAGTAAGACAGGAAGAGTAAGCACTTTTCTTTAGCTGCACGGACTTTAAGGAAGAAAGCATAAAGATTTGTGTGCAGTGGCCACGGAACTAGTTCTGTAATCTTCACATGACTCGGTCCACTCCAACTATCTGATGAGGAAAGGAGGGGTCCTGATAGAACATGCTAGAAGCAGGGTGCACATGAGGATTTTGAACCATGTTTCATTGCCTCTTCTTTCCTTCCCTGTAATTTGCTAACTTCTCATCTTGGGCATTTGGTAACTTACATACTTCCTGTTGAAACAGCAAGGCAAAAACAAAGGCAGACTAAGCTCTCCACATCCTTTTAATCTTGAGCCTCACAAATATTTTTACTTGCCAAAAGCATACCACATACCATCTCTCTTCACCTTTCGCATTCTGCAGTCTACTAAACCTTCATATCACATGCTACGTGAGGACAAAAATGAATCTTTCTATAATTCTCTCCCCTATTTTCTGTTTAAGAAATTCTGATGACGGGGCATCTGAGTGGCTCAGTCAATTAGGCATCTGCCTTTGGCTCAGGTCATGATCTCAGGGTCCTGGGATCGAGCCCCGCATCAGGCTCCCTGCTCAGCGGGAAGACTTCTTCTTCCTCTCCCACTCCCCCTGCTTGTGTTCCCTCTCTCTCTCTCTCTTTCTCTTTCTCTCTCTCTGTCAAATAAATAAAATCTTTAAAAAAAAAAAAAAAGAAATTCTGTTGAGAAGAAATTAGGAAATACAAATAAGTTTCATTCACTTTGCAACCATTCACTGAGTCCCTGCAATGGGGTTAGGTGCTCTGTTAGGTACATGAGACACAAAGATAATAAGACATAGATCCTGCCCTCAGATACTCTCAGTCTAGGAGGGAATAGACATGAGAACTAGTCATTGTACCACACTGTAACAAGTGCTTTGAAAGCAGTCAGCATGGATTTAAAAGGGCTCATTCTACCAACAGGCAGATCAAGAAAACATTCACGAATGAGAGCCATGATTTTTAGTTGAGTCAAGATGGAGGAACAGGACTTTGCCACAGAGCATAACATAATGGCAAATGTAACAACAGGACAAACCCAGGGAGGTATGAAGGGGGCTGGCAAATCTGGGTATCTGCTAATGGTTTGTTACTGGTGGATGAGGGTGTAAGGAGCTGAAGCCAGAGAAGGGGGAGGGGCTAAATTATGAAGGATTTTATATGCCCGAAGAGGTTTTAATTTTATTCAGAAGGTAATAAGATGTCTTTCGAAAGGTATTAACCCAGGAAGTGAATAACTAGATTTAAACTTTAGAAAGGCCATCAGCAGCAGTGTGGAGACAAGCTTACAGGGGGTGGAGAGTCGAGGCAGGATTTCTAGTGATAAAGTTACTATATTAGTTCAAGTGAGTGATGGCGGGAACCTGAACTGAAGAAATGGCAATAGTAATGGGGTAGAGGAGGTATATTTGAGAAATGTTTAAGATTAGCCAACTAATTAAATGCATAGAGTGAGGGCGAGGTAGAAGTAATGGAAGACGAATGCCAGATTTGGGGTTTTAGTTCCTGGGTAAGTGGTGGTAAAATTAGCTGAAGTAGGAACTTGGAAAGATGTTAAGGGGAAGATTAGTTTAAACTTCCTTTTAATTAATTAATTATTTATTTATTTATTTATTTATTGTGGTAAGAACACTAAGATTTTTTTATTTATTTTTTAGAGAGCGAGAGAGAAACAGCATGAGAGGGGCAAGGGTCAGAGCGGCTCCCCGCTGAGCCGGGAGCCCGATGTGGGACTCGATCCCAGGACCCTGGGATCATGACCTGAGCCGAAGGCAGACACTTAACCATCTGAGCCACCCAGGCGCCCTGTGGTAAGAACACTAAAAGTGAGATCCATCTCTAAACAAAATTGTAAGTGTAAAATGTAGTATTGTTGATTATAGGAACAATGTTGTACAGCAGATCTCTAGAGCTTATTCATCTTGCTTAACTGACATTTTATGCCTGTTGATTAGCAACTCCCCATTTCCCCTCTTGCCAGCCCCTGGCAATCACCATTTCAATGTGTGATTCTATAAATTTGACTATTTTAGATACTTCATGTAAGTGGAATCATCTATATGCCAAAGACTCACACATTCAAATCTATACCCCAGACCCATAAAAACCCCAGTTTGCCTGAGACTTGCCCAGGATGCCCTGGCTTTAGAACCAGAAGTTCTGTGTTCCATGAACCTCCTCAGTCCCAGGCAAACCATGATGGTTGGTCACCCTACCCAGACTTCTCTCCCATCCTCTAGATTCATAAATCCGACTACCTACTTACTCTCTAACTCCACTTGAATATGTAATAGGCATCTCAAAATTAATGTGTCCAAATGGACTCCTGATCTTTCTCAAATCTGCTGCTCTCATGGACTTGCTCATCTCAGTAAATCATGACTCCATCCTTCTGGTTGCTTCTGCCATAAACCTTCATGTAACTCATGGTTTTTTTCTTTCTTATGTAACACATATCCAATCTGTCAACAAATTTGGTTGGCTTTCCTTCAAAAATATCCAGAATCTGACCATTTCCCCTACTTCTACTGTTACCACCATGACCAACCCACCATCAGATCTTGTGTGAATCAGTGGAGACAAGTTCCTAACTGATATCCCTGCTTCCACCCTTCCTCAACCTTATCCACACACAAAGTTTATTCCCCACACAGTAGCCAGTGCAATCCTTTCAAAACATATGTCAGATCACATCCTTTGCTTACATTGCATAATTATTTCCCACTTACTCAGACTGAAAGCCAAGTTCTTACATCGACCTCTGAGGTCCTACCTCACCTGACCCCTCTCTCTGTCATCATCTCCTGCTATTTTCATTCCTATTAACCTGCTCCCAACATACGGGCCTTCCTGTTGCTCTTTAGACATGGGGAACGTACTTCCATCTCAGAGCTTTTGCCCTTACTCTTCCCTCTACCTGGAGCAGTCTTCCTTCAGGTATATGCAAGGTTCATCCTCTCATCTAGTTTAAATGTTACCTTGTCAGTTTTTCCCTGATTATTTAAAATAACATGCACTTGTGTGCACATAGGCACTTCCTAACTTCTTTGTCTGATGTATTTTTCTCTGTAGCACTTTCACCAAGGGACATACTTTATATTTTATTGTTGATTTGATTATTGTATACCTCCTCCATCACTAAATGAAGATCCTTAGCTGTTTTATTCATCACTATATCCCCAGCACTTAAAATAGAGCTTGGCACATAATAAATATTCAATAAATATATGTTATGTAAACCAATGAATGAATTATAAATTGAGATAAGAGCTCCAAAGGGCAGGAACAGATCATGCAACTATAAGAATATGTAACAAGAGAATCTCAAACTCAAGAGTTATGGAAATGGCAGAACAGAGAGACCTGAAGCATGAGTAGGTATTGGCCAAATGAGGAGGAGGAAAGAATATGTCAGACAGAAGGAAGGACCTATGCAAAGGCTTTATGACAGAAGGCTCTATAGTGTGATCAAGGAACTGAAAGAAAACCACTATGACTGGAGTACAGAGAGCAAAGAGGAGATTGCTGAGACGAGGTCAAGAAGGTACACAGGGGCATGATTTCTGTCTGTATTGTAGAGAAAAAAATGCATTAGAGGAACTTAATCTTGGGGTAGATGTATGTATGACCCAATCCCATTTGTGTTATGAAACTATCACTCATGCATATTAAATGGGGTGAAGAGGGCTAGAGTTGAAACATTGAGACCAGATGGACCACAGCATTAGTACAGGTAAGAAATGATGGTCCCATGGACAATAAGGTAGTGGTGGAGATGAAAGAGTGACAAATTCTGAGATTCTAGGAGTTAAAATGGACAGGATCTGTAGAGCAATTAAAGATGGGGAAGAGAGGATGAGGGAAAATGAGATATCAACAATGATGCCTAAATTTACTAACAAAACAGATGGTGGTCATATTTACTGATTTCAGTATACTGGAAGAAGACCTGGCTTTGAGGGGATGGCTTAAGAGTTCAGTCTTGGACATGCTAAGTTTGAGGAGCCTTTTGGACATATAACACCAAGAAGAGGAATTGACAGAGCTATTGGACATACAGGCCTAGAGCCATGTAGAGGTCTGGGCTGGAGACAGGTATTTGGGAGCTATCATTGTGAAGATGGTAATGAAGCCTTGAAATTAATAAGATGGCCAAATTTTTGCATGAGTTCTTACTAAGCTGCATCTTTCCTCCCCTGTATTCGAATAGATAACTTTTCAGACAAAAGCATGATTGTAATTTTATCCTTATTTAATTTCTTCTTGTTAGAGAATCAGATCCTTGCTGTAACCTGTTATAATTTTTTTTAAGATTCTCATTCTCACTTTCCCTCTCCTCTTTCTAGTTTTGTACATTCTGCAATAATAATAATAGTAATAGTAACAATAATAACAGAGCAGCAGCAACAACATGGCAAGAACGTCTCTAATCCATTAATAACAACATGGAACCAAACAAGATAGAGAATGTATTCCACTTGGGACTTCCCTCCAGTGGCATTGGTAGAGGCAAGTCCACTTCAGATTAGTCACAGCATCCAATCTTACTATTCAACAGCCTGTCTTGCCACCCAAGGATAGCATGACAGAACATGTAAAATTATTTACGTCAAGCAACTTCGGAAACATGATAAGCATACTCCTAAACCTACTGTTCAAGTCCTAGTTCTATCAGTTCCTTGGTTTATGACAAGTTTGAACACATAGCTTAAACTCAATGGGTTATAGTTTCCATTTGTAGAATATTTATCACAATACCTTCCCCATGGATCTGGAGAGAGAACTAAGAGAGGTAACGCATGCAAAGCATCTGGCACCTAACACGTACACAAAACAGGAGCTAGCTTATTTTTGTATTATTATTATTACTACTATTTCCCCCAAATTTATGTGCATCTAACTTGCTACTGGAGTATGTCTCTTTTTGATAACAGTAGGCTCAAGAGAGGACCATTGCCTCATTTCAGCAGATAATAGCAACACAAGAAATCATGTGTGCAAAGTTGATCATAAAATGGACCAAAAGACTTGTCCAAGGACAAACTACCATTGAAGAATATTTTCAAATACAGCATAGGGAATAGGAAAGATATTATTGCTTGAGGGTGAAAATAAAACTTTTTTTGTCCAAATGTTAGGAAACTAATAGATACATACTTTTATTATCAATGGGTACCTAGAAAAACTGGCCACTTACAGAAATTTACATCATAGAAAATATTGACATTGGATTGCCATTAGCAAGCTTCGCTGTTTGTCTAATCTTCAATTTCCTCAACTATCAGATGTGAAAATTAATGTCAATACTATCAGGTTGTTGAGTGTGTTAAGTGATTTATCATATGCAAAATGCTTTATACAAAATAAGCATTTGGTAAATGTTAGCTCCATTTTCCCAAATACTGTTGGTTAAGTACAGGTAAACAATGGGGAAATGAAAGCATTATTTTGTTCAAATGGAGTGCACCCAAGCTATCTTTCATTTCCAGCACTTATCTTTGCAAACTTATTCTTTGTACCCTACCATTTATTACAGCCAAGAGAAAACAATGGAACGGTATCTATTTTTAAACACTTACTAAAAGATAAAGGAAAATCCATTTGTAATGATTTTGTGTTTAATCCCATGACACTTGGTAGATGAAAAATGAGTCTCATTCTTTGCTCATAACTGTTCTTAGAAGACACTTAATTTAAAATATACATATTAATCAATATAATACATGCACATGGTAGCAACAAATAGGACATGCAAATAGGTACAAGCAAATAGGACATGATGAACACAAAAATAACATTCTCATCCTTCTCCTCTCATCCTCAATGCCACACCCCACAGGCAAACTCTTTCAGTTGTTTCTGTTTTCAGTTTTGGTGATTGCCTCCCTAATTCTAGATATCATGATTTTATCTCTGTTTTGATTTGTCCACTCTAGACAGTATCTAATGAATCCCATATACAAGAGCTTAAAATTCAGGGCACTTAGTCAACTCTACTCTTCTCAATGTATGTTATTATTTATAGTTTTTCTATTACTTACCTTTATATCTTTAAATAATATATTTAAACCTCTATTTCTTATTCCAAAAGCTTTTACAGTATCTCTAGCAGCCTCACTTACTCTTGGCATAATGTAATGTGAGCTCCATGAAGATAAGGAGCTTTGTCTGATGTTTTCCTTGTCTGCATCCCAAGTGACTAGAACAACACCTGCACCCAGCGGGTTCTCAGTAAGCATTTGTCGAGTGAATGAATGAATGACCACACTGATGTTATCAGTGTATTAACATTCTCACCTTCTAACTGTCCTTTTCCTCCTCCTATCAGTGACATTTTTGCTTTTACACATTGTAAGTTTATTAATATTTACCTATTGCCCTGTAAGCACAGCAAAGCTTCCTATGTTTTGCCCATAGGTGACTTAGGGCTAGTCGTCTTGGCTTGCGCCAAACGTTGGTCAGTTTATTTAGAGACGAGAGCTACATGCCACCCATCTGCCTACATGTTGGTTTGAGGACGAGGGCCTGAGGGGCCCACTGCCGGCAGCAGCTTCATTGCAGACCTCAAGCGATTCCCCTAATTTCAACTCCAGCTCCCATTCGCTTGCCGTTGACTATGAGGCCAGAGACTTTCTGGGGTTCATTCTACCGAGCAGATCAGCTCTTGTCTCCCTGTAGCTCCTATCATCTCTAAAACTTAGGCTCTCTCCGCCTCTTTCATTCATCAAGCCATTCCCAGTTAGTTTCAACATCTCCCAAAAAAAAGTGTTAAAATCATTTGTTTGTTGGTTCATTCCCATCCTCATTTTCTTTAAGGTTATTGATTTTTTTCTTTTTGTGCTTCGCTACTTCGAGTTCAGTGGATGTTAAAATGAAAACTCGTACCTCATTTGCCACCTCAGACCACAAGTGTTAAAAGTAATATTTGTAATATTTTATTCAACTTGTGTGTATGTAAAGGAATTAAGAGACACACTTGATTTGTTATAGACAACTTCTTTTTGCTTTTCCTGCTCTGAGTTTGACCTCCCATGTGAACCCTAACATAGTCAATATGTGATTGTTGATTCTCTTAGTTTTTTGTTATTTTTAATTTAATTCTGAGATTTATGTTAATTCTGTGATACATCTTTTAAGCCACATTAAAGTCTTTTTTTAACAAAATGTGGCTCAAAATAAGAAAATATATTTGAAAAACAACACTCCCCTCCCCCACACACACTGTGGATGAGCAAAATCCTACCTCACAGACTATGAAGTTGAGGAAGAGCAGAGGAGGGGTGAATGAGCAACTGTGACCTGACTTCCCTGTTGTACAGCCGGCCACAAAACCAAAGTATTAAACCAGCCAGTATTTCCTACATCGATGAGCCTGGAGAATTCTAGGAAAAAATGTTCAAAGATCACCTACATTTATCACACGTTCAGCTAAAGAGAAACAATTCACTTACCAAATTCATTAACTCATCTAGCAAACATTTTGGAAGGAAGGAGTCTCACATTTATTGATTATATATCATGTTCTCTTTCACCTGTTACATTTTTTTTTTCATGGTCACAACAAACTTAAGAAGTAGGTATTATATTAGACTCTTGTGATTTATTTAAAGATTTAACATTGGAGGGTTTGGCTAGTTGCCAGTAACCCCAAAAATATAGAACTTGTCATTTTTCTGAAGTATTCACTTGAAACTGATGCTCACTTGGAGGCTGAAGTAGGGGGGTAAGCGATTAACCAGTGAACGAGATGGGATTTATTGGCGAGCATCTCTATTTCGACTGGATTTTCTCACCTTTCTCTCCCATCTTTGCAGCTCCAGTAGTATTCTTGCCCTTGAGGATTCCATGTCTCAAGAGTATCCCTTGAGTATTTCAAGAGTCCATTATAATCAAGACATAAAATAATGTAGCAATGCTTACCCGGGGTGGGGGGTGGGGAGGGGAGGCGGGAATGGCAAACTGGGATTCAAGACCATTTTTCTAGACTCCAAAATTCATGTTCTTCCTTAGCTCGCCCACTGAGCTTCCTTCTAATGCTGGGGCCAGAACTGCAACAATGAATTTTATCTTCACCAAATCTGAGGCCCCAGGAGGAAGGGTGCATCACTCCCAGCAGCAGACTGTGCTCTAGGCAGTTTAAGGATCCTGTGAAGGTCAGCCTGTCAAGGAGGCTTATCTCTTCTTTGTCTATAGGAGGATACAAGACTAACTCCTTCCTGACAACCAACAGAATAAGATGAGCAAACACAAACTATTCAACTGAATCAGTCAAATAATCAGCTTAATAACAGGCAGAGATGTGTGACCTGAAGAGAATATGAATTTTTTGTGAAAGACTGACAAAGAAACCAAAATCGAGTTAAGAAACAATGGTCTAGGGGCGCCTGGGTGGCTCAGTCGGTTAAGCGTCTGCCTTCGGCTCAGGTCATGATCCTGGAGTTCTGGGATTGAGCCCTGCATTGGGCTCCCTGCTCAGTGGGAAGCCTGCCTCTCCCTGTGTCCCTCACCCCACTCGTGCTCTCTCTCTCACTCTCTCTCTCTCAAATAAATAAAATCTTTAAAAAAAATAAAAAGAAAAAAAAGAAACAATGGTCTAAGTTTTGCCAGACTCAGAGAGAGTCCATGGCAGGTAGTCCCTGGTTGACAAGCTTCATAATCTGCTGGAATGTTTTTACGACTCTGTTGTTCTAGTTCATAATAAGGTGGAACATGAAGTCTTCCAGGTGTTTTCAGCAACCAGTAAACCAGTGTCTTGTGCATGGGAAATAGTTTATCAATGACCAAATCTGCTTCTCCTTCCAAAATATTTCATCAACATGTTTCCTTCAAACCAATTAACTCTGTTTTAGTAAGGGGACGTTTGCCAAATTAGAGATTAATAAGATACATCCTTCCATACAATTATCAATGTATAAAAGAATCCCAAATCCCCATCCTCTGATTGAGACTCCAGAGGCTATTTATGAGCTTTTCCTACTTTGTGTGGCATACCCTATTTGATATGGGTGTTCTGGGTTATTTCTGGCTTTTTATTTCCTCCCCGCAAAAAAGTTCAAAAACAATTTTTTTAAACTAATAGCATCTGGGCCCCCAGGCAGCTTGGTTCGCTGAGATGCCCTTAGATAAGTGTTATAAACATTTAGAAGTTACCCAGGCCAGATAATCAGTGAGATTAGTGTTTTCTCCCAAAGAACACAGTATGCAGAAAAGGTAAAATCTAGTTCAAATTGCACAAATAATAACTCGATATTTTGTGGGATGCTTTAGAATTTTACAGAGTATCTTCACATTCATTACTCCATTTAGGCCTTATAAGATTCTTGTGAGATAGATGTTATTCTTTTATTTAACAATTGAGTAACTTGCCTGTGGTGATGCACATGCTATGTGACCAAAGCCAACTCTATATATTGGTCCTTCATTGAGGGCAAACCTGGTGTCCATACTAAGTGAGGAAGACAGTGTCCTTCTTTACAATATGCTTGCAGTGTGTGTACACATATTCTCAGTACAATGTCAATGCTTACTGGAGTGAGCTGGAAGGCAGCAGACAAGCAAACCCAAGCCAAGCCCGATTCCAGTTGAGCCTACCTGCCCTGTTTCAGCTTTGACCTGGATAGATCATAAATCATGTGAAAAGATTGCTCAGTCACTGTGTCGACTCTATCCTTGCTCAGATCCCTATGAGTTGCCAACAAAGCTGAAAAGCAACCTGATTTATCAAATCGTTGTTATGAGGGCAGTTAATGTCACATTCTTTATGTCAGGTTACATCTGTGCCCAAGGTACTCCCTAGGAAAAAGTAGGGGCAACCCTTGAAGTTGCAATAGCTAAGGAGAAACCATGACCTGGTAAAGGTCACCTAGGACCACAGCTAGAAGTGAATGGAAAATTCTGCTGAAATCTGAAATGGAATACAGTGACATGAATTAGTATTCACTCTGATGTTCCCTAAAGTACACTGAAATAGTGTCAGAACGCCAATATATAAAACTGTCCAACTGTTGGCCAAAGGCAGAAGTTCGTGGTCTGATTCTTGGAGAGTTACCCCTGCAGGCATGTACAATGTTATAAATGGCCAGAGCTTGGGTGGGCCTCGCCGTCCACCTCCTGCACCCACCCTTCTCTCTGGTCTGAGATGCTTCCCTCTGGTACATTCAAGCCTAGGCTTTGTCCCCTACGTCTTTCCTGAACTATTCACCCAGGAGTTGCTCCTCCCTCGTCCTCTGGCACCTGGCATCCCCCTCCTTTTGCAGCTGGGAAGCCTTGAGGACTTGCGGTCAGAGTCCCCTTATGGAGAGACTGCCACCCTTGGGACCAGCAGACAAGACAGGCCATTCTATTTCTCTGCTTAACCCATTCATTTGCCAGGGTATCACTCCACAAAGCTATATGATGTAAGAGTCTTTACCAAATTGCCGAGATAACCTGGCCAAAGAACTGGGCCCAGAAAGGAATAATTTATTTCTGTAGAAATAGTCCAGGGGCAAAACAGCCAACAACGTTAAGCCCTTGAAGCAGTTCCTGCGTAGACCCTCCCCAAATCTTCACCCCTTTGCCCTGTCTGCACCTTTCTCGTGTAATCTCTGCACTTCCTGTGACCTCTGCCACACACATCTTGACCTTTGAGAAACCGCATTCCTAACAGCAGTGGTTGCCCGTCCCTCATTGTTTATGACCCCCAAGTCATTCCATCTAGAATAAATCCCGAGGTGCTCCTGCTGGACCTGCTCTGTAGTGGTTTGTGGAATTCTTTCCCATGCAAAGCAATCCAGGGTGGATGTGGATGATCACGTCCAGGTCCCTCTGAGAACTTCCCGCCAATGTGAGCTGCAAACAGTCCTTTCTTCACCTATCCAGGGAATCACTGTTGACTTGGATACACACATCTCTAAAGGACAAGCATTCACTCTCAGAGATGATAGAGCCAGAGTTTAACCAGAACCACAAACTAGTAGCCACAGACAGGCTTTATTTGGGCTTTCACTTTAAAAAAGAAATGAATCTCTTTTCTGGGATGGACAGAAAAATGCTCCCCTCCAAAGATATCCATGTCCTCATCCCCAGAGGCTGTGAATATGTTACCATCCAGGCAAAAGGGACTTTGCAGATATGATTAAGTTAAGGATCTGGATCTTGAGATGGGATGGGGATCTTGGATTACTCAGGTGGGCCCAGCATGATCACAATGGTCCTTACAAGAGAAAGAGGAAGGCAGGAGAGTCAGAGTCAGAAAAGGAGATATGATGAAGGAAGCAGAGGGTCAGATCAGAGAGATTAGAAGGTGCTGTGCAGCTGGTTTGAACAGGGAGGAAGAGGCCACCAGCCAAGGAATGCAGGCAGCCTCTAGACACTAGACAAGGTAAGGGAATGGATTCTCCTCTAGAGCTTCCAGAGGGAGCAGAGCCTTGCCAACACCCTGATTTTGACCCAACGAAACCCATTTCAAACTTCTGACATTCAGAACTGTAAGATCATAAATTGACATTGTTTAAGGCACTAAATTTGTGGTAATTTGTTATAATGGCAATAGGAAGCTAATCCAGTTTCTAACATTTAAACACCAGAAGCTGTGACATGAAAAAGAAAATCTATCTTTTGGGCCTCTCTTGGAAAATCAGTAAGTCTGTCCACACTTGGCCTACTTTCCCTGGCAGAAATCAGCTGTGTAGCAGCTGTCTCTTTTAGAGGACAAGGGTACAGTTTTCTACCATTCCCTGTGTTCCCAAGTGCTGAGGCTAAGAGCCACATGTGGATTACTGTTATCAGGTTGGCTACTGTGATTTATGGCTGGGTTCTTCAATCAATGCTCAGGCAGCACAGGGATCATACCACTGTTCCCCTATCCTTTTACTGACTTAAACAGCTGCCTAAATGGACAGCCATTTGAAGTTTTAAAACTTCCAATAGAAAGCTACTCTTCTTTGAAAAGTACTGGATAGAGAATTGCAATGAACCGAGGAAATAAGATAACGTATGCACGGGTGAGCTGAAAGGAGGGACTGGATCATCATGGTAAGTGTCGTCAATCAGGCACCATATCCTCTTGGGTTCAGAGAGGTTCATTTGGATAATTTTATTTCCTGGGTGATATGTAGTAATCACATCCACACATAAATTCTTCAGATTATGATCACTTGAAAGCTCTGGCTTTTTGGGGGGTGGAGAGAAGAGGAGCCTAAATTAGATTATAGCAATATTTGGCCAGTGGTGGATTTATATCATGTTTTATAAAATCATGTTTTAAATCCATTAAATGTTAGCCAGAATCTGGGTTGTTTTGTCTGGGAAGAAAAACTGTGGCCACAGAACAGCTTCTAAAGGTCTTGTAAATAGAAATGTGTAATGCTCTATGTTCATAAAGGGTCCCCAAAGTAAAGTAGTTCTGCCACGAAAGCCACCCACTCAGCAATTTGACCCTCACAGAATATTTCCATTGTATAAAGAGAATCTTATGCCAAGCCAGGTGCAGCCATGACAAACTGTAAATGTCTAAAGTTGTACAAAAGTCTACTTTATAAAATAGTGGTCGGTCGATTTTTCCAATAACACGGAATATCAAAAGGTAGCACCAACAGTACATTTCCAGAAATCATAATCACTTCCTCCATTAAAAACACCTATTCAGAGCCTTCACTTTTGATGGGCAACTTCATTGGGCTTTATTTTTATAACACTTCTGATGGTTCAACTGTGCAATGGCCAGTCACTGGCAATGGGCCAATTCTATCATTAGATTGGATTAGAAGAGTCTCAGTCCCACCGAGTGGAAGAGATTTATTCTCCAAAATTGGCTCTTCCCTCTCAATGTAAACTCTAGTCAGAGTATGACTGTCTCTGGGAAATGAAGTGGGTTTGGAAAGTAAGGCAGTTTTAAACTGTTTATGCGAATACATTTTTTTCAGCGTGAACTAAGTCACTGTTCTCTCTGTGGCACAAGAGACTTCTCTGCGCCACTGGGCAAACACATTGGTGACTTACTTGTTTATGGACCTGTCGCTCACTAGGCCTGGTGTGACATAGTACCAAAATCTAGGTGGTTTAAACAACAGAAATGTATTGTCTCACAGTTCTAGAAGTGAGAAGTTCTAGATCAAGTTGTTGGCACGGTTGGTTCCTTCTGAAGGCTGTCAGAATCCATTCCACGCCTCTCTCTTAGCTTCTGGTGGCTTGCTGGCAATCTTTGTCATTCATTGGGTTTGGCTAATCACCCCAATTTCTGCCTTCATCTTCACATGGTCTTCTTCCTGCATGTATCTGTGTCCCAATCTCCCCTTTTCATAAGGATTAGAATCCCACTTTATTCCAATGGGACCACATCTTAACTAATTACATGCAACAACCCTATTTCTAAATAAGCTCACATTCTGAGCTACTGGTGCTAAGACTTCAACATATGAATTTTGAGGGGACACAATTCAACTCATAACAGGACCAAATCCATGTTCTTTTTTTTTTAGGATTTATTTATTTATTTTAGAGAGAGAGAGAGCATGAGTGGAAGGGGCAGAGAGAGAGGGAGAGAGAATCTCAAGCAGACTCGGTGCTGAACATGGAGCCAAATGCAGGACTCAATCCCAGGATCCTGAGATCAAAACCAAGAGTCAGATGCTTCACTGACTGAACAACACAGGTGCTTCCAAATGGATGTTCTATATCAATTAGACCAAACTCTTACAAAATCATGCTAAAAGAAAAAGAGAGCAATTCTAAACTAGTGTTTTCTCTCATTTTTCTCTTATACACCATCCTCTCTGTTCTTGGCATTTGGAGAAAGGATACATATTTATGAATGATAGGCCTTTATCATGGTAAAAGCTATGGAAAGTTTTGATCAGCATTTAGACATTGTAATTAAATTTTACCAGAAACTAATTTCCAAGACTAGCAATGGGTAAAGTAATATTGTTAGGCTTTATTTTAAGAGCTAAAAATGAAAGAATGAGAGCATTTCGAATATGGTAGCTAAATTTATTTCTTAAAATGGAGATAACTTGGCTCAAGCATAGGGTTTTTTTACAACAACCCAGGAGACCTTCTCCCCATCACTGTCCATCACTGTGCAACCTCTGCCATTGTTGGCCTTCCTCTTTAAACCTCTTTGGCTCCCATGCCTAGCTCCCCATTTTTTATTCTTTTCCTGTCTTATTCTTACTCTTTACATCTTCAGGGTTTCACACTTCTCCTTCCAATGGCTAAATGTAGAATTTTCTCCATATTATACTCCAATCCTCTCCTCTTTCCCTACTCTATTCCTGTAACTACATTTACTCCTTGGATCCAATGATCATTTTCAGGTACCTGATTCCTAAGTTGATATTTCTAGCCTTGGCTTCTCTAGCTGCAGACTTGCATTTCCAGTTGTTTGCACCTGAAACTCAATAAAACTAAAACGGAGAGCATCATATCCTCCAATTCCCTGAGCTGTTCTCTCCTCTCTATTACATTGTTTCTGCTAATTTATTCTTCTTCCACTCAACCAGGCTCAGAACCTCGCAATCATCATACATGTCTTTCTTCGTGTTCCCATACATGCAGGCATTCTAGAAATTCTGTTGTCTCTACCTCTGCTATGTACATGATCTTTCTCTAAGTTGTCCTGATCCAAACCCCATATTATTTCTCACCAGAGTTTAAATTGCTTCCTGTTACCTCAGCCTCTCTCTGCTCCATTCTCAACTATACCCTGCGTCTTCCACTTCCAAGAGTTCAGCTGGAAAACATAACTGATTTCCCATTTTCTGTAAATTTTAAACTGAGACATCAGTTTTAAACTGGCATTTGTGGGGTCCCTGGGTGGCAAAGTCCACTAAGTGTCGGACTTGATTTCAGCTCAGGTCATGATCTCAGGGTCCTGGGATTGAGCCACACATCAGGCTCTGTGCTTAGAGTGGAGTCTGCTTCTCCCTCTCCCTCTGTTCCTCCTCCCACTCACTCTCTCTCTCTCTCTAAAATAAATAAATAAATCTTCAAAAAAAATAATAAACTGGCATTTATGACCTCTATGATATGGATATACTCTTCTGGTTTCCCTTATCTCCTGCCAGTTCTATACACATACCTGTTTCTTTGGCCAGAGTAGACTACTTGCTTGCTTTTTTTTTTTTTTTTAATGGATTTCACAGAAATGGATTCTTCCAAACAGTGTATTCTTTAAGGCTAAAGACTTATTTATTCCATGTTCTCCATCAAGTCATTTCTGATAACCAAACAATATCTCTGATGCTTAGCATTTTGTTTGTGCATCATTCCACTTAACACAAACCCCAGTGATAGGCTCATGATATATGCTCAACAAATGTCTTAACTGACTGCCTTTCCCAGGATGCCCTGCTTTAGAGTTACTGGCATGCTTGGCTTACCCAGTCTACTAGATTGCAAACTCCCATATACTCTTCCGGTGATTTTTTCTGGGCCTTCAGTAGACCCCTAATTAAAGACTATTGATTTAAACTAAAAACTATATTGGAAAATCAACATGACACACCAAAAAATTGTTATAAACTTCACAGCCAGTGGATGAGCAGAAGGTCAAAATAATTACTTAATCTAAATAGTTCATTAAACATACATTAACCACTAGATTATGTAACCTTATCTTCAAAAATCATAACAATCCTCTTATGAACCATGGGCTGCACATGGCTGGATACTTGGAGGAGAGGGGTGAAGAACAACACAAGGAAACCTCATGCACCCATGAGCCCTATTAAGAGTGATGGGGAAGAAATGATCCCAAATCTCAACATCAACCTCAAGAATGTTCCCATGACATTTTCATATGTAGCTGTTCTTACTGTTCTTTAGTACAAGATTTCCTGCAAAAGACCTCCTAATTACTTAAATTGAACATTCAATAATAATAAAAGTCATTCTCCTTGTACTTTCTCACAAGCTCCCAGTAAACCATCCAAGTCTATTTTTGATTTATCTTAGAAGCTGAGTTCTCCTACGGAAGAATGGGAGACTCCTTTCTCCTCCAACATGATAACGTTGGTTTCCCCTGAGCTAGTAGATACATATGGAGTGATAATGATGCTGGAATTTCTGAAAATGCAGAGATATTTGACACCACAATGAAACAAATGCAGTCCAAAAATACAGGTTTACAGATATGGAAAATATTCGCCATTTTTGTTTAATTATATAGGAGGAATACAGATCCCTCTCCACAGAAAACTGCTCTGGCCCTGAATCCTTTAAAACACAATCTGAATTGCAAACTATGATAGATTTTTTTTTTTCAGAAAATGTCTACTAAATTAAAGATTATAGAGAATTTACTATGTAAATAACTCTTTTATATAGCCTATTGCATAAGATCAAGTCACTAGAACCACTTAGATGAAAGAACTTGTCCAAGTCTTCTGGAGATGATACGAACAGTCAGGATTAATTGCTGCTTACAACAAAGGACAGTGAAAAGCAAGCCAGTCTTGGGTGCTTGGATTAGTTCAGTGTTTCAGAGGCTGAGCTCCGGAGACAGATGCCTACTCTCCAACCTGCTAACTGCATGGCACTAACTGCATAGCTGTAGCCAATGTATTCAACCTCTGTAAGCAGCACATTCTCGCTGTGAAATAAGGGCGATAATAATGTTTCCTTCCTCATAAGTTTATTGTGAACATTACATGAGAGTTTACATAAGCTGCCTACTTCAAAGAAGCCATTCCAGCTACTTTAGCTACTGTTATTATTTAGAGCACTTACTATATCAAATTTCACTAACTGATTTCTTCCTCTTTCTTTTCTTTCTTTCTTTCTTTCTTCTTTCTTCTTTCTTCTTTCTTTCTTTCTTTCTTTCTTTCTTTCTTTCTTTCTTTCTTTCTTTCTTTCTTTCTTTCTTCCTAATTTCACTTTAAGACATTTGGATATCAATGGCTTTTTAAAAATGGCTTTATTGAGATATAATTCACATACCATACATTTCACCCATGTAAAGTATACAATAAAATGGTTTTTGCTATAGTCACAGAATTGTGTAACATCACCACAACCTAACTTTAGGACATTTTTGATCTATGTTTTTGCATAATAAATTACCAACTCTTTTTTTTTTTTCAATTATTGCATTCTAATTGCCTTTTTAGAATTCTTCCTACAGTCCCTATTAAGGTTATGTTGACCAATAGAAGAAACACTTTATTAATGGAACCACCTGTAATTTTTTGAGTTGGGGAGGTACACACACTTTAATTAACGTGAGGACAGTACTGGATGAATTCTGTCTTCCTGGCTGTCTCACAAAGGGTCTAAGATCCTAAGATTAGGCTGGTAGGAAAGAGAAAAGCAATGGCCTAATTATCTTTTTCAATAGTTGGATTGTAAGCTGGACTTGTGCCCTGAGAATGAAATGAATTCCCTTACCCAAGTATACATTGTATTTTTAAAGGGCTTGGGGACGGGGACATTGCAAACCTGCACTTTTAAGTGGCAGAGAGAGTAGTAATAAAGTGTCACATGATGGGGGATCATAAATTTCTTTAAAATTCTGAGATCTGAAGGACAATGCTACATAAGGTACCTTCCGAGGGGGAGAGGGAATATTGTTTATTTCATCACTCAGCGAAGCCCAGATGGACTAGGACCAGCTACTCATGACTGGACATCTAAGGGACAGAGCTCTGTTTAGTATTAGCTTGCACAGGGCACAGAATGTGAGTATACCTGGGCAAGAAATTAAACTCTAGTGATAGTATTCCAGAGTCATGGTTCTGAAGTTGAGGTGGGATGGACTGAAAATGAGGTCGAATGGCAAATGAAGAAAAACTGGAATCACTTCACAAACTTGCCTTGGTCCAGCTCAGTTCAAAACACCCACAAACACACATCAGTCTGTATTCAGATGCCTTGGTTCATATACACATATTGGACTTTGGATTTTTTTTAAACAAGTCAGTAGGCTCAGAAAAAGCTGAACAAGTATATCACTGCCAGTCCCCAGAAGTTTCCTGGCTTAGTCCAGGCAACAGCTGCATAAATATTTCTTACATTGGCTGCCTGCCTTACTCCATTTCTTTGTGGGAAAGACCTTTGCAGAAAGATTTTTTTTTTTTTTTTTTTGGCAATTCAGTTTACTACTTGTATCTTATGTGGATTGACTAAAGAACATTATTTCTAGAACTAGGAGTGTTCCAAGCATAACTATGACTCCTGGAAGCTAAAGAGACACGACCAATCTTTCTCTTTCTCTGTCTGGCTTACTCCTATTCATCCTCCAAGAATTAGCTCAAAATATTCAGTATCAAGAAATGAGAAGGACCTAAAGAATAAAACCATAAACATTTATAATGTAACAGAAGGAAACACTCAAATAAATGGAAAGACATACCTATTTAACAGAAAGAAAAATTCAAAATTATGAAGAAATCAATTTTTCCTAATAGTATATATTCTCTAAAATGACAATCAAAATCTCAATCAACTTGTTAGGAATTGACAGAATGACTCTAAAGTTTTTCCAGAAAAATAAAAATGCTAGAAGAATTAGGAAAATTCTGAAAAAGAATGAGAGAGCTTGTCCACAGGTATGTTATAGTTAGAATTGGTACTGACCAATGAACTTCTAGACTCCAGTGAGTGTAACAGAGTAGGGTCTAGAAACAATCCCACATGACATATAAATTTGGCACCCAATAATAGTTACTATTTTGTGAGCTCTGATAATGTGCCATGTATTCTCCTAATCCCTGTACATATACTAATGTATGTAGTCCTGACAACTCTAAGAGATAGATATTTAATCCCATTTTATGTATGAGAAATCAGGCCCAGTTTGTAAGCAGTGGAAGTTGGACCCAGACAGCCTACCTCCAAGACCCATTCTCTTTATCACTACTCTACATAGTATTTTAAATCAACAAGGAAAAAATATCACTCAAGACAGGTGGCTAACTGAAACCCTACCTCAGTTTTTATATCCAGCTTATTTTAGATGGCTTAAATATTTAAATATAAAAATAAAACCATAAGAGTTACTGAAGAAAATATGAGCTTTTAGAAATCCTGATGTGGAGAGGCCTTTTTACCACCCCCATGAAATAATAATCATAGTACATATGACAAGCGAACGTTAACATCCCTAGCATCAGAAGATCTTTTACAAATCAACCAGATGGTGATAGACATGCCAACGAAAACATAAATAATTCAGAAAAGTTTTAAAAAGAAACAAAAACATGTGGAAAGATGTTTAAACTTACTAATGGTTAAAGAAATGAACACTGGAATAAAAAAATTTTTCATGTATCAGACTGGCAAAACCATGACATAAAATTCCATGTTGACAAAAGCACAGGAAAACATGGGAACTTGAATTGGTGCTTTTCTGGAGAGCAGTTTGGCATTTGTAAATCAAAATTTCAGATGTTTGCCACTTATCGTGTAGCAATTCTTCCAGAGACTTATCTATAGAGATCACTGCCTGAGTATCCAAAGATATATATACAATGATATTAAGTACAGAATTATTTAAAACAGCAATAAGAGGGGAAACAACCTAACTGTACTTTGATAAGAGACTAGCTAAATAAAAGTAGAAAATATAGGGTAATATTCTATAGCTGTGAAAAGTGATGGAATTTCTAATTCATTGATATGGAATAATCCAGGATATATTGTTGAGTGTAAAAAAAATCAAGATACAGAATAACAGGTGGAGTATAGCCACATTTATGTAAAATTTCATCTATTCACACACATACACACATTTGCCTAGAGGGGTATTCACCAAAATATCAAACTGTGATCATCTCTGGATGAAGAGATTTGGGGTGAATTTTACTCTCTTGTTTATATTTTCATGTATTATTTGGAATTTTTAAATAAGCAAACAAATACCACTGGACAAAGGAACAGAAGAGATAGAACTGAAGCATTGCCTTTTTAGGAAGACTTCCCTAACTCCAGGTTGCACTAAGAGCTGTTCTCTGAACTCCCATAGCATCCTGTGCACATCTCAACCACAGCAAAACCATATTACAATGTAAAGATATCATTTCCCATGAAATCGTCAGCTTTTGAATGTCCCTGATATCCTATGTGTTTTGTTTTTCTTGTGTGAAGGTCAGAGCCTTAGCACATACAGGCACTCCATGACTCAAACTATCTGGGAACTCAAAAACATCCTATAACTGTGATACATCATAAGAAATGTAGGTGTCAGTTTTATGAGATTAAGATGTGATTTTTTTCAACAGTTTTAATGAGATAAATAAATTGTGGGAAAAATGCAAAGTAATGGCCTTTTTTTTTTTTAATGGATCTCTCTCCCTTCAAGCAAGATTCAGGGTCTCAGTAAATTAACATTCTTCAGAATATTTTGGGTACTTCTGTTTAAGTCTTGACAATGACCGACACTGATTTACGACTGGGAACATGTCTACTTTTCTGAAACTCTCACTTTCTGCCTCTGCAAACTCAAAATGGGAGGATTTCACCCAGCAACAGGCATCTAACCTCCAATGAGGGGTGATGAGGAATAGCTAAGAGTATTTGCTCGAGGGCTCTGCTTTTGGCCTGCTTTATTTCAGCTCCAAATTTTCCAGTGAACTCTGTCTCTATTTTGACATTGAAAACAATGTTTCAGCACTGAGGGACACTCAAAAATGTTTCACAATAAACTCCTCTTATCTGTTTGTTGACTTCATCATGTGAGGTTTTCCTTTAGCCAGATCACAAATTATATTCCAGGGTTAGTGCTTTTGAACTATAACCACAGATATGAATTGAAGGTAGAAAATGGTCTCTAGAAGATATTATCAGATATTCCCATGAAATATAAAATACATGAAAAGGGGAGTAGGTAACAAATCAGATAGCCTAAGAGTAAAAAGGAGCCCTCTAACTGAAATTAGTTAAAAACTGAAAGACCTAGACTTCATATCCAAATTGTTAATGTATTTTTGTAAACCTATGCTAGAAGATGGTGTCGGTTTTGTGGTGTTGATGGTGCTATTGCTACTTAAATTCAAACAGGACAGAATGGTAGTAAATGAAAAGTTACAGCTTTACCCCTCATTACACCAACTAGAGAGAATGCCTTCTCATTATTCTTAGGTTTTCAGGTAGTTACCTCATCATTAGGCTTGTTTCACTGTGTTGAGGCGGGTGTGATTTTCACACGCTCCTCCAGCCAATGAAAGCACCAGCTTTTAATGATCATGTGAAATCTGTGACTCTTATTTTATAAATATTGACACTTCTAGGTCAATCAGTGTCTTTCTGAGTGTTTATTAATTTTTTGTCAGTTAAGCTTAGAGTTTCTACAATGTGTTACTTTAAGCTTGTGTCATCATTTTGAATTTAACATATTACATAACACTGTTTATAAGACATGTATGCTTGGCTAAGCATTTATTTACTTAAAATCAATGGACCAAAAGTTTTAAGAAATGTAAAACATCGGCGAATATGAATGAAATACTGTCAGGAAAAAGAAGGATGGGGGAGAATTAAAAGATGATTAGAAATTAGAAGAATGAAAAAAGAAGTACCAGATGCAAATAACGTATAAGCTATAGTCAAAACAATTGCATATGATGTAAATAGTAAAACATAAACCATTATGACATGTGATAATTATTTGATAAATACTGTAATTAACTTAGATACAGTTCTGAGACCACACAGTCTTTTCCTCCCACTCTACACAAATACAGTTTTCACTTTCAAAGTAAGGCAATCTGTTATATATTTAATCAAGTCAATGACCACTGAGACTTCTTTTTTGAAAAACTCTGCTCATGCCCTCCTAAACTTGAATTTCCAAATGAGCAGGATAAGTTTTTTTGTTTTTTTTTATAATTCAATCACTGGGCTCCTTAATTAAGAATTTGCGGGGCGCCTGGGTGGCTCAGTTGGTTGGGCGACTGCCTTCGGCTCAGGTCATGATCCTGGAGTCCCTGGATCAAGTCCCGCATCGGGCTCCCTGCTCAGCGGGGAGCCTGCTTCTCCCTCTAACCCTCCCCCCTCTCATGTACTCTCTCTCTCTCTCTCA
The DNA here is from genome assembly GCF_054177405.1 of Leptonychotes weddellii. NCBI lineage: Eukaryota > Metazoa > Chordata > Mammalia > Carnivora > Phocidae > Leptonychotes > Leptonychotes weddellii. The sequence continues at coordinate 40,885,346 of NC_138371.1, read as the reverse complement.
AATAAATAAATAAATCTTAAAAAAAAAAAAAAGAATTGTATTTGCGAAGAATGAGTTGATAATATAGATAAGAGACTTGGGTAACTATTAGAATCTGCTAGAGTGGCTCAGGTAAGCCAGCTACATCAAATTTTCAATACTACTGATACCTATTTCTTGATTTAACAACCTGAGACATTATCTCTCAGTGATGTATTATAAGAGATAAGGAATTAATTTCACATTATGTCCTGCTTTCTATTGCTTTCAAATGATGCAATTTATATCATTTCATATAACATGCTTAAAGTTATTGTCATCATTTTTAGATAGTGTCTTAATTCCCTCTCTATAAAATGAGGGTATAAGAACCCTACACTATCTTTCACCTCTTTTCTACCACCAACTCCTAGCTTTTGTCAACTACACCAAGACTTTTAACTTATAAGAATTTATAACATTTACATTTACAGCCACACTGTCCTTGTCTTAAAGCTTTATTAAAAAGCTTCTGAGCTTCACTTAGTGGTTAATTCTAAAAATTAAATGACATATTATTATGTCACCACTCGAAGAAAATGATCTAAGAATCAAAGTAAAATTAATTATCTTATTCATTTATTTGAGAGAGAGAAAGCACGCACAAGCATGAGCAGGGGGAGGGGAAGAGGCAGAGGGAGAAGCAGGCTCCCCGCTGAGCAGGGAGCCCGACATGGGACTTGATCCCAGGACCCTGGGATCACGACCTGAACTGAAGGCAGATGCTTAACCAACTGAGCCACCCAGGCACCCCTAAAATTAATTATCCTTTGTTTTACTCCAACAATTCCTCAGAATCATGCCTCAGTTGACTTTGTGTCATTATGGAAATGACTTGTGCAAGTTTTGGGGTTTTTTTTCTGAATTTTCTAGTTACCTTTTTTTTCTATTGGACAAGAAACATATGAACCCTTCATTGTATCATTAAGTAATCCAACTCCTTCTCCTTCCTCCCTCTCCATTCATCTCCATTTTTTTTTGCTTAATTTGTCAGTAGAAAGGTATTTGACATCCCTGACATCCATCTTTAAGGTCGCTTATTTTTCTCTTATACTTTATTTTTGTCTCTTTGCTCTACTTTTAAATTCATTTTTTTATTGAATTTTGGGGAGAGTCATATTTTTAATTTCTAGTAATTTCCTCCTGTTCTCTTTTTGCATAAAACTTTGTACTTACTTTATAGATAGCATTCCTTTTTGAATCTCTCTGAGGATATTAACTAGAATTGAAAAAATCTGTTTTCTTTCCTAAATTATCTCTGGGTTTTCTTGGTTCATCACTTTTTTTATTCATCTTAGTCCCATTATTTGGAGTTGTTGGTTTTTCCCAGGTGTCTGGTCATCACTGGTTATCTGTTCATACACATGAAAGGCAGTCTAGGTCGATGAATTGAAGTAGCTTATGTGGATTTCCTCTACTGTTGAGTAGGTTGTTTTTTCTCAATAGACACCGCTCTGGGAAGATTTCTGAGTAAGTGGGCAAGTCATGTCAAGGGCTAGGCTTCTTTAAGACACATAGGCAGAGAGCACAAAGATAATCACAGTTTCACTTCCAGTATTAGAACAGGTGGGCTTCTCTAGGGGGTCCACACCTTCACTAGAAGCATTAACCCTCTCCAGACTAACTGTTCACTTTGCAAATGTCCTCATGTCATTAGCACTGCATACATGCTCTCCATAGGTGGAGGGGAGCAGCTGTTTTGTATTCAGTGCTTCTGCCCACTTTCCTCATGGGCTCTCTATACCTGTCAAGACAAGCTACGCCAGGAAAGGTAGCTCACACCTCTGCTACAGCCTTTTGCGCCAGGGCTTAGATGTCAATATGTTCTCACCTGCTTGTTTCTTTATGCCAGAAATGTACCTTTTATCTGCTGAAGATTCTACCCTAGGTTGAGAACAAGCCAAGAAAAGAAGCTGAAGGTTTTTAGAACTCATTTCCTGTCATTTCAGTGACATCTGAGGAAGAAGAGTAGATAAACATACGGACTCTGTTGACTGTCCCTGATTAAGAACTTGCGTTGTGAATTCCCTTCCCATTCGCCCCAATATCTTACCCTCTTTCCTTTCATCTGTCTTCTCTTCATCCTTCTAGTCTTCTGTCCCCCTCTCCTTTTTATTTACAGAGAAGTGCCTAGAAGTTTAGGAAATATTAGAATTAAAAACTGTGATGATGAAAAAAAAAAACTGTGATGAGAATTTTCCTGTTTTTAAAAACAGACGTTCTTTCTGATGTCCACAAAAGAAATCTCAGCTAATTGTTTTCCAAAGACCTAAAACTAAATGTAAATTCAGTGTACTTTTCTTCTAGACAGATCTGCTTATAGACTTCCACTGTCAAAGGGAATATGCTACATTTGAAGAAAAAAAATGAACAGGTAAAATTAATTGGTATATTTAACTGAATAGTCCATCCAACATGCTACACTTACGTAAGAGTAATTCAAGTAAAAATAAATGATATTGAAACAAAGAATATCCTTAATTCTTTCTCACGTGAATTTGGGAAACACTTTACTGGGGGCTCTATATCAGGTATTGGGCTAAAAATGCTGATCCCCTATGAGATAGGTATTAATATTCCCATTGTGCAAGCAAAGGTTCAGGGAAGCTAAACAGTTTACCCAGGAGCACAGAAGCTGGTAAATAACAAGGCCAGAATTTAAACCCAGAGCTCTGTGCTGCTCCTAATCATTTCCCTATTCCACCTCATAGAGCTGTTAGGACCTACACCCTAATATACCTTAGTCATACATCCCACAGTATTGTAAATGCTGCACAAGGACCAACCAAGACATTTTAAATGGGTGTGGTGGCTATGAACTGGAAAAACTTTAGCTCCCTGGAAATGCAATTCCAATTCGAAAACTTCTTGTTCAGTGAGTCAGTTAATAAAGTTATACCCATTTCCCTGTGTAAGTTAAAATATGTTTGCCATAAACAAATAGACTCCTGAGGGACATTAAGGATTTTCTGGCACTTCCCACTAGAAAAAACCCATGCTAGGGTTGTGTGGCATGGAGATAAAAGAGGATAGCTTTTGTTATAGACAGAAATGGTTTTAGATTCTACCACTTCTTGCTGTGCAAGCACATGACACTTAATTCTAAGATTCAGTTGCCTCATCTATAAAACACAGATAATAATACCTTCTTCACTGAGTTATGGTGAGGATTAAATAAAAAAAATACTGACAAATAACAGATGTTAAAATGTTAGTTGTTTTCCATTGTACTTTTATTTAAACACTTTATAATTAGCAGATAAGAAGATATCTGTCTGTACTTGGTCAAATACATAGTAGCAGATAAAAAACAAACCTATCCATGGATAACCATTCTTTCTAGAATATATATGTATTTGTTAGGTTCAAATATTCCTTTCGGTATGAGTTGTTATGTGACTGTGTCCTGCTTATTAGGGATCATTTTGTAAGAAAATCAGTTCTTCAAACATATATTTCTCCTGAAGTGTTTTAATTACCATAAAACATATTTATCCTCTTACATTGTCAATCAATTTAATTAGATTAGCATTTGTAATCATCACTACAACTGTCTACATGAGTTGAGGACAACCTCTTTCTCAGACAGTTTAGAACATAACTACTTCAGTGCACTTTTCTCCCACTAAAATGCAATAAGGAAAATGTTCAAATAGAAAAATATATACTGATTCACATAGAGGCCAGGGTGAAGAATGTGGGAAAAAAGCACTTACTTGTACTTTGATCTCTCATTTGTCCATCCTTTAGATAAAATATTTGCTCCCTTTTGGACTTGGAAAATGTAAACAAGTCTCCATATAAGGAAAAAAGTCACTTAACTTTTAAAGTGTTGACTTATATGTAGCCGGTTCAAACTTGTTTGAGATGAGTGTGTATGTGTTGTCACAAGGTTCTTCCAACATTTCAACTCTACTCTTGAGTTGCTATGTTGTAAAACAAAAATGTTCTGATAGCAAAGATTATTCTGAAAGGTGGATCGAGACGGGAGAAAAGGAGACGGGAGAGCAGCAATGTTTGACTGAAGTAATAAAGAGTTTCAAGTAAGTGTCATTTGCGGGGGAAAGGTAAAACTCTGTGGCCTTTTGTCTTGGCTGAAAGGAATCTCAGACTGAATTTCTCAGGCATTATAAATATATTTGACTAGAGATTTGTATACCTACTTTTATGTTTTTAAAGTTTTCAATCTGTTCTATGTTTTAAAATTTTTTTAATTGCTATATCAACAGCCTTAATGCAAACATGACTTTAACTCAATTTGGGGGAAACATATACACTTATAAATCAATGAATGGATATAGATAGAGATCAACAAATCTTGGTGAAGCAACCAAATGATGATATAGAGTTATTTTTTAAACTTTATTACAAAGAAATTATCTGTAAGGATATACCCTAAACTGTTTACAGTGGGTATCCTGAGGACTCAGGGAGTGGGCTGGGAAAAGGGGACTTTTGTCAATATAAAATTCTGTGCTTGCTTTTTCTTTTTCAAAACAGGAGCACAATATATAATTCAGAAAAACTTTAGAAGTTTTTTTTTTTTTTTTAATCATCATTATCCTTTAACCCAACAGTGTAAACAACACATGGAATAAAGAACTTTGGGGCACAATGGTCATTGACATCAATATGGCAGGTAATAAATGCATAGATTATCTGACCTTAAATGATCTCCAATAAAGGATGTCTTCTGCCCAGTTCTTTCTTGTTCTCTGTACTCCACAATTTTTGTATATATACCTGCTCTCCTTACACTTTATTCAAATACCATTCTCTTATTCACAAACTATCCTCTTAGAGAAAAACTCAAACATGGCAACCCATGGTGGCTCATGGGTAGCCCATAGGTAGAGATTGTTCGGCAAGAAAGATGTTTTAGCACTTTTAAATTACTTGCCACTATTTAAGAATTTGGAGATTTCACACAAAACTCCAGATTCCCAGCTTCTCTGGAAAGATGCAAAGATGTTAACCCAAGGCCCACGTACCTGCCCGGCAACAGGAATTGCTCCCGGCTGCCCCTTTAGCTCACCAGAGCCTCACCACACCATTGCCTCCCAACAGCACCTCCGGGGCTGTGTTCCATTTACTGCGCCTCTTGCATTGCTTTTCTGTCTTATGGTAAACAGGAAAGAAATTTCTTACACCCTATCTTTCTTTTCCGGGGCGGAGGGAGGTGGGGAGCAATGCAAGGAATATCAAGCAAGCCAGATGTTTCAGGAAATAAATGGAAGAAGGCGTATTTCTTTACGGGAATGAAGACGGATGGCTTTCTGCGTTTAGTCCGCAAAGAATGCCTACGTTGAAAGAACGAACTGAATAACCACCATATGAAGCCCATGTGGAACAAAGCATGAAAAGCATGTAATAGTTTTTTTGACTGGGAACAAAATAAGTGATTCTTTTATGAAATGTAATTACAAGTTAAATGAAAAACAATTTCCTCTATCTAGGCCGCTTCACTCATTTGTGTGACCTAAGTGACCGCACAAGTGTTTGAGTTTGTCCCCCTACTTAGAAACACACCCAGAGGCAGGACTTGTCATCCGCCCCCGGGGCCCTACTTCGGATGCCTGGGGTGGTAAACAGTAGAGGTTGCCAGGCCCGCGGTGACGCCCCTCCCCTCCTCTTCCTGCTCTCAACAGCACTCGGCAAAGATAAGGGAGGCCGCTGTAAAAATTCCTATCGATCCTCCAACTCCATGCTCCTTCCTCCTACACAGGCCTCGCTCTCCCCAGACCCGCAATTTGGCAAAATGCCCACATGAAGAGCCGCGACCTTCCTTTGCTAACATGCTTCTATTTCATTTTCCAAGGTCACAGGCCTTGCGTTACAGCTGCAAACACTCGGGCCAGAACTCCAACCCCAGCTCAACCCACCCCCGGGGGGAGGGAGCAGAGGAAGTGTTCAACACCAGCCGCCAAACCTTACAGACACATCGACTCTCTGTTTAAAGGTCACGAGCAGATCCATAGCTCGGGGGTGACATCAAAAGTTCTCAAGTTCCCAGTGTCAGGGGAAAGAAAAGGAGCCTCTGATCGACCACGTCTGCATCAAATCTGCACCCCAGGACGCCTCAGTCTGGGGTACAGATCGCGTCTTCGGTAAACATTGGCTGAGTATAGAGTGTGGCTGTCCTCTGGGGACTACAGCAGGAATCTAGCTTTGTCTGTCTGTCATCAGTTAGGCCCAACTCCTGGTCCTACCACCACCTGGTCTGAGAGGCACAAAGTGCTTTCACGTGACTTCTCTGATTTGTCTTGGTCAGGAAAGCTGTGAGGAGGGTAGAGTTGGCTTTACAGTAGCATCTCCACTTGATGGAAGAAATAATAGAACTCAGAGAGTTCAATGTGACTTCAAGGGCAAGGAATGAGGGCTGGGCTTCACGGTTGCCGTATTTTCCTCAAAGCTACCATAAACTGTACATACGAACAGTACGGTGACACTACAAATTATAGTGTTATATCCTTTATAGTTATAGAGAGGAAAAAAAATACCTTATCCAAAACCGACGTTCTGTAACAAAAACAGTATTAAAGAATTGGGGAGCGCAACTCAGGAAAAAGGAATCAAGATTTTAAAAATGTTTTTATATAGAAATATTTTACAAAGATTTTACAACCGGAAATCATTATGTCATAGAAAGAAGGAAGAAGATTAAACCTCAAGGATAAAGAAAGTGCTCATAGCAATGTATTGCCGTCTCCATGAAAGTGCGTAAACGGTTAAGGCAAAGTACCATCTTGGTACTGGCATGTCGCAAAATGACTTGTAAAACAGGTTGGTTTGTTTGTTTTAAATACATACAAAAGTGTTTCTTTTCCTCCATTCTTCTCAAAGACATTTGAAAGGGATACGCTGACGAACAGTCTTGCTCTACAACTGTGTAAAAATAACTCCAGGGTACAAAACAGTGAAAGTAAAAATGCTCTACCCAAGCACATTTTAAAGTAAATCAGATGATTTTAAAACAAAACCTTCCCGCATGTGAGCTTGCTTTCTACATTTCATTTACCAGGCTGGAAGCTTACTCCCTCATATTCCAAGATAGAGATCATAAATGACGGTGGTGTGAGTTCCGTTCAGATCTTGCCCTTCTGTGTGACTTTTAGCTTCTAGTTTCTATGGCCAAACCATCAGCGTATTTGAAGTCCTTATGCGTTTACTGTGTTATAAATCTACAGCTTTGCTTCTACCTGCAGCTTACGTGATAGCCATTTATGAAGTGCTACATATATATGCTTAATACAATATTTCACCATGATAATAAAAATACAAAGGTGCTCTCTAAAGTTACAACCATAAATCCTATTTGGGAATTCTAGTTAAGGATTTCATTTTTCCATATAAATGTAAATCCCTTACAGTCAATAGGATCCATAAGAATAATACTGTTTCTCAAACTCTCATCTTCATCCGTGAAGCAGAATTTGCTTTTTATAATGTGAATGAGATGCTAAAAAGAAAGTAAATTAGCTAGACCTGGACATGAATGAGTTTTAGGGAAAAATGACATATCTGAATTCTTGCACAGATAATAAATATCTGCCAAAGAATTAAGTTAAATCCCATGACTAACCGCTCTTCATGTAAAATTTTATCTACTCATGAGAAATAGGGAAAATCAGTGCTACCATTCTACTCTCTACGTTTAAACGGAGTTTTTCTTTTCTGAATTTTTTTTTTCCATCCTTAAGTGTAAGAGAAATTAACCAGCTCACTTCCTCTGACCTAAGTTTCCTAAATAGCTTTTAGCCCTCACAATACAACTGGGGTAAACCAGAGAGAAACACCACCTAGCCATTTCTTGGGATGCTGAAGTACAAAACAAGCATACGTGCTCTATATAACCTAGTAAGAAGGGCAGCAACAGCTCAACTGTCTCACACAACAGATGTATTCGTTTGATTTTCATTCGCGATTTCTTTTTCATCAGTACCACAGGCAAAAAGCTTGCTGCCCAGAGTCTTCTGGGCAAATCGAAAATACATGATGTGGCCCATTGCCACAAATGAGACTGAAATCAATACGAGCAAGCCAAACGCTTCAGGATTCGGAGCCAGGATGACCATGATGAAATGCAGAAGATCAAGAAGATAGTTCATCGAGTTCTGTACACCATTTATAATGCCTCGTTCAGATTCAATTACATTTTCTTGCAGCAACTGTGTCACAGTTAAATCAAAGGACCAAAGACCTATTAATAAAAGATAATTGGTAAAGACTGAATTTTAATTTATAGCTTTACATTTCAGATTTACAGTTTAAAAATGTTGACATGCGCAAAATATACATTTATCCCTAGTACCTTAAAGTCACTGTGTATATATATATTCATCATAGCCTTGTCTTTGAGAATTCTTTTTCATCAGTAAATACTGGTGTGTTAAGGAAGTGTTGAGTCACTAAATTCTACACCTGAAACTAATATTACACTGTATGTTAGTTAACTGGAATTTAAGTAAAAACTTGAAAAATAAAAAATAAAATAAGATACAAAATCCTGGTTTACTAATGGCTTCAAGAAATGATTTTTATAGCTACCACACCATCCAAAAATAAGTCTAATCTACAAACTTCTTAATTCTATTTTTCTGTGTTTATACTACAAAAGCAAAACTCTGAAATCAGAGACAATAAATCTCAAGTATTAGAAGGCTTAAAGTGAATGTATTAATATATTCTTATGGTTAAAGTTTAAGGAAACTTTAAACCATGATTACATTTACTGCTTGGGTTCTAAAGCTGCTACAATAAAGCTGTCTTGCTTGAATATTAATTGTCTTTGATAAATTAATGAATTGCTTTGTATCACAAGATAAATACGGTTTCATTTCAAGAACAAATTCAGGTAGAGATAATTCATCAGTACTCTATTAATAATTAAATTTTGCCTTGTAAGAGGTCTTTACAGTGTGTTTCCTTCCAGAGCTATAAAATCCATTTGTCTGGCAAAGTATACTATAAACACACATAAGCTAGAGAGACTTTTTGAAGGACTTTTCTTCCAGCTACCATGCCTTTTTTTTTTTTGAAACCAAAAACACTATCTTTTTTACCTTGTCCTATACAAGTATTCCCTAATTATAATAGTCCTTTTGGCAGAGTTATAGCAATATAAAGATTCCAAATTACTAAATGGCATTATAATTATTATAGCTATCTTTTTGAAAATTAAATTACAATAGGAGTAATACTTAAGACGTTCATTTATAAAAAAAAAATTTCAAGCCCTAATCATGTTAAGACAGTATATGTACCTATATACACACTATATTTTAAACTATAAAATAAAGATTTCATAATTAAAGACTGGATCATACCTAAGGATAAATAATGGATTTTGCTTAAATTAACACTCGGGAATATTTCAGGTCATTTATTGTAGAGTTTTCTGAACCTGCATTGCAGAAAGACACTTTAGCTCATCAACACACAGAGAGAGGACTTACCGATTCTAGCAGCAATGACGCCTGCAAATAGCAGACTGACAGAGATTATGGGCACAGACTTAGGACTCATCTCTGGGACAATATTAGCAGGGTCAGACCCGTTTGACATGTACGTTTCAGTTGTCAAGATGCTTTCAGGTATTTTTGTAGGGGTCATCGTGGACAGTGGTTCTGCTTGAATGAACCTAGAACGGATATCTTCAAAAGGAGAAACAGACAAGTCCAAGGGGCTTCCAGGCATGAACACAGAGATGACACACAAGATCAGACAGGAAAGCTGTGCAAATCCTGAGATCAGGCCCGTCCGAACCAGGCCACATTTTCTCCTGAGCCAAGTAAAAGCCACGGTTCCCATTATTCCAGTGACGGCTGATGCTCCCATCAAAATACTGAGGATAGACCCGCTCAGCCCCTGAGTGTAGGCGTACCCCGTGGTGATACAGTCAAAGCCCAGGACAGTCATATAGAGGAAAGCAAGACCCATGCCCGCCAGAAACACCGGCTGGTTGTAATAGGAGACCCATCCATCTCGGAAGGTGCGGAAGGGCTCAGCCATCTGGGAGGCGCAGCTCGGCTCTTGCTCAACTTCAAGCTCATGGACATTAGGGCCTTTCTCACCCATTAGATGAGTTCCCTCCAGGGATTTTGGCTCAGTTTCTATTAATAAAAGACATCATTATATATATCAATATAATATGTATTTTCTTTTACTAATCTAAGAATTTCAGCCAAGGAACAATCTCCAAGTAGCATTTACGTTAAATAAACAACATACTATTGATACCCCTCTCTCCTATGGTCTGTCTCCCTTTCCCCACTGACCCCCTTAGAAATTATACTCCCACCTAAAAAAAAAAAAAAGAAATTATACTCCCACCAAAGTAAATAACAGGAAAACCCATCAAATAAAAATATAGTAATTGTCTGGAAAACCACAGCATTTTATTTTCTGGGGCCCTGTTAAGATTCTATTCGCCCAGAAGCCCAATTTCCTCTTTGTGGGAAATGCCCACCTTCATGTCCGCACTCCCTTCCACTGTTCTACAAATAGTCACGTAACTCCTCTTCACAGACTCTAATGAATTCTCTTATTCCCTTTTCCCCCCCATTGTTCTTCCTATTCCTATGACTCAATTTTTCCCAGCCATCCCTCAATTAATTTCCCCTCCATGTCTACTGCTCATATTAAGGAAAAGGGTCAGGGGTCCCATTCCAACTCCCTGAGATTCAACCCAGAGTTGCTCCTCAGGCCGTCAAAAGCCTGGGTTTGATTCATATATTTAACTCCTTCAACAGTAATAAACCGGATATAAATTCAAAGTAGTTTTTGTCTTCATCAACATTTAAGGTCTGAACATCAGAATAAAAGGAATTGACCATTGTGTTGAGCTTACCTTTATGTAAATTCAGCTGTTTCAATTCAGCTTCCTCTACTTTAAGAGCAGCTTTCACAGCTAGAGCAGGTGTTTTCTGATAAACCTTCCAGAGCAGAAAGTATTCCACACACATGGACACCAAATTCCACCCCGAAATGAAGCCACAGCCAATGACTGCAGAGCCAAATGTCATAATCTGGCCAACAGCCATGGGGGCCAAGATGTTGGTTAACTGGTCAATTCTTCGTATTGTAGCATTCATATCTACAGAGGTAGATAAAAGAGGTAGGTAAGTGTGTAAACCTATCAAAGACAGACTGCCCACTTACGTAATACAAACTCATAATCCAAGTATATAGATTCCTAAAATGCAAATTTCCAAAAGCATTCCGAGCAAACCATTTTGTTGCAAATAATCTATTGTTTGGAACAAGTCATATTAAATTTGCCTCAAAAATCATGAATCCCTTGGGATTGCATGAATTAGTCTGACATCAGCTTTTAAAATGAATGGTGATTCTTTATTCATTTTTTCAACAAACATTTATTAAATGCCCATTATGAGCTAGGCACCAATTCTGTCACTATAAAGAACATGAAGAGTATTCTGCCCTGAGTTTACCTTCCCATGGGAAAAGAGCAAATCAACAAGCATATACATATACAGCATGTCAGATGTTAATTAAATATTAGGGTGAACAATAAAGCACAAAAAGGGCATAGAGAATGCTCAGGGGAAAATAGAAATTTCAGTTTTAAATACGGCAAGGTCAGGAGAGGACTCACTGAAGAAAAGAGCATCATAGCAAAGACATGAAGCAGTAGGAGGAAAAAGAGCCAGTTGTGTGGATATTAGTAAAAAGAGGATTCCAGACCAAGGAGGGTACAAAAAACCTGGGGCAGGAGGAGCTGCCTACAGTGTTAGAGGAACAACAAGGAGGCTGGTAGGGCTGGAGAACAATGAGGAAGAGATGAGGTCAGAGAGGGAGGGCAGACTGGCCCAATCATGTAGGGTCTTGTGAACATTACATGGATGTTGACTTTGACAATGAATGCATCAGGAAGCCTTTGGAAGCTAATGAACAGAGAGGTGGCACAGTCTGACTTATATTTTTAAAGGTTCATTTTGGCTTCTGTGGTGTGAAAAGACTGGGGCATGAGAGGGAGAGATTTGCAGACAAGAGCAGAGGCAAGACGAGAGGTAGAAAATGATGTGGCATAAACCAGGACAGTAATGGGGATGGAGATAGGTGCTGGATGTACTTCAAAGATAGAAAGACTTGCAAATTGATTAGATATGGGGTGTGAGAGAAAGAGAAGAATTAAGGAGGACTCTTAAGTTTTTTTGTTTTTTTTTTTTCCTGAGCAACTATTAGAAGGATAGAGTTGCCACTTACTGAGAAAGGAAAGGCTTCAAAAGGATCAGGTTTGGGGCAAAAGAACAAGCATTTAGTTTAGAGACGCTGATTTTCATAGGCCTACTGACAGTCAAGAGGCCACATCAAGTGGCAGTTAAATATGTCTGGACTTTAAGGAAGAAATATGTGCCAGATTCAGTAGTCATCAGCTCGTTGAGTTTTGTTTTTTGTTTTTTTGTGGGTTTTTTAAAGATTTTATTTATTTATTTGAGAGAGAGAGAGAGAGAGCACGCATGAGCGAGGGGAGGAGCAGAGGGAGAAGGACAAGAAGACTCCACGCATGACCCTGAGATCATGACCTGAGCCAAAACCAAAAGTCAGATGCTTAACCGACTGAGCCACCCAGGCAAACCAGGTGGTTGAGTTTTAAAGCAGTGAGACTGGATGCGGTCAACCAAGGGACTGAGTGTGTAGATCCAGAAGAGACAAGATCTGAGGACTGAGTCTTAGACATGTCAATGTTTAGAGGTCAGGAAAATGAAGAGGAACTAGTGAAAGAGGAGAAAAACCAGGAGAATGTGGTATCCTAGAAGCCATGGGCACGACTGTTTCTAAGAAGAGGGGGTAATCAACTTGCAAGAGCTGCTGATAGGTCAAGGAAGACGAGCACGGAGAAGCAGCTCTAGACTGGTCACATGGCAGGTACTGGGGACTTCAAAAAAGAGTGGTTCTGGTAGAGCAGTAAGGACAAATACCTGACTGAAGTTGGTTTAAGAGACTGGAGCCAACTCCAGGAGATACCATTTATATTATATTTTAAGTGAGTGGCACTCCCTCGATTCACAGCGTGAATCCTGCCCCCTGGCATTATGGAAAGCAAAGCCCTGACCAAGGAGAGGAATTGGAAAGAGTGAGCAAAGACATCTTTTTCTTAAGTTTTGTTGAAAGGTGAACAAAGAAATGGGCTGGCAGAGGTGTAGAGAGAGATAAAAATGTTTAAGAGCAAAATTATTGCATATCTCTAGGCTGCTGGGAATGGGCAGATGAGAAGGGATGGACTCTGAACCATCCTGGAACCACAAGTAGAAGAGTAGAAGGCTTATTCTTAGATGGGAGCAAACCCATCACTATGAGCAAGAGTGCGGGCCACACACACGGCTTCAGGCAGATGTGACAGTGAGAGCACGTTTAACTTCTCGTTTCTCCTATTTTCTCAGTAAAACACAAAGCGAGATCATTACTGAAAGTGAGGATGGGAGAGGAGGTATGGAATGGATGAGCTGTATGAGGGAAAAGGAGAAAGTGAGACCCAATCCTTTAGGAAAGTGGGAGGAGGAAGGGACCACAGAAAGTAGTATGATCACCGGGCAGTATGAAAGGGCCAACTTGAACCCAATGGTCACAAACTTTAAGTGAGCACAACTGTGCATTTTTCTCCAGCCATGTTCTACTGTAGAGAGTTGGATTTAACCAGCATCTTACAAAAGAAAAGTGACAGAAGGAGGAGAGGCCAACTGAACTGAGGGTATATGCTAGGAGGTGATCAGAGGTGGTCGGAAGGCCTGACCTTGGAATTTCAGCTGGGTAAGGAGGGGAGACAAGAGGGGTCACAGATAGTGAAAAGGAAGTGGATTTAATGACCTGTAGGTGACAATCAGGTTGGAAGACTGTTGGGGTAGGGGTTCCAGAAGGAAGGAGCTGGAAAGATAGGAGGTGGCAATTTAAGACATGAATGCCTAAGATTAGGATCACCGGAGGGGAGGCTTTAGTGGTGATGACAAAGCCTAGGGTATGACCACGGAAACATATAGCTAAGTCAGAGTGGAAGACAAGATGAATAAAAGAGTCCCGAAAATGACCTATTTTCTTATTCTCTATCTCACAGAGTAGAGTGGAATTAATGAGACAAATCCTTATCATTCGTGTCGGGCACCTTAAGGGAAAAGCAATGCGTGACTAATAAGTGCATTAACAGAAAATTGCCTTTATTCCTTCTCTAATTCTTCCTGGTCCTCAACTGCCTTCCAATTAGTCCTATGAGTGTATAAGGCTTACATGATAACAGGAGAACTTTGACACGGTTCACCTTTCACTTGAGAGGCCAAGGCAGTTTGCCTTGATCTTACACGTGACCATTTTTTGCAGAGGCCTTGCTAACTTCCATCTGCCCCCCACCAATAAGTTTCCAACTCCTATGCTAACAGACAAGTGCAGAACTGATTCAAATAACTCAATATTTTTATTCCAAAAATTGAGGACTAGTGAAAGCGTCTGCACATTCTGAAAACCACAGAACAATAGCAAAATTAAATTATAATGATTTGCTATTCTTGCACTACCTCAGGTTTCAAGTGCTCTGGAAGCTTCCTAATGCCACCAAATTCTAGCTTCTATATTATGCTTAGGAGGCTGATAATGTTTAAGTGTAATGTAGCATCAGGAAGCAGCTTTTATCTCTCTGAAGCAGAATGAATTATATAATGATTTTTGAAAAAGACCTAATCAGTTTACTGGTAACAGGCTAGAGAAGAATCAGTCCTCTGAATATGCAAACACGTCCTTTTTACAAATTTCTCTTTATTCCTATGCAAACACACAATGTGTGCTCATTTAACTCCAACTTAACTGTTTTCAGCTACAGCTGAGGCACAGAACATGACATTAAATAGCTACTTGCTATTATAAGGTATATATTCAATCTCATAGGATAAAAAAAAAAAGAATAATAAACAGACCTGCTGAGCAAGTAGCAGCTAGGACGTCTGTCTACCTTAAATATGAGATCAATTTTTAGTCAACAGAGTTCAAATAAGAAATGTATCTGCCATACGTGAACAAGCTAACCAGCAGATGTTTCTTTAAGACAGAGGACAAAAAAAAAAACACAACAAACCTCAGAAGCTATTAATAAAGAGTGGTTAACAAAGAAAACAGGGAGGGAAATAAAACAGAGGGGAAGGTCTGGGAAAAGGAAGTGAATTTCAAACAGGTTTGACAGGCTAAGGGTCATGGCACAAGAGAATGTTTTAATAAAATACTAAACCAAGTACCGAGGCAAATTAGTTAACTGGTTAATTAATGGTATTTAGGTAGAAAAACAATTCCTTTTCTGGAACTGTCCAAACTAGATGTTAACAGCTATAGTTTGGCCAGATGTCACTGAAATTCTAAAATTTTTTCACCTTCCAGGGAAAATTTCTCCTGCGTTTGTTTGTTCTCTTACCCTCGGTGATACAACTTCCAACTTAAAAACCTACTCTGAAATCAAGAAACACTGGGGTAAGGGAATGGCAACAGTTAGCATCCAGCTCACCACCTCCCTTCTTGGTGCTCACAGCCCTTCCCCTTCACAGACGGGCACACACAGGGCGCACCCAGGTTCAGCATCCCTGCCTAGTCCCCTGCTGAGGTTGCTCACAGTTTTGGCTGGGGGCCTCAGAACTCGGCCTGCAGAAACATCCATGATTCCTGAGTGGAGCAGGTGTGTCTGTATCCGGAGACTCAACCTCAGAAGTACCCGAGGTGGCAGTTTGAGTCCCCTCGACGTGTACTTTTCCCCTTCTCTGTTTTTCCTCTCTCCTCCTGCTTTCTGTCTCTTCTATAACTCTGCCTTATAGCAGAAATGGCACCAAAAATCCACAGTTAGACCCTTGCTGACCTTCTGAACTAAAAAAGTTTCTATCTTCTTACTTTGAAGCATGGTTTTTAATTAATTTTTTTTAACAAATGCTGATGTTAAAACTTGAAGAAAGACAACACAGAGGTTTCCCTTCGCTAGGCTACTAACCTGCACTACTAGCTGGATGCAAAAAAGCACCGCTTACTAAAAGCTACTTCACAGTGGACCAAAGTTCGATAGGCAGCTCACTTCCTTTCTTAAACTTGAGAAATTCCAGAAGGTTAGAAAATAGGCTGGCTGGCCTAGATTCTCCCACTCTGCAATTATTCCTAATAATAAAGGACAGTTGAGAAATGGCCCTGTTTTTGTTGTTGTTTGGGGACATCAAAAAGCCCACAAAGTTATATGGAATCTTTGTTTTTTGTTATTTATTTATGTACGAATTTAGAACAAATTAAAGATTCTGAGTAACTTTCACTTTACTCCGGATTTTTTTCCCCCGGAGTGTAGAGACTTCACAGAGTCAAAATGAGTTAAGAAATTCAGATTAAGAGAAAGAAAGTCACTTTAAAAGCCAACTTTTTCTCCCAAGTATATTCTAACAGATACGTATGTGACCTCTTTTCAAAACACATCTTCTTATACCCTTTGAATTTTAAACCATGGACATGTATTACATACTTAAAATAGTAGGTTAAATAAAGTAAATAACAAGGAAAAAAACAAACAAAAAAGGACATAGCCTTATCTTAAGTTCAGTGCGACAAAAAGAGATATGGAATTATTTCCCATTAGTAAATGATTACAGGAAGGAAAAAAAAAAATCAATGAGAATCACTACTTCACCTCTAGAAAGAATGTCATATGGTATACTCACACGTGCTAAATTCATCCTATTCAAACATCATCCTCTAAAATCACTGTGGTATTTCTGTCTCGATTATAACGTTGCTATAACAAAATGATGATTTTTTTTTTAAAGATTTTATTTATTTATTTGACAGAGAGAGAGAGAGCACAAGCGGGGGGAACAGTAGAGGGAGAGGGAGCCGCAGAGCAGGGAGCCCCATGCGGGGCTCGATCCCAGAATCCTGGGATCATGACCTGAGCCGAAGGCAGCCGTTTAACCATCTGAGCCACCCAGGTGCCCCACAAAGTGATGATTTAAGCAAATTCCCCTCTTTCCTCGTTTGGACCTTCCACAGATTTCGCTTCCTTTCTGTCACCACCTCCTTGCCTTTTTTCAGCCACATGGCCCAAAGTTGCTTGCTATCCCCAGCACCTAATCTTGCCTTCTGTGTCCTAGGATAAGCCATTTAAATCATCAGCAATGGCTTTCTTGTCTGTCAGGATGGTTGGGCAACAGGTTTGTGATACCCATTATCTCAGTGACAGCAGAACTGATTCAGCTGATCTGATCAGTAGATCGGTGTACCCCTCCTCCTTCACTCTGTGTAATTATCAATCCAATGTGTGTCTGTGTCAAGGGGCAGGTAGGGAAGATTGAGTGAGGTGAGTTATTCTGCACCCAAGTAATATCGATGTGATAGGACATGATGCTTTATAAGCATCTTTTCATCTTTCTCTGGCCTCTTATATATGTTTCCAATGGACAACTAAGATTGTAAGCTTCTTGAAAACCATATTCCGGCCTCAATTTTCTTTAGTATTTGTAACAGCAATTACACTGCATCGTATATAATGTAATAAAAGTTATAGATTGTAATTTTAAAGTTGAAGGAATTAACTATTAGAGTCTCTTTTAGGACTAAGATGTTTCCATTTGTTTTGGAGAAAAATAAAATCCATAGTATGACCAGTTAGTACTGGTAATAATATCCATAGTATGACGATATAATATCATGTAGATTTTCACTGTTCTAAGTATTAAGCAAACATTTAGAGACCGTGATCAGAATTTAAAACAAAGAGCTCAAAAGGAATGTTCTTCTACTTGCCAGGTTTGCATAAATAAAAGTTCACTATCTCATAAATTAACTTCCTAACAGTGAGATAAATCATTGCACGGAGACTGATAATGTGATGATAAGACAAAGACTGTTTTCAATATATCGTTCTTTAAAAATACCTAGAAGAGGGGCACCTGGGTGGCTCAGTTGGTTGGGCGACTGCCTTCAGCTCGGGTCATGATCCTGGAGTCCCGGGATCGAGTCCCGCGTCGGGCTCCCTGCTCGGCGGGGAGTCTGCTTCTCCCTCTGCCCCTCCCCCCTCTCATGTGCTCTCTCTCAAATAAATAAATAAAATCTTTAAAAAAAAAATGCCTAGAAGAGGGCACCTGGGTGGCTCAGTTGGTTAAGCGGCCAACTCTTGATTTTGGCTCAGGTCACGATCTCAGGCTCGTGGGACATCAGGCTCCGCACTCAGCACAGAGTCTGCTTGAGATTCTTCCCCTCTCCCTATGCTCCCCCACCCCCATCAAATAAATAAATAAATAAAATATATTTTTTAAATACCCAGAAAAAAAGGCTTAAGCTTCATTTACTACCTCTGACTTAAAGTGAATCCTAATATAACCCATTTAGTTCACAGAGAACACCAAATTACCTGCTAATTTGCTTCTGTCTCCTCCTGCAACGACAACAATCCAGTCCCTTTGGATGGTGATAGCCGTGGCAGTACTAGCCAAATTTGCAATATTGGCAATAGTGATGATCAAGATATAACAGGAAGTCTAAGGAATTACAAGAAAACGTGGAGTTAAAATGTCAGTTTGATCACACGGTACCTACTTCACTGCACAATGTAGTTTAAAATGGTCTTTGATGGCATAATAATAAAATTTTAACTTCATTTCATAAAATCATAAGAAATCATTTTACTTTGTAGACATGAAACATTAAGGTACCAGTGGTCAAGTTAAAGCGTTCCTAATCCGTATCATCTATAATACACATCATACAAAAATTGTAAAAATCGTATGTACTTTCATGTGACATAGTTATCATAATAAGTGTTAACATGGGGGTGAGTTTGTAATTTCTCCCCAGAATATCTCCTTTGGAAAACACCACTGAAGGGGAAGTGAGAAGACCTGTACTGAAATCAGAGTTCTGACACTTTCTAGTTGCATGACAATGGGTAATCAACTAACATCACTTTGCCTTAATTTTTTCATTAACAAAATAAAGGGAACACTCTAGAAAATTTCTAATGTCCCACCTGGCCTTGACTCTACAATATCAGTCTACACTTTTAAGAAGATCCAAGAGTGACATCAAGTCCGTTGTTTTCCACCCCCTCCCCAAATCTTTCTCCTTTTTTCTTTTTTAAAGATTTTATTTATTTATTTGAGAGAGAGAGTGAGCACAAGAGGGGGGAGCGGGAGAGGGAGAAGCAGACTCCCCGACGAGCAGGGAGCCTGATGTGGGACTCGATCCCGGGACTCCAGGATCATGACCTGAGCCGAAGGCAGTGGCTTAACCAACTGAGCCACGCAGGCGCCCTCTCCTTTTTTCATCAAGCTATCACGAGACCCTCGTATGAGAAGTTACCTAGTCCATGACCCCAAACATAAATACCAATTATTATTGGAGGAACACAATCATGACATATTGATAAATATATGGATAACATTTCTTATATAATGTGAACAAATTACAGGTTAATACTTGTGAGCTGAAAACTAAAAACTGAATTATATAATAAACTCTTAGAAATGCCATTAAAAACAAATAAAAAAACAACTGAACAAAGTTAAAATTCAAATAATACTTAATGAGTGCCTACTATGGACAAAAAAACAAACAAAAACAAAACATAATAACTGTAGGGGATGTTAAAGTGGACACAGAGATCAATAGTGTCTTTGTGAAAAGATATTCCCTAGTCTCAAAGGGTTTTCATTTTTTACCAATACCAGGTTCTATTTTCTGCCATTAGGAATCCCACTGGGAACTTACAAGAACCCATCCGTGGTACATGGTCAGAAGCTCATTTTTATGTAAGAAAACCATCATCAGAATGATCCCACACAGGATGACCGAAACATTCTGTACCACCAGCGAAGTCTGAGCCACTGCACAGAGGGAGAAACAAAGTATTCACTATACCAGAACATCTCAATGGACCCGTTTTTGTCTACACATCCCTGTTCTACTACATTCATGCATATGAAAATTATTATAAGAAAAAAAAATTCCTGAAGTAAATCTTGAATGAACTATTTCCAGTAGGACCCACCATATCACACCAGACCAGTAAAACTTGCATAAAGAATGAAGTATTCACCATTTTTCCTACTAGTTGAAGCCATTCATAATGACGACATTTTCATTTAGTGTATTCTCTTAAAGGTTTACTGTCATAAACAGAACTATATTACATAGACAAGCTCCATCTTTCAGCTCTTTGTTGCTTAAGCTAAAATAAGAATATGTAGGAAGTTATAGAAGAGGTTAAGGAAGAAGTCATGGCATCCATAACCTCCTCCAGGGTAAGCGGAATCTGGTAAGATCAGATGGTCTGGATAAATAGGCAAGACATAAAAATTCACCAAGAATAAAGAGCAGCAGTGTGTCCCTCTGGGCATTCTAAAGCTATATGCCATGCTATGAAATTCTAAGGTACACCTTTCTTCACAAAAAATGCCAACTTCCTTGGAGTGAGGCACCCATGTGGACTAAGTATTGGAGTAAGGACAGTCAGTATACCAAGTAAGGACACCCACAGTCTTACTTGCAGTCTCTTCTCTGCCACGCACTAGGGGAGGTGATCTAGGACAAGATACATAATGTCTCATATGTCTGTGTCTATGAGGTGAGAATGATAACCCATTCCTGCCTTCTTTACTTTACAAGGTCATTATGATGCTTAAATAAAATACTCATGAAAGTATTTTGAAAAATATAGAGAGTTGTATATGTAAGGTATAATTATAAGTCTTGTCTTCAAGGGCAGCAAAGCTCATTCTGGCTTGGAAGGTCATATAAAAGTCTCAAACAAACTGCTTTCTGAAATTAATTTGGAATGAAATCCCAACAGAGAACTCATTCTTTCATTGCACAAGGATTAAATATCAACTACATGAGGTCCTTTTAGTTTTTAGGAGCCCACAGACCAGAGGAAGGAAAGATATGTGAACAGATAATTTTAAGAGTGTAAGTACAACAGCAGAGGTATTGACAAAGCCTTCTGGGAGCACAAAGGAAGAAATGATTAACTCAGCCTAGAAACATCAGAGATTTTCATGGAAGGTGACATAGGAGCTGATTTCATGGGATAAATGGGAGATTGCTATCCCACCACACACTTTTTCGTCCAACTCAACATTCCCAACCTAGATTTTCAGTGTTCGACAATCATTAAGGTTAAAAGGTCTGAATGTATAATATTCCTATGTTCCCATAAATAACGATGTAAACAACTAGGAATGTTTTTCTAGTATACAAAACTTCACTTTATATGTGTTTTGGTCTATCCATTCTCAAGACAAACAAATGTCGTCTTGACCATTTCACTAATAGCATCAAGTCCTAGAATCTGATGATTCAAATTGCTCTCTATCCAGGGGCAGTCATCCTGCACTGAAAGAAACTGATACATCAATCTTTCTCCAATGTCTAAGATGGACATGGCCAGGTCTTGGCATTACCAACTGCGTAATTCAGGAAAATTTTGCCCTGACTTACTATTCACATTGCCCTTATATTCTGCACAACTGAATTGTTCAATCACTTTCTCTCTTTGTTGTATAAAACTGAATGATTTCAGCACTAATGTGCTAGAATAAATGTCTTTATATTATCATTTCTTCTTTTTCCCTCAAAAATTTATAATTCAGCTCTCCATAATCCAGACTCATATACTCTCTTAAATCTATAGTTTTCGATTCCCCTACACACACCTCTATGTGAAACACTGTAACCCAGAGGACAGATGTCCCAGCAACATCACACTAGCAAACTTCAGTGCAGATCATGGTAAGAAAGAATGCCAGAGTTAAGCAAACTTTTAATGTTTAACATGGTTCCCAGAAAAGAGCTATGGTATTAATTATTAACATCTGGAATTTATGAACAGCCAAAGATCCAAAAAAAAAAAAAAACCTATAAGCTTAATATCTTGGCATTCCAATTTTGTGCAGGGGCCCCAGGACCCTCTAGGCAGAAGAGCTGCCATCGAGCATCCCATCCCTCAGGTGTGGCAGGCAGACCTGTAATGGGTTAGTCACAGAGATTTCTCTTAAGCTCAGGCATGGGTCCCACAAATACAAAGCCTTAGTTTACCAGTACTCACCTCTAAGTCTGGCATTCTTATCCACCCAATCGCCAATGATGGCTCCTAGGACCAGAACAGACCCTGCCACCACCAGCCCATAGACTGCAGTCAAGAGGAGGCTGTTTCCATAGAGCTCTACCAAGAACACAGACACGGCAAAGTGCCACATCCGATCTCCCTTGAATGAGAAAAGAGAAAATGTTTTGATGAAATTATTTTTACTTTCTAGTCAAGTATACTCAGGAAGTTGCTTCCTTATCAAAAAGGTACTTTTTGGCTATGCCACGAGATTTTCAAAGTCAACAACTCCTCTATGAATTGAATATGGGTCAGGTGTTAAAAACCATCCATCATGGCCCAATGGAAAATATTCTGGCCCATTTACTAAGTAAACCCAGAAGGGCATGATATTAATGAAACACACACACTCCTTATCACTCTAGAAAAAATGTAGTTTCCATACCAAAGAAGGCTTTTTTTTTTTATTAACATATAATGTATTATTTATTTCATGGGTACAGGTCTGTGATTCTTCAGTCTAACACAATTCACAGTGCTCAGCATAGCACATACCCTCCCCAATGTCTATCACCCAGCCACCCCATCCCTCCCACCCCCCTCCAATCCAGCAACCCTCAGTTCGTTTCCTGAGATTAAGAGTCTCTTATGGTTTGTCTCCCTCTCTGGTTTCATCTTGTTTCATTTTTCCCTCCCTTCCCCTATGATCTTCTGTCTTGTTTCTCAAATTCCTCATATCAGTGAGATCATATGCTAATTGTCTTTCTCTGATTGACTTATTTCGCTTA